>NC_083582.1:25582963-26285463 GCF_027579695.1 Neoarius graeffei | reverse complement strand
AACCTGCACCAAAAACTTACCCGGTTTTTAGAATTTCGTAAGTGTTTGGCCGTGGCAGCCAATCAAAATTGGATGGCAGATGCAAAACAGGAAGTGTGCTCATTTCTATGCCACCCTTTGGCGTATCTTAATGAAACTTGGTGGCATTATGCACCACGCCTCCCCAAAGGGCAGCAAAAAATTTGGAACAAATTGGCTGCTAGGGGGCGCTATAACTGGGAAAAATGTCTTTTGGCTCATATCTCATGATGCCTTTTGGGTAGAAACAAAATTTCATTATCTCTGGAATCCAGGGGTCAAGACGAATCCATCGCGCCCTATGACGTCATATTCTGACTTGAGCATTTTCCGCCATTTTGAATTTTGTTAAAATCAATGATAGTCCATGGCGACCCATAGAACCGTATGACTAGAGGTTTTCAAATTTGGCAGCCTGATTCTAGGCTCCCTCACGGGTCTTGTCGCCAAGTTTCAACTCACCACCTCAAACTCTCTAGCGCCACCAACAGGTCAAATTCGCAGGTACATTTCTGGTTGTTACTTTTGAACCATACGTCTGATCGTCAAAATTTTATGATCTCTGGAATGCTTGGGTCACCACGAATCCAACGCGCCCTGTCTGGTCATATTGCACCTGGGAGATTTTCCGCCATTTTGAATTATGTGAAAATCAATTAAAATGCTTCTTCTCCCTCAGTTTTTGACCAATTTCTCCCAAGCTTGGTACATAGCAACTTTGGACAAAGCTGCACAAGAATCTTACACGGATTCTTGAATTTCATAAGCGTTTGGCCGTGGCAGCCAATCAAATTTGGCTACGCAGACGTAAAAAAGAGGATGTGTGCTCACATCTCGGCCGCCCTTTGGCAGATCTTAATGAAACTTGGTGGCATTATGCCAGACGCCACCAGAAAGGTCCCCAAAAAACGTGGAACAACTTGGCAGCTAGGGGGCGCTATAACTAGGAAAAATGACTTTTGGTTCATATCTCATGATGCCTTTGGGCTAGAAACAAAATTCCACTATCTCTGGAATCGGTGGCTCAAGCCGAATCCATCGCAGCCTATGCTGTCATATTGAGCCTTTAGGACTTTCCGCCATTTTGAATTTTGTAAAAATCAATTAAAATGCTTCTCCTCCCACAATTTTTCACCAATTTCTCCCAATCTTGGTAGATAGCAACTTTGGACTAAGCTGCACAAGGGCATTACCTGGCCCAAGTGCATTCTGCTGGCCTTACGACTAGGCTCATATGGTGCTTGGCCCCCACATTGCTGCTTGCAGCTATATTTATTATTGGTACCGCTTAACCTAGGGTAAGTTATTATGCGCACGCGTGGCTCATTGGAGTTGCCTATGGATAATGTGGTAATGTGGTCCTACCCCCCCCCCAAAAAAAAAACAAAACGAATTTGCATGATTCACGAGGGTCGCATTTTTATGCCTGAAAATCCGGAATTCCGGAAAAATCCGGAAGAATCACATCCTCGGTCTATAGTATTCACTGAGTTACAAGGCCACAAAAACAAGAAAATCACAAGTTCGCCACTAAACTTCTCATCTCATCTCATTATCTCTAGCCGCTTTATCCTGTTCTACAGGGTCGCAGGCAAGCTGGAGCCTATCCCAGCTGACTATGGGCGAGAGGCGGGGTACACCCTGGACAAGTCGCCAGGTCATCACAGGGCTGACACATAGACACAGACAACCATTCACACTCACATTCACACCTACGGTCAATTTAGAGTCACCAGTTAACCTAACCTGCATTGGGGGAAACCAGAGCACCCGGAGGAAACCCACGCGGACAAGGGGAGAACATGCAAACTCCACACAGAAAGGCCCTTGCCGGCCACAGGGCTCGAACCCGGACCTTCTTGCTGTGAGGCGACAGCGCTAACCACTACACCACCGTGCCGCCCGCCACTAAACTTGAATATTGTGAATTTTAAATTCCCTGTAGCTGGAAAACTAGACGAGATACAGATCCAATATTTGCCACACATATTGAGGGTTAGACACCTTTTCAGAATTTTGAAAGAGAGAAATGCAGATAAAACATTAGCAACAGCCTCTGGATGAGATCAGGAATTCTAACCCACACACTAATATTTCATTGGACCACCTTTAGCTTTGACTATGGCACACACTGGCTGTGGCATTGTTTCTACAAACTTATGCAGCATCTCAACATTTATTTCCATCCACAGTTGCATTAATTCTTCACCAAGATCTTGTCTTGATGATGGGAGCATTGAACCACTCTGTAAAGTCTTTTCCAGCACATCCTAAATACGGTCAGGACTTTGTGGTGGCAAATAATTTTTCATGCTCCCTGAATCACTTTTTCACAATTTGAGCCCAATGAATCTTGGCATTGTCATCCTGGAATATGCCTGTGCCATCAGGAGTGAATCCATTGATGTGATGGGGCGGCACGGTGGTGTAGTGGTTAACACTGTCACCTCACAGCAAGAAGGTTCTGGGTTCTATCCCAGTGACCGACGGGGGCCTTTCTGTGTGGAGTTTGCATGTTCTCCCTATGTCTGCGTGGGTTTCCTCTGGGTGCTCGTTTCCCCCACAGTCCAAAGGCATGCAGGCTAGTTGGTAGGTAGGCTAATTGGTAGGTGCGAGTGTGAATGGTTGGTTGTCTCTATGTCTCAGCCCTGCAATGATCTGGTGACTTGTTCAGGGTGTACCCCACCTCTTGCCCATACTCAGCTGGGACAGGCTCCAGCTTGCCCACGACCCTGCACAGGATAAGCTGCTACGGATGATGGATAGATTGATGTGATAACATAGTTATTCAGTATGTTCAGGTAATCAGCTGAACTGAACATTGCTGAGCCTCGACCTGACCAACTGAATCAACCCCAGATCATAACACTGCCTCCAGAGCATAGGCGTAGAATTGGGTATGGACGTGTCCCTACTAATATCAAATGACAGCTGATATGTCCCTACCAATATTTCTGATTGAAGAAAAAAAATTATGCTCCGTGCGCGGTACACAAATAGTTACTGTAGGTTTCCACTGGGCGAAACACCACGCAAAATTCGCTCTTGAATATTCGCTCTGGGGGCATGGTCACGAAAACAGCAAGCATGTTTGGCTACCATATCAATTAGCAAGTGCGGTTGCAGTGCAGTGACCGGCTGCTAGCTAGCAAACTGTCCTTGAGGAGTGTAACATTTAGTGTTGCCACCTGTCCCGGTTTTTCCTGATTGTCCCGGATTTTCATGGTCTGTCCCGGAAAAAAAAAAAAATCCGGGACACTGAATGTTCCGTTTTTTTGTACATGATGGGCAAAATGTGTATTTCAACTTGCGAGCCAGCTGAGAACCAGTTTGCTTTTCCGTAGCTCGCCATGCTAAGCGGAGGCACGTCATTACGTCGCTGAATACGTCATTACGTCGCTGCATACGTCAGTTACGGCGCTACGTTTACATAAACTTTGGCGCGAATATCAAAGCAAAAACAACACGGAAGAAGCAGTAGCAGCAACAACAATAATAATAATCGAGGACGTGATTCTTCCGGATTTTTAGGCATAAAAATGCGACCCTCGTGAATCATGCAAATTCGTTTTTTTTTTGGGGGGGGGGGGGGTAGGACCACATTATCCATGGAGCACTTGCATGTGACGTCACAGCCGATCCAGATTGTGACAGACGCCATCTTGTCGGTCAAACGCCATATTCCGCCTTCTACTTCTAGGTCTACTTCTGTTTTTACTTCTACCTTTTCTTCTGGAAAACCCTCCTATATACAATTCTACTACAACGGCTGCGGCTACAAGCTCTCCCTACCTGTGCACGTTTTTTATGTTTTTTGTGTGTATTTTTGCGTGTTGTTCGTCTGTACCGGATTTCAATATCCACTACAACCGTATGGACTTACTGGACATTGGTTTCCAGCAGAAAATGACGGTTTGTAGCGATTTCCATCGCATGCACAACATTCCGGATGAGAAAAAAAATATATTCCGGACGAGAAAAAAATATATATATATTCTGGACGAGATAGCGAGACCAGCGGGGTCTCCGTGGATTGTTATCGGAAGCAAAGCGAAGGAGGCGGTGCCGGGAGCGGAAGCAAAAGCGAGGCTGCAGAGCCGGCCTGTTGACTAAGCTCAGAAAACAGCCACTCAAATCTCCACTGCTAAGCCTCTACCTCTCCAACACCAGATCCATGTAAACAACACGGACGATTTGGAATTACCTTATTCTATTCTATAATCGGCTGGTCAGTGCTATACTCAATACTTAAGTGACTTACCCATCCAATGAGGATTCTTGTTTACAAGATGCCACATCTGAGTCGCTGACAAATCCTGAATTTCTGTAAAGATAACTGTCCAGAGATTTATAAGCACGCAGTGCTTCACCACTGAACAGCGAGGGAAAGTTAATGAGGTAATTATACACGTCCGGGTATTCCGCTGGCAGTTCAAAATCCGGTCGTGAAAACTCCGTCCGGTAAGCCATAAGGGTCACAAATCTGTAGATCATTTATTTTAGACATATATCTAGTTATCTGTTCATTAGAAAAATGAGCCGTGTAGTCCGTCGGTTGAAATTGATCCATTCTGTACACGAGTGCAGCAGTATTCAGCTGTTTTTGACCGACAAGATGGCGGTTGTGTACTTTCCGGTCACGTGACTGCAAGATCTCTATAGGCAACTCCAATGAGCCACGCGTGTGTATAATAACCTACTGTGGCAGCGGGGGCGTGGTCAAGCATTGGTCTGGGACAGGAGGGCAGAGTCAGGGAAGGTAAGTGGCAGAATCACTACACCTGTCGTCAATTAATGTGTTTGTGTGTCTTCCCAGTGACCGCGCCCTATTTAAGGAGACAGCGCGAGAGCAGAGGGGGCTCTCTTCCCAACCAGATGACTGGTGTGAGCGAGTGAGCGGAAAAGCTGAATAAAAGCCAGTTCTCTCTCGCGAGCGAGCGGAAAAGCTAAGTAAAAGCCAGTTCTCTCTTCGCGAGCGAGCACGCGGAAAAGCTGAATAAAAGCCAGTTCTCTCTCGCTCGCGAGCGTGCGGAAAAGCTGAATAAAAGCCAGTTCTCTCTTCGCGAGCGCGCGGAAAAGCTGAATAATATGGTGTTATTTTTGCCTCATTAATATTTGTAAATGCACAGAAAGTGATCTACAGATAGTCAGGGGTTTGTACATGTGTTTTGATATCCACAAACGTAAATGTAATATTTGTAACTTGTATTTTGGTCTTTGCAAATAAATGTGTACTTGTAAATATACTGTTTTTCATTTGCAAATCAAAAATACATTTGTAAAACTGACAATTCTGTTTGTGAAATGTGAGTCGCATTTGTGGATCAGCAATGACACGCATTCACCGCTTTTTTCCTCTGTGGCGTATTTTTGAGACACTCTGCAAAATCCACAAATGCAGACAAGATCCACAAATAGCCTCACATGCACATTCACGTCCACTAGATGGCAGTGTGGTAAGACAACGGATCTGACAAGTGCTAAGACAAAGGAAAACGTTGAAATTGCTGAAATTGAAGAGTGCTGAAATGGAAACGTCTGATGGATGGGTATGTTACATTGATGAATTGTCAATAAGGTGTTGTTACTATGTGTTGTTACGAAATTATGTTAGCATACCTCATAGTCTCTTGCTAATGTAACGTCAGGTAATGTAAAATATCCAAACTCAAGTTTTACAAGCTTACTTTAGTGGATAGCCAAACTCCTGTACAGCCTGACTGAAGAAGGCAAGGTTGGTGTTGGACCGGTTGTTGTCTGCCGCTTTCAAGTACATTATCTAAAATGTTACATGTACTCAATTATTTAATTGACTTTAACCTACTGGTTAGTGTTAAATCCCTACTAGTGGACCATGGCTGTAGTGCCCCCTCCCTGCTCTCCGGGCTCTGCCATAGAATGCAGCCCATTGCTCCAAGTGTGTACTTTACTTCACTGTGTGCTGTGTATATTTCACTAATTCACAATTGTTAAATGCAGACACCAAATTATAATTTAACTAATTATAAATTAACTAAATTATAATTATAAATTATAATTATAAATTATAATTTAATTTATATCTATATATATATTTAATTTAATTTATAATATATATATATATATATATATATATATATATATATATATATATTTATAATATATAATTATCAATTTATAATTATAATTTATAATTATAATTTAAATTATAACACCAAGTTATAGCGAAATGTCTGTAAAATATGTCAGGGGTGTTGGTCTACTAAATTTTGCGAGCCACTGTAGCCTAAATCTATAATTCTAGCCTAAAACTAGCTTTAAACTACACAGACAAACAGTAAAAAAGCAAATGTTGGATATTTTATGCCAATGTAGCATTAAGCTGACGAGACTATTGTTAAGGGTAAACTTTAGCCTACCTTACATTACCTGACGTTACATTAGCAAGAGACTATGAGGTATGCTAACATAATTTCGTAACAACACATAGTAACAACACCTTATTGACAATTCATCAATGTAACATACCCATCCATCAGACGTTTCCATTTCAGCACTCTTCAATTTCAGCAATTTCAACGTTTTCCTTTGTCTTAGCACTTGTCAGATCCGTTGTCTTACCACACTGCCATCTAGTGGACGTGAATGTGCATGTGAGGCTATTTGTGGATCTTGTCTGCATTTGTGGATCTTGTCTGCATTTGTGGATTTTGCAGTGTCTCAAAAATACGCCACAGAGGAAAAAAGCGGTGAATGCGTGTCATTGCTGATCCACAAATGCGACTCACATTTCACAAACAGAATTGTCAGTTTTACAAATGTATTTTTGATTTGCAAATGAAAAACAGTATATTTACAAGTACACATTTATTTGCAAAGACCAAAATACAAGTTACAAATATTACATTTACATTTGTGGATATCAAAACACATGTACAAACCCCTGACTATTTGTAGATCACTTTCTGTGCATTTACAAATATTAATGAGGCAAAAATAACACCATAGAATAAAAGCCAGTTCTCTCTCGCGAGTGAGCGCGCGCAAAAGCTGAATAAAAGCCAGTTCTCTCTCGCGAGCGCGCGCAAAAGCTGAATAAAAGCTAGTTCTCTCTCGCGAGTGAGCGCGCGGAAAAGCTGAATAAAAGCCAGTTCTCTCTCGCGAGTGAGCGCGCGGAAAAGCTGAATAAAAGCCAGTTCTCTCTCGCGAGTGAGCACGCGGAAAAGCTGAATAAAAGCTAGTTCTCTCTCGCGAGCGAGCGCGCGCAAAAGCTGAATAAAAGCCAGTTCTCTCTCGCGAGTGAGCGCGCGGAAAAGCTGAATAAAAGCTAGTTCTCTCTCGCGAGTGAGCACGCGGAAAAGCTGAATAAAAGCCAGTTCTCTCTCGCGAGTGAGCGCGCGGAAAAGCTGAATAAAAGCCAGTTCTCTCTCGCGAGTGAGCACGCGGAAAAGCTGAATAAAAGCTAGTTCTCTCTCGCGAGCGAGCGCGCGCAAAAGCTGAATAAAAGCCAGTTCTCGCTCGCGAGCGCGCGCAAAAGCTGAATAAAAGCCAGTTCTCTCGCGCGAGTGAGCGCGCGGAAAAGCTGAATAAAAGCCAGTTCTCTCTCGCGAGCGAGCGCAAAAGCTGAATAAAAGCCAGTTCTCGCGAGCGAGCGCGCGCAAAAGCTGAATAAAAGCCAGTTCTCGCGAGCGAGCGCAAAAGCTGAATAAAAGCCAGTTCTCGCTCGCGAGCGCGCGGAAAAGCTGAATAAAAGCCAGTTCTCTCTCGCGAGCGAGCGCAAAAGCTGAATAAAAGCCAGTTCTCGCGAGCGAGCGCGCGCAAAAGCTGAATAAAAGCCAGTTCTCGCGAGCGAGCGCAAAAGCTGAATAAAAGCCAGTTCTCGCTCGCGAGCGCGCGCAAAAGCTGAATAAAAGCCAGTTCTCTCTCGCGAGCGAGCGCGCGCAAAAGCTGAATAAAAGCCAGTTCTCTCTCGCGAGCGAGCGCGCGCAAAAGCTGAATAAAAGCCAGTTCTCTCTCGCGAGCGAGCGCAGAAGCTGAATAAAAGCCAGTTCTCGCGAGCGCGCGGAAAAGCTGAATAAAAGCCAGTTCTCTCTCGCGAGCGCGCGCAAAAGCTGAATAAAAGCTAGTTCTCTCGCGAGCGAGCGCGCGCAAAAGCTGAATAAAAGCCAGTTCTCGCTCGCGAGCGCGCGCAAAAGCTGAATAAAAGCCAGTTCTCTCGCGCGAGTGAGCGCGCGGAAAAGCTGAATAAAAGCCAGTTCTCTCTCGCGAGCGCGCGCAAAAGCTGAATAAAAGCTAGTTCTCTCGCGAGCGAGCGCGCAAAAGCTGAATAAAAGCCAGTTCTCGCTCGCGAGTGAGCGCGCGGAAAAGCTGAATAAAAGCCAGTTCTCTCTCGCGAGTGAGCGCGCGGAAAAGCTGAATAAAAGCCAGTTCTCTCTCGCGAGTGAGCACGCGGAAAAGCTGAATAAAAGCTAGTTCTCTCTCGCGAGCGAGCGCGCGCAAAAGCTGAATAAAAGCCAGTTCTCGCTCGCGAGCGCGCGCAAAAGCTGAATAAAAGCCAGTTCTCTCGCGCGAGTGAGCGCGCGGAAAAGCTGAATAAAAGCCAGTTCTCTCTCGCGAGCGAGCGCAAAAGCTGAATAAAAGCCAGTTCTCGCGAGCGAGCGCGCGCAAAAGCTGAATAAAAGCCAGTTCTCGCGAGCGAGCGCAAAAGCTGAATAAAAGCCAGTTCTCGCTCGCGAGCGCGCGGAAAAGCTGAATAAAAGCCAGTTCTCTCTCGCGAGCGAGCGCAAAAGCTGAATAAAAGCCAGTTCTCGCGAGCGAGCGCGCGCAAAAGCTGAATAAAAGCCAGTTCTCGCGAGCGAGCGCAAAAGCTGAATAAAAGCCAGTTCTCGCTCGCGAGCGCGCGCAAAAGCTGAATAAAAGCCAGTTCTCTCTCGCGAGCGAGCGCGCGCAAAAGCTGAATAAAAGCCAGTTCTCTCTCGCGAGCGAGCGCGCGCAAAAGCTGAATAAAAGCCAGTTCTCTCTCGCGAGCGAGCGCAGAAGCTGAATAAAAGCCAGTTCTCGCGAGCGCGCGGAAAAGCTGAATAAAAGCCAGTTCTCTCTCGCGAGCGCGCGCAAAAGCTGAATAAAAGCTAGTTCTCTCGCGAGCGAGCGCGCGCAAAAGCTGAATAAAAGCCAGTTCTCGCTCGCGAGCGCGCGCAAAAGCTGAATAAAAGCCAGTTCTCTCGCGCGAGTGAGCGCGCGGAAAAGCTGAATAAAAGCCAGTTCTCTCTCGCGAGCGAGCGCAAAAGCTGAATAAAAGCCAGTTCTCGCGAGCGAGCGCGCGCAAAAGCTGAATAAAAGCCAGTTCTCGCGAGCGAGCGCAAAAGCTGAATAAAAGCCAGTTCTCGCGAGCGAGCGAGCGCAAAAGCTGAATAAAAGCCAGTTCTCGCGAGCGAGCGCAAAAGCTGAATAAAAGCCCGTTCTCTCGCGCGAGTGAGCACGCGCAAAAGCTGAATAAAAGCTAGTTCTCTCGCGAGCGAGCGCGCGCAAAAGCTGAATAAAAGCCAGTTCTCGCTCGCGAGCGCGCGCAAAAGCTGAATAAAAGCCAGTTCTCTCGCGCGAGTGAGCGCGCGGAAAAGCTGAATAAAAGCCAGTTCTCGCGAGCGAGCGCAAAAGCTGAATAAAAGCCAGTTCTCTCGCGCGAGTGAGCGCGCGGAAAAGCTGAATAAAAGCCAGTTCTCTCTCGCGAGCGAGCGCGCGCAAAAGCTGAATAAAAGCCAGTTCTCGCGAGCGAGCGCAAAAGCTGAATAAAAGCCAGTTCTCTCGCGCGAGTGAGCGCGCGGAAAAGCTGAATAAAAGCCAGTTCTCTCTCGCGAGCGAGCGCGCGCAAAAGCTGAATAAAAGCCAGTTCTCGCGAGCGAGCGCGCGCAAAAGCTGAATAAAAGCCAGTTCTCGCGAGCGAGCGCAAAAGCTGAATAAAAGCCAGTTCTCGCTCGCGAGCGAGCGCAAAAGCTGAATAAAAGCCAGTTCTCGCGAGCGAGCGCAAAAGCTGAATAAAAGCCCGTTCTCTCGCGCGAGTGAGCGCGCGGAAAAGCTGAATAAAAGCCAGTTCTCTCTCGCGAGCGCGCGCAAAAGCTGAATAAAAGCTAGTTCTCTCGCGAGCGAGCGCGCGCAAAAGCTGAATAAAAGCCAGTTCTCGCTCGCGAGCGCGCGCAAAAGCTGAATAAAAGCCAGTTCTCTCGCGCGAGTGAGCGCGCGGAAAAGCTGAATAAAAGCCAGTTCTCTCTCGCGAGCGAGCGCAAAAGCTGAATAAAAGCCAGTTCTCGCGAGCGAGCGCGCGCAAAAGCTGAATAAAAGCCAGTTCTCGCGAGCGAGCGCAAAAGCTGAATAAAAGCCAGTTCTCGCTCGCGAGCGAGCGCAAAAGCTGAATAAAAGCCAGTTCTCGCGAGCGAGCGCAAAAGCTGAATAAAAGCCCGTTCTCTCGCGCGAGTGAGCGCGCGGAAAAGCTAAATAAAAGCCAGTTCTCTCTCGCGAGCGCGCGCAAAAGCTGAATAAAAGCCAGTTCTCGCGAGCGAGCGCAAAAGCTGAATAAAAGCCAGTTCTCTCTCGCGAGCGAGCGCGCGCAAAAGCTGAATAAAAGCCAGTTCTCTCTCGCGAGCGCGCGCAAAAGCTGAATAAAAGCCAGTTCTCGCGAGCGAGCGAGCGCGCGCAAAAGCTGAATAAAAGCCAGTTCTCGCGAGCGAGCGCAAAAGCTGAATAAAAGCCAGTTCTCGCGAGCGAGCGCGCGCAAAAGCTGAATAAAAGCCAGTTCTCGCGAGCGAGCGCAAAAGCTGAATAAAAGCCCGTTCTCTCGCGCGAGTGAGCGCGCGGAAAAGCTGAATAAAAGCCAGTTCTCTCTCGCGAGCGCGCGCAAAAGCTGAATAAAAGCTAGTTCTCTCGCGAGCGAGCGCGCAAAAGCTGAATAAAAGCCAGTTCTCGCTCGCGAGTGAGCGCGCGGAAAAGCTGAATAAAAGCCAGTTCTCTCGCGCGAGTGAGCGCGCGGAAAAGCTGAATAAAAGCCAGTTCTCTCTCGCGAGCGAGCGCGCGCAAAAGCTGAATAAAAGCCAGTTCTCGCGAGCGAGCGCAAAAGCTGAATAAAAGCCAGTTCTCGCTCGCGAGCGAGCGCAAAAGCTGAATAAAAGCCAGTTCTCTCTCGCGAGCGAGCGCAAAAGCTGAATAAAAGCCAGTTCTCGCGAGCGAGCGCAAAAGCTGAATAAAAGCCCGTTCTCTCGCGCGAGTGAGCGCGCGGAAAAGCTGAATAAAAGCCAGTTCTCTCTCGCGAGCGCGCGCAAAAGCTGAATAAAAGCCAGTTCTCGCGAGCGAGCGCAAAAGCTGAATAAAAGCCAGTTCTCTCTCGCGAGCGAGCGCGCGCAAAAGCTGAATAAAAGCCAGTTCTCTCTCGCGAGCGAGCGCGCGCAAAAGCTGAATAAAAGCCAGTTCTCTCTCGCGAGCGAGCGCGCGCAAAAGCTGAATAAAAGCCAGTTCTCTCTCGCGAGCGAGCGCGCGCAAAAGCTGAATAAAAGCCAGTTCTCTCTCGCGAGCGAGCGCGCGCAAAAGCTGAATAAAAGCCAGTTCTCTCTCGCGAGCGAGCGCAGAAGCTGAATAAAAGCCAGTTCTCGCGAGCGCGCGGAAAAGCTGAATAAAAGCCCGTTCTCTCTTCGCGAGCGAGCGCGAGCAAAAGCTGAATAAAAGCCAGTTCTCGCGAGCGAGCGCAAAAGCTGAATAAAAGCCCGTTCTCTCTCGCGACTCGCGAGAGAGAAACTTAACATACTCGTATGTTGTCGTTTTTACACACTAAATACGAACTGTTGTTAACTGATTAATTTTACAAGCTAATCTAATGTAACATTAGATTAGCTTGTAAAATTAATCAGTTAACAACAGTTCGTATTTAGTGTGTAAAAACGACAACATACGAATATGTTAAGTTTGTGTGGCATGTAAATAACAATCCGACTTGATACTGACAACAACTGGTGTTCATTAAGGTCACAGAGACATTATTAAATCATATCAAATTGTGCTAATGTTGGCTAATATTGCACTGAGTCTTGCTTGTGAAGTACCTGCAAACTTTAGCAGCCTGCTAACCCTTAATTTGAAGTGCTTCAGTTAAGACCTGCAGAGAACCCTGACCAAGTTCGTGTAACATGATACATGACAACAACATTCTACATGGTGATGTAGACATTGTTCGTGGCCCAGACATTTTTTAATCAAATAAAACATTTTCACGTAATAAGCATAACAGCCTCTGCCTTCTTGATCAGAAATGTTTGGTTACTCCCGCCTCTCTTTTGAAAACGTCACATACCTCTCTGGTTGTATAACCAGAGAGGAGGTGCTGATTGCCATTAGTGCATTACATTCTGGGAAAACACCTGGGCCTGATGGGCTGAGTAGTGAGTTTTCCAGAACCTTTTAGTTGAACCTCTGCTGAACATGTTAAAAAACTCCTTAGAAAGGAGCGTCGTGCCAGCATCTCTGAGGGAGGCCAACATTTCATTGATTTTGAAAAAAGGAAAACAACCAGAGCGCTGCACCTTCTGTAGGCCAATTTCTTTAAATGTAGATTTAAAAATTCTTTCCAAAATATTGGCTACACGATTAGAAGGCTTACTCCCTGTGCTCATTCATGAAGACCAAACTGGCTTCATTAAAGGCCGTTCCTCATGCAATAGCATGCGTAGATTGCTGAACACAATTCAAAAGTTCCATCAACAGTCAATGGACGGAGTGGTCGTCTCTCTGGACGCAGAGAAGGCATTCGACTGTATCGAATGGCCCTTTCTTTTTTATGTTTTAGAAAAGTTTGGTCTAGGTGAAAAATTTATCAGTTGGGTTCGACTACTTTATAATAATCCTCTCTCCTCCATTCTTACTAATGGACTACGATCCCCTAAATTTTGCATACAGAGAGGCACCAGACAGGGCTGCCCCCTTTCCCCCCTCTTGTTCGCTCTGGTTATAGAGCCCTTGGCTGAGGCGGTCAGGAAGAATCAGGACATTTATGGTCTACCTACTGTATAATCAATAGGCAGCATAAGATAACCCTTTATGCAGATGATGTCCTGGTCTTTATGACTAAGCCTGAGATTTCCACTCCTAACTTCATCGACACCATTAGTAAATTCAGTGCCTTTTCAGGATATAAAATAAATTTTGACAAATCAGAAGCAATGCCCCTGGGTAGTCTGAAGCATCAACCAAAAACCCCATGTCCATTTCCCTTCAGATTGTCCCCATCTGGCTTTGTTTACCTAGGAATATATATAACCCCTGATTTTGATAAAATGTATAAAGCTAATTTTGCCCCTCTGCTTGAACACATTAGATTGGATCTAGAGAGATGGAATACACTGCCCATCTCTTGGCTGTGACGTGTGGCTCTCCTGAAAATGAATGTTTTGCCTAGATCGCTTTACCCTATTCAGATGATTCCAGTTCTTTTGTCTCATAAAACCTTAAAAAGCCTGAACACTTGGTTTATCTCTTTCATATGGGCGAAGAAGAAGCCCCACCTCAGTTTAGCAACTCTGTGCCTTTCATCCTTGGAAGGTGGCCTTGACCTTCCCGACATTAGGAAATATCAGCTTAGTGCACACCTCCGCTTCATCACTGACTGGATACGCGAGGATCCTATGTCCATACGGTTGGATATAGAAAGTTCTATGTCCAAACTACCTCTTGCAAACCTGTTATTTATAAGAAAGCCTTTAGTCAATGCATGTCGTAATCCAATTACAGTCTACACCATCAAGGCCTGGCAGGCAGTTAGAAGAGGGTAGATATAAATTAACTTCTGTTTTTACACCAATATGTGGCAACTCAGATTTTTTGCCAGGAATAACGGACCCTGGTTTTCAGATCTGGAATATTAAAGGGATCTCCAGACTATGTGATTTATTTGTTGGACCCGCTCTGATGTCCTTTAGTCAGCTAAGTGGAAAGTATGATATTCTAAAACAGGATTTTTTTTTCGTTATCTTCAAATAAGAGATTTCATTAAAAAAGATACGACAATTCTTTCTGACCAAAGCAGTTCATGCATAGAGCGACAGCTATTTTCACTACGAGGGGGCCACTCCATAGGTTTCTTTTATAGACTGCTTAAGGATTATGTTACTACAGCTACCTTACACCTAAAGGTGAAATGGGAAGGAGAACTTGGTGTAGAGATTACAGATGAGGAATGGGATGAGGCATGGGAAAATGTGAGGACCTTGAGTATCTGTAACAGGGTTAAGGCAGTTCAATTAAAAATTTTACATAGGGCTCATATATCCCCCTCCCAATGTCACAAGTTCAATGCTGACTTCTCCCCTCAATGTCCTAAGTGTTAAATAGAGATAGGGAGTCTTACTCATTGCTTGTGGTCTTGTTGGAAAATTAAAAAATTTTGGAATATGGTGGGGCAACTTATAAACAGAATTTTATTCACGTCACTGCAATGTGACCCTCGTTGCATGTTACTTGGGATATCAAACTGTTTTATTAATAATAAATACAAAGAGAAATTATATAAAATGTTAGCTTTCTGTGCTAGGAAATGTATCTAGCCTGGAACCGGTTTTTCTGGCCCCAGAGCCAGTTCTTTGTCAGTGGAAACAGAAAACCCAGTTCCAAACTAAGCACTGGCCCTGAACCAGCCCTGGAACTGCTTTGGTGGAAAAGGGGCAGAAGACAAAAGGGCAATAATATAACAAACACCAATCAGAATTCAGGTACATTCTGTTGCCAAGTAAAATTGTAACCTTTCAACGGGTCAAAAAAGTTCTAGAGCCCTCGTCCTGTTTTACCGTTAGATCAATCACATATCAGCTTAAACTAGCATTCTAAAACTAGTTAAAGATCACACAGAAGAGAGCCCACTCCCCCTGCCAGCCTCATGGAACGCAGTGTTTCAGGCTCCGGATGTGTTTTACTTCCATTTATGAGGGAAAAGAACATACACCCTCCCGACATTCAATGCTTGTAAAACACAATTGCAAATTGGTAGAATGAGTTAATCATCTCATGCAAGATTTGCAATTAATCAAATATTATTATTATTATTATTATTATTATTATTATTATTAATGAATTACTACAGTTCTGAACTTCAACTTTTAAAAGTCTGGACTCTTTTGGTGGAACACAATGGAGCAAAATATTGTGACCTTCTAATGTTGACTTGAAGTTGGCATTGGGTTTTTGTCCCCACCACTGTTAATACCAAACCTACACCCTTGCTCCAGAGGCTTGTACAGTGGCCACTATATATGATGAGCGCATTGCTTTGTGTGCTTCCTTTCTTACCCTGACACACCCATCGCTTTGGAATAGGGTAAATCAAGACTCATCAGATCACGTCACCTTTTTCCATTGTTCCAGAATCCAATCTTTAAGCTCCCTAGCAAACTGAACCCTTTTCTTCTGATTAGTCTCACTAACAATTGGTTTTCTTATGGCCACACAGCTGTTTAGTCCCAATCCTGTGAGTTCTCATCGCATTGTGCATGAGGAAGTGTTCTTACTTTCACTATTAAACATAATTGTGAGTTCTACAGACCATGTGATGTAAAAATATGTGAATAATGCACAATATATTTCCATCTACTGGATCTCTTCCACTGTGTTACTTATTTCATTCATTGGGCTCAACAGCTCTGATGTCTAAAGCTTTTCTGAAAGAATTTCTGCAGTAAAAAGTTTGATAAAAATACAATTCTATAGCTCCTGTAATCATCATTACACACCCTGTCCATGGAATCCCATGTTTAACTAACAATAAATGTCTCATTTAATAATAATAATAATAATAATAATAATAATAATAATAATAATAATAATAATAATCTACACTTTTATGTATAGCTACACAAAAATATCGGAAGGTTTTTTTTTTTCCAAAACAAGGTTTTATGAAAATCTGTTTAAAATAATGGACATTTTAGCTGATTTTATCAGGAGAAATTTGCTGTTAATATGCAGAGAATATATATCTTGAGTGGCTTGAAAGTGTGAGACAGAAGCTGAAAACTTTGCTAACTCTTACAGACCTTTACTCTTTAATACTTTTAGGTTTTACTGAGGCAGAAAATGCAACTTGAGCACCTTTAATAATTTATTCTGCAACATAAGTCTGGCCATGTGGTGCAAGGACAACAATCTCCACCTGAACGTGGAGAAGACGAAGGAGATTGTTGTGGACTTCAGGAGAGAGCACACCCAGCATGCTCCACTATCTATCGACGGTGCTGCAGTGGAGAGGGTGAGCAGCACCAAGTTTCTGGGTATGCACATCTCTGAAGACCTGTCCTGGAGCAACAACACTGCATCACTGGCCAAAAAAGCCCAACAGCGTCTGTACTTCCTCCACAAACTGAGGAGAGCAAGAGTCCCGGCCCCCATCATGCACACATTCTACAGAGGCACCATCGAGAACATCCTGACCAGCTGCATCACCGTGTGGTACAGTGCCTGCACCGTGTCCTGCTGCAAGGCCCTGCAGCGCATCGTGAGAGCAGCTGAGAGGATCGTTGGTGTCTCTCTCTCTCTCCTCTAATGGATATTTATAACTCCTGCCTCACCCGCAAAGCCATCAGGATTGCAGGTGACCCCACCCACCCATCTCACAGCCTCTTCAGTCTGCTGCCGTCGGGGAGGAGACTGCGGAGTCTCCGGGCCAAAACCAGCAGGCTCAAGAACAGTTTCTTTCACCAGGCGGTCAGGAGGCTGAACTCCCTCCCTGTTCTGCCCCTCCTCCCCCCTCTGGCTCCTGCTACAGATTCTGCTCGCACACACCCCTTCCCCCCCCCCCCCCCCCCCCCCGTCAGCATCTGACATGTCACCCTCACAGCCCCCCCCCCCCCCCCCCCCCCCCCCCCCAACACACACACACACACACACACATATACATACATACTCTCAACGTTCATTAACACACTGAACTCAGGGACTGCACATTTCACTTTGCCTCGCTCATTTGCACTATTCCGCACTACCTCACCTTAACAGCCATTAGTTTATTGTTTATACTGCTTATTTCATGTTTACCTGCTATACCTCAAGTGCCCTTAACTGTTTATTTGCACCAATTTACGTGTGTGTGTGTTTTAGTCTATGTCTAGTTCTTATCTAGAGTGTTTATACTGTTTATATCGTTTGAGTGTTTAGTCTATGTTTAGTTCTTATCTAGAGTGTTTATTCTGCTTATATTGTTTGTTTTTTCAATTATTCTATTTTTATTTATTGCATTGCCTGTTTGCACCGTGGGTCAGAGAGGACTGAAACTTCATCTGTGCTGTATGTCAAGCATGTATAGCATATTTGACAATAAAGTTGACTTGACTTGACTGAAAAACATTGAAAATATTCTTAAGATTTCATCGTGTAACATCACCACAAGATGGCAGTGTGGTTATGTTAATGCTTCTGAGAATGGCCCTCAGATGTTTTAACGTGTACTGTTTTAATTCAGATATGAATTCTCTACTTTTTATTTTATTTTATTTTTGTCTAGCTTCTGCTTTCTGTTTAAGCTTTGTACAGATTTCACAAAAGGATTTGTGATTATACAAGCATGCAAACACACACACACACACACACACACATACACAATGTCTCTGCATTCCTTCTCTACAGCTTCCCCTACACCCACAAGCATCACAAACCCAGAATGCTTTCAGGATATATTCAGACTTAAAGCAACTACAACATGGCTACTCAAACTATCAAATTACAGTAGTAAGATGAAATGTATTTGGTCTTCACATACAAAATAAAATAATATACGTTGTTAGTCATCTCACAAAATTAGATGCTGACATATGCTTTTTACAAGAAACACACCCAACAAACTCAGTTCTACAACACATGCTTACCACTGTAATATACATTATCACGAATTTAACCAAATATTCTCAACAATTTACAACAGCCAAAAGAGAGGTATCTCAATATTAATCAACAAAAAATACCATTAACTCACAACAGCTCAAATATTGACCCACAAGGAAAATACAGTATTATTAATGCAACAATTGAGACAAATTTAACATTTGCTAACATATATGGCCCCAGCACAGATGACCCAGCTTTCTTTCAAAATTTCTTCTCTCCACTACAAATAATAATATTGTTGGTGATTTTAACACGGCAATAGATCCAATAATTGATTGTTCACACATTTCAGCTACTTCATACACCTGACACTCCACAGAAATAATAAAACAATACATGACCAACTACGGACTTGGTAATAGCTTTAGCAGTATAGCAGAAGCAGTGTAGCTTTAGCAGTATGTTTCAGGTCACTGTCCTGCTGGAATGTGAACCTTTGTTCCAGTCTCAAAACTCTGACTGATTCAAACAGGTTTTCCTTCAGAATTGCCCTGTATTTAGTGCCATCCATCTTTCCTTCAATCCTGACCAGCTTTCCTGGCCCTGTACTGTAGATGAAAAACATCTGCACAGCATGATGCTGCCACCGCCATGCTTCACTGTAGGAATGGTATTGTCAGGGTGATGGGAAGTGTTGGGTTTGTGCCACACATGGTATTTCCTATGATGGCCAAAATTTTCAATTTTAGTCTCATCTGACCAAAGAATCTTCTTCCATGTGTTTGGGGAGTCTGCCACATGCTGTTGAGCAAACTCCAAATGTGTTTTCTTTAAGCAATGTTTTTTTTTCTTCTGGCCAGTCTTCCATAAAGCCCTGCTCTGTGGAGTGTACAGCTTAAAGTGGTCCTATGTACAGAAATTCCCATCTCCGCTGTGGATCTTTGCAGCGCATTCAGTGTTATCTTTGGTGTCTTTGTTGCATCTCGGATTAATGCACTCCTTGCCTGGTCTGTGAGTTTTGGTGGGTGGCCTTCTCTTTATAGGTTTGTAGTGGTGCCATATTCTTTCCATTTTGCTATAATGGATTTAATGGTGCTCCATGGGATATTCAAAGTTTGGGATATTTTTTATGACCCAACCCTGAGCTATACTTCTCCACAACTTTGTCTCTGACCTGTTTGGTGTGCTCCTTGGTTTTCATGTTGCTTGCTTAGTAGTGTTGCAGAGTCAGGGTCCTTCCAGACCAGGGTGATTTATACAGACATCATGTGACAGATCGTGTGACACTTTGATTGCACACTGGTGGATCTTAATCAACTAATTATGTGACTTATGAAGTGAATTGGTTGGACCAGCTCTTATTTAGGGGTTTCATATGAAAGGGGGTGAATACCTATGCATACTCCATATTTCTGTTTTTCAGCTCTCCTGGTATGAGAAAGTGAATTGGCTAACAGCAAGTGACCCACATCAACAACAGTAAATAGGCTACTTTAGTAACATGTCATGGATGGACCAAAAATATAGAATCTATTTAAAATGTTTATGCTGAGTATATTATATTGGAATATATATTTTTCTGGATATGACTTAAACACAGCTCCAATTTGGAAAACATTTTTAAACAAAAACACAGCCGAGAACATTTCACACTACAGACCTGGATTAAAAGTGAAGGGTTATCAAAACTGTCAATAAAACATTTCTCAGTCAAAATAAGTAAAATATAGGGAAAGTGTCATTGAATGAAATGTGTGGCACCCAGCTCTGTTTGGCTCCCCAAGGTCAGTGCTTGTGCCTATTCCAGAACACTCTGCTGTTACTGCTGAGGTTCCTGACAAAGAGCTGCTTTCAATAATGATCAATTTTTAAACATGCCACAATTTTAAAATATAAAATGTTAAAATATACCCCCCAACACCACCATCATGTATATTGGACAGTAGGCTAATGGGCCAAAAGAACCTGCTATTTCACAGTGTGTGACCCTGCTAACAATCAGCCAGATCAGAGGCAAGAGTATGGGCAAAATTGATGTGTTTTTTCTTTTAAAATCTGGAAATATTGTAACCGACCAGCCTCCCCTGTTTGAAAGACTACCAGCCGCCACTGCTATGAAACAGCTTTGAAAGTGGATGTTTTTTCTTTTCTAAAATGTGATGTTTTTTTCGCAGGTGACACTGAGACAGCCTATCAGTAATCACTAGGGTCACATCACATCCATAGACTGTATAAAATTAAGTTCAATGATTTCTCAGCAGCATTATTTGAACACAATCAGTTGATGGCAGAATGGAAGGAGGCGGTTCTTCTGGGGAACGCACGCACCCGTGGCCATACCTGGAACTCATGTTTCAGTTTTTTTGAAAGGATTAAAGATTCATTTCGTTTTAAATGTTTGCCTAAAATGAACCACATCACGGCCTACAAAAATTCACCATCCAACCTGCAGAAGCATCTTAAGGTATACAAATGTTTCACTCCAAGAGAAAGCTTGCAATGAAGTTGTCTGTGTTTTTAAGATAAGATACCCTTTTATTATCCCACAAGGGGAAATTTACATTGTTACAGCAGCAAAAGAGCAGCAAAATATAGAAAGAAAAAAAATAAAGCAGTGAAGGAGTAGTGCAAAAAGTACTAAGTATATAGTGGTTAGCGCTGTTGCCTCACAGCAAGAAGGTCCGGGTTCGAGCCCCGTGGCCGGCAAGGGCCTTTCTGTGCGGAGTTTGCATGTTCTCCCCGTGTCCATGTGGGTTTCCTCCGGGTGTTCCGGTTTCCCCCACAGTCCAAAGACATGCAGGTTAGGTTAACTGGTGACTCTAAATTGAGCGTAGGTGTGAATGTGAGTGTGAATGGTTGTCTGTGTCTATGTGTCAGCCCTGTGATGACCTGGCGACTTGTCCAGGGTGTACCCCGCCTTTCGCCCGTAGTCAGCTGGGATAGGCTCCAGCTTGCCTGCAACCCTGTAGAACAGGATAAAGCGGCTAGAGATAATGAGATGAGAATGAACATAGTGTTTACTAATGTAAACTAATGTAAAATCATAATAATACACACTTATTACACAATAACACATTAATTAACAATTACCACTGTTCAAAATGAATAGCTCCAACATTACAAATGCAGTAGTAGGTCTTGTTTAGTTAAAAATATAACGTAAATATTTGTGTCAGTGGTTGTAAATGTGTAGATATCATAGTTTATTGGGTCAGCTTCTGTTAAAACATTGCATAAGTCTAGTCTTGTCTAGTCTAGTCTTCTTGTCTAGTTAAGTCTAGTCTAAATGCGGAATAAACGTGGAAACACTGTCGTTCAAGTCAGGTGCCTCTGTCAGCTCTGGGGGCTAAGCACCCCCAAAGACCAGATGCTACAATCGCCCCTGTAGTGGACAGAGTTCAGCATCCTGACAGCCTGGTGGATGAAGCTGTTTAGCAGTCTTGTGGAGCGGGCCTGGAGGCTCCGGTACCTTTTCCCTGAGGGCAGGAAGCTGAAGAGTGAGTGTGAAGGGTGGGAGGTGTCGCCAGCGATGCTGATGGCTCTGCGGGTGAGACAGGAATGATAGCTGTCAAGGCACTCTAATGGCAGCGGACTCTATTCCTCTAGAGGGAGCTCGAGGGAACCGCTGCTCTTACTGTAACACAGTAGAAGAAGTTTATGCTTCAGCAGCACATGTGAGACCTTAAAGGGAGGTAAGTTTGTGGTTTTTTTTCCTGTTACCAATTGAATGCCAAAAAAAAACCGAGCTGTTTTTACTTAGACCTGTGTTGTTCATTTTGATAGCTAACGAAGAACACAAAGAGACAGCATGAATAACCCTGGCTGTATGTTTTGTGTATAACGTGCAGGCCAACAAGGCCCACAGAACACACACAGCTGGACATGTGTGGTCTAACGAGGAGATTTATCGTGTTACATTTTGGTCCCATCAACACTTGTAGTGTAGCAATGCTCATCGTAGTTGTACACATATATTTAAATCAAGCCTTTATGTGTTTTAGATCTACAGAAAGTAGTTGGGATGACGTCATTAGCACACCAGTTGAAGCGGCTCGCTTTGCCGCAAAGTGACCCGAGTCTGCTGAGCCGGAGGGAGGTCGCTTCTGTGCTCTTCAGTCCTCAAGATGCTGCCAGCATGGACAGGAGCACTATCTATGCCTTGGGTATGAACACAGACGCACACAATAGGATATTGTGTCGTTCCCCCCCCCGAACTTGATACATGGAGTTTGGAATCTCATCTCATTATCTCTAGCCGCTTTATCCTGTTCTACAGGGTCGCAGGCAAGCTGGAGCCTATCCCAGCTGACTACGGGCGAAAGGCGGGGTACACCCTGGACAAGTCGCCAGGTCATCACAGGGCTGACACATAGACACAGACAACCATTCACACTCACATTCACACCTACGGTCAATTTAGAGTCGCCAGTTAACCTAACCTGCATGTCTTTGGACTGTGGGGGAAACCGGAGCACCCGGAGGAAACCCACGCGGACACGGGGAGAACATGCAAACTCCACACAGAAAGGCCCTCGCCGGCCACGGGGCTCGAACCCGGACCTTCTTGCTGTGAGGCGACAGCGCTAACCACTACACCACCATGCCGCCCGGAGTTTGGAATATGACAAAAATATGAATGTCCTTGTTGTTGATTTATTCAATATAAAAATGATCTTGTACATAATATATAAAATACAAGTACAAAAAACATTAAAATATTGGGATGACACAGGAAAGTGTAAACACTTATTTCCATTGTGGTCCCTAAAAAAAAAAAAAACCTGACAATATCAAAGAACAACATAATGTAAACTTAACAATAGAAAAATAGACTAATAAACAATTAACAGGTTATATAAGTATAAAAAAAATAAATACAACAATATCATAAAAAAACAAAAATGGTGGTATACAATCGAAAAAAACCTCATCAGTAAAAAATAAAAACACTAGATTCCTGATTGCTAAGATTTTGGAATAAAAATTGTTTGACTAGACGTTTAAACTGAGACTTGCTGATAGCACCTTGAATATGACTAGGTAATTCATTCCATAACAAAATACTAGAATAACTAAATGAAGATTTACCATGAGACTTAACAACTGGTACTTGGAAGGACATGGCACTAGATCTTGTATTGATAGAGTGTCGGTTACGTGTTAGTTCAAAAGAATGGGAAAGATAATTTGGAGCATTAACAATATTGTAAACTAAATTATATTTTAACTGATTAACACGTAACTCAACCGGTAACATACCAACTAGTCCAAATTCGTGAGCACCAATATGTGTTCTGGCCGGTACATTTAAAAGATATCGAATAATTTTATTCTGAGTACACTGTAACTGAGTTTTATATTTCTTGGTTAGCCCAGTGTACCAGGATGTGCTGGCATAGTCAAAATGACATTGGATCAGTGCCAATACAAGCAATTTCTTGGTTTTCAAATCAGCGTTCCTTGCTTGTCTATATAGACCCTTTTCACTCACGTGACCTTCGTAAACGCGACTGCCATTTTGGACATGAAGAAATAACGGTTTATGGCACAGACCCTTTCGGTTCTCGCTCATCTAGCTGCTACAATGACTGTTTAGACTGCAACAGTAATACCTAACACACATTTAAGTATCCGTCGTAAAGACGTGAAACTCGTCGAGTGATGAGTGTGTTCATTGATAAGCTAACACAATCTAAGGCCCTGTCCACATGGCAACGGATTCAGGTGACTCCGATACAGTTGCTTATCGTTTAGGCCTGGCGTCCACACGGCACCGGCGTTTTGGGTGCCCAAAACGTAATCTTTTTGAGAACGGGTTCCAGAGTGGAAAGATCTGGCAACGTTGCCGTTATGAAGTCGTCTGGATGAGTAGAACGGATTTGTTTACGATGACGTCACAACCACATGACTGTGAGTGCTTCACGCCGGGTAGAAGTGTAACGAATATCACCAGGAAAAAGCCTTACAGAGCACTAGTGAGAGTGAAACACGAGCTTGGATATTATTATTATTATTATTATTATTATTATGTTCAGTGTTAGTTCACAGTAGTAATGCAAGAAGCAGAATAGTGACAGTGAAGCAAAAACATGCAGTTGTACAAACACTGCAGCTCTACAGCAAAATATTCATTTATGAAATGGTCTGATTCTTAACACCAGTAGTGCCAATGATCTTCTCATTGCGATGCGAGTTGTCAACAAATCCTATAACTTGGTTCATGAAACACGCTTACAAAATATTTTCACTATGAATATTTATTGTGTAATGGTGCAATCCCGCCAGCAAAAATAGGGAAAAAAAGGAGCGATCTCATCTCTTCAGATGTTGATTTAAGTCCGACAATACATTCCTCAAAAAGGGCGTAGAGGAGCAAATTAATCCAATTTATTCCGGACCATTAAAGACGCCGCCTTCCGCGTAGAATCATACGTCATCCTCGCCGCCATATTGGAGAGGTCAAAGCGGAGAATAAAGATTAGCTGCGTTTAAATGTACCAACAGGTTTACCGTCCAAACGAGATCATATGGGATTACCTTTCACAGGTGAGAAACAACAAATTAATTCCATCAACGTGTAGCATTCACTTTATTCCGGACCATTAAAGACGCCGCCTTCCGCGTAGAATCATGCGTCATCCTCGCCGCCATTTTGGAAAGGTCAAAGCGGAGAATAAAGATTAGCTGCGTTTAACTGTACCAACAGGTTTTCTGTCCAAACGAGATCACATGGGATTACCTTTCACAGGTGAGACTGGAAAAATACTTTTCATTGTATTTGGTCATTATAATGTAATTTTACGAACAGATTTTCCTGACTTTGTGGCTAATATGAAGTCTTGCGCATAATAGTTTATGCGCCTGCGTCGTTACTTCTTCTATTGTTCTGGTGTCTCCGAAGGGACCGTCTTACAGCGCCCCTAGAGGTGTGGCATGTGTATTGCATCGTTTTCAGCAAGCGTTGCGTTGCCATATGGACCTGATATTTTACTGATCGTTGCCCATTTGGACGCAATATATTTTTAAATAACATCTCGTTGCCGTTGTCGTGTGGATGTAGCCTAAAAGTAGACATACCATCACACTGCCCTGGCGCTGTGTACAGTTTACCTTCTATGGTTTGTGCACTCACTATTTGCCATTACTTTCTCCAACCCAGTGTTCAAACTATGCCGATATTTTCGGGGGGTCCCTTTTTTTCCCTGGGGGGGGGTGCTTGCGCTTGTCTCGGAGCGCGGATCTCCAAACACATGAGAAGCCTATCTTATGCACATATCACGCGGACTCCACACCTCCACACACGCATCGCGTCTGAAGTCATAACTCATCAGGGGAAATCGTGTCCGCATTGGCATGTTCAAAAAACAACCTCGCGTGAACAATGATACCACACGCAAGAAAAAAAAACCAGTCAGGCTACTCAACACATCTGATCCACAGCAGCACCAAAGCATCACGCTGGAAATCATGTCAACAACCAATCTTCCATTTCAACACGCGTCAACAAACAAATGGCACCACAAACATGAACGAATCGGTCAGGCTACCGATTCCAAACCCACAGCAGACGAATAATTAAATGCATCTTACCTTAAAGCAGAATCAACCACAAAGGAAGCCTGTTGGCACACTTCCTTTCTACTAGTTTGTGTCCCCAACCTGGCAGCAGCAGTCGTTGTCATATCGGTTTATTTTATCTTTGATGTAAACACAACACTTCAGATATGCAAATGCTTCCCGTTACACACAATTGCTATGTCAATAAACATCATTTTGCCAATATTTTAGAGACCATCCATCTTCTTCGTCGGTCAGCATCTGTCGGGATCCGATAAAATGATAAATCTTGCCTTGTGTGTTGATGGTTACTACATCCAGATGCACAACAATATAATGGCATGATGGAAGTCTTGCTGAAAGTAAAAACTTTCTTTGATGGCTATATTCCTTTCGATGCTTCGCTGTCGTTCCTCGTTGTTGGCTGTGGTAGACTACTGGTAGTACATGTCCAAAATGGCGGCCGCGTTTGTTGTGACATCACGTGAAAAGGGTCCATAGGAATTTCAGTTTGGTGCTTGGCACTGAATATTAACATCACTGTAGAAAACTAGCTATTTGAGTCGAATAAAACCCTTGATTTGTTCCCTGGGAATCTCAGATCCTTCATCTAATTTTAATCTAATTTACATAATGTATTTTTAAGATTTTAATTTGAGATTTGTATTTACAGTATATTGCAAAAATATTTACAGCCCCCTTTTGTGTGTGTTTGTCTTGTTTTGTGGCATTACAAGCTGGAATTAAAATGGATTTTTAAAATTTATTTATTGGGGAGGGGGGGGGGGGGGGGGGGGGTTTAGCACCATTTGATTTACACAACATGCCTACCACTTTAAAGGTGCAAATTATTATTTTTATTTTTTTATGATGATGACAAACAATAAGATGAAAAAACAAATCTGGAGTGTGCATAGGTATACCCCCCCCCCCCCCCCCCCCCCCCCAAGTCAGTACTTTGTAGAGCCACCATTTGCTGCAATTACAGCTGCAAGTCTCTTGGGGTATGTTTTGATTAGCTTAGCACATCTAGCCCCTGGGATTTTTGCCCATTCCTCAAGGCAAAACTGTTCCAACTCCTTCAAGTTAGATGGGTTGCGTTGGTGTACAGAGATCTTCAAGTTATGCCACAGATTCTCAATTGGATTGAGGTCTGGGCTTTGATTAGGCCATTCCAAGACATTTAAATGTTTCCCTTTAAACCGCTCCAGTGTAGCTTTAGCAGTATGTTTAGGGTCATTGTCCTGCTGGAGCATGAACCTTCGTCCCACTCTCAAACCTCTGGCCGACTCAAACAGGTTTTCCTCCAGAATTTCCCTGTATTTAGTGCCATCCATTTTTCCTTCAATCTTAATCAGCTTTCCTGGCCCTGAAGATGAAAAACATCCCCACAGCATGATGCTGCCACCACCATGCTTCACTGTAGGAATGGTGTTCTCAGGGTGGTGGGAAGTATTGGGTTTGTGCCACACATGGCATTTCTCATGATGGCAAAAACGTTCAATTTTAGTCTCATCTGACCAGAGAATCTTCCATGTGTTTGGGGAGTCTCCCACATGCTGTTGGGCAAATTCCAAATGTGTTTTCTTAAGCAATGGCTTTTTTTCTGGCCACTCTCCTGTAAAGCCCTGCTCTATGGAGTGTATGCCTTAAAGTGGTCCTATGGACAGATACTCCCATCTCCGCTGTGGATCTTTGCAGTGCCTTCAGTGTTTTCTTTGGTGTCTTTGTTGCATCTCGGATTAATGCACTCCTTGCCCAGTCTGTGAGTTATGGTGGGCGGCCTTCTCTTGTCGGGTTTGTAGTGGTCCATATTCTTTCCATTTTGCTATAACAGATTTAATGGTGCTCTGTGGGATATTCCAAGTGTGGGATATTTTTATTACCTGATCCTGATCTATACTTCTCCACAACTTTGTCTCTGACCTGTTTGGAGGCTCCTTGGTTTTCATGTTGCTTGCTTAGTAGTGTTGCAGAGTCAGGGTCCTTCCAGACCAGGTGGATTTATGCAGACACTTGTGACACTTTGATTGCACACAGATGGCTCTTAATCAACTAATTATGTGACTTATGAAGTGAATTGGTTGTATCAGGTTTTATTTAGGGGTTTCATACAAAAGGGTGTAAGTACCTATGCACACTCCAGATTTCTGTTATTTATTTATTTATTTATTTTTTAATCTTATTGTTTGTGGCACAAAAGATGCACCTTTAAAGCTGTTGGCATGTTGTGTAAATTGAGTGGTGCTAACCCCCCAAAAATCCATTTTAATCCCAGCTTGTAATCCGACAAAGCAGGACAAACACTAAGGGGGATGAATACTTTTGCAAGACATTGTAGGGTTCTACTTGGTTTTTTATTAGCTCCGAACTGTTACCTGTATTTTCGTTATATATTCAAAGACTAATCTTACCCCAGCCAAGTTCAAAATAGAAAAACACTGGCAGAAAACAGATAAATTTCTTAAATACAATGTAGAAAATGAATTTTATGGAATGTAAGAGATTCTAAGATATGAAATGCATCTTCAGATACTTTTGTCAGCTTCCAAGCTCCATATCGGTGCATTTCTCACATACTACAAAGCATGACGCAAAGCATGTCCACAAACGCACACTATGGAATGTGATGCAGCTCACATAAATGCTCTACCATACATGATTCCTGGATTGCTTAAATAATTGTCAAAAATACTGTATTCTGCTGTATTGTGGTTTCTTGCTAAAGTCTATCTGTCCATTGTGCAGGTTGCACAGGGCTTGATGAGCTGCTTGGAATTGAGCCAGCATTCGAAGAGTTTCAGGAAACCCTCTTTAGCCAGGCTTCCTTAAGGCTTGAGCGTAGTGTGCAGTCCAAGGAGGTAAACCAGAAACTAGACAAGGACATCTCACTGTTCCTCATTCGTCTATCCCCATACTTCCTGCTCAAGCCTGCGCTGAAGTGTCTGGAATGGCTTGTACACAGGTACACTGCTGTTGGTTATCACGTTTGAACACACATCTTGGCAGACACTCGGCAGGTGTACGCTGATTGTTTTTCTTTTATGACTGTATTTCAGGTTCCACATTCACTTGTACAATCAGGACAGTCTGATTGCATGCGTGTTGCCATATCATGAGACTAAAGTGTTTGTACGAGTCATTCAGCTTTTTAAGATCGAGGATCCCACACACAGGTGGCACTGGCTGCATGCACTTCAGGTAAACGTTTTAAATCAGTATGAGTTGAGGGGGGTGTTTGTTTCGTACATACATGAAAATCCCTCACCTTTCATCAAAATTCGCCGTTTTGAAACCAAAATGGGTGACTTGCGTGAATCGTGTAGATCCGATGAGAAAAAAAATTGGGGGGGGGGTTGATATTGACCCAAAGGGCAAGGAGGTTGCTTTGCACCCATAGACAGTTCGTGCCGGTTTGCGCCTCCTCCTCCTGCTTTGATATTGACGCCATAGCGACGAGTACATCTCGCTGCGAAGGGCAAGCAGTATCATTTTGCGCCTCTTCTCCTGCTGCATGCACTTCAGGTAAACGTTTTAAATCAGTATGAGTTGAGGGGGGTGTTTGTTTCGTACATACATGAAAATCCCTCACCTTTCAGCAAAATTCGCCGTTTTGAAACCAAAATGGGTGACTTGCGTGAATCGTGTAGATCCGATGAGAAAAAAAATTGGGGGGGGGGTTTGATATTGACCCAAAGGGCAAGGAGGTTGCTTCGCACCCATAGACAGTTCGTGCCGGTTTGCGCCTCCTCCTCCTGCTTTGATATTGACGCCATAGCGACGAGTACATCTCGCTGCGAAGGGCAAGCAGTATCATTTTGCGCCTCTTCTCCTGCTGGCCAGAGCGTGCACACATCAGTCAGAGTGCAGACCAGACCACAAGAAGCTGGAAGCTGGATTGAGTCATCGGACTGAATTTCCTACTTTTTTCAAACTTTCCTGATTGCTATCAAAACAAACAAAACTTCCGGCTTGATTACGTCAGCATTCGAAAGAGGGCGCGCGCGTCTTTTGACAATCCCCGTGTCCGAAATTGCTCGCTACTCACTATATAGGGCACTGTATAGTGGAGACGCCATTTTGTAGTGCTGTCCGTGCTGAAAGAAATCAAATTAAAAGTCTCAAATTTGATTTAATAAAAGACAGCAGCAAAGAAGAAAGTATTCAGCCTTGATTTAAAAAGAACTGAAAGCTGCAGGTACTTCCATATCTTGGCAGGCTGAGTGGTATGCTGGGGCACCTCTTGCCAGCAGACCAGGCTATCCAGAGGGAACTTGTGCGGTTCAGTGTTGACCTGACCATCCCCAGCTTCAAGGAGGGAGAGAGCATCGTGGAGTGGTGGGGTCATGTCTTCGACAAACCAGACAAGTACCCCTCCCTGGGTGCACTGGTTAAGTGTTGCCTCTCCATCTTTCATGGACCTAGAGTCGAGTCCTCATTTAGTCTGATGAATGATGTAATTGATCAAAGGAGTGGCAATATGAATGTGGAAACATTTAATGCAATACAGACGGTCAAGTACACGCTGATGTTCAGGGGGAAGACAGCTATGCAGCTCTTTAGAAGGGAGGACGTGAAGTTTGGGGAAGTGGACAGAACATTGTGCAAGAACATTAACTCTGCAGCAGCCACATACAAACACCAGCAGAGGGTGAACAAGGAGGAAAAGCAGCAGAGCAAGTATGGCTCTCAAGCAAATTGCAGTGCTCAGCAGGCCCAGAAACAGACTGCTGAAGGAGAGAAGCGGGCAAGGCTGAAACATGTGGCAACTCGGCGAAAGTGGGCCAGGGAGACACTGGTGGTCCAGGCAAATAAAAGGAAAAAAAGATCACTATTCCTTGTGTGTTCTCCACTTTCTTCGTTCTATTATTCGCATTTTTTTCCAGGTCATAATTTCACTATAACTACATGTATTTGTATTTGTACTGTATGTCCTTGTGCAAATGTCAGTACAGTATACTTAGTAAGGAGGCTATAATATTTATTCTGGAGGAGGCCCCCCCCCCAAACAAAATAAAACAACACCAGAGGCCACGTCACCACTCGCGCACCCTTCTCACCTTTTTCACCCCTGACCCGTTTTAATGCCTGTTTGTAAAATGCCCGTCACGTTTCAAAGATATGTCGAAAATGTGAGCCACAACTCTTCACTCTTCCATAGCAATAAATAAGGGAAAGCAAGAGAATCTTTGCCTCATTGCAGATGTGGCATCCGATATTTCCACCACGAACAAATCAAATTTTCTCTCTCTCTCTGCTCCATAGAAACCTGGAGTTCCTTTGGCAAGAGGGACTCTCCTGACTCACTGTTATAAAGATCTGAGTTTTATGGATTTCATCTGCACTCTGGTGAAAAAGTCAGTCGAGGTAAACCATCTTTAACCAAGGCTAATTTGTTGTGCTGTCTTACAGAGATATGTGCTGTTATAGTGTGATTAATAGGGCAACATGACTGTTCTTTTAGGCCTATTCACGGTTTGTTCATGAAGGAAAATGTGCGCAGCTGCGAGTGATTTTTTCTTTCTATTCGGCAACCATTGTTCCTGCTCTGGAGGCAGTGGAGAAAGTCACAGATTCCATCCTAGCCAAGGTGCTTCCATATTTACAACTGGTGAGTCGAAATCATTCTTCAGCTAACAATCTTAATACACTGACTATGAACTTCACAAATCTTGACACACTTCTCAAAGCTTAATAACATTTACAATAACAATAGTGATTCATATTTGTCTGGAGAATATTTTATTAAACACCTTGTACACTCCTCCTTGCACTTATTCTTAGGATTGTGCTTATTGTCTCACCTCTTCAGTTAATCCTCAGGTTTTCAGTGGCATTCAAAACCTGAAACTGAGATGCAAAAGATTGATTTAGCATCCTGTAACCATTTCTTTGTTCATTTGGGTGCATGATTAAGTTGTTGAAAGTTCTATCAATCTCCTCATAGAAGAAACTATGTTTTGGCTAAATTCCTGTCAGGTTTTTACTTGTTCCAGACCTTTATAACATCTTTATTATAGCCCTGATAGTGCACAATTTAACCAGAGTTCACCCTGGGTTCTGAAAAATATTCTTTTTTTTTTTCCCTTGAAAAATCAAGTCAAAGTAGTGTTCACTTTTTGTCTTATTTTTTCTTCTCTTTGTCTGTATTTTTCCTTAGTTACTGACTTATCAAAGTGGACTCGATACAAGTTTATTCCACAGGGTGGCCGCGGGTCCTTAAAAAGTCTTAAATTTAATTTTCCTAAAATAAGGCCATTAAAAAGTCTTAAATTGTCTTAAATTTCAAACCCCGTGGTCTTAAATTTTCAATCTTAAATTTATGGAGATTTTACTCAGTCATATCGTTAAAATGTGGTACACTTTGGATGGGGAAAAAGTTTAATCGTTTTTGATGCTCACAATTATACCGCACAGGCTCCGAATCTACTGGTTGCTAGACACACGCGTGCTTGACAACCACTCAGTGCCTGATCTGTTGATGGAGGGTAGTCCGAGCCACAATGGGTAAATGTAAATTTAATGATAACTGGCTGCAAGATGCAAAATACTCGTGGTGGCTGAAAGCTGTACCCAAAGATGCCAACAAGGCATACTGTGTAGCATGCTGTAAGACTTTTAAGCTGGGCACAATGGGGATAAGAGCGGTGGACTCTCGTATGAAGAGCGCCAAGCACGTTGCTTTTGCTAAAGGCCGCGAGCATCAGCCTCAAATATCCGACTTCAGCGCTGCCACCACTAACGGTCGTGGAGAAGAGGATAGATCTGCGAGATGTAAGGGAATATTGTGTGTGTGTGTGAGAGAGAATATATTCTATTGCATGCATGTGAGAGAATAGTATTGTTTGTGTGTGGGTATCGTTCCAAGTGTTTTAAGAAGTGCAAGTGAGCGTACCTTTCAAGTGAGTGAGCCGAAGTTTCAGGTGTATGTGCATTCACATTGTTTAACTGTTGTTTTCTGCATTGTTGTTTGACCAAAGATGGAATTGAACAATTCTGCTTACAATGCGACTCCCCAAGCAGAGAAAATAATAATTTAAAAAAAACTGTTGCATTGGGTTCTGTGTGACTTCATTCACATTTTCAGTGTTACATTGGATTCAAACGTTGTGACTGCATTCTGATTGTCACATAGTTACAAGTTTATCCTTATATTGTGTTCTGAGTGAGTGAATGCCTGTCAAGGAAAATAAATGAAGTACTTCTACTAGAATAGTGTTTTCTGGTGAATGTTTACAAGAACAATAAGTTACATTAAATTTTTTATATATATATATATATATAAAATGTTTTTGGGGTTTTTTTTCCTCAGAAGAGTACGTTTTTGCGTGACTTTAGATTTGGTCTGAATTTTTTTTGGAACATGGTATGAAAAAGTCTTAAAAAGTCTTAAATTTAACTTGGACAAACCTGTAGACACCCTGAGTCCAGCCAAACTGGCACAATTCAAATCTTTGTACAGATACAGCTAGGCCTCTCCATTACATATAAAATGTGGGTTCCACTCCAACCTCAAATAAGAGAGACTTGATTTTGGGCAGCCTGTGCACCATCAAGCTAAAATTAACCTCTGTAGTTTGGTCTTAAGATTATTTTAGCATGGGATTATTTAAAAGAGGCATTCAGACTTCCTTTACCGTTTACTTCAACAGAAAACTTACAATTGAACAGAGCAGAGAAGAATCTTGGAACAACTAACAGTGAAGGAATTTGATTTTCCTGTCGATTTATGGCCCTTTTCCACTACCCTTTTTCAGCTCACTTCAGCTCGCTTCAGCTCACTTCAGCCCGACACGGCTCGCGTTTCGACTACCAAAAACCGGCACGACTCAGCTCGTTTCAGCCCTGCTTAGCCCCTAAAACTCGCACCGTTTTGGAGTGGGGCTGAAGCGAGCCAAACCGTGCCGACTGAGGCTGGAGGCGTGAGCAGACACTCCCCTGTGCACTGATTGGTGAGGAGGAGTGTCCTCACATACCCACACACGCCCCGCGAGCGCGCTGGGATCTGTAAACACTGCAAACCCGGAAGGAGAATAATTACGAATTACGAGAATTTCTGAAGCCTTATGCGCCTCGCCTCATCTATACGCTCTTGCCAGTATCTGTTGGCGTTGTCACCGACAACAAGCCACAGCACAGCACCAAGACCAGCAACACTAACGACTCCATGTCCTCCATGTTTATTGTTTACTATCCGGGTCGTGAGACTACCGCTTAAAAGATCACTGAATCAGTGACATACAGAGCATCGTGGACGAGTTCGCGGAGCGCAAGGCTCGCCGTATGCCCTTCAAATAATGCGCGCAGTAGGCTATTGATGTTTTATTATGAGCCATGTACAGTATGTCGCCTAATGTTTTTTTGTTTCTGAGTTACATGTTCGTTTGAAGGACTTAATGTACAAAATAACATAGTTGCACCCCGTAGTGTTGAAATTGGTAAACACAGTGCATTCAGTGAGGTTTGCACCGCCCTCCTTTTATTTCTGACTCTTCCTGTCACCGTTGCAACCTCTGAGCGCTCATTCGTATGCCCTTCAAATAATGTGCGCAGTATAGGCTATTGATGTTTTATTATGAGCCATGTACAGTATCCTAATGTTTTTTGTTTCTGAGTTACATGTTCGTTTGAAGGACTTGATGTACTAAATAACATAGTTGCACCCGGTAGTGTTGAAATTGGTAAACACCGCAGTTGCGGATATTTTGTAGCCTAAAATGATGTTATGATAAGCTTTAATAAAGGGTCCGGTCATTTGCCCCGCCCCCGGCCCGGCTCTGACTTGTTCCGCCACTGTCACTGATGTCACTGTTTGCGCTGCTTAACGACATCACGTGACGTCCACCCACTTTCACTAACTCCACCCAATGTGTCCACCCACTTCCAGCCAGCACGGTTCAGCGCGGTTGTAGTCGAAATGCAACTCCAACAGCCCCGCTCAGCTCGACTCGGCACGGCACGACTCAGCCGCGTTTGTAGTGGAAAAGCGGCATTACAAACCAAACACAGAATGACACAGCGTTTTTCATCATACGTTAGCCACGGGAACTCAACACGCTAAACCCCCCAAAACGTGGCTTGCTTCAGTTGCTTACCGGCAGATAGCACTTTCACTTTGGCGGTTTTTTTTTTTACCGACCCCGTATTACTGACACTGTCCAATGTGCTAGGGGACAGTAGGGCCTCAGAGTGTGCCTCCCACATGACTGTTTCAGCCCTTAAATCATCTTCAGTGCTTGATGAGGCCCGCCCAAAAAAACTTTGTCAGCTGAGACCCCGTCCACACGTAGCCGGGTATCTGCTAAATCGAAGATATTTTTCTACGTTTTGGCCTGTCATCCACATGAAAACACATCAAAAACGAATATTTAAAAAAACTCCGGGCAAAGTGAAGATTTTTGAAAACTCCGTGTATGCCTTTTCGTGTAGACAGAGATAACCGGAGGTTTGCGTTTTAGAACGTCACAATCTGCGCCAAAAAAATGACAACAAATCTGCCCTGACGTCAAACGTGCGACCTTTGTTTACTGCAGAAGCCAGATTAAGCATGGACTTAAGCTAGCCGCACACCATGGCGATCCACGCGGTACCGAACCGACCCATTTCAGAGCCGACTCCCGACAGGGCACGCACATATCCCCCGACTGTTGACGAGTGCAGTCGCGATTGAAGCGACACGTGACAACTTAATAGCTTTGTGATTGGCTATTGGATATAGTTACTGTTAAATCCAACACTTGAAGATGCTACAGGCTGAATTACAAATGACACAACACGGAATATGTAGCGCACTATCTAGGCTGCATGAGCTATTATTTCCAACCTTAAATAGTGCACTTATATAGGGGAGTTAAAGCGATTTGGAATTCAGCCACACAACTTGAGCAGAGTGGCTTTCCAGCCCACTGTGTCTATGGATAAAGCTTCAGTCTATGGAATTACAGTATATACCTGCATTAGGTGCTACCAACACGTATTTCTCGCGCTAGAAATTGTGTTTAATGATGTCACGTGTTATATGCGAAAGATATGATTGGCTATTGCTAGCGACTCTCGCCGATCAGTCTGCCTCCCGATTAGTTTTTCGAATCGGCTGTGAGATGAGTCGGTACCATCGAAAACTAGTCTTTACGCCTGACTCGCGACTTCAGTTGGCTCGGTACGCTGAAAATCGGCGTAGTGTGCGGCTAGGTAAAGAGTAATGGATCGGAGGAGTGCCTTGAAAGCGTTAATTATTGTGCAGGTGCTATTTACATGTTTAACTTTAGAAGCCCAACTACTGCTCCAAGAGCACAGGCGATGTGATTAGGGGGTAAGATTTGGGGAAATAGCCATCTACAGGTTTGGAATGTTTATGAATGTGATTGAAAACGCAGATGTTAGGTTATGTGTGGAAGGGATTTTTTTCGAAGACGAGGTGGTGTGGATAAAACATTTTTATAAACGGAGGGGGGGAAAATGTTCAGTTTTAAAAATACCCGGCTACGTGTGTACATGGCATAAGACTGTGCCATTGTTTGGCTCACGCAGAGATAATTACACCACCACGCCAGGCCGATTAAGATGCACTGCAGTTGGTCAAAAGCTTGGCGTTCGGGGGCGTCGTGGCTCAGGTAGATAAGGCGCCATACCATAAATCCAGGGACCCGGGTTCGATTCCGGCCCGAGGTCATTTCCCGATCCCTCCCCATCTCTCTCTCCCGCTCATTTCCTGTCTCTACACTGTCCTATCCAATAAAGGTGAAAAAAGCCCAAAAAAATCTTTAAAAAAAAAAAGCTTGGCGCTCATTTGGTCATTATGTGCAGTCGATTTTTACTGGTCACAAGTAGTTGATGTACACAATAGTTGACTTGTACAGGTCAACAACTACTATGGTGATGGATGACATAATGGTTGACTGATTTTACATGTGTGTAACTTCATATTTATACTATAAGAAAGCAGAAATTGCTAAATGGAACAGTAGAGTTTCCGGAGACTGAAAGCAATTGATTAAAAAAATTTTAAATAATAAATATTAAATAATTTAAAAGTATTCTTCTCCAAAAAGTATAAATTTGCTTGCATATATATTTAAATATTCTTGAGGGATGATTATTATTATAATACCCCCATTCCGAAGGAGGAGGCATATACTGGTTTACCTCTGTCTGTCCATATGTCCGAATTTCCATCTGTCCGAAACACCCTTTTTCTTAGCAACCACATATCATAAAGCCACTTGGTGCCAAACTTCAGCTTGGGGTTCTATACCGTGTGTACTGTTTTCAGGTCTGTTGCACATCGATTTCCTGTTTACTGACTGAATGTATTTATGAAACATATATGGTGGCTTTTGCCGCTATTTCAAGAAGCAAAATACTATTTCAAAATGACAGTTTACCAGGATGCTATTTGAAATCCCTGGGGAGAACACTGCTCTTTACTTACTTGTTTCAGGGTTAATTATTTGTTGAAGTCAACATTCATAATAAGTGTCCTATCCCTGTGATTGTTTGCATTCTGATACAAGTGAGAGGGGGGGTATACGTAAGTGAGCAGTAGCTCACAGTTCGTTCATTCATTTATCAATCAATCAGACAATAGGGAAAACCTTATTTAAAAATATTCTTGCATGAATGGGAATGGTACAATTAGAGAACAGTAAGTACTGGTCTCTAATTACATTATCTTTAAGTACATTGTTCTCCAAGTACATTATTCATTTAGATAAATGCAAAAGTGTAATTCTGATTTGTAAAGTTTATTTTCTACAATCTTGAATGGTTGACTGTAAATCATGAAGACTTTGGACTTGAAATGGTCTAAAATGTTAAAATGAAAATATTTGATGTTTTTAATTTTGAATATTTTATTTTTGCAGGGCCTGAAATCAGAGCTGTTGGACTACAAAGCTGCCACATACATGATTGTGTGCCAGCTTGCAGTGAAGGTAGTGATGCAGCCAGAGCTGCTGGATTCGCTGGCACGCCAGGTGAGTAGATCAGTGAGCAGAGCTCCAGTGCTGACTTCTGAAGGCCTGTCGTGCCTCATCATCCTCCTCCAAAACCAGAAGGAAAGTGTCATTGGACAAAAGTGAGTGTTGCTGCAAAACTTTTTTTTTATCTGTTAGACTAATAACAGGACTACTCAGTAAATGCATCATCAGACATGCAGTTTGCATTGTTTTACCAGTAAGTGATTTGATTTATGAAGTTATTTATCAAGTTAGAGTTGACTGTGATTGAGATCTGTTGATGAATGGATGATAATTACTAATGTCTCCATCCTCCTCCACCCAGGACGTTCGAATACCTCTGTCAGGTTCCCTCTCTGGTGCCCACCCTGCAGTGTATAGCAGCTTCCTACGATATCGGTCCCTTTCTGCACTACCTCCTGCCAAAGCTCACTAACTTTATCTTCACACAAAATGGTAGAGTTCAGACTGTTGTTTAAAAGTCATAAAACTGTTAGATAAATGTTTGAAATGTGCTTACAAAATATCCATACATTTCTCTTCTGTCACTTAGCTTGTGAACTCTGGTGTTTAAATAGTATCTTTAATAGCACAAGGACAGATCAGTGAGCATGGACATTTAAAAGAGCACAAGATGCCATGAATTGCAAACAGATGTGTCCAAGAGCATGGTGCAGTGGTGCATAGTTGAAACTGGGATATTTGATAATAGGACTCAAAGGGGTTTTGTTTGTTTGTTTGTTTTTAAATGGTTTCTAGTTGCAATCTATTTGGTGAAACCACTATTCATGTTAAAATCATCACAAACTATTATAATTTCCATTGTATCTGTTAATAGATTTTCTTAAAGTTTAGTTTATTTACCTTTGCATAAGAAGTGCAATAACAGGCCACTTAGTGCCACCTGTTTGGGGGAAAAAATGTCTCATCTCATTATCTCTAGCCGCTTTATCCTTCTACAGGGTCGCAGGCAAGCTGGAGCCTATCCCAGCTGACTACGGGCGAAAGGCGGGGTACACCCTGGACAAGTCGCCAGGTCATCACAGGGCTGACACATAGACACAGACAACCATTCACACTCACATTCACACCTACGGTCAATTTAGAGTCACCAGTTAACCTAACCTGCATGTCTTTGGACTGTGGGGGAAACCGGAGCACCCGGAGGAAACCCACGCGGACACGGGGAGAACATGCAAACTCCACACAGAAAGGCCCTCGCCAGCCCCGGGGCTTGAACCCAGGACCTTCTTGCTGTGAGGCGACAGCGCTAACCACTACACCACCGTGCCGCCCCTGGAAAAAATGTTGATCACTAAAACAAAACATACCTTTTTTTAAAAAAAAAAATCCTAATTTTGTGTTTAAGTGACAAATACAGTAATTCTCGAGTAGAAAGCATTGATCGAGTGACCAATCATAGGAGTGAAAACATACATCTTATCCCTGAGCAGAAAAGAAGTGCACATGTCTAAGGACTTGGCGTTCACCAAACTTTAAGTGCTCTCACATGCAACACACCTTGATCTGTTGAGAACGACATTTAATTCTTCTGTTTACTGTTTATTGTAACACTTGTTTGCGCTATCTAAGCAACTTGGACCGTTGAGAACATCATTTCGTTGTTTTGTATACTCTGTATGTAGAAGAATGACAAAGTTGAGTTCTCTGCACAGTCCCATCATTGCTTCACCCACTAATACCTTTGTGTGCATGACATTTACATCCCCTTGTGCTTTTTTTTAATTTAATTTAATTTTTTTTACAATTAATGACTTGTTCATAATGTTCTGCACACTCATTGTCCGCTTACACTTTCCATTCAAGATATATAATAAGAAATTGTATATTTAAATATTATTTATTAGACCTTTCTGAGCAAATTGTTTGCCAACAGATGAGCCGGGCAATGAGGACTCGCACAGTGCTTCAAACTGCCAACTACTCGAGTCAGTCATTGAGAACCTTCCTTTGCCCACCAGCCTGGCGAGCACAGTGGCACGGTAATCTGTTTTAGGCTCAAATCAGCATCCTCATGTGCTGTGTGCACAGTGCTCTGGAATATGAATGCTGAAGTCTAATAAGAATTTGTCATTTCCAGGCTACTCCTTGAGGGATACATGTGCTGTGGTACAGAGCTGTCCTCAGACAGACTCTCCTCCCTTAATCAGAAGATCCAACCACTTGTCCGACTCTTTGAGCACAAGTGAGTTTTATATTATTTGAATTTACATTTGCAGGTGCTTTAGTCAGATACAAATTTACATTCACACATGTAAATGAAGTTGGGTTCATATATGAAGATAGTCAAATAACTTTTCCCCATAGCCCTAACCCTGGCTAGACTTCGTCCAGAAGAGAGGAGAGTGTTTGTGTAATGCTAATGCTGTGTTGCAGGTATCCTGGTGCTCTGGATGCTGTTCTGGTAGATTGTGTGGGTGTGATGTGCTCAGCTCAGCAAAAGAACCTCCTCCATCACTTTCTCTCTCTTACCATGTGCTGTGGCAAGTATCAGGTAGGCAGAGTAGGATTTGTTTGTCTTTTTCATTCTGCATGTCGTTGCAGTTTAAGACCAGGAAGTGAATGGGCTCAGTTTTTCAAAATATCTATTATGAAAAGATTTGAGGATAATCTGGATTACATGTTTTGGTGCTTTCTGAAGCTGTTCAAGATTTGACTGCTTTCACTTCATCAGGGGAACTGGTGCCTCTGTACCAAGTTGACACCAAAGTGTGTTTAAAAAACAAAACAAAACAGTACTACTTTTTACAGTACCAGAAGTGTCAAGTCAAGATTAGGTGCAAGCACTCATCTGACAACAACGATGAAAAGAAATGACAGCAAAATAAAAATGTCTCATTAAGACCATACTGATTGCCTGTAATCACAACTGTCTTCTATTGGCTTGGAAAACTGTCCAGTTAAATAGTATGCAGTAAAAACAAATGTGTTTCTGAAATCATTTTTAATTCTGACACCTGATTCTTGACTTGTTGTGCATTCATGTAGCAAGTATTTGTTACACAAGGGCATTTCCCTATTTGGACAAGGTTTACTAGAGCGGCAGCTACAATTATCAACACCTTGATGATCTTTTGGCCATTGCAAAAGTAGAAAAGACTTTCAATATGTAAATTGTGCATGAGTAATTACTCAAACTTCCACTGGAAAAAAATGAGTTGATTCCCGATTACTTAGCGTATGAGATCACGTGACACCGTTCCACAATTGTCGACATCTTCGTCCACAGTTATCAACACCATTCCACAGTTACCAACATCCAGATGATTATCTCATCTCATCTCATTATCTCTAGCCGCTTTATCCTTCTACAGGGTCGCAGGCAAGCTGGAGCCTATCCCAGCTGACTACGGGCGAAAGGCGGGGTACACCCTGGACAAGTCGCCAGGTCATCACAGGGCTGACACATAGACACAGACAACCATTCACACTCACATTCACACCTACGGTCAATTTAGAGTCACCAGTCAACCTAACCTGCATGTCTTTGGACTGTGGGGGAAACCGGAGCACCCGGAGGAAACCCACGCGGACACAGGGAGAACATGCAAACTCCACACAGAAAGGCCCTCGCCAGCCCCGGGGCTCGAACCCAGGACCTTCTTGCTGTGAGGCGACAGCGCTAACCACTACACCACCGTGCCGCCCCAGATGATTATTTATTAAAAAAAAAAAAATTGGTATGTGGTATTAAGTTAACAATACATAGTTTTTATTTACAATTTATTTTACATAGACATATTCAGTGCAAAATCTTTTATATAAATATATTGATGTCGGTGCTTACATAAATGAGGAAATAATTCTAATGTTTGTAAACAAATGAACTGATGATTAACCTGTGTCAGAAAATCTTTGTTCCACTTTCTAAGTATTTTCGTAGATCACATTTTGTTTATCATTCATCGTTGTTTGTATTAATTTCTGGTTTTGTAGTTGACCAATAAATGTCAACAGGCAGTTTACATTGTAATGCCATGAAAATCCAGGTCAAAGGTCGCAAGTCATTCTTCGAAGCAAAATATAAAATGTCTACTGATATTGTAATATGTGATAGATATTTACAACAAAATGCAAAAAAAAAATTCTGAATGGAATAGAAAAATCTGAATATTTCAGGCATGTAATTTTTTTTTAATGCTAGGAATTTAATTCTGGTCTAATTCTATTTATTGCAATCGGATTCCAAATACTCTGTAAGCATTCCATTCGGTCATGAATCAGAAAAAAATATATTGTAAATCACAGCATTTTTTTTTTTTAAAGTACTTCATCTACTTCAACAATGTTACACAAAGATCGATCCATAACAGTTGTAAATGTCACTTAATTCCACAGGGTGTCAATAATGGTGGACACCAGTGAAAATGATCACTATTATTGACTCCTCATGTGACTTCTCAAACGCGCGTTTAGATACAAAATGGCGATTGTCAAATGAAAGAGTAAGAAACAAAGTAGGTTTCGACAAGGAGTTCATGAAATATCGGTGAATTTGAGAAGTAAAAACATGTCCATGATCTTTCTACTATGCTCACCTGCGATGAAGATGTCCGGGTTTTCCTCAAATTGCTGACCGTGCTTAAAAAAAAAAAATTCCATCTCGAGTAATGAGCTGTTTCATCAGCTGACAAGATCAAAGGGCGAGGGGGGGTCTTCCGGTTGAGTAATTAACCAATAATAACTGTTGTAACTGAAACTCACCTTTTGTAAAATAGTTTTTTTTATTGGTAAATCTGAAAAGGTGTCTAATTATGGACTGTTGATAATTGTAGCTGCCACTCTACTTGCAGAGTATACATCACCACGCAGAAGTTACTGTTGACCTGTAAGCGTGTTTAATTGATCATGAAATCTGCTCACTGGTTATTGTTACATCATTCAGGTCTACATGCCATTGTTCCAGTTGTTTTTAAAGTAACGCAGTATCTGCTGCTGTTGTGTAATTTCCCTGGTATTAACATTGACTAAGAAAATTCTGCTATCACTAGTTTTATATGAATATAATTCTAATTGTGTGCATATGTGTAGGTTCTGGCAAACTCGGACACCTCATTGATGCTCAGTCTTAAACACCCTGTGTCGGCTGTGAGGAGCATGGCTATAGAACATGTGAAAGAGATTCTCACCTCTGGACAGGTAAGTGGTTGCTTGGTTGCTGAGATGTATTACGGCATGCAGGAAACACTGAACTGTTCAGAAAGACCTGACGCTTTATTATTGCTTTAGCCATATACAAAGTTCTCCATACATTCTTGTGTATGTACCTTTTTATTATGGAAATTGCATGTATTGTAATTTGGATGTTTGTGTGTCTGTTTTTTATAAGGAGGGCTTTGATGAGGCATTCCTGAAGGATGCGTTGCTTGAGAGGTTGAAGGATGATGTGCCTGATGTTGTGCTGTCAGCACTCTCAGCACTGCGGGTAGGAGAATTGATTAAGCCCTATAGCCACCAGTAAAGCATGCTGTATAATAGGCATACTTATGTTATTTTATTAAAGGAAATGTTCACCAGTTGTTTACACAAGCACAAATAATGCATGATTAATCTGAATATTAAGTTCTTATACACTAGTTTTGTAGTATGTCTTGAGCTTCTAAATTTCGATGTAACACGTTGAGATTAAACATGAGTCTTTGCCTAATTCTTTCACAAAACACTTTTACACTTGGAGAATATCAGGGTCCATGAGGAAAGGTTTTGCCTTTGAATGTTATCAAAATTGTGAGTCCTTTTTTTCTGCATCAACTCTGATTTGGGTATTCTTTCTAACGATGATTCACCAGCTGTATCTCAACCGCATGGATTCAGAGGACACAATTTCTTGTTTGATCTCTCTTCTAAACCGGGTCCAGCCATCGGACACTGAGCACTGGTGTGTACATGAAGCTATAGAAATGCCACATTTCCATGTTATAAGCTTTAGTTTTATTGTTGGCAAAGTCCAACCGGAAGTAATTTTTTGATGTGAATGATGCCATGACAGGTATTCAGTATTGAAGGAGGTGGTTGAAGTTCTTGATGACCTGCCCATCAGGGAGGCAAACCCTGATCTGAGAGCCCAAATTAGCTGGGAGCTGCTACCTTTCTTACTAATTACAAATTCGGTACCTGAGTCAGCAGAGCTGAAGCTGGCGCTGTGTGTGGCGAAGACGCATCTATTATCCCAGCATTCTCTCACCCAAGGCTGGGCTAATGGTACACGCGCATGCATACACACACACACACACACAGTTTTAATTTATTACTTAAGCTTTTGACTGAGTTTGGCAAGTTTTTGTTATTAGTGTTACAGGGGGTGCTGGAGAAAACTCCTCCAGCAGATGTTGTCCGAGTGGCCAACCAGATGCTCATCAGCACTCTGACAAAAAACCTGGCCCGTATGGAGCCATCCACTAAGCGCAATGCTGTAAGCATACATAATTAATCCGCTCTTGGAATTCTTGGTTACTGATATTTTTAATTACACTGACCACCTTTTTCTTGTTTAGCAGATCCACAGGAGGGTTCTCTGATTGATTGATTTGTTTGTTTTTATTTGTGTGAGACAGATTGAAAGTGTCTGTGCATTGCTGGCCAAGCAGGGTGCTGGAGTGAGAGAGAGGGCAGCATTCGTGGTGTTGATTTGTGCTCTTCTGCAGACTCTGGAGTCTCTGAATGAGAGCATACACCTCCACACAACTCAGATACTCTTCAGACTGCTTGAGCCATCACTGAGAAAGCTCTACACACAACAGACTGAACAGGTCTCAGCACTGCTGTATACTTGCACATACACTGAAAAAAGAAATTACTTTTTATATGATAGTGTAATGAAAATATTTAAGGGCATTAAATTGGAGAGTATCAAATTAAAATGACACATTATTAGTATTGTTTTCATAAAACTACAATTTTCAGGTTGGGATAGAAAGAGTGTTAAGTTCACCAGTGCTGTGTAGAATACATTAGAGTTCATTTTTAGGACAATAATAATTTTTATTCGAAATCTTCATGAACTCTTTAATGTTGGAATGATCTTAATCCAATTTAAAATGATCCAAGGCTGTAACGGCAAACTTCCTGTGAACCTCTACATTTGTGACCTAATCTATTTATGGAAAAAATATTAGTATTGTGTTAGTGGATAATTGTTTAAATGTACAATTGTGTGTGAAATTTGAGCACCGTGATCAAATTGCATATTTTGCTGATTTGAAGTGAAAAGATGTAAACAAAACTGCAGCAGCAAACTATGTTTAAAAAAATATTTTCTGCAAATATTTTCTTACTGCACTGCTACTTTATATTTGCACTTTTATATATTTAAAAGGGGGGGGCTTGTGGCATATGCAAACATTGACACCCTTCCAAGTAATAGCCTCTTTGGCAGATATCACAGTTTGCATCCTCTTTGTAGCCAGGTTCCTTGCTTTCTCTTCCTTGCACAAGGCTTCTAGTTCTGAGATGTTCTCGGGTTGTACAGCATAGTTAAAATCTACCTACATAGTTTCAATGATGTTCCAGTTAGGGGACTGTGTGGGCCATTCCAAAAGCTTCTGGCTTGCATTTCTTGAAGTCGTACATGGTGGATTTTGAGGTATGTCTAGGGTCATTGTCTTGTCATAAAAGTCAGCTTTAGTTTCTTGAATGTCTGTGTCACATTTGCATCCAAAATTTCCTATTTACTGGAATCCATTCTTCCATCTATTCATCTTGACTTTAGGACCAGATCTCACTTTCACTTTCCCTTCACTGCCATTTTTTAAATGGACCAAAGAAATTGGGAGGTGGAAGCATTTGGCTACCTTTTTACAGCCTTCCTCTGATCATTTAGGCAACATTTTCAGATCCTCAGTTAACTCCTCGGATGCTGGTTAAGTGTTAGCACAAGGTTTGAAGAGTCAGAGAAATGTATTATGCTGTGGATTTCATATTAACAGTTCTTGGCCTGTTTAACGAGTCCGAATGAGCCACTTAAGGTCTAATGAGTTAAACTGTGAAACTTTTCATACAGGATTCTAATTCACAGATGTTAGTGTCGTGGAGAAGAGTGTCTACGAAAGTTGATGGTGGTCATCCTCTCTCAGCGTAGCCATGGGTTGGTATCCAGGTAACGATGAGGTGTGCAGGAGATGATGCGTCCCGGAATGTATGACCAGCGATTTTTAGACGTCGTTCCTTGATAACTTCTGAAATTGTGCTCAAGCTGCTGTAAAGCGTTATTAGCTTTGTCTGTCCAGTTGATGTGGTACGCCATTCTTAGCATGTGTATATGTGTGCCATTGAGTGATTTTTTTCCTCGTGTTAGTGACCAGGTGGCACAACCATAGAGTAGGATGGTTTCTGTTGGAGCACGAAGTAGTTGTAGATTGAGTTCGAAAGGTCGTTCTTCCTCACTTTCTTCATTTTGTGTAAAGATTTCCAAGCTAACTTTCCTAGCAGAAATATCCTTTTCTTCGTCACATCAGTTTCCAAGATATTTAATTAAAATATTGGTCTCCAGATTCAGTTAACACTTGTCTCATTTCTTCACCATCAAGAGTGTGGAGGGGTTCGACAACTACATTGAAAAACATTGCTTTCATTTTGCTTGCATGCAGCTTTAAATCAACTTTTTTACATTCATTCTCAGCATTGTGCAGCATGCTTGCTCCACTTCATTTGAAATTAATACTATGTCTTCAGCAAAATATAGGTCACAGAGGGACTTTGCTGCTATTCTCTGGCTTCTCCTTGGATGTAGAGTGAAACCTAGCTCCTCCTCTCTACCTTGAATGGCTTGACGAAGTGCATAGTCCAAAACTCTGACGAAATGAAATGGTGCCAGGATGTCACCTTACGTGACACCTGCATGGATTTTAAATTAATCAGTTTCACCATCTGGAGATAATATTTTAGCTTTCAAGTTTTCATATGTGAAGCGAATTGCAGAAATTGGACGCTCGGGAATTCCATAGGCCTTCAAAATTCTAAACATAGTTTCATGGTTTATACCAGTGGTTCTCAACCGGGGGGGCGCGCGGAGGTACTCCAGGGGGGTCGCGAGTAGGCTTCATGTATGGAGGAAAAAAAAAATCTGGGGCTAACAGGCTATAGTAGCTAAGCAGATGCAACACATTTACCCATGTCAAAATGCAGGACATTGGACTATTACATACAAATCAATACTATTATAAAATCTATCATCAATCTATCATAAAATCTTGTGTGTAGGTTATTTTAAGCCCATGACGCGAACATGACGCAACGTCACGTGAGTGAGTCTGCATACCGTGGCCACCGTGTGAGTGCTTGCCACACACACACTAGTCTGGTTTCTTGCCGAGTTAACTCGTGCCGACTCTCGCTAGTCTACTATCATCAATCCATCGATACAGCGCAAAACCCAAACAGTCTTTTTAAAGACTACTACCCCACACTGTATTTTTGCTTTCCCCATTTCAGCTCTACCCAAATAATTTGTTGTTTTTGTTGTTTTCTTACTGCTAGTCTACTACCCCTTTGCCTTTTTCACCCTGCGTGTGAAAAATCCAACTGTCCCTAACACACACACACACTAACACACACACTCACACGAGTAAGTACACCATTCACACCTCGTTAAAATTTGCAACTATAAAATCCCCGAATAAAGATATCGATCGTGTTTCTCACTGATAAGCCCCATACGTTCCCTCTGGTTAGCCCCCTTAGCCTACTACAGACTTAGCCTACTACAGACTTATCGTTACAACTTTATTACACACGTTTATTCACAAATACTTTAACAAAATGGATAGATTTCTTGTCAAAAAACCCAAGACAACTGACGTAGGTCTACCACCAGCTGCGAGAAAGCTTCGGAGGTACGATGAATCATACCTGCAGTTTGGTTTTACTGTCACCTCTGATCTTCGTCCTCAGTGTGTCGTGTGTGCCGAGGTGCTGGCAAACGAAAGCATGAAGCCATGCAAACTTAAAAGGCACCTCGAAACGAAGCATGCTGGCCTGAAGGACAAACCGCTTGAATACTTTCAAAGAAAGCGTGATGGCCTGCATCAGCAACAGGCAACAATTTCCGTGCACAGCACTGTATCTAAGCAGTGCCTGGAGGCATCATATGTGGTGGCAAAAAGAATAGGTAAGCTAGGCAAACCGCACACTGATGCCGAGAAATTCGTTTTGCCAGCTGCGCAGGACATGTGCAGAATATTCTTCGGGGATAGTGCAGCAGCCAAATTAGGCACCGTGCCACTTTCAAATGACACAGTTGCTCGGAGAATTGCTGATATGTCCAATGATATCAGAGAGCAATTAATACAGTTTATTAAAAATAGTCCATACTATGCCTTGCAGTTGGATGAGTCTACCGATATTGCTGGACAGGCACAGCTTCTTACATATGTCAGGTATGTCAGGGATAAATTAATTGAGGAGGATGTCCTTTTTTGCCGCCCTCTTCAGTCACACACAACTGGAGAGGCCATCTTCAATGTCCTTGATTCATTTATTCGCGAGAATGGGTTGGCGTGGGACCGATGCGTTGGCTTGTGCACGGATGGCGCACGAGCAATGACGGGCCGTGAGCAAGGTCTAGCTGCTCGCGTTAAGCAGGTAGCTCCACTTGTAAAATGGACCCATTGCATGGTTCATCGCGAAGCACTCGCTGCAAAAAAAATGCCGTCTCTGTTGGAATCCGTGCTGAACCAATCAGTAAAAATGATCAACCTCATCAAGTCACGGCCGCTAAAGTCTCGCTTGTTTGAGGTCCTCTGTCAGGAGATGGGGTCAGAGCACGAACAGCTGCTTCTGCACACTGAGGTTCGCTGGCTGTCCAGGGGGCGGGTGTTACAACGTTTGTATGAGCTGCGAGATGAGGTGAAGCGGTTTTTGACACAAATCAATTCAGACCTGGCGAAAAATCTGGATGACCCTTTGTGGCTGGCGTGTCTCTCCTATTTGGTCGATATATTTGACCGCTTGAATGGCTTGAACCTGTCTTTGCAAGGCCGAGAAACTCACATTTTGCTTCTCGCAGAGAAAGTGGATGCCTTCAAGCAAAAACTTGACCTCTGGTGTGGCCGCATCAGTCGGGGGAACTGTGATATGTTCCCAAGCCTTGCAGACTTTATCAGTAATGCAGGCACTTCCCACGATTTCTCATCTGTCTTTCAAGCAGCATCAGAGCACCTGTCGGTAATGAGAAAACAGTTTGCGGCATACTTCACAGAGGATTATCGCTCTTTTGCGTGGGTTCGAGATCCATTTTTGTGTACTGCTGACGAACTTCCAGTTGACATGCAGGAACAGCTTATTGAGCTGAAGAGTGACAGTAGACTTAAGGCAGTCTTCACCTCATGCCCTCTTTCGACATTCTGGGCAGCATTGATGCAGGAGTACCCGCAACTGTGTGACGTAGCCTTGAAACTGCTCATCCCATTCGCATCGACCTACTTGTGTGAGGCAGGATTTTCAAAAATGACTGCGCTCAAAACGAAATATCGCAATCGTGCGCAAATTGAGGATGACTTGAGACTGTGCTTGTCAAACATTTCGCCAAGAATCGAGGATCTTTGTAAGGCAAAGCAGGCTCAGGTCTCGCATTAACGCAAATGCAGATCACAAAGGCACAGTAAAAAGTAAAACCTAAATTCACGCCTGGTCCCAATTCCCAATGATATCAATAGCCAGCTAATGATAAGCCTAATAAAATACCTAATAAAAACACTAATAATAATAATAATAATAATAATAATAATAATGATGCCTATTAATAATAATAATAATATCAACAACCAACAACAGCAATAATAATAATAATAATAATAATAATAATAATAGGCCTAATAATAATAATAATGCCTGAAAGAACATAAGTCTTGTACTACTGCCAACAGCTTAGTAATGATAATAGGCCATAATAATAATAATTATAATTATAATAATGCCCGAAAGCAGATTAGAAATGTGGTGCTACTGCCAATTATAACAATAGCCTAATAATGATAATAGGCCTATGTATTTCTATGGAATGGATAATGCTACTACTGCTGCTACTGCTACTACTACTACTACTAATAATAATAATCTAGCCCAGGGCTAGCTAGCTAGCTAGCTAGCTATCTATCTATCTATCTATCTATCTATCTATCTATCTATCTATCTATCTATCTATCTATCTATCTATCTATCTATCTATCTATCTATCTATCTATCTATCTATCTATCTATCTATCTATCTATCTATCTATCGGTCGATATAAGGTGCTGTAGGTTGGGTGGCGTCACTGCGCGTGAGTGTGTTTGGGGGGGGCGGGGCGAGAAGAGGGGCCCCCAACTGCAATGAACCAGCTTTGGTGGGGCCCAGGTTGCAAAAGGTTGAGAACCCCTGGTTTATACTATTAAAGGGCTTTACAAAAGTCAATGAATACCATTACTGCTGGTAGATTTCTTTTCTTCACATCCTCAATAATACGACGCAGAGCTAACACTTGTGTTGTCGTGGACCGTCCTGGTCTGAATCCACTCTGATTACCACGAAGAAATGGGTCTATTACAGGTCGTATACGATTCAGGATCATTCCATTTATTAACTTTGAGACAAGTGATGTTACTGCTATTCCTCTGTAGTTTGAAGTTTTGCTCAAGTCTCCGGATTTCTGTACTGGGATGATATTCATTGTTGCCAGTTGTTCGGGTAATTGTTTAGACAGCGCTTTATTGCTAAATTTGAGTAGAATGTCATCTATGTCAATTCGCTTGAGTACTTCAGGCATAATGTCGTTTATCACTTCATAAAATATTACTCACATTTGCAGAATTTAATACATTTTCCATTTTTTTTTTAAATCAGTAAAATATGTAATTTGTCCAGGGGTGCCCAAACATTTTGGTTTTGGCCATTAATTTGGCTACTGTTGTCACGGTGCAGGCACTTACGGATGTAATCACAAGACCAACGAGGAGTAGACAGTGTCAGAGCCAAACTATGAGCCAAGAATCAGAATTGTAGAACTAGCGAGGGTTGGGCGATCGGCAAACAGCATTAAAGGGAATGGACAAAGAGCGTAAATGGAAAACAGAAGCAAGAGTCAGAAGAACGAGAGTCGGTCAGAAAATAACAAGGCTTGGTATGAACTGTAGAAGGCAGAACGATACTTCGCATTGAAGTGGAGTGAGTAAGAGGTTTATATAGGCAAGAGGACTAATTGGAATAATGAGTGACAGCTGATCTCAATAGTCAGGAGACAGAGGGCGCTGAGAGTTGTGGGAAGTGTAATCCATGGTGTCCATATTTTGTAGTTTGGACAAGTTCAGCAGGTTTACTGACAGAACCCCCCCCCCCCGAGAAGCTCATAGTCTTTCTAGGATGCCCCCTACCTCTGGGTGCAGGTTTGTCTGGGTGTAGTGTGTGGAATTCTTGCTCGAGGAGTGGATCTAGGATGTCTTTGGCTGGAACCCTCCCAGTCTACCAGGTATTCACTCTGCCCTCTTTTACGTCTAGAGTTGAGGATCTTCTTTACCTGGTAGATGGGTTCACCTTCCATGATGAGAGCTGGGTGTTCTTGGTTAGGTGAGTTCTCGGAGAGGGGCCCCGGGATGGCAGGTTTGAGGTATGACACATGAAATGTTAGTGACAGTCTACTGTGAAGAGGAAATTCTAGCCTGTACGAGACTTCACTGATGCCGTCCAGTACCTTAAAAGGCCCAATATAACGTGGCTGGAGCTTTCTGCAAGAGTTGGGTTCCCTTAGATTTTTGGTTGCTGTCCACACTGTCACCTGGGTTGTATGTTGGGGTTTCTGCATGATGCATATCTGCACACTTCTTGTACTTGGCTTTGATAGTCTCAATCCATTGGTGGATCTCCTACCATATTGCCTGGCTGCGAGTGAACCACTCTTCGATGGCTGGAACCTGGCTGGGTGTGTCATCCCAGGGGATAAAGGCGGCTAGTAGCCGAGTATGCACTGGAACAGTGTTAGTTGGGTTGCAGACTGCTTGAGGGAGTTTTGTGCATACTCGGCCCACGGTAGAAAGCGTGCCCAATCCCCCGGTTACGCATGCAAAAGATTCTCAAGAAGCAGCCGATTTCTTGGTTGGCTCTCTCGACTTGTCTGTTTGACTCAGGGTGGTAACCAGAAGTGAGACTGACAGATACCCCTAGTTTTTCCATGAAGGCCCTCCAGAAGCGTGAGATAAATTGAGAGCCTCTGTCACTTACAATGTCTTCAGGGAGACCATAGTATCGAAAGATGTGTTGAAATAATAGTTCTGCTGTTTGGGCTGCGGTGGGAATGCCAGGTAAGGGTATCAGCTTGAGGACTTTGGAGAAGCGATCAATGGTTACCATATAGTGCCTTGCAAAAGTATTCATACCCCTTGAACTTTTTCACATTTTTCCACCTTACAACCACGAACTTAAAAGTTTTTTTATTGAGATTTTATGTGATAGACCAACACAGAGTAGCACATAATTGTGAAGTGAAACGAAAATGATAAATGGTCTTCAAAATTTTAAACAAATAAAAATCTGAAAAATATGATGTGCATTAGTATTCAGCCCCCCTGCGTCAGTACTTTGTAGAGCTACCTTTTGCTGCAATTACAGCTGCAAGTCTTTTGTGGTATGTCTCTACCAGCTTTGCACATCTACACACTGAAATTTTTGCCTATTCTTCTTTGCAAAATAGCTCAAGCTCAGCCAGATTGGATGGAGAGTGTCTGTGACTAGCAATTTTCAAGTCTTGCCACAGATGCTCAATGGGACTTAGGTCTGGACTTTGACTGGGCCATTCTAACACATGAATATTCTTTGATCTAAACCATTCCATTGTAGCTCTGGCTGTATGTTTAGGGTCATTGTCTTGCTGGAAGGTGAATCTCCTTTCCAGTCTCAAGTCTTTTGCAGCCTCCAACAGGTTTTCTTTCAGGATTGCCCTGTATTTAGCTCCATCCATCTTCCCATCAACTCTGACCAGCTTCCCTGTCCCTGCTGAAGAAAAGTATCCCCATAGCATGATGCTGCAACCACCATGTTTCACAGTGGGGATGGTATGTGCAGGGTGATGAGCAGTGTTAGTTTTCGGCCACACATAGCACTTTGCATTTAGGCCAAAAAGTTCAACTTTGGTCTCATCTGACCAAAGCACCTTCTTCCACATGTTTGCTGTGTCCCCTACATGGCTTCTTATGCCTGTCTTTCAACAATGGCTTTCTTCTTGCCAGTCTTCCAAAAAGGCCAGATTTATGGAGTGTACGACTTATAGTTGTCCTGTGCACAGATTCTCCCACCTGAGCTGTGGATTTCTGCAGCTCCTCCAGAGTGATCATGGCCCTCTTGGCTGCTTCTCTGACCAGTGCTGTCCTTGCTCACTCTGCCAGTTTAGGTGGATGGCCATGTCTTGGTAGGTTTGCAGTTGTGCCATACTTTTTCCATTTTTGAATGATGGATTGAACAGTGAGATGTTCAGAGCTTGGGATATTTTTTTATAACTTAACCCTACTTTAAACTTCTCCAGAACTTTATCCCTGACCTGTCTGGTGAGTTCTTTGGTCTTCATGATGCTGTTTGTTCTTCAGTGTTCTCTAACAAACCACTGAGGCCTTCACAGAACAAGTGTATTTATGCTGAGAGTAAATTACACACAGTAGGACTCTATTAACTAATTAGATGACTTCTGAAGGCAATTGATTGCACTGGATTGTATTTAGAGGTATCAGAGTACAGGGGGCTGAATACTAATGCACACCACATTTTTCAGATTTTTATTTGTTTAAAATTTTGAAGACCATTTATCATTTTCGTTTCACTTCACAATTATGTGCTACTCTGTGTTGGTCCATCACATAAAATCTTAATAAAAAACTTTTAAGTTTGTGGTTGTAAGGTGGAAAAATGTGAAAAAGTTCAAGGGGTATGAATACTTTTGCAAGGCACTGTAAATTGCTGTGTGATTTTGTGAGGGAGGAAGGTCCGTGTTGAAGTCTATGGCTATGTGGGAGCATGATCTTTGAGGCACCAGGAGAGGACAGAGCTTACCGGCAGGTGGAGTTCTGGGTACTTTTGGCTTGTGCGCAGCTCGAACATGATTTGATGAACTGGTTGATCTCAGTGAGCATGTTTTTCCACCAGTATTTGCTTCGAAGCATCTGATGGGTGTGATGGCTGCCCAGGTGTCCCGTGGTGGGTGATGCGTGTGCCCACGTGATGAGTCTGCTTCGGAGTTGTTTGGGTACATATAGTAGACCAGGTGGAAGATTCTTGGGGAGTTGTTGAGGTTGAGTCTCTGATTTCTCTGTCTAAGTCCCAAGTGATGGACTGCAGAAAGCATTGAGAATGAGATGGGCAGTGGAGTCCTAATGAGGGGGAGCAAAGATTCATGAGAGAGCATCAGCCTTAGTATTCTTGGAGCCAGGGCGGAAAGAGATGGTGAAATTGAATCTAGTGAAGAAGAGGGCCCATCTGGCTTGACGGGGGTTTAACCGCTTAGCCTTCTGGAGATATTCTAAGTTCTTATGGTCTGTTAGGATTATGAACAGGTAATTGGCATCTTCCAACCAGTGGTGCCATTCTTCAAGGGCCAGATTAATTGTGAGTAGCTCCCGATTTTCTACATCATAATTTCTTTCTGCTGGTGAGAGTTTTCTTGAAAAGAAGGCCACTGGATGAAGTTTCTGTTTCTCCCCAAAGCGTTGAGAGAGAACCACCCCCACCCCCGTGTCAGCGGCATCAACTTCCAGTGTGAACGGCTTGGAAGGGTCAGGATGCAGTAAGATGAGGGCTGATGTGAGTGCTTTCTTGAGACGGCAGAAAGCCTCCTCTGCTGCGGGGTTCTATTGAAGGTGCTTGGATCCCTTCTTGAGGAGTGCCGTTAAGGGGGCAGTGATAGAACTGAATCCTCTGATAAACTGGCAATAGAAGTTTGCAAAACCTAGAAAGCGTTGAAGTTCTTTGACGGACATGGGAATGGGCCAAGACGTAACTGATGAGTCCATACAAACCCTCTCGGCACCGATGACATATCCAAGGAAGGAAATACGTGTTTGTTGGAACTCGCATTTTTCTGCTTTCACATAGAGATGACTCTGGAGCAAGCATTGTAGAACTGTTCTCACATGCACTTGATGATTCTTCATCTGGGGAATATATTAGGATGTCATAGATAGGGGCGTTGTGGCTCAGGTGGATAAGGCGCCATACCATAAATCTGGGGACCCGGGTTCGATTCCGGCCCAAGGTCATTTCCCGATCCCTCCCCGTCTCTCTCTCCCGCTCATTTCCTGTCTCTACACTGTCCTATCCAATAAAAAAAAAAAAGGTGAGGATGTCATAGATATATGCAATAGCATACCGACCCAGCATGTCCCGTAGCATGTCGTTGATGAAGCACTGGAACACACTGGGCACAGAAGAAAGGCCATATGGCATTACCCGGTACTCGAAGTGACCGACAGTGGTGCTGAACGCAGTTTTCCATATATCTCCCTTCTTGATCCTGATAAGATTGTACACACTGCGTAGATCTAGTTTTGAGAAGATCCTTGTTGATCGAAGTTGTTCCAGGGCTGCAGGAACCAGAGGATGTGGATAAGGGTACTTCACTGATACCTGGTTCAATCCCCTGTAGTCAATACACGGGCGAAGATCCCAGCCTCATTTTTCCACGAAAAAGAAGCCCGCCAAGGCTGGAGACCTAGAAGGGCAGATGTAACCCTACTTGAGAGCCTCCTGGATGTACTTCTCCATAGCTGCTTGTTCCTCCTGAGACAGAGGGTATATACATCCCCGAGGCGGTGACATGCCTGACCAGGAGGTCAGTAGCACAGTCATATGGTCTGTGAGGCGGTAGACCACAGGCCTTTCCTTTGCTGAAAACCTCCTTGAGGTCCAGATAACATTCGGGAACGTTGTCAAGGGTGTCAGGCTGGGGGCTTTCCACAGAGGTCCCTGTGACTTGAGTGACTTGAGGTCGAGTAATGCAGCCCTGAATGAATGCAGGAGACCACTGTAGAATATTCTTGTTCTGCCATGAGATGAGAGGGTCGTGAAGCTGGAGCCAAGGGTAGCCAAGGATAAGATCATGACTTACAGTGGTAGTGACGTAGAGTGAAATGAGTTCTGAGTGAATTGCACCCACTTGGATGCAGAGAGGAGCTCTGCGTAGAGTGACAAAACCATCTCCTATTGGTCCTCCATTGATGATCTGAATGCTGAGCACACTGTGCAGCGGTGGTGTTAAGTTGAACTTCTGCATGATTGAGTTGCTGATGAAGTTCCCCTCTGCTCCTGAATCAATGAAAGCAGAGAAGATATGGGTAGAAGTAGCCAACTTTAAAAGAACTGGAACCTTGAACGATTTGGAATTGAACCTTCTTATAGTACTTACGTTGCGTGGAGGACCTTCTTTCAGAGATGAGCGAGGAGGATGAATGGGACAGCTATTGAGCTGATGTTCAGGGCTACCACAGTAGAAGCATAGTCCCTCTTTTCTTCTTCTGATACGTTTAGAACGAGTTAAGAGTGTGTGAGACATCCATGGCAGAACTTTCCTCCGAAATAGGCTCCGGTTTAATACTCTCCTGTAGAGAGGGTCGATGAGCCAAGAGATTGCCTAGGTGGATTGCGAGGTTTATGAGAGAATCGAGCGCGAGTTGTTAATCATGGCAGGTGAGTTCACTCAGAATTTCAGGACGCAAACCTTGGCAAAATGCGGCCTTCAGCGCAGGATCATTCCATCTGCTAGCGGCCGCCAGTATTCTGAATTCTAGAGCATACTCGGCCATGCTTTTGGAGCCCTGTGATATGGTGAGTAAACTTTCATCTACTTCAATCCCCTCAGGTTCGTGGTCAAAAACACTTTTGAACAGAGTGAGAAATTGTTCATAAGATTTTGTCAGCTCATCGCCCTTACTCCAGACTGTGCTGGCCCATTGCAGTGTTTTTCCCGTAAGGAAGGAGAGAAATTTGGCAGTCTTGTGCTCGTCAGATATGCTAGGCATAGCAGTGAAGTACATGGAACATTGGAGAAGGAAGCCTTTACAGGCGAGTGGATCTCCGGCAAACTTCTCCGGAGCCAAAAGTTGTAGCGCTGGGCTTGGAGATGACTCAGGACGCGTTATGAGGGCCTGTGACATCACCGTTGCTAGCTGGGACATTCTGGTGATGAGGTTGGCTAGCATCTGCTGATGCTCTCCTAATAAGTGTCCCTGGGCGTTGAGAGCAGTTCGCTTCGCTTCTTCCGCTACATCCATGGCGGCAAAGTATCCTGTCACGGTGCAGGCACTTACGGATGTAATCGCAGAAGAGCGACGAGGAGTAGACAGTGTCCGAGCCAAAACATGAGACAAGAATCAGAGTCGTAGAACTAGTGAGGGTCGGGCGATCGGCAAACAGCGTTAAAGGGAATAGACAAAGAGCATAACCGGAAAACAGGGACGCAAGTGTCATTCAGAAAATAGCAAGGCTTGCTATGAACTGTAGAAGGCAGAACGATACTTCGCATTGAAGTGGAGTGAGTGAGAGGTTTATATAAGCAGGAGAACTAATTGGAATAATGATCTCAATAGTCAGGAGACAGAGGGCGCTGTGAGTTGTGGGAAGTGTAGTCCATGTTTGTAGTTTGGAAAGGTTCAGCGGGTTTACTGACAACTGTTTAACAGTCAGATTCATCCACATTCACCTGTAGTTTTATCACCTAAAGTAATTTAACCAGCTGATTTCTGTTCACTTTTACATCAGTGGGGTAATAATCTCTAATTGATTCTGTCAGTTCTGTTGGTTAGCTTTCCATTATTTCTATTAGGGCATTCAGACATTTTAAAACTTGGTCTACCACCATCTCTACAGGTCGTAGTGTGTCTGTGTTTTGATATGGCAGCGCGGGTGCATTGCAGATGCATCAGTATCTGATTACAAAACAAATTCATTTAACACCTGTCAATTTTGAAGAACAACAACTTTATTCATCACATGCTTGTAAAATTCCTCTCTGCATTTAACCCATCTGAAGCAGTGAACACACACACACACTCTTACCCAGAGCAGTGGGCAGCCATGCTAACAGCGCCCGGGGAACAGTTGGGAGTTAAGTGCCTTGCTCAAGGGCACCTCAGCCCAAGGCCATCCCCATATTAACCTATGATTGCCACAATTGATGTGATCACTGTGCGTAGGAATCGCACTTACCTAGCAAAGTCTTTGGGCAAACTGACTGTTTACTCTGCCACATTTGTTAAACTAGATCCATTTTTACCCTAGGTGAGCTTTGCATGTTAAGCAAAATATAAAATTTAAATATAAATAAAAAACTTCTTCACATACAGTACCAGTCAGTAGTTTAGACACCCCTACTCATTCATAGGTTTTTCTGTATTTTGACTATTTTCTACATTGTAGAACAATATTGAAGATATCAAAACTATGAAATAATATGGTCATTGATTTTATTTATTATTATTTTTTTAATGGAATTAAACAAATGGTAAACAAATGTGTTAAAGCAAAAAATGTTTTGATATTTTAGATTCTTCAAAGTAGTCACGGTTTACCTTGATGACACTTTGCGCACTATTGGCATTATCTTAGCCAGCTTCATGAGAGAGTCACCTGGAATGTTTTTCAACTAACAGCATAATATTCAATGCCTTGTCAAAAGTTAATTAGTGGAATTTCTTGCTTTCTTATGTGTTTGAGACAAACAATAAATAATAATGGCGGCACGGTGGTGTCGTGGTTAGCGCTGTCGCCTCGCAGCAAGAAGGTCTGGGTTCGAGCCCCGTGGCCGGCGAGGGCCTTTCTGTGCGGAGTTTGCATGTTCTCCCTGTGTCCGTGTGGGTTTCCTCCGGTTTCCCCCACAGTCCAAAGACATCCAGGTTAGGTTAACTGGTGACTCTAAATTGACCGTAGGTGTGAATGTGAGTGTGAATGGTTGTCTGTCTATGTGTCAGCCCTGTGATGACCTGGCGACTTGTCCAGGGTGTACCCCGCCTTTCGCCCGTAGTCAACTGGGATAGACTCCAGCTTGCCTGCGATCCTGTAGAAGGATAAAGCGTCTAGAGATGATATGAGATGAGTAAATAATAATTAATTATGAAATCATAGTATCTTTTAATAAATAAAGAAAAAAACATTGAATTAGGTGTATCCAAACTTCTGACTGGTACTGTAGTTTTGTGGAATTTTATTTATTTGGTTTTTTTGCTTTCTTCAAGTAGAAGTGTGAAATTGGCCAGAAAAGGTTTGGTCAAAACCTTTTTTTAAAATTGGCATCTGACTGCCAGGTTCCTGCTACACACATGATTTTGGACCTAAACTATGTTTTAAAAATCATTTGAACTATGGTGGCTTTGGAAAGTGTTCAGCCTCCTTCAGTTTTTACATGATTATTTTGTGATGTGTTTAATTTAAAATGGATTAAATTAACTTTTCTGGACATCAGTCTACACACAATGGCAAATAACAACAAAGCAGAAACAAAGTGTTTACTTTTTTCACATTTTTTTTTTAATCAAAAACTGAAATTGAAGTTCAGTTTTCTTTCAAGACCTTTTTTTATTATTATTTTTTTTTTTTAATTGGACCTTTTCATGCATCAGTACTACTGTGACTAGCATTGGGCATAATTTAATAGTCAGAAATACCTCATGGCACTGTGAGCTTTCCTTCTCATTTTGTAATGTTTCACAGGTTCCATATACAATGTTTTGCATTGTTGCAGGTATCCGAGGTCCAGGACAAAGCATCTCTGCCAGTGTACGAGGCGCTTGCAGGTTTCCTATTCAAACTGCACACTGGACAAAATACAGAAAGGGAATATAGCTTGCTGCTCCTCACTCTCCTCCAGCACTTCATTAACAGCCTCAAATGTCCTGAATCCACATTTAAAGGTAGAGTTGAGTGTTTTTATTTATTTTATTTAGATTGATTGATTGATTGATTGATAGAGAAATCCTGCCCCCCCCCCCTTTTTTTTTAAATTCACATTACCTTTTAATATGTTGACCTAGTGTTTGTCCTTTGAGTTTGAGGATCTTATTCTTTGTGCTTCAGCTGAGCTCTGGTGGAATCCAGAGAAGCTAGACATGAATACCTGCTGCTACCTGCAGTTGCTGTGCCATCTGTTTGACCTGGTGGTTTCTGGGGCAAGTCAGGGGCCCCTGGTCTCTAGTTTTAGAACCCTCTTGGAACCTTTATTACAGGTACTGTAACAGCATTGCCTGTCTGCATTTACTGCTTACATAAGAGTTTTAACAAATGGAGCATTCTGAACAAAGTAACACTTAGCCTAAATGCTCATAAGGCTTTATGACCCATCATTGTAAACTACAACCTAACAACCTCCGTGTTCCATAAGCAGCAGCCCCAAAACATGCTACTCAAGCAGAAGCAGAAATCTTAGCCAATAGTTTCATTTTTTGTAGCAGTGTTCAGGGTAATGGCCCAAAAGTGCTCTAGACCTTAACTTGCCTGTTAAGAAAAGTAAAGGCAACAAAGCGAAAGAAGCTAACCTAACTCCCTAACATAATCGGTGAAGAAAGATAGAAAGAAAATGGCTCATTTCTCCTTCCATGATATGCCATGTGCATTAAAACATACTAAACGTGCTGTGTACATTTAAAATATACTAAACCGAGCCACAACACATTCAGAAAGAAAGGGTGGGGGAATCTAACTGCCAACGTAACAGACATTGTACATCTACCAATATAATTGCGTCATTTATTGTATGGTTAACTGAATATATTTGGTCTTCTGTTTTCAATGTGGATTCTAGGTTCATCTAAGTGAGCCAGAGCATCTGTTTAAGTTTCTGTCTCTGCTGTGGGGCTACAGCAATAACCTAAGTGACCAGTTAGAGTTCCATGTGACAGCATTGTTGCAGACCCAGGCCCTGTATGTGGGTAAAGTGTTGCTTACTGCCCTCCCTGTGAAAAAGCTCAACATTCTGGTCTCACCCTCATCACCAGGTACAGAAACCTACTTGCAGAACACCATTTTTCTTACAGAAAGCACTTATTAACTGTTCATTCTGAATGTGAGTGCTTATCTTTTGCTGCTTGTAGTGGTGCCGTCTCTCTTGGGATGTCTCAGTTGTGGGGTGAGGGAGGTGAGAAGGGCAGCAGTGGCAGTGTTGCAACCTCTTACAGGAGTCACCTCCTCTCCATACCACCCTCTATTAGAGAAGCTGCTTCTATCAGCCGAAGAGCTCATCGCTGATCCAGCCTACATCACGCAGGTCATGCACTGCTTGTTGCTAAGAGACTGTACATAAATCAGTGGATAATATTAATGCCATTTATGCCTATGACTAAAGACTTCTAAAGAATCATCCTGGGATTTCATAGAGCAGCTGCTGGATTGGATGTTTGCAGTTTTGTAATCTTTAATAACGTGTATTTGATGAAGCTGATGGACAGAAGGACTGCCTACATTGTGTTTATACTTACTGTTTGTGTCCTTTTCTGGCTTCAGGCACTGTCTAGGCTGTATGAGGAAGCTGTTTCTGTGACAGGGAAGGGCAGAAACAAACTGCTCTTGGCAATAGAACAGCTTCTACAGTGTGTGAGGAATCCCAACTGCCCCAGCTACATGGCCAAAGTATTGCTGCGAGCACTGCAAGATGTCAATGGAGAGGTATAAGCAATTTGTGTGTGTGTGTGTGTGTGTGTGTGTGTGTGTGTGTGTGTGTGTGTGTGTGTGTGTGTGTATTAAGCTGTATTATCTCTTCTGTCTAAAGTTCTGTTACTAGTACGTTTTCCAAAATGTTAGTGGTTAGCTTTAGACATAAATTGAAAAAACTAATCCTGCGGTTTTGGAATTACCCCCTTGTCAAAGCACACCTTTACGCTGGTCTATCATACAAGAACACACTTATCTACCAGACTCTAGTTAGATCTAACCAAAAATCAGGAGTTAATGCTCACTTTGTTTTTTGAGCTGTGAAAATGACCAAGTGATCTCCGTATCGTTTATACTGGCAAATAAAAACATGCCACCCCTGACTGTGGGTGAATCCCCCTCACTAGTGATTACATCTTGTTGTTCTGTGCCTGTTGCTTACAAGGTCATAACAGCAAAAGGCCAGTGGAATTGCTGTAGATGTACTAATGTATATTATTTTTTGTCTTTTTACTTGTTTGTCTGTTTCTCTTGGTCTCTCTTCAGTTGGTTTTGGCCATCCTTCTGCCAGCCATGGAGCGTCTGCTGGAGCAGTGTGCTCCAGACACTCCAGTTTTTCTGCCAGATGAGGCTCTGTTCCTGCAGTTGCTGCTGGGCAAATACAATGAGGCCTCTGCCCCACTACTTGCTCGAGATGCTAGGAGTCTGGAGCTCTTTATCACTGCAATGGGCACCTCCTCTAAACCCTACTCGCACATGGACAGTTTCCAGATCATTGCCATGGAGCAGGTAGGCAGTCATATCCCTCCAGCATTTCGAGGTGTTTTTTTTTTTTATTTAAATCCTGCAGCAAATTAGTCAAGAGATGTAACTGGATGCCTTTGATCACATAAAACAAACACTGTATGAGAGTATGAGCAATAGAAAAAAATGTAAATTTCTTAAAAATGCATGAAGGGTAGAAAGAAGAATCGAGCTGGTCAAAATGAAAGTGAGCAAGTGTTGCCAGGCAAAACAAACCTCACCCAGAATCACTTATGTGCTCATAATAGTAAACATCTGTCTATCAGCAACCGTTTTTGAGTTATAATGGAAAATGTTATTTTGAAAGTTATCGCAAAAAAACGATTTTGACCTTACTGGTGACCTTGACCCAATCACCCTTAAAATTTAATCAGGTAATCTATGGACCATTGCCCACCTACCCTGAAAATTCGAAGTCAATCGGTGCAACCATCTAGACGCTAGATTGTTAAGACAGACAGATACACAAACAAACCGCACTGATTACTGTACAATACCTTGCCCCGCTGACACTGTTGCGGTTGAGGTAATAAAGTAGGAATGAAATTCATTAGATTAGATAGAACTTCATTGATCCCTTTGGGAGGGTTCCCTCAGGGAAATTAAAATCCCAGCAGCATCATTACAGGATAAACAGAGAATAGAAAATAGAGAAAACTTCTAGATAAATTAAATTAAGTATTTACATATACAACTATAAAAAAGAATAAGATATGGGGAGGAAAAAAAAGTCCAGCAGGAGAGGTATTGCACATTTATATTGCATGTTGTCCAGTATTGCTTTTTGTCAGGCTAGGCTACTGCTCCTTCCCGTCCTCTGTCGTCCTGTTACCCCTCCTCCCCCCCAGAGAGGAGTTGTACAGTCTGATGGCGTGAGGGACAAAGGAGTTTTTAAGTCTGTTCGTCCTGCACTTGGGAAGGAGCATTCTGTCACTGAACAGGCTCCTCTGGTTGCTGATGATGGTGTGCAGAGGGTGACTGGCATCATCCATGATGCTCAATAGTTTGTCCATAGTCCTCTCCTCCTCTTCTCTATCTTTATGATCTGTCATTTTACTAATGTGTTTGTGTCAATTTGTCATTTAATTAAGCTTTGCATCATTATTTCACTTGGGTAATCTTTCTGTCTTTATTGGTTATTTCTAGTGCATGAGGATTATTGAATGGCTAACAACAGACATTATTGGTCAAGGCAAGCGTGACTTTGGTGAAACTATCAAAAATTCAGTGAAAAAAAAAAAACCTAAATCTAAATAAAACTGATGTGTACCCAACTCAATAAAATGCTAATTTATCAAAGTGTTTCCCACACATACACCTACACACATACAGGTAGTGTATATTCATGGCTGCCGAAGTACACTGGGGGACCCGTTTTAAACCCCCTTTTCTTTTTTTTTCTTTTTTTAAACCAATAATCAGTCCTGAGTTTAAGAATGGTTATGAACATATCTGTACAAATTTATCCAAAACTGGTGCACGCTTGTTAACTCTAAGTTACTCTGTCTATGTTCTTAATACAATGTTGTCAAGCTCGAAGACTCAACTGTTAAAGTAAGTTATCAGCAAGAATGTAAGGAGCCTATAATAAGGACCGCTACAAGTCAGCATTAGAGTACAGCTGTTTTGTCTGTGCATAGCTGCTAGTCAGTATCAACTGCTCATGTAAGTGGATTATTAATTTGTCAGAAAGTGGTTAGCAATTAAAATATTTGCAGTGGAGCTGCCTGGCCAAAAGCAAAGTTGCCATTTGAATTTAAATAAGCCAGTACATAAGAGTCAGGGCGGCATGGTGGTGTAGTGGTTAGCACTGTCGCCTCACAGCAAGAAGGTCCGGGTTCGAGCCCCGTGGCCGGCGAGGGCCTTTCTGTGCGGAGTTTGCATGTTCTCCCCGTGTCCGCGTGGGTTTCCTCCGGGTGCTCCGGTTTCCCCCACAGTCCAAAGACATGCAGGTTAGGCTAATTGGTGGCTCTAAATTGACCGTAGGTGTGAATGTAAGTGTGAATGGTTGTCTGTGTCTATGTGTCAGCCCTGTGATGACCTGGCGACTTGTCCAGGGTGTACCCCGCCTTTCGCCCGTAGTCAGCTGGGATAGGCTCCAGCTTGCCTGCGACCCTGTAGAACAGGTTAAAGCAGCTAGAGATAATGAGATGAGATGAGACATAAGAGCCATTGATTGGATAATTACTGCAGTGATTGTGTTTCAGCTGGCAACAATTCTTTTAACCCTAACTGATGCAGTGAGTAGCTCCTCATTTCTTAAACAACCATGTTGGAAAACATATCCTGTGGTCAAGTAATGAAAACAGCTAAGATGATTACTGCATTTACTGGAATTGGGTTAAGAATTGTCCAATGCATTATTAAACCTGGAAGAATAGTGGTGAACCATCCACTTCAAAGAGATGTGGTTGGGAAAAACAAGTCTTGACTGAGCATGATCAGAGATCACTTTAACGCTTGAAGTCGAATCGTAAAAAATTGATAGTAGAACTCATGGCTATGTTTAATCGTAAAAGTAAGAGCATTTCCACACACACAGTGTGATGAGAACTCACAGGATTAGGACTAACCGCTGTGTAGCCATAAGAAAACCACTTGTTATTGAGACTAATCAGAAAAAGAAAAGGGTTCAATTTTATAGGGAGTATAAAGACTGGACTCTGGAGTAATGGAAGCCAATACGTAATGTGTAATCAGACACCCATGTGGTCTGATGAGTCCAGATCTACTCTATTCCAGAGTGATGGGCATGTCAGGGTAACCTCTGTGGTTGCTTCAGCTGGTCAGGTCAAGGCTCAGCAATGTTATGTGGCAATAAAATGAAGTCCGCTGACAACGAGTGTACTGAATGACCAGGTTATCACGTCAATGGATTTTATCTTCCCTCATGGCAAAGGCATGTTCCAGGATGAAAATGTCAGGATTTCTCAGGCTCAAATAATGAAAGCGTGGTTCAGGAAGCATATGAGGACTCATTTTCACATACGTATGAACTGGCCACCACAAAGTTAACCTTAACCCCATTTGGGATGCTGGAGAAGACTTTTAGAGTGGCTCAACTCTCCCATAGAGCTTGGTCACTATTCTGTGAAACTTTGGTGTAACCCTACTGAATGGTTTATTATTTGCTTTGCATGTAATCAAAGCATCATGGAGGTCTTGAGTTTGTAGTGAGAAAACACTTACTGTAACATTTCTAATATGTTTGTGGTATGGTGTTTAATAAAAAACACCACTGATTTTATGTCAATTTTAGTGTTTATTTAGATGCATGTTTGAGTCATTTGTTGAAAGTGATATGGCCAAGTATTAAAGGATATGGGACATGGATTTTTACCTGGGCATAATTATGTATAAAGGACATAAGAAATGCCATCTAAGTCACTGCAGGGCGTCAAAAATGTGAAAATCATCACATTATTCAAGTTTTTCTATACATCAGCGTAAAACAAGGATTCGTTAATGAGCTAGGTGGTCACGTGACCCGTGATGTCACAAAAACTTTCCAAGGAGCCAGCGCTTGGGAATCTAATGTAAACAGGTTACCGAAATGGACACCATCGACAGTGATATTCCCGATGTTTCACAGAGATGTGAAGTTAGACCCTATCAATTCGAACCGATAGCTGGAAATTCACATGAACATGGATCTTGTCTTTACTCTGACGGGTCAGATGATTCTGAGAGTGAGAGTTCATTCAGCCCTCATGAAACTGAAAGCGGTCGGCTCGATAACACTTCCTGGTAAGTTAAAAACAATTCTGCTCAAAGGCTAATGATCTGTTGAAAGAAGTATTATTTTTGTATCATACATTGAAAGTTCATCATAGATCTAGCTAAAGTCCGTTGCAAGCTAGTTTTTTTTTTTTGCTGATATTTTTTGAGATTTATTGAGATACAATGCTTCCAGAGTCCGAGATGAAAACATTCAAAATGGCGAAACGAGTCAGAATTATGATAATCAATAACTGATACACCCAAAATTATAATACTAATCCTTACCTCGGCTTTCAGTCGCTTAGCGCAGAGGTCTTCAACAGGGGGGGTCGCGAAATCGCACCGGATCACTCATATCAACAAAAATATTCCTGCCCTGGCCTCCGTGCAGGGATGCAAACAGCGCGCCTTTCGGCGGATGCCGCCTTTTTCACGGCTGAATCGCGCAGATCCGATTTTTAAAAAAAAATAGCGATGTTGGTTCATGGAGCATGAGGCATGAAGTGTAAGGATGAGAGAGAGGCGGTTTGGGTCGGGAAGCTGCGCGCATTTGTGCAGCCTGGCGCAGGTGTGCGCAGCTTCCCGATTTGAACTGTTTTTTTTTTTTTCTCATCCTTATGCTTCCTGTTTCATGAATTAATATCGCTCAGTACCTGAGTATTAATGTTGAAAGAATCCTCAGTGAAATGGTCCAAATACAGTTTGTGGGAAACAGTAGGTGCAAAGTTTTTTTCAACAGGTGTTCTGTAAAGTTGTCCTACCAAGCCTACTGCGCATGCGCGAAGCCTACTGCGCATGCACGAAGCCTACTGCGCATGCACAGGTGAGCCCACACTTTCCTCAGCTTCGGGTCCTTGGGGAATGCAAAAAAACTTACTCCAGGGCATTTCCCATTGGAATTATTGCAACCATAAGCAACACAATACACCATGATGTTCAATGTATGATGTCCAATGTACTTTAAAGACTATAAAAACAATTTTCTTGTCATCCACTTCTCCATTCATCTACCCGCTTGTGCTGTGCCCGAAAGTTTTTGTGACGTATGATCACGTGACAGTGGCTCTTCCGGTTGCAAAAAATGCATATCGGAAGTCGAGCAGAAATGCCATATAATCATCACGAATATAACGATTTTGCTGAATTTAATAGATGATTTTGTATTTGTTGATGCAATTAATTCATATTTTTAATGGAAAGAAACTGATATAGCGTGCTTTTACGTTTCATGTCCCATATCCTTTAATCTGACGGCAGAGGCAACTAGATTGTGATAAACTATCCTAGTACACAGAGAGAAATTCATGAGAAGCATCAGTGTTGTATTAGCTACTAAACAGCTGCATATCATCAAAGAGCCATTGCTAGATTTTACAGTAGTTATCAGGTGCTTTCCCTTGAATGCCGAAATGTTTGATTTCATTCCCATTTGACCACAACACATGATTCTACTAACAGTTCCAATAATGTTTCCAGGAAATTTAGGATCTACATTTTGTGGGATGCTTTCTTTCAAACAACTTGATACGGACTGTTTAGCTGTATGGGTTTTCATGCTTATAAACTAATCACTAGTACCTAACGTTAATCCTAAATGAGTTGTGCTTCTTCTGAATTCAGATTACTAAGCCCTTCTTTGTGGCCCTGGGAGATGAGAACATTCAGCAGAGGATACTGGGAGTTCTGTTCGACCTGCTGGTGGACAATAAAAACCCAGCTTGCTCCCAGACCATCAATAGTGTCTTCAAAGGAGTAGGGGCACAGTTTCTTGCAGACACTTAATAAGAAATAGGGGGAAAAAAAGTTTTATTTTTCCAGTTCTATGGAGTTTGTAGGTTTGTCTTATAGATGGCATGTCGTTTATAGATTGCTGTGGATGCAGAGTTAGTGGCTAATGAACTGATCCCTATGAACAAGCCAAAAATGTCAGGGAGTGTGCAGCAAACTCGTCGGAGCAAGGTGCAGCCCAAGTAAGTGACTTGAACTCATCCAAACCTAACTTGGCTGGCCAGGATGACATTAGAGAGTTAGTCAAGCACAGTAACATCTGTTTTCCCACCAAAAGGAAAGCACAGGATGCCCCATCAGATGGTGGAGCAGTGTCCTGGCCAAGGGTCACCTTTATTTTGGAGCTCCTACAGCACAAGAAGAAGCTAAAGAGACCTCAGATGTTGGTGCCAGCTCTTTTCAGCCTTCTCTCCAGGTACAGCCATATTTTATACATAGATTTGAATGTTTTGACAGCTTGTAATGTCATGGAGTTGTTTAGGTATTCTCTATTTAAAACAAAAACAAAACCTAGTTTGATAAGGACAATGAATAGGAAAAAATCTTTTCCGCCAGCATAATTGTGGCATTCTTTTTAATGGAAGTCTTTCTCAAAATGTAATGTGTGTTTTGTGGAAAAGATTTCAGTTGAATGCACATGTTCCTTTGCTTGCTGTTTACGGCATTGCAGATGTTTGGAGGCATCAGCAGAGCAAGAGAATATGGAGTACACCAAACAGCTTCTCCTCAGTGTTCTCCTCAATGTCTGCCAGAAACTCTCTCCACAGGGTGGACCTATCAGCAAGGGTATGTATTCACTGGCCCACATCCATGTCAAATGCTGTTTTAAGAACCCGTTTAGACAAGTTCCCAGAGATCATATACAGGTGCTGGTCATATAATTAGAATATCATGAAAAAGTTGATTTATTTCAGTAATTCCATTCAAAAAGTGAAACTTGTATATTATATTCATTCATTACACACAGACTGATATATTTCAAGTGTTTATTTCTTTTAATTTTGATGATTATAACTGACAACTAATGAAAATCCCAAATTCAGTATCTCAGAAAATTAGAATATTACTTGAGACCAATACAAAAAAAGGATTTTTAGAAATGTAGGCCAACTGAAAAGTATGAGCATGTACAGCACTCAATACTTAGTTGGGGCTCCTTTTGCCTGAATTACTGCAGCAATGCGGCGTGGCATGGAGTCGATCAGTCTGTGGCACTGCTCAGGTGTTATGAGAGCCCAGGTTGCTCTGATGGTGGCCTTCAGCTCTTCTGCATTGTTAGGTCTGGCGTATCGCATCTTCCTCTTCACAATACCCCACAGATTTTCTATGGGGTTAAGGTCAGGCGAGTTTGCTGGCCAATTAAGAACAGGGATACCTTGGTCCTTAAACCAGGTACTGGTAGCTTTGGCACTGTGTGCAGGTGCCAAGTCCTGTTGGAAAATGAAATCTGCATCTCCATAAAGTTGGTCAGCAGCAGGAAGCATGAAGTGCTCTAAAACTTTCTGGTAGACGGCTGCGTTGACCTTGGACCTCAGAAAACACAGTGGACCAAGACCAGCAGATGACATGGCACCCCAAACCATCACTGACTGTGGAAACTTTACACTGGACCTCAAGCAACGTGGATTCTGTGCCTCTCCTCTCTTCCTCCAGACTCTGGGACCTTGATTTCCAAAGGAAATGCAAGATTTACTTTCATCAGAGAACATAACTTTGGACCACTCAGCAGCAGTCCAGTCCTTTTTGTCTTTAGCCCAGGCGAGACGCTTCTGACGCTGTCTCTTGTTCAAGAGTGGCTTGACACAAGGAATGCGACAGCTGAAACCCATGTCTTGCATACGTCTGTGCTTGGTGGTTCTTGAAGCACTGACTCCAGCTGCAGTCCACTCTTTGTGAATCTCCCCCACATTTTTGAATGGATTTTGTTTCACAATCCTCTCCAGGGTGCGGTTATCCCTATTGCTTGTACACTTTTTTTTTCTACCACATCTTTTCCTTCCCTTCGCCTCTCTATTCATGTGCTTGGACACAGAGCTCTGTGAACAGCCAGCCTCTTTAGCAATGACCTTTTGTGTCTTGCCCTCCTTGTGCAAGGTGTCAATGGTTGTCTTTTGGACAACTGTCAAGTCAGCAGTCTTCCCCATGATTGTGTCGCCTACAGAACTAGACTGAGAGACCATTTAAAGGCCTTTGCAGGTGTTTTGAGTTAATTAGCTGATTAGAGTGTGGCACCAGGTGTCTTCAATATTGAACCTTTTCACAATTTTCTGAGATACTGAATTTGGGATTTTCATTAGTTGTCAGTTATAATCATCAAAATTAAAATAAATAAACACTTGAAATATATCAGTCTGTGTGGAATGAATGAATGAATATAATATACAAGTTTCACTTTTTGAATGGAATTACTGAAATAAATCAACTTTTTCATGACATTCTAATTATATGACCAGCACCTGTATGTCACGGTGCATCTGGGATTTATGTAATTAAATTGTAAAGCTATATTTATTTTCATTGAAACACGTGTTTGTTCTGGTGGCTTAAAATAAAATTAAAAAAAAATTTGCAGACATCTTGGATGAAGATAAATTTAGTGTGGAGCTAGTGGTTCAGTGTGTGAGGACATCTAACACACCTCAAACGCACCACCAAGCGCTCCTGCTGCTGGGTACCGTAGCTGGAATCTTCCCAGTGAGTAATATGCACACGTTTACATAAATATGCTTGTGGCTGCAAGGTTTACAAAGACTGACTTATTTTTGTTGTTTGCCGTTCAGGAGAAAGTTCTGCACAACATCATGCCAATCTTCACCTTTATGGGGGCTAACATTATGCGCCTTGACGACGCCTACAGCTTCCAGATCATCAGCAGGACTGTGCAGATGATCATCCCTGCTCTCATTCATGTATGTTTAAACCATTGTAGCTTTGCTACTATGTGCCATAGAAAACATTTAAATAACGTTCTACTCATTCATGATGTAATGAATACCTGGGAACCCTTGAGTAGTGGGGAGCAGTTTATAGTCATTTTCTTTTCAGTAGGTTGCAGCATTCTTTTAGGGTTTTATTAAAACGACTGTATTATTATTTATACCCCTTCTCAGAAGGAGGGGGTATACTGGTTTACCTCTGTCCGTGTTTCCGTCAGTCCAAAACACTCTTTTTCTCAGCAACCACAAATCACAGCTGCTTGGGGTTCTATACTGTGTATACCGTTTTCAAGTCTGCCGTACATCAACTTCCTGTTTACTGACTGAATGTATTTACAAAACATAGCATGGATTTACAAAATTTTCGTAACACTTTTTTCTCAACAACTACAAATCACAACTGCTTGATATTTTTGGTACCGAGCTTCAAGCTTGGGATTCTATATCATGTATACCGTTTTAAGGTCTGTCGCACATCAACTTCCTGTTTACCAACTTGGATTTTGACGCTATTACAAAAAGCAAAATGTTGTTTCAGAATGACAGTTTACCAGGATGCTATTTGAAATCCCTGGGAAGAACACTGCTCTTTACTTACTTGTTTCAGAGTTAATTATTTGTTGAAGTCAACATTCATAATAAGTATCCTATTCCTTCGATTGCTTGCATTCTGATACAAGTGTGGGGGGGGGGGATACATAAGTGAGCAGTAGCCCACAGTTGATCTTACCTCACCCATTATTTACTGGTATGCATAGCTTTCTCGCTTTGTAATGATTTCACTGTTTATCGGCTTGCGCTTTTATGGCACGCTGATTTGAAACGGATACTGATCGTCTTTCCCCATGTTGCCACACGTTGGCCTGTGGCTTCTCTTTTGTCCATAAGGCTCACGACAGGGGGAGTACTCATCCAGAGGGACAAATGCAAGCCGTGGTGACGCGCATCTTGCACGTTTTTGTTGATGCTCTCCCACACGTCCCTGAACACAGGCGTACACCCATCCTCAGAGAGCTGCTGGGCACACTGGGGCCTGCCCAGTTCCTTTGGGTCCTAATGCTGCTCCTGTTCAAACAGCATGCCACCAGCACTGCTATCAGCAGCACAGGAGCTGAGAAGGTAAGCCTCTTCAATGTTATTTGCAAATTGCAATTGCTCAGTTATACTCCATATTATTGTTATGAGAATAAGAGAGCTTTATTTTGTACATTGGTGTAACTGTTACTGAGTACCAGATGAAAGCGCGAGAGCTTGTGTTTTGTCTACCATCAGCTGGTTATCTCTTACTGTCAGTGTCCATGTGCTGCCACGCTGCAGCTGCTTTCATTCTGTGGGCTTATAAACCATGAATATTCTACAGAGAATCATTAGTCATCTAGTGTTGGCTCTCATTGAAGGGAAAAGTGTGATTGCATGGCATGCTTAGTCACCAGACCATGAGTTAAATGTAGGGGCTTTTCCCAGGGCTCTGCACGTCTCTGGGATCTGTAAGGGTACAAACTCGAACATATAATAAATGAAGTACAGTGAACAAAACTGTACACATGCTCACTTCTGCTTGTCCTTGAGCTCACTCATGACTTTCGGAGACTTGTCATTATTTATTATCAGTATTTATTGTAGAAGTCTTGTTGAAGGTTTTACTGCGTTTCAGGAAGCAGCACTGGAGCGGGATCAAGAGTTCTGGGTCTTGCTGTGTTGTGAGTTTGAAGTTCATGAGCAGCTCACCTCTCTTATTAAAATTCTACAGTTCCTCTTGGCCCTGCCAAAGGAAAAACAGGATGGTAGGTGCACCCAATGCACCCTTTTGTCTAGACCTTTTAGAAAGCGCATGCTTAAAGGAGATACACAGAACCTTTATTTTTAAATACATTTCTGAGTATCTCCATCCTTGACTCTTGTATGCTGCATAAATGGGGAATAAAAAAATATATTTTTGAGAGTTAAAATCGACCGCAAAGTTGGCATTCGAGCTGCCCCGCTGAGCTACCCAGCCCTGAGTGCATGACATCACAGTGCTAACCAGTTTTAAGGCCGAGGCCTTTGACAGCTATAGACCAAAGGCAGACTCGGCAGGTGAGAGTGGTTGCAATGGCCTCTTTGTTCGGATTTATTGGAGATTCTTCGGATTCCTCAGATAGTAGCATATCTGACTGTGATAGTCTTGAAATTGGAGTGTGTGTACATGCTACTACTCTACATGTAGAACCGTATCAGTTCGAACCATCGGAAAGTGAATCCGATAGCAACACATCGGCCATGGAGGCCCCCACCTTACGAAATAAAGCCAGAGAACAAAGCCATCTACAGAATTGGATGGAATTGAACCGACAGTCTTATGTGACTCTCATTAAAACAGGATATGTGTTACAACTTGTGCAACATACATGTACATGCATGCATTTTCATTGATGAAACGTAAAAGGCTGATTTAAATAATCAGATGAACTTGTCTGTGAAGATTCTCAATCATCCAGGTCATAGTAAACTGTGGGTGGTAGAAAAGGGCAACTGGACTTGCTTGAAGATTCTTGAAAACGTTTCACCTCTCGTCCAAAAGGCTTCCTCAGTTCTGTCTGACTAATAGGGAGTATCAGATATTTATCCTCTCCTGGCTCAGAATCAGATTCTGATTCTGAGCCAGGAGAGGATAAATATCTGATACTCCCTATTAGTCAGACAGAACTGAGGAAGCCTTTTGGACGAGAGGTGAAACGTTTTCAAGAATCTTCAAGCAAGTCCAGTTGCCCTTTTCTACCACCCACAATCAGATGAACTGAGACAATCACATTCTGAAGGAAATTAAATAATCTTTTACCTAAATACGCAATGATCTTATACTTAAATATGCAATACAAGTTACATGTATTAATCTAAATGCAGGTAAACAACAAGTGTTATGTAACCAAATGAGAGTCGCATCTTGCCCGTCTGTGTTCTCGCTTCTTGAAGGCCGATCTTGTGGCTGATTGTTTTGAAACCATCTGACTTTCAGTTTTTCGTTCAGTTCTTTGTTCATTCACTTCTTCCACATAAGGGTGAGATATTGCTGCTGAGGCAAGCATATCCAGCGGGGGGAAGCATATCCAGCGGAGACATCTGACAACTGGTCCACTCATTCTCCATTTTCTCCCTACTGAGTACTCTGACATTACTGCTTGGCTCACACTCCGGGAGAACTGGTGCAAGAACTGGTGCAACTGAACTTGCTTTCCTTTTCTTGTAGTTTTCTTTTCCTTTAATTGTTGGTACTGCACCCTCTTTCAGTGCGGGCTTACAGCCAACGCTCCTCAACAGATCAGAGGTTTCATACGAGTCATCAGTAAAATGTGCCTGTGAATTTCTTGCAAAATGTGTCCAAATCTTTGCAGTTTGAACATTCTTGGGCCATGAATGCAATAAATCCACCTTCTGTCATGTTGCTGCACCTGTCAGCAACATATCCACGTGGCATGCTGGTAAATTAGCTCAAAATGGAGAATCGAAGTTGTAGTTAGTTCTGTGTTTTAGTATAGCGGAAAGAGCAATGAGACCGATAGACTTCCTGCTGTGACGTCACAGATGTCAAGGTCATTCACTCAGACTGCTACCTATATGAATCATTTTAATCATAAAAATGACTATATTAGATTTATTGTTAACACTTAAAACTTCCTATGTCATTCTTGAGGTCTCAAGGCATTTATCAACAAAAAGTGAGGCCATGGTTCTGCGGATCTCCTTTAAAGTATGCTGGATAACATGTATGATTTTGCAGATCATTATGCAGTGATCATTAGAAAAAAAGTGTACTACTTTTTTATGGACAAAAGTATTTATTTTGCATTTATGTTAAATTTCTTCAGTCCCAGAGAGGAGACGGACAAGAGGAGCACAGAGTCAAAAAACCGAGGAAACCACTTTAGAGCTAGTTTTTAATGTAGAGGCCCATAGTGGAAAAGAGCTCCGGCATTTTAAGTTCCTGTCTGTGTCCTTTATGGGTCAGCTACTAGCTGCCAGCAGCTTTGTAGAAAAGGTAAGCTTTTTTTTTCCCCCCAAATTAAATCTATCATGGTTTATCATAGTTTAAAGTGCATATCCTGGACCAATTTCGTTTTTTTTTTATATGAAAGTATGTCCCTTTACACACTCGTCCAGAAGGGTAATTTTGCATAAGGCCATCTGTCTACAGCAGAAAAAAATAAAATAAAACGCGTCTAGAAAAATCCCAAGGGAGTCTGGAGCCAGATTCATGACGTCACCTGCGGAACCGCCAGCAGGCTGAGAGAGCTTGCACGGTTTCAGTGCACAGCCTGTGTAGACCAATCGCAGCTAGCGATTTTGCATTGAAATATGGAATTGTCACCTTCAGGTTCTAAACCCATGGATTCATGTATCAATGCTCATCTATCTATTGTTACATAAATCATATTTTTTCTGATTACTGTTATGTATTTATATATTTCTTCATTTAGAAGAGTACTGGCTACTGTAGGAGAAAGATTTCATAAGCTACACACATGGAATCGGCTAAGCAGGGTTGTATATACATTTAATGTGTTTGACAGGTCCCAAGATCTCAAGCCCTGACACGCATATCCCTTGATACATGTGAAGTAAAATGTAAAGAAAACGTGACCCTTGGGCGCTGTGTGAGACGGCTGTCTCTCCAGTAGCTCTGTAGTTTTTAGCTCCTTAAACCTCTTCTTTTTCCACCTTTTTACTTTTCTGCTCTTCTTATGAAGACATAGTGTGTTTTTCTTCATATCCCATGGATATTTTTAACTTTAACATGCAACCAGGAGCCAGTTTTCTCGCTTATTCGAGAGAGGAGCTGCTGGCCCTGAAAACAATGGGACGAGCCAGGATACGACACCCCATCCCGGCCGAGCTGAGGAGGAAACCTGGGGGCTGCAAAGCCGGGGCTGAGCTAAAGGCTAGGCTAGCGGACAACCGGCGGCGCTGCAAACCATCCCTTCCCTCCATTATCATGGGGAATGTGAACTCGCTGCCGAATAAGGTCGACGAGCTATCCGCACTGAACAACCAGCGGGTTTACCGGGAGAGCAGCTTATTTATTTTTACGGCGACATGGCTAACACACCTTGTACCGGATGCTAACGTGGACCTGCGGGGATTCACTGCTGTGAGAGCCGACAGAGACACTAAAGCATGCGGGAAAGGCAAAGGTGGGGGACTCATCATTTATGTGAACAACCGCTGGTGTAACCCGAGACATTTCTCCGTAAAGACAGTCTTCTGTTGCCCGAACTTGGAGCTGCTAGCATCACCATCTGTGTTTACGTCCCTCCGAGGGCAGACGCAGCCGCTGCATGTGAGGGGATTCATTCTGTCACAGCAAGGCTGCAGACACAGCACCCTGAGGCATTTATGATCATTTCTGGGGACTTTAAACACGCTACTTTGGACTCTACTTTGGCTGCTTTTTACCAGGCTGCAGACTGTATCTTTTTAATTTCCCTGAGGGAACCCTTCCAAAGGGATCCATAAAGTTCTATCTAATCTAATCTAAGTAAGTGTGTTCTCGCCCAGCGCTTTCGTGTTATTTACTTTTGTGTGTCGATAAATAACATTATCCGTGTACCACACAAACACAGGAACACCTAATTTAGAGTATAATCTCTCTTATTTCTTACCCTGGCAACAGTAAACTTGTGAATCGCCGATTTTTCTTGGTCTTTTTCTCGGCTCTGCTTTGGTCCTTGGCTTCCGGGAGTCTCGCACGAAGTGCTCCCATTTCTCTCTCGTTGTCCGGTCTTTTGGAAAACGATGAGTACTAATCCCATCAAGATTGGTGTTGCTACACCCTCCTACGATACATCTGTTAACCATTTTAATAATTACATGATAACGTTGAAGAAATTTGCAGAAAACCACCAGGTCGTTTTCTCATAAACAAACCAGCGCTGACATACGTAGGATTCAGAAGGAGGCGTCCCGCACATGACGTCAGGAAAATCAATGTTTGCCGGGAAATCCACATGCCAAGTTTTTTCAGAGGCAGACGAATTCGCCTCAAATGGCTTGATTTCAACTGAATTTTTCTGGTATTGCACAAGGTAAAAAAAAAATTGCGCAAAATGTGACAGATATTTGACCAAAGTTTAATATAAAATAGGAGAATTACATTGATCTTGCTCCTGAGTTTACCCGTGATATGCACTTTAAAGTTGTTTAAAACTAACTACAACTTTATATTCAATTAATTTTACTAAATGTGCTAATTTAGGTGGCTGATTGTGAGGATTTAACTGAAAGATCTCTGCAGGAGCTTCAGCAAAGGTTAGTGTCTGTCAGAAATGATTTTCAGTGTGATAAAACAATTCTGCTATAATCATATTATCATGATGGCTTTCTAGCCTGTTGGAGGAGAACCTGCGCTACATCCACAGTGTGGCTCTGTGTGTCGAGGAGAACTCTGACAAACCCACAGCCAAGTTTTGGAGAGCACTGCTTACCAAGTCCTATGATGTCTTAGATAAGGTATGGTCAGATCATCACAGAAACCTCCAGAAATGTTTTAAGCATAAACATTTTAAAAATAAACATAAAGTGGATTATGTTATGACCCAAGCACACACCTGCTGACCTTTTTTGTACAAGTTTATCTGTATGTTTAAATGCATTTGTTAGTATTTGGTGCCATTTGCCTTTTAATTGCTTAACTTGAGTCAAACTCTTGGGGTAGCCTGCCAGAAGTATTCCAGCAATATTTTGCTGGAAGTTTTGCCCATTCCTCCTGATGGAATATAAACGTACCTCAGTCAGTTTTATGGGTCTCTTTGCTTGTGTACACAATTCATTCACTAATGCCGCTTTTCCACTACAAACGCGGCTGAGTCGGGCTGAGCCGAGTCGGGCTGAGCCGTGCCGTGCTGAGTCGAGCTGAGTGGGGCTGTTGGAGTTGCATTTCGACTACAACCGCGCTGAACCGTGCTGGCTGGAAGTGGGTGGACACATTGGGTGGAGTTAGCGAAAGTGGGTGGACGTCACGTGATGTCGTTAAGCAGCGCAAACAGTGACATCAGTGAGCTTTTAAGCGGTAGTCTCACGACCCGAATAGTAAACAATAAACATGGAGGACATGGAGTCGTTAGTGTTGCTGGTCTTGGTTCTGTGGCTTGTTGTCACCGACAACGCCAACAGATACTGGCAAGAGCGTATAGATGAGGCGAGGCGCATAAGGCTTCAGAAATTCTCGTAATTCGTAATTCTTCTCCTTCCGGGTTTACGGTGTTTACAGATCCCAGCGTGCTCGCGGGGCGTGTGTGGGCATGTGAGGACACTCCTCCTCACCAATCAGTGCACAGGGGAGTGTCTGCTCACGCCCCTAGCCTCACTCTGCTCGCTTTGGCTCGCTTCAGCCCTACTCCAAAACCGTGCGAGTTTTAGGGGCTAAGCAGGGCTGAAGCGAGCTGAGTCGTGCTGTTTTTTGGTAGTCGAAATGTGAGCCGTGTCGGGCTGAAGTGAGCTGAAGCGAGCTGAAGTGAGCTGAAAAAGGGTAGTGGAAAAGGGCCATAAATTTGCTATGAGATTCAGGTTAAGACTTTGTGATGCCCACTCCAATATGTTCACGTTGTTGTGTTTAAGCCAACTTTAACCAAGCTTTGCAACACTTCTAGCTGATGTCTTGAGGCTTTGCTTTTAAATATTTTTAAATAATCCTCCTTCCTCGTGATGGGCATGACTAAGTAGATATCCTAATTGACTTCCTAAATGAAATGAGCAGTAACATGAAATGTATAATTGTGAAAATTGCAGTGCATGTGCAGTGCGTTTTATACCTTATGGAAGTGATTTGTTAAAGGACTATATTGAAAATAGATAAGCGGCTACAGATGATTGATTGATTGATTGATTGATTGATTGATTTATTTATTTATTTATTTATTTATTTATTTTATGCCCCCGCATCCCAGGAATACTGGGATTGACAGGTCTACAAGCATGTGTTGGGCTGGGAATATTCAAGGGGGGTGTGTGTTTGTGGTTTCAAGATCCTTGTGTTCTCTGAAGGTGAATGCCCTTCTCCCTACTGACACTTTCTTCATGGTGGTGCGAGGCCTGATGGGTAATCAGTTGCCATCAGTAAGGAGGAAGGCAATGGAGCTGCTGAACAACAGATTGCAGCAGAGGACACGGTGGGAGGAGCAGCAGGTGCACACCTACATTAACTTCTTAGTCTTTAAGGCTGTAAATTCATATTCAGTAACTGCCTCATCCTGGTCAGAGTTGCATTTTTTTTTTCTTTTTTTTTTTTAAATCCATATTTATTAAACTGCTTAAATGAATGCATTTTGTGGACAATTAAATTCGCAATATGTGATGTTTCATGTGTATTTTCTCCAGGATGAACAGTTGACTGTAGTTGTTTTTAGAAATAGTTATAGCAGTTGTTTGGGCCTTTCTCTGTTCAAGGTGGCTGTGCTGTTGGAACTTATTGATGACCTTTTGAGCATTGCGGGTCGGGGTTGTGGCCAGACTGGAGGACAAAAGGAAGAAGAGCAAGCCATTAACAGGCAGACAGCCCTCTACAGCCTGAAGCTGCTGTGCCGCAGTTTTGGCAGCCACCACCAGAAGGCGTTCTTACCTGTACTGAGTAGGACCATAGAGTTAGTGGCAAACCCCAGGGAAGAGAAAAATGTTATGAGCAGTGCTTTGCTCTGTGTGGCCGAAGTCACTAGCACACTGAAGGCCCTTGCCATCACCCAAGTACACAGGTACAGTGAGAGCAATAAAAGGATAGATCCAGCAAACAATCCAGACTGGAGCTTTTGCATTTTTCCCTTAAATCTCAATCTGCATGATACATTTTTAATGCTTGGCCACTTTTCATTATTGTTCTTTAGTATAGTTCTTTGGTACTTCAGAGAGCAATTGAGTCAGTTCTCAAACTCTAACTGGGTTAAGTTTTGTGTTGATGGTACAAAAGAATCAAAAGTTTTTATGTGCTGCATCCAAATAACCTCTCAAAACAAGTATAACTTTGTTCTATTGAGCATAATGCACTTCTACACGCTAATAAACACAATGTCGAAATAATTCTCCTCTACCAAAGAGATAACAAAGAATACACTGTGCCAGTGCTTCATCGATAAATGCTAACGTTTAACTTTATGACCATTTTACATTACAGGCGTTTAGCAGACGCTCTTATCCAGAGCGACATACAGCATACCCAGAGCAGCCTGGGGAGCAGTTAGGGTTTGAGTGCCTTGCTCAAGGGCACTTCAGCCATTCCTGCTGGTCCAGGGAATCAAACCAGTGACCTTGAGGTCCTAAAGCTGCTTCTCTAACCTTTAGGCCATGGCTTAGACCTTGTTACTCCTATAGAACAACTTGTTTTTTGTTTTTTTTTTGTTAATTATCTATCTATCAGTCAATTCATCAATCAACAGTCTCTTGTAATTAGGGCTGTTGCTGTACCCCAAAGGGACCAAATGAAAAATTCAGTACCTATTTTCAGTACTTTGGACAAAAATAACATTAAAACAGATTACTTAAATGAACTTTTGAAAAGAAGAAGGTATAATGAGCAAACAATTTCTGAATCTGACTGGCTTCTCCATGCACTTCGTAAAACTGGTTGTACTTCATATAAGTAGATAACAGCAGTGCCCCATGCAATAAATGCCTTAACCTAGTAGCTGCAATGTCAGGTAATGTGTCAATGAAGCATTTGATTAAACACATGATTTAATCTCCGTCAAGATAAAGCTTTCAAACATGTGAAGAGTAGCACTGCTCTGTTGCTGCCAGAGATTCTCTAATCTGGGGACTGTTTTCTGTGTGAGAATATCAGAAAGCAAGTTAACATTTCGTTCAGTGTGTGAACACCATTTAGATTCAGCAGCTAACACACAAACTAGCATTTATTAGCTATATGCTTTTTTTCCTAATTGAGTCCTATGAATTATGCCGTTTGCAGTTTAATTCAATTTAAAAAAGTATTTATGTAGCACTTTTAACAATGGACATTGTCACAAAGCAGCTTTACAGAAATACAAATATGGATTTAGATCTCTACTAATGCAACAGTTGCAGAGATCCCAGGAGAAACCTCGAGAGGAACTAGAACCCATCATCATCTGGGTGGCACTGGATAATGAGATTGAGTCATCCACAGCTGTGTAGTATAAAGTCAGACAGTATAGACCCCGTCGCATGTTTGTAAACAAACCGACCGTTGCCAGGATGCACGCGCAGCCTGGACCCAGAAACAATGGCGCTGCCCATAGCCCGGCATTATGAGCTGTCAGATTATGCTAAACAATTGTCGTTATAAGATCGAGAATGCTACATAAATAAGTTAACTCTAACAAGTGGACATCGCCTACCGGATCCGTATTTAATTAAAGAGTGGACGGACGATGTTAGTAAGTTCCCTGGTATACAATGGCCAGATATATACTCGTACCTTATTGACAAGACTTCAGTGTACACCCACGAAAAACTTCGTGCCTACAAGTCTTTAGACGCATATGATTATGTGTGGGCATGTACAACTTGATTAACAATGGGACATTCAAATTCATTTTGTTTTAATCAAATTATGCCAGTGATGTGATGGCAATGTGGCTTTAGCTACAACAGCAAATACCAACACTAAACAGCAATTTGCAGGAGGTAATGGCATGAAAGGAATGATAGTGTAAAGAGTGCGGCTAAGAGAAATCAGAGCTGCTTAAAAAGCGAGAGGCAGAGACCAGAAATGAAACTGAACGGGGCGGGAGCTAGGTTAGAGCAGTCAACGCAAGTTGGCATTTAGCGCGAGGGCACACAATTTTACCTTTCCATCCTTGCTTTAAAATTGTGATTTTCGGCATACACAAATAATGATGGCACAAAATCTGGACTGCTTGAGTCAAGCGAGACCTCTCCTACAAACAAAATTGCATGCAAAGCTAAGTTAACATGCTAACAATATTCATTACATTGTGTAACTATGACCCAGCTAATCAGACAAACGTTACCAAAGTATTTTGCTACATCAATAAACGAAGACTAGAAAGAATAAAAAAGATTTAATAAATAGCCTGATCTTACCTGTGATGAAGTGGGCACTGCCAACCCGCGCATTTTTGATAGTGCTTTCATCCCAGTCTACACGTTTGATGGCTTGTAGCCATAGACGTCTGCGATTTTTTTTTTTTTGGAATGGGTGAGATCCTGCTGGAATTCTGTACATTTTAACCCCATCACTGCTACGATTCTGACACCCGACAACACAACTAGGCATTTCTGAGTCTTTTTTGGGTCCAGGCTGCGTGTGCAATTTCCGCTTGCGTATGAATGACGTTTACTGCGAAGGGGTCTATAGATTGTATTGAAATAATCTTAAGTATGAACATCAGAGTTGGTTTTAGAGTTTTTAGCATCCAGCTGAAGTCATCCACTGAATAATGAATGCGATTTGAGCAGAGACTGTTTTCAGTTAGTGCAAACTTTAGACTGTCCAAGTGAGACCAATCCACAGGCATCTTCAGTGTGTCCATGTAGTACGTAGTGTAACAGTGCCAGCGCCGAGTGATTCTCAGGTGAAGGAAGCTCCAAGCAGTGCTTCAGGATGGGATAAAACATTTTGATTTCATTTTGTAGGTGGGGTTTCTGACCATTGTTTATTGTTTGAAACAATGGCATCTATATCATTTTGGTATCTGTATTGAACATTTTCGATTAATATCCAGCACTGTGTGTATAACTATATTATATTTTCTAAATGTTGATTAATGAAGTGTTAGAAGTGAGAGAAGACATACTCACTGGCCACTTTATTAGGAATGCCATACTAATACTCAGATTCAGTTCTTCATGGCATGCATTGCCAAGACATTAGAAATCTAACTTTGAGATTCTGGTTAGGGCTGGGCAGTGTTAGCTTGCAAATGATTGGAATGCCTCCATTATTTTTATTATATTTTACTTACACACACACACACACACGGTTCGACAAGTTTTCTGCTTACCAAAATTGTAAAGAGTGGTTATTTGAGTTACCATGGCCTTCTTGGCAGCTCAAACCAATTTGGCCAGTCTCCTCTGACCTCTCATCAACAAGGCTGCCGAACGGTCACTCACTGGATGTTTTTTTGTGTTTTGCACCATTCTGTTGTGTGAAAATCCTAGGAATGACCAGGTACACAGATGTTCCTTATAAAATGGCTGGTGTTTTCAGGGCTTTAATTTGTATTGCCCTGAAACGCTTCGGTTTTTATAGTGCAATTCTAATTTTAAAAACTGAATCTCTTCCCTCCTGAGGCAGGGTGGGTTTATTAAAGGGCAGGTCATTAAAGTCTACAAAACTTACCCTGTATTTAGTCTTCATTTTACTTGCAATTTTTTTTTTATTAAACTTTAGTGACTTCTATTTATCTTTTCTCCTTTTGTCTAAACTCACTGATCATTATTTTGTGTGTGTGTGTGTGTGTGCACGCGCATGCACTGGTCAGGTTAATGCCGGCAGTTATACAGGCTCTGAAGGAGCGCAAGGATCTTTTCTCTACAGAGGTGTATCTGTTAAGTGCAGTTACAGCCCTACAGAGAACAGCAGAAACTCTCCCTCATTTCATCAGCCCTTACCTTGAGGACACTATATCACAGGTATGAAATATACGCACTTGTATACAAACTTCCCTAGATACACTTCACTGATGTATGGATTGAACTCCCTGCAGGAGCACTTAATCTACAAATAATAGATTAATTCTTCCATTATTATATTCTGGTGGCTATTTCACATAATATGCAGCATTGCATACAGACTATCGTTATTTTAAATTATCTACTGCTGTCTGCCTTTGTGGAGCAGGTGGCGCGCCTGACACGGGTTGCTGAACGTCTCTCCACCTGCCCTCAGCTGGCTGTTAGACTCTCCTCCCTGAGTTCCACGCTCGCAACAGAGGTGCCACCCAGGGTTCTGTTGCCCACCCTGGCAAGATGCTATAACAGCATGGTGGACTCTCAGCAGGTTTGTGTGGTTTTTTTTTTTTTTTTTAATTTTTTTTATATTGATTTGATTTTATAACCTAACGAAAAGTTTCATCATATTATCTGACTTTTAGTGATAAGTAAATAGCTTTTGTTTCATGTTTTATTAATCTGGAAACTAATATCCATTAGATTTCTAAACTGTATCTTTGAAGTTTGTGTTTAAAAATGTGATGACCTATTGCAGTACAAAATCACATATGTCCTTTTCGCTGGTACAGAGCTATCTTCGTCCTCTGATGAACATCCTGAAAGAGCATATTGGCCATATGGAAAAGGATCAACTCAATTCCCACCAGTCAGAGCTCACCACCTTCTTTCTGTCAGCTCTAGACTTCCGTACCAAACACTGTCAGGTAAAATTCTTTCTGAGCATAAATTTAAATCCATCATTAATGATTAAAAAATGTTAGTAGTTCTGGTGCAGAAGCTAATGTGAATTGTACAGTAATGCCACACTCACAACCCGCTGTAAGTGTTTTGGACACGCACGGGTCGCAGGGTTTGGTAACTCGCAGCCGTGCCGCAGGGTTGCGGTGAACCTGGGGGAAAGTTTGGGGGAGGAGTACGGGCAAAGTACATTGCATTCGGTTGCATTCGGCAGAGGATAAGAGAGAGGAAGTGATTGGGAAAAGACGGGACAGAGGCTATGGCCTCTGCCCCCTTGCGTTCTGACATCAGTGTTCCTGTATTAGCAAAGCCAACATCGCTTCGTGCTGCTCCTCAGCTTTTATCATCTGCCTATAAAGGTCCAACTCCCTCAGTCGGTGTGGCGACAGCCATCTTCTTCCCTTCTACAATGCTACATGATCGGTTCCTTGGTTCCTCCCCCGATATATATACACCCAGAGTCTTGCCCCTCGGGTCGCGTACGGGTCGCATGTCCTGCATGCATGCCACACATAGGGGTAGAAAGTGACATGTACTTCTGTCTTGGGGGCCGCACAAATAGCAAGTGTGGAATGCTTGTGTAGTACTTCTGAGGCACGTCACTCGTACAATGACCGAGCGTCACTCGTGCGTCTTACTGTCATCGCAGAAAGCCCCTACTAGCCGTGCTGCTGACTTGGTTCAGGCATACAAAAAGAGTACGGGTCCTGTATGTAGTGTATGCATTCTTGATTTTTTCGCAAGACCTGTAGAATTTGCATGTGCAGGACCAAAAGTCTCTACAGCCAGTCTGCGACCTTCTACGGCGCTGAGCACACGCAAGTGTCGCGCAAGTCTCAAGCACGGGGTTTTGCCAAATTTTTTACCATAGACCGCCCATAGTCGCACGTACAGTGGGTTGTGAGTGTGGTTTAAGTGTAGTTAGGATCTGATATGGGACTATGGTGACTCTTACACCTTGTGTTTGGACAGGGAGATCTAGAAAAGACAGCTGAAACTGAGGGTTATGTCATAGACTGTCTTCTTGTGATGGTAATGAAGCTTTCTGAGGTCACATTTAGACCACTGTTTTTCAAGGTAAGTGGAAACCCCACAAGCTATCTGTCAATCTTACAACCCCAAATCAGAAAAAGTTGGGATGGTATGCAAAATGCAAATAAAAAAAGAAAGCAGTGATTTCTAAATATAATTTGACTTGTAGTTCATTGCAGACAGTATGAGCCCAATAGATTTCATTTGTTAATAGACTTCCATTCCTGCATTTCAGACCTGCAACACATTCCAAAAAAAAAAGTTGGGATGGGGCAATTTAGGGCTAGTAATGAGGTAAAACAATTAAATAATGATGTGAAACAGGTGATTGTAATCATGATTTGGTACAAAATCGGTATCCAGGAAAGGCCTAGTCTTTGAGGAGCAAAGATGGGCCAAGGATCTCCAGTTTGTCAACAAATGCATGAGAAAATGAGTGTAATGTTTAAAACCCTCCTGTTGTGTTGTGGGTCAAATTGACCCATTTTAAAGTTAAAAAATCTTTAAAAAAAAAATAGTTAAAAGTATTTTTTTTCAGTATGAAACTACTGCTGCTTGGCTTAATAAGTGAAATCAGCATATAAAATGAAAATGGTTCGTTTCACATATTTGCAAAACAAGTGGGTAGAGCAACTTCCACTACTGTATAACCCAGGCCCTAATGTCTCAGTGGATGAAAGGCTAGTGGTATTCAGAGGTCGCTGCCCATTTAGGCAATATATGCCTTCCAAACCAGCTAAATACAGCATAAAAATTTGAGCAGTATGTGATGCAAACACCAGCTATGCATTGAACATGCAGGTTTACACCGGAAAGCTGGTTGGAGGAGCCCCAGAAAAGAATCAGGGTACGAGGGTCGTGCTTGATATGGCACATGGTCTCAGGGGGCACAACATAACCAGTGACCATTTTTTCACAAACTACAACTTGGGTCAGGAGCTTCTAAAGAGGAAGCTCACGATGTTCGGAACGGTCTGAAAGAACAGGGCTGAACTCCCTGCTGAGCTGCTGGTAACCAAGAACAGGGCCCCTCAGTCTTCCATGTTTGCCTTCACAGACACCACAGCCCTGGTGTCTTACTGCCCCAAAAAGGGGGAAAATGTTGTGCTCATGAGCACTTTGCACCCACTGGGCAGCGGAGGTAAATGAGGTGCTTTCAACCTGTGTCAAACAGCAAAAGATTATCCAAGCTAAATTAACAGACCTGGAGTCCCAATCCAGACGTAATAACATCTGCGTATTCGGCGTGCTAGAGGGCGAGGAGGAAAGCTTCGTATTATCATTCATCACAACTCTCCTCAAACATGAGATGCAGGATTTAGATTTGAAAATTCAGCGAGCGCACCGTTCCCTGGCGCAGAAACCCGACCCGAAGACCCACCCAGGCCGATAATTGTCAACTTCCAGGAGTTCACTACCAAGGAATTGGTGTTAAGGGAGGCCTGGAAAAGGGGCAAAATACTGCATGGCAGCAGGGCAATTTACTTCGATCATGACTACACGGCTGAGATCGTTAAAAAATATAACGAGTATAACACAGTGAAGAAAGCACTAAAGGGGAAAGGAATCCGTTTTCAAACGCCTTACACCAGCATGAGGATCTACTGGGACACCGGGGTCCGAACTTATAACAGCGCAGAGGTGGCATGGTGAGAGCTACAGAGACGGGGATATGAAGCAGAGCCGCCACAAGTGAGGGAGCGAGAGCCCGCCCTGGACACACGCTTGGCTGATCTGCTTGGATGGGAGTGGAGAGAAGACTGTCAGGGGGACGCCGCATCCGCCGCACAGAGAGTGAAGAAGAAACTGCAGGAGTTCCAGAGAGATAACACAGAGGAAAACACCTAAGGCTTCTCTGCTACGCTCTGACAAATAAGTTTGTGGTAACTTTATAATGTTTGAATATTTCATTTGAATGACCCTTTGGCCACATTGTTTAATCATCTTATATATGGGAAGAATGGTTTCAGTTAGGACATATGTTGGACTCATAGGATGGTGATAGTTCTTTTGCCAGACTTGACAACCATCTCTAATATTGGGCCCTCTTCTGATAAGAGGCTTTACCCTCGACCTTCCAACAGGGTCACTCAGAGTGAGATAGACCTCCTCCTTACCTGGAGGTCTACGTTTTCTTATGCTCTCTTTTGTAGCGGACTGTTACTGTCTTTTTTTTTCTTCTCTTGGGGGAGACCAATATTTCATGTGATATGTATGGCAGGTCACATAACTTAAAGATCGTATCTTTGAATGTAAATGGCCTAAGAAATCCAATTAAGAGAAGCAGAGTATTCGCAAAGCTAAAAAAAAAAAAAAGATAAATCACAGGTTGTAATGCTTCAGGAAACACACATGTCGAATGACGAACACAATAAGTTGAAAAGGTTTGGATACTTAATTCTTTTTACAGCTCTTGTAAAAATAGTAGAAAAAGCGGAGTGCCTATTCTAGTGTCTAACTCTCTGAATTTTGAGCTAATTAAGGAAGAAGGAGGTAAAGAGGGGAGGTACATCATAGTTAAAGGAAGACTTGATAATGTCCTGGTCACATTTGCCTGTATATATATGTTCCTCCAGAAAGTGATAGAAAACTTCTCACTCTGCTCTTTGACACAATTATTGCTTTAAGTGAAGGGATATTAGTCTGTGCTGGAGACTGGAACACAACTTTGAATTACTCAGACACGACTAGCAAAAAACAACATAAATCGCATATGTCAAAAAATCTCAATATCTTAATCAGAGACTGGTATGCTTGATGTCTGGAGGAATCTCCATCCTCTTGAGAAGGACTTCACACATTATTCGGCTACTCATCGGATACACTCGAGAATAGATTATTTTCTGATGAATATCTCAGACGGACATAAGGTGAAAGAATGCTCTATAGGAACAGCAGATCTATTGGATCATAATGCAATCTATTTAGCTTTACACTTAAATGACGGACGTAAAAACATTTATGGAGAATGAATATCGGAATCCTGAATAACCAAACAACCGTGAATGAAATAAAAAGAGAAATTAAGGATTGTATTGAAGATAACAAGAATAGTGAAATAGAACCAACAATAATTTGGGATACAGTTAAAGCAATTATGAGAGGGAATCTGATCTCAAGGACAGCTTACATTAATAAGATGAGGAGAATAAGATGTGATAAATTAGAGAAGGGGGCGGCACGGTGGTGTAGTGGTTAGCGCTGTCGCCTCACAGCAAGAAGGTCCTGGGTTCGAGCCCCGTGGCCGGCGAGGGCCTTTCTGTGTGGAGTTTGCATGTTCTCCCCGTGTCCGCGTGGGTTTCCTCCGGGTGCTCCGGTTTCCCCCACAGTCCAAAGACATGCAGGTTAGGTTAACTGGTGACTCTAAATTGACCGTAGGTGTGAATGTGAGTGTGAATGGTTGTCTGTGTCTATGTGTCAGCCCTGTGATGACCTGGCGACTTGTCCAGGGTGTACCCCGCCTTTCGCCCGTAGTCAGCTGGGATAGGCTCCAGCTCGCCTGCGACCCTGTAGAACAGGATAAAGCGGCTAGAGATAATGAGATGAGATGAGAAATTGGAGAAGGAATTGAGAAAATTAGAGAAACAAAAACAAACCGACAAAGATATAAGATTAACAGACCAGTTAAAAGAAGTTAGAAAACAAATGGATGCAATGGTGGCTGATGACTTGGAAAAGAAATTGAGATTTCTAAAACAGACTTATTACGAATCAGGCCCAAAAGCAACAAAGGCATTAGCAAGACGCCTTAGAACTCGACAAATTAAAAACTACTATATTTAAGATTATAGACCCATTTAAGTAATGTAGTAGTACTCGAACCTCAGGGAATAGAGAACTGCTTCAAGGAATATTATAGGACATTATACTCACAGCCAGACCTAATAAACGAGGAATCATTTGATAAATATTTGTCATCACTGGATCTTCCCTACATAGAAGTACAAAACAAATCATTGTCCGCCCCAATCACAAAAAAGGAACTAGATAGCACTATCAGTAATTTTGAAAAACAGTAAGTGTCCAGGGAGTGATGGATTCCCAAATGAGTGGTATAAGGTTTTTAGAGAGGACTTTGCACCCACTTTGCTGGAATCTCTGAATTGGACTCTAAAATATGCTAGAATACCCCTGTCATGGAAAGAAGCAGTGATATCAGTGATACCAAAAGAAGGCAAAAAAAAAAAGTTATGCGAATCTTATCGGCCAATCTCCATATTGAATGTAGACTATAAATTATTTACTTCCATAATTTCTAAAAGACTGGAAAATCTTCTTCCAGACCTAATAAATGAAGATCAAACTGGACTCATTAAAGACCGACAAACACAGGACAATATTAGATGTACACTACACATTATAGAACAAGTTAAAAAACAACATCTGAGTGCAGCCTTGATCAGCCTCGACGCCGAGAAGGCATTCGATAGAGTCAGCTGGCCTTTCCTCTATAAAGTACTGGAAAGATTCGGCTTTAATAACCAATTCATCAGTTGCATAAAAGCTTTTATAGCTACCCAACTGCCAGGTTTAGGATAAATGGCTCTCTGACAGGCAGTTTCAAACTTTACAGAGGCACACGACAGGGCTGTTGCCTTAGTCCCTCCCTCTTTATATTATTCATTGAACTGTTAGCCCAAGATATTAGACAAAATCATGAACTGGAAGGGATTACTATGTCAACAGAGGAACATAAGATGGGACTATTTGCAGATGATGTCATCACTTACTTAAAAAACCGAAACTTAACATTCCCTAAACTTTTGACTACTTTGGAAAGTTTTGGACAGATGTCAGGGTACAAATTGAACATCACAAAAACACAGGTACTCTGTTCAAATTACACACCAAATAGCAAAATCAGGAGTAAATATAAACTAAAGTGGGACACAAAATGTATAAATTATTTAGGTGTAATAATCACACAGAACTTAAACGATTTGTATGAGACTAATTATGGTACTTTAAACAATAGAATTCAGAAAGATATAACACAATGGTCAACATTAATATTGGATTTCAGTTCAAGGATAGAGGTGATTAAAGATGAATATATTACCCAGACTACTGTATGTCTTTCTCTCACTTCCTGTTAAAATCCCAGAACCCCAGTTTGCATCATGGGACAAGCTGATATCCAGACTCATCTGGGCAGGTGCAAAGCCAAGGGTAAAATTCAAAACTCTTCAGCTAGATACAGAACAAGGAGGCCTAGCCCTGCCAAACCTAAAACAATATTATTACGCATCTCAATTGAGAGAGATTGTCTACTGGTGTTCCCCAACATACCAAGCAAAGTGGAAACATATTGAATTGAATGTAAGTAGATTGCAACCCCCTGCTAAGCTAGGGGGAAAAGAACATATAGACCATGAGGAAAACAATACTATTATAGGAGACACTTTGTAAACATGGTTTGAGATTGTCAAGAAAAACAATATGGAAGGTGACAACAAACTACTAATATGGCCTTCTCAAACACCCAAGTTTGGTCCTGCACAGTCAGATGACACTTTTATGAAGTGGAGAGAAAGGGGAATAACAGCTGTTTGCACACTAACTGAAGGGAAAACCTTCAAAAGCTTCAAAAAAGAATTTGACTTAGAAAACAAAGTTTTCTACCGCCATCTACAGCTACGACACTTTTACAACAAAGAAGTCAATAAGTACCCATCAGCAGATGTTAATGAGATGATCATAATTCTAACAGATGCTTATAAACAAACTCCTCCAAAGATTGTATCTAAACTTTTTATAGAGGTTTCCAAAAATGTAATGGAATTAATTCATTATATGTTAAAGTGGGAACAAGAATTCAACATCACAGTGTCTGAGAGTGACTGGCATTCCATGTGTCGCACACAACATTCTTCAACCAATTCTAAAGGATGGCAGGAATTTGGCTGGAAGAATCTTATACGCTTCATTATTACTCTACATATAAAAGGTAAACAACCACAATTAGAACAGAAATGTTGGAGGGATTGTGGACATATGGATGCTGGTCACTCACATATCTTTTGGTCCTGTGCAAAAAATACAACTGTTTTGGAAAAATGTTGTTCAAATAATGGAGGAAATATTAAACCAAAAAGTACCGATGGAGCCCTGGATTGTGTACCTCGGGCTAATACCTGTGGGGGCAATAGAAAAGACTTACCTCTTTAAAATATTGATACTCGCTATTAAAAAAGCCATGACAAGGAACTGGCTGAAATGCAACACCCCTCCAAGACTAAGACAATGACTGGACATTGTCGAGGAAATATACACCATGGAAAAACTGACTTTTTGCCTAAGGGTCAGAGAAGGGGACTTGGAACAAAAATGGCAGAAATGGACTGCATTCAAGGACAAATCCCAACCCTGACTGACTTGAAAGGAAAAATAATATAAATATGGATCATCTTCCCCAATTTGTTAATTTGTTATTGTTCTTGATTTTTTTTTTTACTTATTTTATTATTTTTAAATAACAAGCAGTACAGGATAAGTAAAGAAAAAAAAACCCAACACATTCTGCACACATTACAAAGGCATGGCTGTGGACGAAGAGGGTGCCTGTTCCCTCTGTCCCCAGTAAAGAATGTGTGGTGAATTTTGAAGTGAAAAATATAACAATGATGACCCTGTACTGTTGCACACCTTAAGGATGGTTTGCAGGAACAATGGGACAAAGTAATACCTGAAATGCTTCATGTTCAGTCCTAAACATCTAAACAAATTGATCAGTTAATAAGTGTTTTCTGATTTGAAGTTGTACTAAATTGATCAGTTAATTAGTGTTGTGCGAAGGAATGGCAACATTACAAAGTGGTAAATGCTTTACCGTCCCAACTTTTTTAAATTTAACTGTTGCAAGAATCAAAATTAAAATAAGCGTTTATTTTGAATAAAATAATAAAATTCATGAGGTAAAACATCAAATGTGCTGTTGTATTGTTTTGAGTGCAGTACAGGTCAAAGATTCTTTACAAATCATTGTTTTCAGTTTTAATTTCAATGTCAACATACGTTTTCTGATTTGAGGTTGGACTAAATTGATCAGTTAATTCACAAACTCAAAACAACAACCTTTTTTGTGGCAGCTTTTTGACTGGAGTAAGACAGAAGGAGCACCCAAAGACCGAATGCTGACCTTCTGCAGGCTGGCTGATTGTATCGCAGACAGACTGAAGGGCTTGTTTGTTCTATTTGCTGGGCAGCTGGTGAAACCATTCTCCAACCACCTCCACCAGCTCAATACTGCTCATACTGGTAGACAAATCTTTTTTGTAGAGCCACTGTTTGTATTGTTTTGTAGGAGTTTCCTCCATCCCATCTTCCTTTCTTGTAAAATGAATGAAAAAACTGTAAACATGCTGAAGAGTGAAGCTAGTGTAGTCACTGGGAGACATTTTCATTCAGTTTAGTCTTTCCTAATCATAACAGAATACTTATGATTCCATTATATACTTATGTTAAAACTCCATTATAATTAATTATACTGATGTTCATAATGATAATGATGAATCAGTGTAATGCCCTGAGAGCTCATGGTCCTGTGAATGAGCATAACACTGTGTTTTATTAATTCTACCTAGAGCCCTGTTTATTGCTGGATTTCACGTGACGTTACATCCGCCTCATTAGTTATTCAAAACTTTAGCTGGTGGTCTACCAAAGCTCAGTTGACAAAGCGTTTGCACGGAGAAGGTGCATTGCTTGTATGAAAAATTGCCTTACGCTTACGTTGTTTTAGGTTGTTCGAATCGATCAAACCGTGAAACTGAAAAGTTTCTTCAGGGTTCCTGGTGAACTAATAAAAAAAGGGTGAACAAACACAGGATTTCACGAAAAAACTTTGAGAAAGGTGGCTTTTGAACCCCGCACTGAAATCGAAGGGAGCAGAGTCGAAGCATGCTCGAGTTTGCAGTGATCACTTGGTGAAAGGTTTGTATATCCCTCTCAGCTATGTCCTTAGTGTTTTCCAAGTACTTTTCTTGCCATGTGTCATTATTTTACGGTACTTTTTTTTTTTAAACTCACGGAGTGCTAAAGTTCCCACCTGTTTCTTTGTTTACTCCTCACAAAGTCCATATGCATGAAGGTCGTGACAAAATTCTTACCCAGCTATACAGTTACAATCCGCCGTGATCACTTCTCCAAGATCCAGGTCTTTAACTCTTTGCCCCTTAAAGCAGTTGCTACAACCACCCTTGTATACCCTGGTGAAAAAAAAAGTACTTTTATTGTATTTAAAGTATATTCATATTTTCAATAGTATATTGAAAATGTACTTACACAAATTGTACTTTTTGTAAATATATAAAAAGTATACTAACATCACGCTTTCACACTAACACTTTTAACACACTTTAAAATAATTATACTATATTACACTTTATAGAAATATATTATACTAAAATATACTTTAAGTGAAAGTTGTGTAATTTCTAAAGTGTACTAATTTTTAAGGTACTTATAATACAAAGTACTAATTAAGCATATATTAGTACATATAAAGTCATACTTAAAGTATACAAAATATACTTTAAGTTGCTCCACTTTAGCACATAAAAGTACACTAAATACACTTCAAGTTGCACTTTTCTGCAATTTAATTACAATTAAAATATATTTAGTACAAAATTAGTTGTTCCAAAATAGTATGCCTCAAGTTAACTAATCATAAACACACTTGAAGTATATTGATGATTAGTGTGGCTTCAAGTACACAAAAGAAAGTATGCTAAATTTTAGTACACTTAGCACATTTATTTTTCACCAGGGTGTGTGTGTGTATGTATATATATATATATATATATATATATATATATATATATATATATATATATATACTGTTCACCCTTAGAACATATGTACAAGAAAAAAAGTCATCAAATGTTGTCATTATAGTGCATACACGCCGGTGTCATATATCGTCATTATGGGTTATACACGGGGTCGTCATATGTCATCATTAAAGGGGTTTCTGATTATCTTTGTGAATGATTTACCTGAGAGATAAGAGCGAACACAAGTGAGAATCAAGTGAACTGTTTGTTTACACTTCAACTTGCAGCGCTTCATTGTAAAGACGTGAACAAAAAGGGCGGCACGGTGGTGTAGTGGTTAACACCGTTGTCTCACAGCAAGAAGGTTTGGGGTTCGAGCCCAGCAGCCGGTGGGGGCCTTTCTGTGTGGAGTTTGCATGTTCTCCCTGTGTCTGCGTGGGTTTCCTCTGGGTGCTCCGGTTTCCCCCACAGTCCAAAGACATGCAGTTAGGTTAACATGGGATGGCCTTGGGCTGAGGTGCCCTTAACTCTTTACCCCTTAATGACAACATATGACGACCCCGTGTATATCCCTTAATGACGACATATGACGACCCCGTGTATATCCCTTAATGATGACATATGACGACCTCGTGTATATCCCTTAATGACGACATATGACAACCCCGTGTATATCCCTAAATGACGACATATGACAACCCCGTGTATATCCCATAATGACGACATATGATGCCTTGTCAAAACCTTGTCTTTAGACTTTTTTTTTTCTTGTAAATGTTCTCAGGGTGAACAGTATATACATATACAAGGGTGGCTGTAGCAACTGCTTTAAGGGGTAAAGAGTTAAGCAAGGTACCTAACCCCTGACTGCTCCCCGGGCACTGTAGTGTGGCTGCCCACTGCTCTGGGTGTGTGCACGTGTGTTCACTACTTCAGATGGGTTAAATGCAGAGGATGAATCTCACTGTGCTTAAAGTGTGCATGAGACAAATAAAGGTTTCTTCTTCTTCTTGAAAAGCTCAAAAAACATACATACACAGGCAAAAACAATACAGGATTCATTCGGCAACGACTTGATACCAAGGTCCTTTACCTAGCCACATACAAAAAAAGTTGTAAGCCTCCATACCCTTCCACGCTTTCATCTGTTTTGCGGTGTAGAAGGATGTCTGCAACACCAGATAGTTCAAGATGTCGGGGAACACGACTGAAGGGTAGTTTTTAAGGTCATATGACAAATCCTTCTTTCCCAGACTGTAGGAGTCTATTCCATTGCACATAGCAATCTTCTGAATATATCTAAAGTTAGCAGTGGCTTCTGGATTATGAGCATACTCTAAGTTATTGCTAGTTGTTTGCACTACGGCAGCCGTTTCAACCACCAGCTATTTCACGTCCGTTAAAACCGCTAAGAAAAGTCACGTGACTGAAACCCAGCAATAGAATAAGGTGCAAGTCTTCCAGTGGCACAAATCCCCATATGTTGTGTGTCTTTTTGCCTGTTTGATACCTGTACAGATGAGGCCTTCTTTGACTCGGAGGATGGAGATGATGCCATGCAGAAGAGCAGTCTCTTGCTACAATACATATTGGACTGTCTCCATAAGATCTTTCTGTATGACACGCAGCGTTTCCTCAGCAAAGAAAGAGTGGATGCGCTCCTTGTCCCCCTGGTGGATCAGGTGGGTTTAAAAGCTTAAGTTTCATAGGCATAGTGTCACATAATAAATATATGGTTACAAGAATCTTGACTCTGGATTTGCTCTTGGAACTCACCCAATAGTACCAATAGTTTACTTTTATTTTCTTGGCTTAAAAGACTTGTAGTATTATACTCGTGCTCACTTTCTGGCAAAATCTGAAACTTTATTATATTCCTGATGTTGCTTAATGACTCTAACCGCCTGTTTTTGGTCATTTCTCTCTCTCTTGTTAACAACGCAAATGGACGAAAAAGATATGAGATACACTACTGTTCAAAAGTTTGGGGTCACCCAGACAATTTTGTGTTTTCCATGAAAAGTCACACTTTTATTTACCACCATAAGTTGTAAAATGAATAGAAAATATAGTCAAGACATTTTTCCTGCCATTTTGAGCATTTAATCGACCCCACAAATGTGATGCCCCAGAAACTCAATCTGCTCAAAGGAAGGTCAGTTTTATAGCTTCTCTAAAGAGCTAAACTGTTTTCAGCTGTGCTAACATGATTGTACAAGGGTTTTCTAATCATCCATTAGCCTTCTGAGGCAATGAGCAAACACATTGTACCATTAGAACACTGGAGTGATAGTTGCTGGAAATGGACCTCTATACACCTATGTAGATATTGCACCAAAAACCAGACATTTAGTAGAATTTAGCTAGAATAGTCATTTACCACATTAGCAATGTATAGAGTGTATTTCTGATTAGTTTAAAGTGATCTTCATTGAAAAGAACAGTGCTTTTCTTTCAAAAATAAGGACATTTCAGAGTGACCCCAAACTTTTGAACAGTAGTGTATGTATATTTGATTAAAGGAAACTATAAAATAGTTGGATGCAGAAAGCATTTAAAAATAGAATAGGATGGCTGTGTGGATTTTGTTCAAAAATATTTAGTAAAGTGCCTGTAATTTTTGAGAGAAAATGCTATTAAATAAAATGTATGTTTTTGGATTAAAGACGCATAATTTCACTAATTGGATGAGTAGTAGTCATGCACTTGCAAAGATCAATCAGGTTTCTTTTTTCTTCGTAAGCTATTGCAGTATTCTGCTGTTACATATTCATGTTGTCCATTGGCAGTTGGAAAACATGTTGGGTGGAGAGCAGGTCTACCAGACCAGAGTCACCAAGCACTTGGTCCCATGTATAGCACAGTTTGCTGTTGCCATGGGTGATGACTCGCAGTGGAAAGTTCTCAACTACCAGATCCTTCTAAAGACACGCCATAGCTGTCCCAAGGTAACACAAGGGCAAATATAGCAGGGCAACGCCTATTGTTGCACAATTAAATATAATCTGGTCCATTTTCCCTCTTGCACTGATGTAAATTGTTGTTGGTGGATGTAATATGCCCAGCTTGTGTACATGTTTCTCCTGTGGTGCAGGTGCGCTTCTCTGCTTTGTTGATGTTGGTGGAGCTGACAAGCAAACTAAAAGAGAACTACATGGTGCTTCTGCCAGAGAGCATCCCGTTTCTGGCTGAGCTTATGGAAGGTAAGCCATGAGTGTGTTCGTATATGTATGTTATGTACACTGTCTGGCCAAAAAAAAAAAAAAAGTCAAACACTAATATTTCATTGAAATGCCTTTAGCTTTGACATTCACCATGGCATTGTTTCAACAACTTTATGCAATGTCACGACATTTATTTCCATCCAGACTTGTGTTAATTTTTCACCGAGATCTCATATTGATGATAGGAGAGTCAAATCACTCTGTAAATCATCTCCAGCATCCCAAAGACTTTCAGTGGGGTTAAGGTCAGGACTCTTGTGGTTAATTCATGTGTGAAAATAATTCCTCATGATCCCTGAACCACTCTTTCATTATTTGAGCCCTAATTTTATGCCTGGGCCATCAGGGAAGAAAAAATCCACTGATGTGAACCTGATCATTCAGTGCGTTTTAGGTCATCGGCTGATTTCATTTTATTGCCCCATAACATTTGCTGAGCCTCGACCTGACCAATTGAAGCAGCTCCAGATCATAACCCTGCCTCCAGAGGCTCGTACCGTGGCCACTATGCATGATGGGTGCATCACTTCATGTCAGAGTAAGAAGGATGTTTCCCTTCTTACCCTGACACACCCATCACTCTGGAATAGGGTAAATCTGGGCTCCTCAGACCACATGGGCCTTTTCCATTGCTCCAGAGTTCAATCTTTATGCTCCCTATAAAATTGAACTCTTTTCTTCTAAGTAGTCTCACCTAACAATTGGTTTTCTTATGGCCACACGGCTGTTTCGTCCCAATCCTGTGAGTTCTTGTCAAACACTGCGTGGAAATGCGCTTATTTTCACTATTAAACATAGCCATGAGTTCTACTGTCAGTTTTTTTTTTTGTTTGTTTTGTTTTTTTTAAGATTTGACTTCAAGTATTCACATGATCTTCAATCATGGTTAGTCAAGAAAAAAATTTCCGACCACATTTCTTTTGCAAAGTTGACTGTTCACCATTATCCTTCCAGGTGTTACTATTGTGTTGGACAGTTCTTAACCCAATTCCAGTCATTTGAGCCATCTTAGTTGTTTTCTTTGCTTGATGCAGGCTAATAATTTGACCCTTCTGAAACACAGTAACATCTTTTTCCTTGGGATATGACTCATGACATGGTTGTTTATGAAATGAGAAGCTACTCACTGCATCAGTTAGGGTTACAAGAATTGTTGCCAGCTGAAACACATTAATCACTGCAGTAAATACAGACTCGAAGGCTATTACACATTTGCTTAATTAAATCCAAATGGTGACTTTTTTTTGGCCAGTAATATTTTATATTGCTAATTAGGGTCTTAATCTATCACCCCCTTAAAAGCAGACTGCCTTTCAAATTTTTCAAGTTTAGATCATAAGAATTTTCCCTGACACCCAATTATTTTTGTTTAGTGGACCGAAAGCTACTGAATTCGAATCACAGACTTCCAACTTAAGTTTTTTAATAGAACAATTAATGAATTTAGGGTCACATGGCCCTAAATTCTCTGCCATTTTTTCATGCTTCATCATGACTCAATACAAGATAGATGCACCACATGGTGGGCTTTCCTCGTCCACACAAGGCATGGTGGGATACAAATTTGAAATAGGAAAGAACAATGGAGGATGAGAATGAAACTGGAAAGTGAGAAGAAAAGACATGTTGCGAAGGAAAGGAAACGCAGGGCCAAACGAATAAATATCGGTGGTTAGCGGGCACCTAGGTGTGATCAGCTGTTCATTTAGTGACAGAATGATGCAACTGTCAAAGCACAGTCAAGGTAAACCTGTAGATGGCAGTAATGCAACACTGGATGCCAGCTGCCGTAAAACCCAAAAGAAGACGACGACAAAGGTGTGTGCGCGCATGTGCACACGGACTTCCTCTTTCTGCTTGACTGGGCAAAACGAGCAATTTCATGCACATTATTTGCTAGGGAATCCCCTCAAATTAAATTACTTCCTATGGCCTGGATTTTTTTTAAAGATATTACAGAAATAAGCATGCATCACAATGACCAAATTTCAGAGGCAACTAAATTTCACCGATTCTATGAAATTGAAAGGCCGTCTACTTTTAACCAGACACTGAATTTTTAACTGAACTGAGTGGACTACTCACTCTGGTTTCTGCCTAGTCCTATATTGTGTTACTATTAGGTACTTTTAATATACATACTGTATATTAGGTTCATGCTGTACTTTTTTTTTTTAAATGTGGCTGGATGTTTCTACAACAACTTGCTATATTTTGTATATGGACAGTAATACACAAACACACTGTGCCCTCATATACTCGTATCTCTGTATTAATTCACTTAACCCGCTCACTAGTTAGCCAGACATTATATTAGGTACCATTTTTTTTTTTAGCCTAGTCATTTAGGTTTCTAGGCAACCAAAACATCTGACTGGGCAGCACACTGGAGGTTCCAGTTGCATATCCTTGCATTGTCTTAAATCAATTAATCTACAGTCTTTCTCTGCTTCTACTGAACTGTTATGCCAAAATAAAATTTTATCTAACTCCATCCACACTGTTTCTATAGCTCTTGATTTACATGCCGCTCTACTTGGTTCACGAAAGCGGTTGGTCAGCACTTTTACCACCAATACTTAAAAAAGGCCCCAGTCACACCAGGTCCGAAGAACTGTGACTTAGATCTAAATAACATCCAGGTCTGCCTTTTTGTTGCTCACCTGCTAGAAAATGTCACCACCTTCCAACTATAGTTGTACTCAGTAATAAATAGTCTTTTTTGGACACTTCCAGTCTGGTTTCCATCCCTTCTAGAGCAAAGAAAACTAGTCTATTAAGGGTTGTTACGGACCTCATTTGCTACTCACTCTGGTGACCTTGTTGTTCTGTTTGACCACAGCTCTGTATTTGATACCATCTCTCATGATGTATTTACTGCCCAACTCTCTGCTACTGGTGTTATTGGTGCTGCCCAGTCCATTTCCTACCTTACAGACAGGCCACAAACACCCTACTGTTCCTATCACAGCCTTCACTGCTCAAACATGGCTTCAGTCTTCACTGTTCTGCTCAGATCATCGTTGTCTGATAAATGTAGCTGTGTTCATCTGACTACTTTTCTGAACAATTTGTTGATTAATCTGTTAACCATGTTGTGTCATGGTATTTTGAAATTTCAACATGTAAATGTCTTTTCACTGTAGATGAATGCGAGGAGGTGGAACATCAGGTCCAGAAGACTATTCAGGAGATGGAGACGATCTTGGGAGAGTCCTTACAGAGCTACTTTTAATAACTGCATCTAACCACAAAAAGCTACTTTAAAGGGAACATGCTCTGTGGCAGCTCAGTATCAACTTCCTAATGCTTCATTCCTCCTGTCTTATGTGCTGAAAGATCTAAATTTTTTTTTTTTTTTTTTTAAGTCTTCACAGCCACTGGCAGAATTTTTTTTTGTTTGTTTGTTTGTTTGTTTTGGGGGGGGGGGGGTTGTACCTTTTGGACAGCAGACTGTTTGTGCACTTCTGCCAGCAAGTGACATTTAAATTACAATGTTTTGTTTAATTATGAACCAACAAATCCAGATGATTTATTTCTAGTAAATTACTCTGCCAAGTACTTTGACATGAATTGTTTTCTGTCTCCTTTATTCTCTCACAACACCAGATCCTACCTGCATCAGATCCTTGTCAGTGTTTACTCTGCACCCTGATGTGTTCTTTTGCATGTTAATGTATAAAATTTTGTAGGACTATATACTCCCATTGGGCCCTTGTCCAAAAATGACTTCACTGAATGCTGCAGGGTTGTAGTGGTACATCACCTTGGATTTTAACCCTCTCTCTCTCTCGTTATCTCTAGCTGCTTTATCCTGTTCTACAGGGTCGCAGGCAAGCTGGAGCCTATCCCAGCTGACTACGGGCGAAAGGTGGGGTTCACCCTGGACAAGTCGCCAGGTCATCACAGGGCTGACACACAGACAACCATTCACACTCACATTCGCACCTACGGTCAATTTAGAGTCACCAGTTAACCTAACCTGCGTGTCTTTGGACTGTGGGGGAAACCGGAGCACCTGGAGGAAACCCACGCGGACAACATGCAAACTCCGTACAGAAAGGCCCTTGCCGGCCACGGGGCTTGAACCTGGACCTTCTTGCTGTGAGGCGACAGTGCTAACCACTACACCACCGTGCCGCCCGGATTTTAACCCTTAGATTTCCAAAGGTCTCTGCCAATATGTTAAATGCATCTGTTTTTAAAAGACAAATTTCTAAAGAATTTTGCCAGTGTTTATTCTATATCAACTTTCTTAGGTGCAGTGTGTTTATGAAAGTAAAAATGTAAAGAAATATTGTATTCTCTTGAGTAAAAGGATATTGGAAGAGGGAAACAAACTGTTTTAGTATTTACTGTTTTGTCTGATTTCTGCTTCAATGAGTGTTTATTTGTTTAAACAGTTTATATGGTCTATATAATCACGTTCATGTTGCTTTTAGGGTCAGTAAGGGGATGGGGAGAAGAAACGAACATATGGAGCAAGTGGCGATCTGTGTAGTCCAAGCATCCTTCACAAACAGCATACTCAGTGGCCAGTTCTTGCCAAGTTTAGAACATTAAAAAGACCATAGATTAATATGCTGTTCGAATTTCATGATGTTAGGTTAATGTTATGCCTACTTAAACTGAAGGTTAATGGTGGCCATGTTTTTCAAATAACGAATGCAGTACACCAAATTTCAGCTTGAGCCATATCTGAGAAATAGCTATTTGTACTTTCCAATGTCCATATGAATTACTGCATCCAAGCTGGCCTCAGAATCTTGCACTGAATATGCCGTTCAATTTATGCAACTAATCCCAATTTGCAGCTTTTTGAGCATATTAAGCTCTGCCCAGAATTCATTGCTCTATTGTTTACTAAACTCAACTCAATATTCATTTCTTCATCCATGCTTCCATTGCCAATAAGCTTTTTATCCTGGTCATGGACAGGAAACACTCTGGATGGAATGCCAGTCCGGCACAGAGCACCATGCACAAATGTGGACAGAATTACCAAAGGAAATGTCATTTACCTGTTGGGTGATGCAGTGCTGCATTTGGAGAGATGATGCCTTCTTTTTAAAATGGTAGTAAAGTCAGAATGAGTTTGAATAAAAGATGACTGAAATTTGTTCACACTGTTGTGTTAATGAATAACAAATAATTAATTGGTTGACCCTGTGTTGTGTTCATACATAAGTATGTATTGATAAGGCATGAGAAGTGAGTTTGGTACGTTCATCAAAAGAAATATGGAAAAAGAGAAACTAAACACTACATAGCCAATAGTTTGTGGGTACCTGATAAATCCATAAATGTTTGAACATCCTATTCCAGATTTAGTCCTCCTTTGCTGTTATAATAAACTCCACTCTTCTAAGAAGGCTTTCCACTAGACTTTGGAGCATGATGTAGGGATTTGTGTTCATTCAACCACAAGAGCATTAATGAGGCCAGTGATGTTGGGGGAGGAGGCCTAGGGTGCAGTTCATCCCAAAGGTGTTCAGTGGAGTGTTGATAATTTTGTGCATCTGTAACCAGACATATACAGTGGGGCAAAAAAGTATTTAGTCAGCCACCAATTGTGCAAGTTCTTCCACTTAAAAAGATGAGAGAGGCCTGTAATTTTCATCATAGGTGCACTTCAACTATGAGAGACAGAATGGGGGGAAAGAATCCAGGAAATCACATTGTAGGATTTGTAATGAATTAATTGGTAAATTCCTCGGTAAAATAAGTATTTGGTCACCTACAAACAAGCAAGATTTCTGGCTCTCACAGACCTGTAACAACAACTTTAAGAGGCTCCTCTGTCCTCCACTCGTTACCTGTATTAATGGCACCTGTTTGAACTCATTATCAGTATAAAAGACACCTGTCCAAAACCTCAAACAGTCACACTCCAAACTCCATTATGGCCAAGATCAAAGAGCTGTCAAAGGACACCAGAAACAAAATTGTAGACCTGCACCAGGCTGGGAAGACTGAATCTGCAATTGGTAAGCAGCTTGGTGTGAAGAAATCAACTGTGGGAGCAATTATTAGAAAATGGAAGACATACAAGACCACTGATAATCTCCCTCGATCTGGGGCTCCACACAAGATCTCACCCCGTGGGGTCAAAATGATCACAAGAACAGTGAGCAAAAATCCTAGAACCACACGGGGGGACCTAGTGAATGACCTGCAGAGAGTTGGGACCAAAGTAACAAAGGCTACCATCAGTAACACACTATGCCACCAGGGACTCAAATCCTGCAGTGCCAGACATGTCCAGGCCCGTCTGAAGTTTGCTAGAGAGCATTTGGATGATCCAGAAGAGGATTGGGAGAATGTCATATGGTCAGATGAAACCAAAATAGAACTTTTTGGTAAAAACTCAACTTGTCATGTTTGGAGGAGAAAGAATGCTGAGTTGCATCCAAAGAACACCATACCTACTGTGAAGTATGGGGGTGGAAACATCATGCTTTGGGGCTGTTTTTCTGCAAAGGGACCAGGACGACTGATCCGTGTAAAGGAAAGAATGAATGAGGCCATGTATCATGAGATTTTGAGTGAAAACCTCCTTCCATCAGCAAAGGCATTGAAGATGAAACGTGGCTGGGTCTTTCAGCATGACAATGATTCCAAACACACCGCCCGGGCAACGAAGGAGTGGCTTCGTAAGAAGCATTTCAAGGTCCTGGAGTGGCCTAGCCAGTCTCCAGATCTCAACCCCATAGAAAATCTTTGGAGGGAGTTGAAAGTCCGTGTTGCCCAGCGACAGCCCCAAAACATCACTGCTCTAGAGGAGATCTGCATGGAGGAATGGGCCAAAATACCAGCAACAGTGTGTGAAAAACTTGTGAAGACTTACAAAAAACGTTTGACCTCTGTCATTGCCAACAAAGGGTATATAACAAAGTATTGAGATGAACTTTTGTTATTGACCAAATACTTATTTTCCACCATAATTTGCAAATAAATTCTTTAAAAATCAGACAATGTGATTTTCTGGATTTTTTTTTTCTCATTTTGTCCCTCATAGTTGAGGTATACCTATGATGAAAATTACAGGCCTCTCTCATCTTTTTAAGTGGGAGAACTTGCACAATTGGTGACTGACTAAATACTTTTTTGCCCCACTGTACACTGATTTGTCTCATGTTGATTTTCAGTAGAGTAAATGTTGATTCTATTAAAAGTAATAAACTGATTTATGAATGACCATAATTATAGTAAACAAGTATATACAGTAAAGATATTGAGCTTGCTTATACTGAAAGGTGGTTTTCTACTAAATCACAGACCAGTTTAAAGCGTGTATTATTCTAACTCCAGAACCTGCAGTATTATCATATATCAAGTAATGTTCATTCTGAATCACGTGCAGGAGTGTTTTGCACGCTAATGTAACACATTTTATCAAGTCATTCTGAATAAGTTACTGTTACAGCACAAGCGCCATAGCTGGATTAGGCTTTTTTTTTTCATCCTATATTGTGGTGGACTGGCCGTGGCCACTACTGTACCCTATCGAGTACCTGCTTCAAGGCATGTGTTGTTTGCAGAAACCACATGCCCAAGGACAAATGAAGCCTCAGTCGTTCTTCTCGTATGTCAGCCATAGTTGACTGTTTACTGCAGGATTTGTTAGCTAGCTCAGGAGAGATACCCAGGGTGGAGGTCGAGGACATAGAACAGTTCGAACCCCAAATAACCATTCCCACACACCTATGGGCAATTTACAGTAGCCAGTCAACATCACAGTTCAAAGACATGCAGTTAGGGAAACTGGAGCACCCAGAGGAAACCCACGCAGACACTGGGAGAACATGCAAACTCCACCCAAAAAGGCCGCTGGGCTTGAACCCAGTGCTAACCACTGTACCACTAAGGCTGTGGTTGTGGTTAAAAGGTTCATTACTCAATGTCTCACTCAACAGAGTTCACTACCAACACCTTCTACTTAGAGACATGTACAGCATGTTTTATTTTCTACATCACAGCAATGTTCTGTCACTTTGCATTATTAGTTGCATGGAATTTGCACAATGTTCATTTTAATAAAATACATTTTATGTGCCTTTTTTGTTACTGTGTTCTCAGACTGGTGAAGTTTGTGGGCAGCACAAACTGGTGTTGTAGTTAGCACTGTCACCTCACAGTAAGAAAGTTCTGGTTTCAAGCTATTACTATAGGCTGACGAGGGCCTTTCAGTATGGAGTTTGCATGTTCTCCCGGTGCCTGTCTGTTTCCTCCACAGTCCAAAGACATGCGGTTAAGTTAACATGGGGCAGCCATGACCTGAAGGTTGGGATGAAGTGCCCTTGAACAAGGCATCTAACCCCCAACTTCTCCCTGGGTGCTGTAGCATAGCTGTCCACTGCTCTGGGTATGTCTATTCATTTTGTGTGCATGTGTGTTCGCTGCTTCAGATGGGTTAAATGCAGAGGAGGAATTTCACTGTGCATAAGTCTGTGCTTGAGTGTATGTGTGATAAATAAAGGCTTCTTCTTCTATTTGGTGTCGGCTCTTCTTATTTTCACAAAAAGCAATAAAGTTTCCTCTAAGTGTAACTCTGTGGTTCAGGCTGCATGAGACACACGAAGAAGAAGCCGCCTTTATTTGTCAGATGCACACTTCGGCACAGTGAAATTCATCCTCTGCATTTAACCCATCTGAAGCAGTGAACACACACACACATGCACGCACACACAGCCCCAGAGCAGTGGGCAGCTATGCCTACAGTGCCCAGGGAGCAGTTGGGGATGAGGTGCCTTGCTCAAGGGCATTTCAGCCCAAGGCTGCCCCATATTAACCTAACTGCATGTCTTTGAACTGTGGGGGAAACTGGAGCACCCGGAGGAAACCCAAGCAGACACAGGGAGAACATGCAAATGCCACACAGAAAGGCCCTCGTTGGCCGCTGGGCTCGAACCCAGAACCTTCTTGCTGTGAGGCAACAGTGCTAAGTGCTAACCACTACACCCCACAAAAAAAAAAATCCATCCATTATCTGTAGCTGCTTATCTTGTTCTACAGGGTCGCAGGCAAGCTGGAGCCTAGCAGCTGACTATGGGCAAGAAGTAGGGTACACCCTGGACAAGTCACCACAGGCCTGACACAGAGACAAACAACCATTCACACTCTCACCTATGGTCAAGCTAGAGCCACCAATTAACCTAACCTGCATATCTTTGGACTGTGGGGGAAACTGGAGCACACCCATGCAGACACAGGGAGAACATGCAAACTCCACTCAGAAAGGCCCTCGCTGGCCGCTGGACTTGAACCCAAGACCTTCTTGCTGTGAGGTGACAGCGTTAACTACTACACCACCATGCTGCCCTAAATCTCTCATCTCATTATCTCTAGCCGCTTTATCCTGTTCTACAGGGTTGCAGGCAAGCTGGAGCCTATCCCAGCTGACTACGGGCGAAAGGCGGGGTACGCCCTGGACAAGTCGCCAGGTCATCACAGGGCTGACACACAGACACAGACAACCATTCACACTCACATTCACACCTACGGTCAATTTAGAGTCACCAGTTAACCTAACCTGCATGTCTTTGGACTGTGGGGGAAACCGGAGCACCCGGAGGAAACCCACGCGGACAACATGCAAACTCCACACAGAAAGGCCCTTGCCGGCCACGGGGCTCGAACCCGGACCTTCTTGCTGTGAGGCGACAGTGTTAACCACTACACCACCATGCCACCCGCCGCCCTAACTAGTAATAATAATTTAAGCTCCATATAATTGTCTCTGCACAATTAAAGGTATCTATAAACAGAGAGAACATTTGTGTTTTTTTCTCTCTCACTCTCTGTGTGTTGGACTGAGAGTTCTCATGCAGCCGGAACCACTGAGTTACATTTATTGCTTCTTGTTCAGGAGTAGATTTTTTCACTGTGTTTGGATTGAGGTGGTTCTTTTTCTCGCACACTGGATGAAACGCTGATTTGAACAAAACAAACCCAGGCCCTGTCTGTCACCGGGCCTTATACTCAATACGTGCTTTGGAACCTTGACTTCAGACAGTCCATCACTGCTGTTCAGAGCTTTAAAGTGCATATCACGGGTAAATTCAGGAGCAAGATCAATGTAATTCTCCTATTTTATATTAAACTTTGGTCAAATACCTGTCACATTTTGCATTTTGTGCAATTTTTTTACCTTGCGCAATACCAGAAAAATTCAGTTGAAATCAAGCCATTTGAGGCAAATTCGTCCGCCTCTGAAAAAACTTAGCATGTGGATTTCCCGGCAAACATTGACTTTCGTGACATCACGTGCGGGACACCTCCTTCTGAATCCTACGCACATCAGCGCTGGTTTGTTTATGAGAAAACGACCTGGTGGTTTTCTGCAAATTTCTTCAACGTTATTGTTAGGACTGGGACTGTTTTGGCCTCTAGAGGCCGCTGTTATTTCCTGTTTTTTGTCTATGTTTGTTTTGGCCTCTAGAGGTCACCACTGTGTCCTGTGTTTTGGGTTGGTGTTGATTGCCTGTTTTCATTAGTGTCACCTGTTTCCCATTTATTTTGTGTATTTATACCCCCTGAGTTCAGTCGTCTTGTCACGGAGTCTTTGTGCTGTTATGTTTAAGCTCCAGTTACCTCTGTTCCGATTTCCTCGTCCATGTCCTTGTGTTCTTTGTATTTTTGCTTTCTTTTGGACTTTGTGGATTTTGTTTTTTGACTTTGTGAATCTTCTGAGCGTTTGGTATTTTTGCCTTTTCTTTTCTAGTTTTTTTGGCTTTTGTATTGACTTTGAACTTTTGGATTTTTTATTTTTTCCCTTAAGATCTTCTGAGCGTTTTGGATTATACTTTTTGGATTTTTTGTAAATATTGTAAATAAACCTTTTGATACTTTTTCTACTTCCGCCTCACGCCTCTGCATTTGAGTCATCCTCCTGGTGGCCTAGTGGGGGATTGCTGGATTATCACACCAGCGAAACAGGTTCGAATCCCAGCAAAACCCTAACAGAAAGACTCCGTCATGACCAACTCAGCAGAGGCTGCTTCAACTGTCTACCCGGCCAACCTTCAGGGAATTATGGCAGCTTTGACACACTTCGGAGCGACCATGGAAGCTCATGGACGAATGCTCACCAGCCAACGTGAGGCCCTTGCTCGCCACGAGGAACTGCTTCAGCAAATTGGGAAAACCCTGGCACAGCTGACACCTCTGCCTGCATCTCCTCATCCTGATCCAGCTCCTGTTCCTGCTCCAGTGCCTCCCGCCACATTGTCTCCTTCACCTCGCGCACCCAGCCTTCCTGCACCACAGAGGTATGACGGCAAGCACGGTGAGTGCTGGGAGTTCCTTACCCAGTGCCAACTCACCTTTGAGCTACAGCCTACCACCTACACTACAGATCGCCTTTGTGATAACCTTGTTAGCTGGTAAAGCATGAGCTTGGGCAACAGCTATCTGGCAGAGATGGGGACCTGAGTGCTCTGATTTTGAACTATTTACTGAAGAGATGCTTCGGGTCTTCGACCAGGCGGACATCAGTACCGACGCAGCCAGAAAGCTCATGTCCATCCGGCAAGGAGGAAGCGTTGCAGATTACGCCATCTCGTTCCGGACGCTCGCAGCAGTAAGTGGATGGAATGAGACTGCCCTGGTGTCAGCCTTCCACCATGGTCTGTCTGACCCCATCAAGGACGGCCTGGCCTCTATTGGATGCCCAAGTGACCTCGAAACTCTCATCTCACATTCTACTCATCTGGACAACAGGATGAGAGAACGCCGCCAAGTCCTGAGCCCCCCCAGCCTCCCTACCTCTACCTGGAGCCTGTCTACCTCCTCCAGTGACTGTCCAGAATCCATGCAAGTGGGTCGTACTCGCCTCTCCGCATCTGAGAGGGAGCGCAGAAGGAGGGACAAGTGCTGCATCTACTGTGGCAAGCCTGGTCACTTCCGAGCATCATGTCCCGAACTCTCGGGAAAAGGACCGCCCCGTCCAGCCGAGGGAGGGTTGTGACGGGGCCTACCCTCTCTCCCGGACTCCCTGGCCAAGGAATCTACATCCCAGTCTCCATCTCCTGGGGTGAGTCTGTCCACTCTTGTCAAGCTTTGTTAGACTCAGGGGCGGCTGGGAACTTTATGGATATTCACTTCGCCCAAAGTATCAATGTCCCGACTGCACCTCTTGAAGTCCCACTGTCTGTGTCTGCCCTCGATGGCCAAGCGTTAGGTGATGGAAGAGTCATCCAAGTTACTTCTCCAGTCTTCCTCCAGTCTCAAGGTCACAAGGAAGAAATATCCCTGCACCTGATTCCTTCACCTGAGTTCCCAGTTATTCTAGGCCTTCCTTGGCTTACTCGCCACAACCCTCGCATAGACTGGGTAACAAGCCAGGTTGTGGAATGGGGCCCTGCATGCCATGCCTCTTGTCTGCTCTCTAGCTCTCCTGTGTCTCCTGCCGAGCCCCCTGATCTCACCAAGTTATCTCAAGTTCCCACAGAGTACTGGGATCTCAAGGAGGTCTTCAGCAAGAGCAGGGCCGCTGTTCTTCCTCCGCACCGGGCCTACGACTGTGCCATCGACTTGCTCCCTGGGACTACCCCTCCTCGTGGCAGACTGTTTTCCCTCTCTCAGCCAGAATGCAAGGCCATGGAGGAATACCTCAAAGACGCCCTGGTCTCTGGGTTCATTCGACCCTCCACCTCACCTGCTGGTGCTGGCGTCTTCTTTGTCGGCAAGAAGGATGGGGGGCTCCGACCATGTATTGACTACAGGGGCCTGAACAAGATCACTGTGTGCAACCGATATCCCCTTCCACTGATGTCCACAGCTTTCGACCTGCTCCAAGGCGCCACCGTCTTCACCAAGTTGGACCTACGGAACGCATACCACCTCATCCGTATCCGACAGGGAGACGAGTGGAAGACTGCCTTTAACACCCCGTCTGGGCACTACGAATACCAGGTGATGCCCTTCAGACTCACCAATGCACCAGCTGTTTTTCAGGCCCTAATCAACGACATCTTGAGGGACATGATTAACCTGTACATTTTTGTCTACCTCGATGGCATCCTTATCTTTTCCAAGACCGTGCAGGAGCACCGCCACCATGTCCGCCAGGTTCTCCAGAGGCTGCTACAGAACAATCTGTTCGCCAAGGCCCAGAAATGCGAATTTCATGTTCCCGAGGTCTCCTTTCTGGGTTTTATTGTACGGACAGGCCAACTCCAAATGGACCCAGCCAAGACCCTGGCCGTCCGGGACTGGCCCACTCCCAAGTCCGTCAAAGAGGTTCAGCGGTTCTTAGGATTTGCTAACTTCTACCGCAAGTTTATCAGGAACTTTAGTTCTGTAGCAGCACCCATGTCGGACCTCACCAAAGGGACAGGTGGATCTTATGTCTGGTCCCCTCAGGCGGAAAAGGCGTTCAAAGACCTCAAGGATCGTTTCTGCATGGCACCCATTCTGGTCCTCCCGGACACCTCCCAACCATTCATCGTGGAGGTGGACACCTCGGACAGGGGTGTCAGCACGGTGCTCTCTCAACGTTCGGAAGGAAAGCTGCACCCCTGTGCTTACTTCTCCCACCGCCTGAGTCCTGTGGAGTCCCGGTACGATGTGGGGGATCGAGAACTGCTAGCGGTCAAATTGGCCCTTGAGGAGTGGAGGCACTGGCTGGAGGGAGCGCAACATCCATTCCTGGTTTGGACTGACCACAAGAACCTGGAGTACCTCCAGCAAGCCAAAAGACTGAACCCACAACAGGCTAGGTGGGCCCTGTTTTTCAGTCGGTTTGACTTCACCCTCTCGTACCGTCCCAGCTCCAAGAACACCAAACCTGACGCACTGTCCAGGCTGTTCTCTGCCACTAACAGGGAGAGTGAAGTCGGGCCTATCATCCCTGTGTCCCGGATTGTGGCCCCTGTCCGCTGGGGTATTGAGGAGGCCGTCCGACGAGCCCAACGCCAGGACCCCGATCCTGGGACGGGGCCACCGGGCCTCTTGTACGTCCCACATCAAGCCCGGGCCAAGGTTCTCCAGTGGGGTCACTCTTCCCCTCTCACCGCCCACCCGGGAGCTCGGAGGACCCTGGACTTCCTGAAAAGACGCTTCTGGTGGCCTAACATGGAGAAGGAAGTAAGGTCATTTGTCCTGTCCTGTGAGGTCTGCACCAGAACCAAGAACCCGCGACAGTGTCCCCAGGGTCTCCTGCATCCTCTGACCATTCCCCGGCGTCCCTGGTCCCACGTGGCAGTCGACTTCATCACGGGTCTCCCTGAGTCTCAAGGTAACACTGTCATTTTGGTTTTAGTCGACAGATTCTCGAAGGCCTGCCACTTCATACCACTGTGCAAACTCCCTTCTGCTCTTGAAACAGCGAAACTTATTTTTAATCATGTCTTCCGAGTCTTTGGTCTCCCACAGGACATCGTCTCAGACCGAGGGCCCCAGTTCTCCTCCCGAGTGTGGCACGGGTTCTGCAAGGTCATCGGAGCCACTGCCAGCCTCTCCTCTGGGTTTCACCCACAGTCCAATGGTCAGACGGAGAGGCTCAACCAGGACCTGGAAACCACCCTGCGAGGCCTGGCTATGGATAACCCGACATCGTGGAGCACCTGGCTGCCATGGGCAGAGTACGCCCACAACACCCTGCAGTCATCGGCCACCAAGCTGTCACCATTCCAGTGCCAATTTGGGTTCCAGCCACCTCTGTTCCCGGACCAGGAGGAGGACGCGGGGGTGCCCTCGGTCAACCAATATGTGAGACGGTGTCACAAGACCTGGAGCAAGGTCAGGAAGACCCTCATCCAGACCTCCAGAACCAGCCAGACTCAGGCCAACCGCCATAGAACACCTGCCCACGCTTTCCGCCCTGGGCAGTGGGTTTGTCTGTCCACTAAGGACCTTCCGCTGCGGGTGGAGAACCGCAAGCTGGCTCCTCGCTACATTGGCCCCTTCAAGGTGGTGCGCAGGGTGAACCCTGTCTCCTACCGGCTCCAGTTGCCCCGGACTCTGAGGATCAACCCCACTTTCCATGTTTCCCTGTTGCGGCCCGTACTGACGTCCACGTATGCCCCTGCCCCTAGGAACCCCCCACCCCCCCGCATCTTCCAGGGTCAGACTGTGTTCACCGTGCATCGCCTGCTTGACTCCCGCCGGGTCCGTGGCGGGCTGCAATATCTTGTGGACTGGGAGGGCTATGGTCCTGAGGAGCGCTGCTGGGTTCCCGCTCGGAATGTCTTAGATAAAGAACTGTGTCGGGACTTCCATTCGGCCCATCCGGATCGCCCTGGGAACGTCAGGAGACGCTCCTGGGGGGGGGTCCTGTTAGGACTGGGACTGTTTTGGCCTCTAGAGGCCGCTGTTATTTCCTGTTTTTTGTCTATGTTTTGGACTCTAGAGGTCGCCACTGTGTCCTGTGTTTTGGGTTGGTGTTGATTGCCTGTTTTCATTAGTGTCACCTGTTTCCAATTTATTTTGTGTATTTATACCCCCTGAGTTCAGTCGTCTTGTCACGGAGTCTTTGTGCTGTTATGTTTAAGCTCCAGTTACCTCTGTTCCGATTTCCTCATCCATGTCCTTGTGTTCTTTGTATTTTTGCTTTCTTTTGGACTTTGTGGATTTTGTTTTTTGACTTTGTGAATCTTCTGAGCGTTTGGTATTTTTGCCTTTTCTAGTTTTTTTGGCTTTTGTATTGACTTTGAACTTTTGGATTTTTTATTTTTTCCCTTAAGATCTTCTGAGCATTTTGGATTATACTTTTTGGATTTTTTGTAAATATTGTAAATAAACCTTTTGATACTTTTTCTACTTCCGCCTCACGCCTCTGCATTTGGGTCATCCCCCTGGTGGCCTAGTGGGGGTTTGCTGGATTATCACACCAGTGAACCAGGTTTGAATCCCAGCAAAACCCTAACAGTTATCATGTAATTATTAAAATAGTTAACAGATGTATTGTAGGAGGGTGTAGCAACACCAATCTTGATGGGATTAGTACTCATCGTTTTCCAAAAGACCGGACAACGAGAGAGAAATGGGAGCACTTCATGCCAGACTCCCGGAAGCTGAGGACCAAAGCAGAGCCGAGAAAAAGACCAAGAAAATTGGCGATTCACAAGTTGACTGTTGCCAGGGTAAGAAATAAGAGAGACTATAAATTAGGTGTTCCTGTGTTTGTGTGGTACACAGATAATGTTATTTATTGACACACACAAAAGTAAACAACACGAAAGCGCTGGGCGATAATACACTTACTTAGATTAGATTAGATTAGATAAAACTTTATGGATCCCTTTGGAAGGGTTCCCTCAGGGAAATTAAAAAGACAGTCCGCAGCCTGGTAAAAAGCAGCCAAAGTAGACTCCAAAGTAGCGTGTTTAAATTCCCCAGAAATTATCATGAATGCCTCAGGGTGCTGTGTCTGCAGCCTTGCTGTGATAGAATGAATCCCCTCACATGCAGCGTCTGCGTCTGCCCTCGGAGGGATATAAACACAGATGGTGATGCTAGCAGCTCCAAGTCCAGGCAACAGAAGACTGTCTTTACAGAGAAATGTCCCGGGTTACACCAGCGGTTGTTCACATAAATGATGAGTCCCCCACCTTTGCCTTTCCCACATGTTTTAGTGTCTCTGTCGGCTCTCACAGCAGTGAATCCCCACAGGTCCACATTAGCATCCGGTACAAGGTGTGTTAGCCATCTCATCTCATCTCATTATCTCTAGCCGCTTCATCCTGTTCTACAGGGTCGCAGGCAAGCTGGAGCCTATCCCAGCTGACTACGGGCGAAAGGCAGGGTACACCCTGGACAAGTCGCCAGGTCATCACAGGGTTGACACATAGACACAGATAACCATTCACACTCACATTTCACACCTATGGTCAATTTAGAGTCACCAGTTAACCTAACCTGCATGTCTTTGGACTGTGGGGGAAACCGGAGCAAACCCACGCGGACACTGGGAGAACATGCAAACTCCACACAGAAAGGCCCTCGCCGGCCACGGGGCTCGAACCTGGACCTTCTTGCTGTGAGGCGACAGTGCTAACCACTACACTACCGTGCCACCCTGTGTTAGCCATGTCTCCGTAAAAATAAATAAGCTGCTCTCCCGGTAAACCCGCTGGTTGTTCAGTGCGGATAGCTCGTCGACCTTATTCGGCAGTGAGTTCACATTCCCCATGATAACGGAGGGAATGGATGGTTTGTAGTGCCGCTGGTTGTCTGCTAGCCTAGCCTTTAGCTCAGCCTCGGCTTTGCAGCCCCTGGGTTTCCTCCTCAGCTCGGCCGGGATGGGGTGTCGTATCCTGGCTTGTCCCATTGTTTTCAGGGCCAGCAGCTCCTCTCTCGAATAAGTGAGAAAACTGGCTCCTGGTTGCGTATTAAAGTTAAAAATATCCATGGGATATGAAGAAAAACACACTATGTCTTCGTAAGAAGAGCAGAAAAGTAAAAAGGTGGAAAAAAAAGAAGTTTAAAAAGCTAAAAACTACAGAGCTACTGGAGAGACAGCTGTCTCACACAGCGCCCAAGGGTCACATTTTCTTTACATTTTACTTCACATGTATCAAGGGATATGCGTGTCAGGGCTTGAGATCTTGGGACCTGACAAACACATTAAATGTATATACAACCCCGCTTAGCCGATTCCATGTGTGTAGCTTATGAAATCTTTCTCCTACAGTAGCCAGTACTCTTCTAAATGAAGAAATATATAAATACATAATAGTAATGAGAAAAAATATGATTTATGTAACAATAGATAGATGAGCATTGATACATGAATCCATGGGTTTAGAACCTGAAGGTGACAATTCCATATTTCAACGCAAAATCGCTAGCTGCTAAACTTGGTCTACACAGGCTGTGCACTGAAACCATGCAAGTTCTCTCAGCCTGCTGGCGGTTCCGCAGGTGACGTCACAAATCTGGCTCCAGACTCCCTTGGGTTTTTTCCAGACATTTTTTTTTTTCTGCTGTAGACAGATGGCCTTGTGAAAAATTACCCTTCTGGATGAGTGTGTAAAGGGACATTCTCATTTCATTATCTCTAGCCGCTTTATCCTGTTCTACAGGGTCGCAGGCAAGCTGGAGCCTATCCCAGCCGACCACGGGCGAAAGGCGGGGCACACCCCAGACAAGTCGCCAGGTCATCACAGGGCTGACACATAGACACCAACCATTCACACCTACGGTCAATTTAGAGTCACCAGTTAACCTAACCTACATGTCTTTGGGGGAAACCGGAGCACCTGGAGGAAACCCACACGGACACAGGGAGAACATGCAAACTCCGCACAGAAAGGCCCTCGCCGGCCACAGGACTCGAACCCAGACCTTCTTGCTGTGAGGCGACAGCGCTAACCACTACGCCACCATGCCGCCCCAGGTACATACTTTCATATAAAAAAGAAAAGAAAAAAAAAGAAATTGGTCCAGGATATGCACTTTAACTGGTGTCCTCACAGGCTGCTGAAGGTCGAAATGGCTAGAGAAGTTAGAGAAGCAGCTTTAGGACCAAAAGGTCGCTGGCTCGATTCCCTAGACCAGAAGGCTGTGGGGGAGTGAATGAACAGCGGCTACATGGGTTGAGGTGTCCAGGTTGTTGTCCAACTGCTCCAGGTGTTTTTTTTTTTGTTTTTTTTAGGTAGTTCTAATTAAACAAATCCTTGTGGGATTTTAATAGAATATACAAAAAAAGGTAACTCCACCTTCCGGTTAATAGACACGCCTGAAGTAATGCGCCATATAAGAGATGGATCGGTTCGTGGAGCGCGTGCGCCGCCGCTGTGCATCTCTCCAGAGGTGTTTAAAGAGCGGAGCGGAAACAGCATCTCCATGAGGATTTTAAACATCGCCTTCAGGATATTCCGAAGAGACCTCCACTCTGTCGGGATAATTGGAGCACCTTTTTCTAAAGGACAGGTGAGCTCTCGTGTACTGGGAAATAAAAGCCACTGGACACTACTGAGCTCTTGATTTCCCTGTGGATAATAAATTAGATTAGAAATAATGTTAAGTGTCTTGCAGCCCAGGGATGGTGTCCAGCTGGGACCAGATGTGATTCGGGAAGCTGGACTGGTGAAGAAACTTGAAAGCCAAGGTAACACTTTTACTATCCTGGAAATTTAAATTCAAATAAAAAAAATATTGCAAAGCAAATAAACAAGCAAACAACTGTGTTGTAAACCTAAATACAAATAAAATGTCCAATGTTTGAGATTTAAAGAATGTCTTACTGTACTTATTAAACTACTCTGTTTCAGAGAACACACACCGTTTTGTTGCAATGGACATACTGACTAAAGACAAATGAAGGTGTTTATGATACCTTAAGAAGAGCAGAGTATTGATGGCAGTGTTGCATTGTAAAACCTGATTCAAATGGTTTCTTCATTAAAACGTGACTATCCAGAACAGTGCAATAAAATCCTCAAAACTCTCATCATTCACTGCAAACAAATTCAAGACTGGCATAATGCCACCGATCATATATTATTATTACAGTTCCTCTTGACCCCCCAATTAGAAATGTAACTGCAGTTCAGTTGGATTGAACCCCAAACCTCTCTGATCACATCCATTCCATCTTCATTCATCACTGCAGTTAAGAACACTGCACCATGTGCAAGCCATTTATTTCTCCGTATAGGGTAATAAACACTAAAATGTCCATTTATATATGTGAACAGAAGGCTCATGCGTTTACACATGTGCAAGATTAGAAGGCTTGAAATATGATAGAGACCTTGCTGTCTGGTTTAACTTTTTTGTCTGACGTGTAAATGAGACATGAGATGGGATCTGATAGGACAGAAGTTCCTGACCTTGCAACACCCACATAGGGGCGTGTGTGTGAAGTCCATCTAGTTATCCATCATCCGTAACAGCTTATCCTTTGCAAGGTTGTGGGCAAGCTGGAGCCTATCCCAGCTGACTATGGGCAAGAGGCGGGGTACACCCTGGACAAGTTGCCAGATCATTGCAGGGCTGACACATAGAGACACACAACCATTCACACTCACATTCACACCTACAGTCAATTTAGAGACACCAGTTAACCTAACCTGCATGTCTTTGAATTGTGGGGGAAACCGGAGCACCTGGAGGAAACCCACGCGGACACAGGGAGAACATGCAAACTCTGCACAGAAAGGTCCCCGTCGGCCACTGGGCTCGAATCCAGAACCCTTTTGCTGTGAGGTGACAGTGCTAACCACTACACCACCGTGCCACCCTATGTGTGAAGTTCTGAGAATATACATTGTATACACTGAGGGAACATTGTAATGCAGGGCAAAAATGAGCACATTTTGTTACACAAGGTCAAGAAGCATGTGCTTCTTATGGAGTCATAGGAGTGCTATAAAAATAATAAATCTCATCTTCTCTAGCCGCTTTATCCTGTTCTACAGGGTTGCAGGCAAGCTGGAGCCTATCCCAGCTGACTACGGGCGAAAGGCAGGGTACACCCTGGACAAGTCGCCAGGTCATCACAGGGCTGACACATAGACACAGACAACCATTCACACCTATGGTCAATTTAGAGTCACCAGTTAACCTAACCTGCATGTCTATGGACTGTGGAGGAAACCGGAGCACCCGGAGGAAACCCACGCGGATATGGGGAGAACATGCAAACTCCGCACAGAAAGGCCCTTGCCGGCCACGGGGCTCAAACCCGGACCTTCTTGCTGTGAGGCGACAGCGCTAACCACTACACCACCGTGCCGCCCCAATAATAAATCTGCATAATAATAATAATAATAATAATGTTAAATTTATATAGCGCCTTTCTCGTACCCAAGGTCGCTTTACAATTATAAGGAAAGGGAAAAAAAAGGAAAAAAAAAAGTCCACCAAAAGAAGGTCAGGATGTCATTCCAATGGTGCAGCAGCCACAGTCCCACCAAAAAGCACACAAAAAAAAGTCCCACACCGCCTGCACAGCCGCTGGCGGGTAACATCGCCCGGAACACCGCACCATGGATCCACAAAGCGAGCACAGAAGCACTGCCACGCAGAGCACTGGTATGTCCCAAACCACCTGCACAGCCACGGCGACACTACCAAGAAACATCGCTCGGAACACCGCACCAAGCACAAAAGCACCACAGCACAGAGCGCTGGACAACCCCAATGTTAAAGAGCAATGAGCTCACTGCAGTCCATAGGTGAGGAGCACAGGCATCACCCACGGCGAACCAAAGCCTGGAGGGAACCGACGCCCAAAACCGGGTCCGGAGCTACACCACAACCGGCTCAAACAACTCAAACAAAAACAAACAAACATCAAACTACACAAACACAAAAAAAGAAAAACAAAAGGGAAAATAAAATAAAAAGCTCCAATGAGAAGCAGCAGCCAAAATGTGCATGGTGTACTCTCGACCGGAAACAGATATAAGAAAATAAACCAAAATAAAAAGAATACAAAATAAATACAGATAGATAGATAGATGCTTTTTCATTTGCTTAAGTGGCCAAGTTGTCAATCAACTGGCTGTGGGCGGGCCTTCTTGCCCAGGCTGAGTAGTCAGTTCCAGCACACAGGAATCCTGCTTTGCACAGTGTGAATGTGGCAGCAGTTTGAATGATGAGGGAAGTAGAGGATTTGTTTCCTCTGTGTGTATGCTGGCCATTATCTGCTCTTATTCTTTTATAGTTTTAGTCTTTTATATGGTACTCTGACAGTGTTCAGTTTCTGTGTTCAATAATTTCTTATTATTGATTATCTCATGATGTTATTATCTCAAATGATCTCATTCCAACAGCTTGGCCCCTCAAGCAAACAAAAAAAAAGCAATAAAGAAAAGCATTCATTTTCTTATTCTTTTATTTTCTTATTATTTTACAGATTTTTATGGCACTCCTGTGACTCCATAACTTCTGGCTACATTCCAACATTTCCTAGCCTCAATTTCCCACCAAAATTCAGACAGATTCCTCAGAGTTTTGAAGAAATTTGTGCCAAAGAGTGTTTTCAGGTCATGAAAGTCCCCCCCCCCGCAGTGAAGGAGCTGTGTCTGTAAAACAAAAGCTAAACTTGTATTACTTTAATCACCATTTTGTTGCCTACAATGTAGCAGTGTAGTTTTGACAAGCTCACAGCAAGTGCTAGCTAGGCTTAAGTACAACCTCTATATTGCAGGGTTAGTTGTTACGCAGCCGACAACTAAGCCACCTTTCATAAAGCATGACGAGTTATTTCTCTTGCATGTAAAATAAAAACTAATTTCATAGAACATTTTATTCACAGAATAAGAAATAAAATGAGTAGAGAGGTGTTACGTACACCCAGCTGCAGCCTTGGGAATGGGGCGAGGCTGCACATGGGGTGGGGCTATATGCATGTTCTAGCCCATTTGCCTCATGATCCATCATGTTGTGTGCCCTGAGATGCTTTTCTGCTCAACGTGGTTGTTGAGTGGTTATTTGAGTTACTATCGCTGTCCTATCAGTGTGAAGCTTCACAGTTCTACTCACAGAACTGCCACTCACTGCATGTCCCCCCCCCATCACTCTATGCAAACTCAAGAGACTGTTTTGCATGAATATTCCAGGAGATCAGCAGTTTCTGAAACATTTAGTTGTTGTTTAGCAAGTTCATAAGTCACAAACTGAATGCAATTTGGAAAAAAAGACATTATTCATACAGCATTTTAACAATGACTGTATTGCAGGCTTGTTATAGTGTCTGTTTTGGTTGACTCCTATAGTTTAGCAATTGGTTTGATCCATGGTCATGCAGTCTGCAGACCTGAGCAGAGTGTAGTATCCAGTTTGGGTGAGTCTTTGCCAATTGTAGCCTGGGATGCAGTTCTTGGCTGGCAGGAGTAGACCATAATGGGGGTTTCTGGTGTTCTAGCCCATTTGCCTCATGATCCATCATGTTGCGTGCCCTGAGATGCTTTTCTGCTCAACGTGGTTGTTGAGTGGTTATTTGAGTTACTATCGCTGTCCTGTCAGTGTGAAGCTTCACAGTTCTACTCACAGAACTGCCACTCACTGCATGTCCCTCCCCCCATCACTCTATGCAAACTCAAGAGACTGTTTTGCATGAATATTCCAGGAGATCAGCAGTTTCTGAAACATTTAGTTGTTGGTGCATATTTGGCACCCCAGTCAAGGTCACCAAGATCATCTTTTCCCACATGCTGATGTTTGATGTGAACATTAATTGAAGTTACTCTATTGACCTGTATCTGTATGACACTGCATTTTACTACTGCCACATGATTGGCTGATTGGATAATTGCATTAGTATTCCTAATAAAGTGGTTGGAGAGTGTATCAAAAAATAATCTGGCTCAGATTGTCTCTTTCAGGTTGTATGGTAAAGGATTATGGTAATTTAATATTTGAAGAGGTGTCCAACGATGAACCCATTGGGAGGACAAAGCAACCCCGGGCAGTTGGTCTTGCCAACAAACAGCTTGCTGCTGCTGTGCAGAGAGTTAAAAATGATGGCCACACCTGCGTGATGCTTGGAGGAGATCACAGGTTCAGCAAGTTCATAAGTCACAAACTGAATGCACTTTGAAGAAAGGACATTATTCATACAGCATTTTAACAATGACTCTATTGCAGGCTTGTTACAGTGTCTGTTTTGGTTGACTCCTATAGTTTAGCAATTGGTTCAATCCATGGTCATGCAGTCTGCAGACCTGAGCTGAGTGTAGTGTGGGTTGATGCCCATGCTGACATCAACACACCTCTAACCAGTCCAACAGGAAACATCCACGGGCAGCCCTTGTCCTACCTCATCCATGAGCTGTGCACTAAGGTGATTCACAGCATTTTGGAGAAAGTATTTTTATTCAGTGTATCTGGGCTAATACACCATCTGTGTTAATAATAGTAAGCTACATGACACATACCAGAAATCTATGTGAAATGTGTTCATCAAGGCTGTATTCTGCAGTATAGTTACAGGGCTTTGCTCTATTATGCATGTGGTCCTACAATATGACAATAATGGCCTAGTACTGTTTTACTGTATAGTCCCAATGCAGCTCTTGGTAAGATCATTTTATCTGGACTAAGAGCTGTTACAGAAACTCCCATTGTATATCTAGATATATAGAGTTCAATGTACCTCATTGTGCCTTGACCCCTGCTATGGACACTTGTTAGTTGTTAAATTTATAACTAACATACAGATACTATATACATACAGAGGATATTTATATAAAAATATTTGTCTTTCTGTCTCCTTCAGATTCCTGTCATGCCAAACTTCTCATGGATCACACCTTGCATAGCAGCAAAAGATGTAGTGTACATTGGACTCCGAGATGTAGATCCAGAAGAACAGTAAGTACTTAACCAATTACAGTTAGAGAGGAAATGTTAATATTTGACTCTGAAAGGAGACGCATGTTCATTCAATTTTTTTAAAGTTCTAAGAATGGACATATACCGTATCCTATAATGTGTTATATTGCAGTCACATCCTGAAACACCTGGGTATTAAGAGTTTCTCTATGACAGAGGTAGATAGTCTTGGAATTGCCAGCGTTATGGAACAGATATGTGATCACATGTTTTCAAAGTAAGTATTAATTTACAACATATAAATAAAGGGTTTTACAAATGATATCTATGTTCAAATTATAGTACACCTGATTCCACATCTCATATCAATTATAAAACCATTCTTTGACAAACAGGATAAAAAAACCCATCCACCTGAGTTATGACATTGACGCTCTGGACCCCTCAGTGGCACCAGCCACAGGGACCCCCGTGATAGGAGGCCTGACATACAGAGAAGGCATCTACATTACTGAATATCTGCGTCAAACAGGTGAGAGAAACCTACTGATTTGCACTGAACATTATTCATATACTTGTCTAATTAATTAAGTAGACATGCAATACCTACTAGCCTTTAAGTCTTGGGTGCAATGTTGAGAAATGGAAATGTAGTGCCAAGAACCGACCCAACCTTTAGTGTTTCACAAACAGGGCTCTTGTCTGCTATTGATGTCGTAGAGGTGAACCCAAAGCAAGCCAAAAGAAAAGAAGAGGCTCACTTCACAGCCAACGTGGCTGTGGATCTCATATTAAGCTGTTTTGGACGAGCGCGTGAAGGATCACACCCAGCCAATTACAAAATCCCAGACCCATAAGTGCAAAATCACCATATTCAGATTTCTTCCTGGAAACCTGCTCAATTCATACAGAACACAAACTTGACACAGTGTCAGCAGAGAAGCCTCCACCACCACTAAGTTTAATCTGTCTTGTGACAATTTTTTTAATGCCTGAAACACCCCTAAAATATACTTTAAACAGGAGGCACGCTATTGAAGAAAAGCTATTTCAGACATCTGGCTTTGTTGTGACCTTGACCCTGTTTGGTTCAATTAAAAGAATGCCATCAATTCAACTATAAAACCTACAAACCTTCAATGACGACTCTTTGAGACAGTGCTAAAAAGAATCTCGGATAGACAGACAGATCACCGAGAATCCTAGAAGCATAACAATATGAAATAATCATTTTTATTACTTGTTTTTATTCAATTACCCATATGAGTGTGTGTATTTCTTTTGTGGTGTTTCACTGGTGATAGACCTGGTGCAAAACTAACAGAATAAAAGCATATAAACAAACAGATCAGCAAATTCTTTATTTTTGTACTGTAGTAAACAACGTTCACACACTGATACAGCATTTGACCACAAATCTTATATCACTGGAGTGAAAAAATGTGAAATGATGCATAAATAGAGGCTTTCATTTCTTTATCAGATAACAGGAGTAAGAGAATGTAACTGGAGTCATGTTACAGTCTCACCATTAGTACAAAGAGAAAGATTTTGAGATGACAAAATGCTAATACATCCTTTCCTTCTCTGCTAGCAAACCCTGGTGTGAGCCACTGTAATGGTCAATAGTACAAGAAAACTAGTTTTAGTGCATTTCATACGCTGTTTGCAACAAAAGATTTATATAACGAGTATTTCTTGGGCACTTTATTCTTTTTTAAATCCTGGTTTCACTTGAGGAAAGAGACCTCAAATATACAGTGTACCTTTGATTTTAAACATGACAATCTGTTTGCCCCTGTGTGAATGACCTCAGTGCAAGTGAAGCCTTATACAATGCCCTGGCATCAGACTGGTGCGTGTGTGAGTGAGAGAGACAGACACACACAAACATGTGCGTATGCGCGCACGCACAGAGAGAAAGGTATTGCAAAGTACTCCATTGCCTCAGCTAAAAGAATTTATCACACTTGTAGCTATAATCCAACTTCAGGACTCCAGAGTAGTCTTTTTACACAAGAAATGTTGAGATGAAATAGGTTTACGTTTGAAATGTCTTATTTTTGTGAGCTCAATAAAATCTGGTACCATGTGGATGCTGTCCTGAAGTTTGAGATTTTCCCTAGAGTACCTCAGCTATATTAAGATCTGGAAAGATGGAGTGTCATAAGTGACAGTTCTTCTCTGCAGCTATTTTGAGCAATGATAAAAGGCACCAATGGCATCTGCTGGCAGACACACATTTAAATAAAACATAAAACATGACAGACCTAGGTTGACAAAGGCAAATGTGGGTGGGACTGGGGATTCAATTAGGAGTATCTCATAGGTCTTTAAACCACAGAGTGGACACAAGCAGGATGAGGAAGATTCTCATCAGTCTGTCTTATGAAGGCTACAGGGTCTTCTGAACTCCTGACCTCTTTCATGGATCCACTTGTTTGAAACTACATAAAGACAGAGAAAGACTGTTCAGCAAAGAACCATGCCAAGAGAAAGGTCTTGAGATAATGTTCTAAAGATGAGATGTGATTTAAAAATAATAAATAAATAAATAAATAAATAAATAAATAAATAAAGGACAAGAAAACACTGCCCTGTAATACATTAAAGTCCCCATAGCTATAATTTGAGTTTGTATGTTGGTGTATTTCCTTCTGAAACAGGAAGTCATGTTAAACTGTACTTAGTGATTCTTCATGGTAATTTTCGGCTGCTGCATTTCATCTGCCATGCTGACTTCAAATGGGCTCATAGCGAGTGCGGTTTATGGTGTTTAACAAGAGGAATCGTTTCAAATGATCTCAAACGTAAGGGTCAACGACAAACTTTGCTGTCTGTTCCGAAAAACAAGAGGGCAAGAGCTTTTCTCACTCAATTTGTTTCATGACATATTAATGATTATGCAATATTAGAGAGAAAAAAAAAAATCAACATGGAGTAGTGCCAGGCGGTATGACCAAAAATTTGTATCACATTTTTCTTTAAGATTCTGGTGGTTTCGCGGTACATCACATTATTTATTTATACGTACTTCTGGGTTGCCCTTTGTTTCATGTACAGTCATATGAAAAAATAAGTACGTTCCATGGAAATTGTAGACTTTTCTCAACAAATTTAAACAAACATTTCACCCTTTTGATACAATGCCTACAGATAAAGGTAATATACTTGAACAAAAACAACAAGGAAAATTAGTTGTCATTTATTCAACAAAAATATCAATAGATGTAATATTCTTTTGTGGAGAAAGTAAGTACACCCTTGGCTTCAGAAGCCAGTATTGCCACCTTTAACAGACATAACTTCTTGTAGCCATTTTGCATAATTGTCCACCAGTCTCTGACATCGGCTTGCTGAAATTTATGATCACTTTTCCATACAAAATTCCTTAATTTGCAAGATGTTTGACTGTTTTCTTGCATGTACTGCCCTTTTCAAAATCTCTCCACAACATTTCAACAGGGTTCAAAATCTGGGCTTTGATGGGGCCATTCCATAACCCTCTATTCCTTCTTTTTGAGCCATTCCTTAGTGGATTTACGAGTGTGCTGAGGATCATTATCTGAAAGGTTCACCTCCGGTTCAACTTCTGAACAGATGGCCTCAAATTATCTTCAAGCACTCTTTGATATGATTCAAAATTCAGAGTTGAATCAATGAATGCAAGTTTCCTAGTTTCTGAGGCAGCGAAGCAACCCCAAACCATAACATTTCCACCACCATGCTTCATGGCTGGTATGAGGTTCTTTTCCTGAAAAGCCGTCTTTGGTCTGTGCCACACGTTTGATTCGTCTGTCCGGAGCACGTTATTCCAAAAGGCCTGGTCTTTGCCTATAATGTTCATTGGCAAACTGTAGTCTTGCTTTAACATTCTGATAGAAATACATGTTTAACATGCTTGAAACTGGAACAGTCAGGCTGTTCTGATTACTAGTTGTTTTTGATTGTTAAACCCATGTGAATACACTACCATTCAAAAGTTTGGGGTCACTTTGAAATTTCCTTATTTTTGAAAGAAAAGCACTGTTCTTTTCAATGAAGATCACTTTAAACTAATCAGAAATCCACTCTATACATTGCTAATGTGGTAAATGACTATTCTAGCTGCAAATGTCTGGTTTTTGGTGCAATATCTATATAGGTGTATAGAGGCCCATTTCCAGCAACTATCACTTCAGTGTTCTAATGGTACAATGTGTTTGCTCATTGCCTCAGAAGGCTAATGGATGATTAGAAAACCCTTGTACAATCATGTTAGCACAGCTGAAAACAGTTTAGCTCTTTAGAGAAGCTATAAAACTGACCTTCCTTTGAGCAGATTGAGTTTCTGGAGCATCACATTTGTGGGGTCGATTAAATGCTCAAAATGGCCAGAAAAATGTCTTGACTATATTTTCTATTCATTTTACAACTTATGGTGGTAAATAAAAGTGTGACTTTTCATGGAAAACACAAAATTGTCTGGGTGACCCCAAACTTTTGAATGGTAGTGTATATACTCATGTTTGTCCTCCAATAAACTGAGAAACATCTCTGAACAGCTGCATCTGTGTCAGTGATTGCTCCCGGATTGACCCGTGAGGCAGAATCGCTTAAGCAGCAGAGGTCTACATTCCTAAACCATACTGTGTCAATTTGACCTTCTTTGGTACAGAGAGATCAAAACCTAACATTCTTTTTGGACAGCAAAGGCTTTTTCTTGGCACACCTCCCATGCAGGTCAAATTTGCCCAATCTCTTTCTGATTGTAGATGTATGCACTTTCACACCAACAGTTGCAGGAGTTACCTGCAGATCCAGTGGTGAAGTTTTGGGGTTCTTGGAGACTTCTTTTAGCATCAAACGGTCTGCTCTTGGGCTGAATTTGCTGGGGTGGCCACTCCTGGACATATTTGGCAGTTGTTTAAAATCTATACCACTTGTAGATGATTTTCCTTACAGTGGAATGATTTATTTCTAATAATTTAGAGATCTTTTTAAACCTCTTGACAGATTCATAAGCACCCACAACCTTTTTTCTGAGGTCCTTAGAGAGCTCTTTAGATCTTGGCATGATGACACCACACACTTCAATAACAAAGAGCACACCAGACCCTAGACATCAGGTTTAAAGAAGACCGGTTCCACCTGTACCTCTACCTGCAGGAAGTTCTAATCAATGGCACCTACTCTGGAACACCCGAGTCTAATTTTATGGACTTGGAAGTGTGATAAACGTAAGGGTGTACTTACTTCTTCCATGGTGTCCTTAGTTTTTTGTTTTACTGATTTTTTTAAATTTAAAATATGAAAATGGCTACAAAATGTCACGTTCGTGTGCCATTTGTTCAAATATATCACTTTTATTTGATACAGTAGGCATTGTATCAAAAGGGTGAAATGTTTACTTGTTTAAATATGTTGGAAAAAAGTATACAATTTCCATGGACTGCACTTATTTTTTCACATGACTGTGTATATACTAGTGTGTATTTCATGCATCAGGCATCCATCATAGCGGCAAAATATTTAAAGATATTTTTTGGGGGGGCTTTTTTCACCTTTATTATTGGATAGGACAGTGCAGAGACAGGAAATGAGCGGGAGAGAGAGAGACGGGGAGGGACCAGGAAATGACCCCGGGCCGGAACCGAACCCGGGTCGCCGGATCCACGGCACGGCGCCCCATCCACCTGAGCCACGATGCCCCCAGCGGCAAAATATTTGATCATAGATGATGACTGTGGGGTAAATAATAGGGTTGGGTATTGGCACAGATGCCCGATTCAATTTGATTCTAATTCACAAGCTAATAATTTGATTTTAATGCTAAAAGTTAACCGAGAGAGTGACATCTAAAGGGGGTCCTAGTAACTGCTTTTAAATACTAGTCAGAGCTCATCTGTGTAGCTCGCTTGCTATGTTTAATCATGAACCTTTTATGATTGTTATAAAAACAATTAATAGAAGAAACAATATTTTTGCACAGCCCCCAGTAAATAAGATGGCTGCAAGTGGAGTAATTAGTGCATATGTGTACAGTACATGAAAAACAAAGAGCAATCGGGAAGCGCGCGTTATAATTGTGAAGTCCGCGAGGTGTGCCGAGAAAGAGAATCACAGTGCGCAGCACTTGGAGTGAGGGAGGAATACGTGATTAAAGTAAATTGTGGGTAATTGATTGTTGTGTTATGAAGTTATCACCGTTAGTAAGAAGTGTATGCACAGTTAATAGGGGTCCCCTCTCAGTACACTCTGCACAGAGCTCTGTAGCTCTTCTAATGGCAAACATTGTTACATAATTTGCTGCCAAATGAAGTATTACAGTTGTTTGAGCTATGCTATGGTATATGACAGTATATGAAAAATTCATGCTATATGGGAAATTAAAACCAGTATATCGGATGAACCGGTATTCCGCCCAGCACTAAAGCAGAAGTAGTGGATGCAGCACCCATTGGACTGAAAGCCCTCAAATGTAATGCAGCTATATGACACAGAGACTGAATTATGGCAGAGACTTGGCTCAACTATGTCACGATGGTGTATTTGTGTAATATGGTAGTATTAAGAAAATTTTGGAACCTTATCTGCTTGAGCAAAGTGTAAAGATGAGAAGGTGAGTTGGTCAGCTTAAAGAACAAAGCACTGCTGTATCACTCTCTCTAGGTCAAGATAAACGGAGGGCTAATTTTCACTGGTGCCCCTATCAACAGGCTGTAGAATGGCCTTGTGGGTAGGAAACCAGTAAACAAAGTGGAAATACACCAACTTGTTGGTGAAAGATGTTTAATCGAAAAGACAACTCAGTATTTCATTACAAAATACATTTTGGACATTGCTGAAGGCTACAGGGTATTAAGATTAATATGCAAGTTGTTCAGAGTGGAGATTTCCTTCAAAGTAAAAATATCCTAAATTAAAACAGAAGCACATACAGTGTGGAGTAAAGAAAAAGGAGCTCTAATGAAGATGACTTCAGGTCACTTACCCCACTTATTGCCAATAAGTACTGGGCAAGCGGCATGCCTTGTGCTGTAATCTCCCTCTCCACTTGGGAACAAATTATACCAAAACACTGCTGTACCCTATACAGACAAACAAAGATTGATAAAATACTGAAAACTGGAATAATCGGGACAAAGTAAGCCAAGCCCTGTTTCACCAACAGGAACATGTTATACCTTTATTGGCTTTACTGCTGCTCCAACTTCTGGGAAGACTGTGGCACCCCCTGCTGCCACATCACTCATCTACAAAAGAAATATGTGCTTATATTGCAGAGATTGCTTTTTTATATGGTAATTTAAAAAAAAAAACACCCTCATTTCAGTACAAATAGAGGGAAAACAAGTACATAGTACCAGGGATGTGAGTGACAAATTTTAAAAAAAGAGGAAAATTTTTAGGCTCAACAGATGACCCCGAAGGGGTCGTCACGACAACCAAGTTGTCATGGGGAGGGTATGGGAGGGTGTGCCCTCCCATTGGTGGGGGTCTGGGAGGTCTCCCCCACGAAAATTTTTGTAAAAAGGACTTAAAATGGTGACACTTTAAGCACATAAAATGTAAAATTTCTAAATTAGCACATTTCAGTTTAAAAAATGTTTTGGTCAAATTTCATGGTGCTTTAGTGATACATGTTTCAGAACTTTACAAAAAATTTTTGAAAATGAGAAAAAAGTGTCATGTTTCAGGTTTGGGGTGCCGTGTCTGGCCTTAAGTCTGAAAAATTTTACCATTGATACCAAACTACCACCACTACAAATGTCATGTTAGGCCATATGAAAATAATTTCTTGTTTCTCATCTCTATTTTTCCTCAAAATGGGTAGGACGGGCTTATTTTATTTTTATTTTGTTTTATTTTTCTGCTATGTGGGGGATAAAACACGAAAAATTGGAATGGTTGGAGCAGACTCTGGTTTCAGAGGCATGACGCTAAATTACCAGTGTAAAAAAAAAAATGTTTATGGTGTGTCAATTTTTTTTGGTTCGGGCTGTAATGATTATGAGGAACAAGAATATAATTTTATGTGGCCTTACATAACTAGCAATAAAATTTAAACCCTGCCACCAGTTCATAGTACATGTACTTACTCTCTTCAATCAGACCTAACACCTGAAAAATTAATGGCTAAATAAAATTCCACACTTTCTGTGAAGTTTATACTTGCAATATAATTTCAGATTAAACCTAATCATTGTTCAAATGTATCTGTAAATATTAAATGTGCTAGTGATAAATTAGATTGGAATTATCACATTATTTTCAGAGAACTAAAAATTTCATTCAAAAAGTAACAGTGAAGGTAATGTTTTTAATACGTAGGATAAAACATTATTATTATTATTATTATTATTATTATTGATGCCTACCTGGCAATGCATAGTTAGTCTTCTGAATCTCAACTCGACTCCTGTGTTTTTCGCTTTTCACGTGTCCACTGAGAGTCACAAATCCACGCCGTCCGTAGTTCAGTTCACAGCAACACAATTTGCAATGTGCGATTCCTTTCTTGTTGAGTTTTTCAAAAACCAAACTAAAAACACTTCCATCGGGAGCTTTGCGCTCTAACCAGTCCCAACGCCACTTATTTTCAATGCCAGAATCTATTTTCGTGACATCGGACTTCACAGACAATGCCGCCATTTTCATTCATACTCGTACATACCTGCCAACCTTGGAAAAAAATTTTGAGTAGCAACTTATCGTGGCGGTGCAGCGCAGCACGGCGTGAGGTCAGGCACATTTGCTGATCAGTATTGATTGTAATGAGGGAGCATGTGAACAATGTATTACTAAGCACAGAGTTCCCACTCACCACCATATCTAGTTATTCAACATACAAGCAGACTATGAAGAAAACAAGAACTCAATGAAAAGGCATGAATATATTTCCAATGCTTTCACCAAGACATTTGGCACAAGGCAACTGTGCCCCAAAAATATGTCCTTTATACAGACCTTAAACTTAAAGATAAGGGATAAATGTACTGCCTTTGGCATATTGTGTCTTAAATACATTGGGAATTATAAACAACAAAGAATCCCAAATAGCATGCTATGTCCCTTTTGACATTTAGCATTATATTGTATAGATAACAGAAAAACCAAAGGGCTATAGCCTATGTCTTTTAAAACAGACGCCGACAGTCTGCAAAACACACACACACACAATCCTTTTTTCATAAATTTAGTTTTGACCATAAAAGAGATTCTGTTGCTCCTCGCTACACTAAACATCGAAAGTGAATATTCCAGAGTACCTATATAAATATATTTTTTTCAATATTAATATTTAGTAAATGCAAACTGATAACCACACTTACAGAAAAACTTACTGAAAATAAATTATAGGCTACTCTGGCCTATCCAATAACATAGCCTTTATAATATTCACTGACCTGGCCTAATTTGGAAAAAAATAATGGCCTATGTATATAAATGCAAGCATTTCTATGTTAGCAATATTATTACCTGTATTTCCTTGATGGCTAATGTCAAAATCATAATTGCACACTGTGCAAAACGCATGATTAGGCAGTTTAGGGGGCGGAGGCATGGCCATTGATCTTGATACTTCGTTAGGAACTTCTGAGGGGCATAGACTCGCTTCTTTTTAGATTTGCTAACCTCTCTCTGTCAGTATCCTCATCTGACGTCATGTGCATTATTAACTGCAAGGCACGCGCATACACAAAACACACATCATCCACTACACGCACTTACGTGAAAACACTTCGTGCGCTGCTCATTGAATCTCACATGCACGAGTAGCCTAGTTCAGAAGATTTTAACGCGTCTATCGGTCGACTGGATGGAAACGTCAGTAGGCTACTACAGTACATTTTCACTTTAGGCTATGCAATATTTTTTGGATTGAGAAGCCTGGGTCAAATATCAAAACAAGCTGGAACAAATATTTCCTTCAGATAAGGCGGAACACTGTGCTTTGAACTCTGACGTTAGAACGGTTGTCCTTGCTTTATTCACAATACCCTTGCCCTGCCCATTTACCTTCAAAACGGTGTTTAGCACCGTCCTCCCTTGTAAAACCAGTCACAGTATGAAGATCGACCGAGAGGGATGAAAATCAATGTCGTTACTTTCGTTTTGACGGCTCCTCGGCTCTCCGCTTCGCCTCATAGCCTAGGCCTATTTGAAGAGTTTAAAACTAGCGCTGTGATTGGTCGAAGTCTTCTTTTCTCTACAGGTTGCTGGTCAATGCGGTTACACCCATAGACGAGTTGCCTAGTGCGCGAATGCACAGACAGTTGAACCGGAATATTAAAGATCTTTCTAGAGGTCTGCGCTGGACAGAATTTTCAGTCCCGCTCCCGCAAAGAATTATGATTTTCAGTCCCGCTCCCACCTGCCATATTTTGTCCCGCTCCCAAATCCCGCATGATGCGGACGTTCGCGTTATTTCTCACGAAAGTTCTTGTCATTGGCTTGGGGAATTAAACATGCTGAGCTTAGCTGAGCTCCCCACTGACCGATCCTTCACCTAGCGCACGGAGCGAGGGTGCGCGTTACCAGGCGCCATGCGCAGCTGAGGCTTTACAGAGATACCCAACACACCTACCAACATCTACAGTGGATATTAAGAATATTGTACATAGCTTATATGTCACTCCTCACATTTACACTCTAGGAAATACAAGTAGGCCTATAAGAAATTAATATAATTTAAAGACACAGCGTGATGGTGGCCCGCCCCCTACTTTGAGTGGATTTGAGCATAAATATCTACAGCTCACGTTCAGGGGTGCGTTTCCCAAACAACCAACCAAGTTAGCATTAAACCAATATGGTACGATGCAAGTTTGAACTAACTAACATCCAAAAAACGACTGTTTCCCAAAGCTGTAGTACCAACTTGGTCTGAACCAAGTTGATTTGAACCAACACAGTTCAAACCACGATGTTTTCAGATGTGTTCGGATGGTCTCGTTTATTGTCGGAATTCAGAGAAACAACCCGAAGTTGGCTGACAGTGCGAGCGGCATTTCACCATTAAATGACCGTTAAGCCAAATTTGGTGCGTCCATAATCTTCCCCTGATGCTTGCAACTTGGTGTAGATGTTCATTTAGACTAATATAAAATTGCAATACCCCTCATTTGGAAATCACGTGTAAACAAAAGGCATCTCCATAAATTAAAGCATCATATACTAGTTTTGGCTATAAGGCTATTTGCCCTGATTAAAAATAGCTAAGCAAACTGCTGTGAGATGGCACAGATAACGTTATGTAGATCTACATGTTGTGTATTTATAGGTGGCATTGTTAGGTTTATTGTAAGTTTATTGTTTAGACTCTGACATTCTGCTGACACATTCCAAGTTGAGCGCTGCATGCGCTCATGATTGACAGCTCTCACTTTGATTGACAGCTCTCACTTTGCGCACTCGCACTCCCACTTTCTTTTTAAAGCAGCACTTCTGAAGCACTGTGAGCTTCACTAGAGGAGCTCTGCTCTTCTGCCACGATCGGAGATCTCAAACACGGAAGAGCGGAAAGGAATCGGAAACGTACGCGAGATTAGACCACATCCGCAAATTTAGGCATCTTAAAATGTTTTTATTAATGCCAAATAAAATATCCAGCACAAATTATATATGATAGACATAAATTAATAATTTATAAATTTTATTTTAAACACGTTTTTAGTTAGCGGGACTGCAGCTTATCACCTCCCCCTCCCGCCCGAAATGAGCTTTCAAAATTTGCCCCGCGCCGCACTGCTTTGCGTTGGGTCCCGCGGGAGTGCAGGGCTCTACTTTGAACTCAAAGCCATCAATGGCTTTTTGCGTATTTTGAAGTGTTAAATCGTAGCAGCGTAGTTTGATGTCTAAATGCGTATCTGCTACGCAAAATGCGTAAAGGTTGGCAGGTCTGCTCGTAGCAGTGCATGTACAATAGCGACTCCTCTCCACACAGCGATAATGATCAGATCGCTGTAAGGAGCTTTCGTCACTTCCGCTTAGTAAAATCCGGAAAAGTTTCGCGCCAGACTTTACCGAATATATATATATATTTTAAATTTTAGAAAACGCGGAAAACGATTTTTTTACGCGGAAAGGCAATTTGAAAAACGCGGATTTCCGCGGAAACGCGGAGATTTCACATCCGTGAGTACAATTGTCTTAAAATCACTTACATAGAAGAGCCAGGTGGCAATGCGGTTCCCTGTACCCAGCTCCTTAAAGGCATCTGGCTCGTCTTTCTATCAGAGATCATAAACAATAGTATAAAGCAGGAAACAAAACAGTGCTGACCGTTTCAGTTGTATGTGAACTCAAAGCAGAAGTTCAAAATAGTTCAAAACAGCTTTCAACAGAGGTGTTCTACACCAGGGCGTTACTTCAGTGAACTACTTTATTTGTATTTAATAATAATAAAAATTATATAATATTATATAAAAATATTTTAATTAATAAGTGTGGGGTTCTTTTTGGTGTACAAAGTAATGACGAGTGCAGAACAGAAGTGAAGGAGAGTGCAAGCAATTTGGAATGGATGGAGGAGAGTGTCAGGAGTGATCTGTGTGAAGGTTGCCAGCAAGAGTGAAAGGGAACATGAACAAGATCAGCTATGTTGTATGGTTTGGAGACAGGGGCACTGGCAAAAAGACAGGAGAGTGAGCTGGAGGTAGTGGAGCTGAAGATGCTGAGATTTTCACCGGGAGTGACAAAGTTGGGCAGGATTAGAAACGAGGATATTAGAGGGACAGCACATGTAGGATGGCTTGGAGACAAAGTGAGAGAGGCAAGAGTGAGATGGACACGTACAGAGGAGAGATCCAGGGCATATGGGAAAAAGAATGCTGGAGGTAGAGTTGCCAGGTAGAAAGAAAAGAGGAAGACCAAAGATAAGATTTATGGATGTGGTGAAGGAGGACATGAAGGTTGGTGGGACAAAAGATTTGGAGGACAGGAGGAGATGGAGGGACGTTATCTGTTGTGGCGACCCCTAACGGGAACAGCCGAAAGATGATTTATTTTAGGTGTAAAAACATCCCAGTAAGCCTACATCATCTCATCTCATTATCTCTAGCCGCTTTATCCTGTTCTGCAGGGTCGCAGGCAAGCTGGAGCTTATCCCAGCTGACTACGGGCGAAAGGCAGGGTACACCCTGGACAAGTTGCCAGGTCAGCCTACATCATGTCAATACTAATGTGTGTTTAAAAAAAAGAAAAAAAAAAGAAGTTGCTGAATAAATAGGCACAGATTAATATAGTATTAAATTTCTGACATCTCTATAAACCATCTCATCTCATCTCATTATCTCTAGCCGCTTTATCCTGTTCTGCAGGGTCGCAGGCAAGCTGGAGCCTATCCCAGCTGACTACGGGCGAAAGGCGGGCTACACCCTGGACAAGTCGCCAGGTCAGCCTACATCATGTCAATACTAATGTGTGTTTAAAAAAAAAAAAAGAAGTTGTTGCTGAATAAATAAGCACAGATTAATATAGTATTAAATTTCTGACATCTCTATAAGCCAATATTCTTAAATTATGGAGCACAGAAAAAAAAAAAAAAGTCTAACGCCTGAAGGTGAAATGGATTGTACTTATTACAAATCTCATTCTGCAAATTATGAATTTTGTGAACTTAAACATTAAGGCCCTTAATCTTTTGATGTTTTGTTGATACAAGTTGATGTGCAGATCAGGGGAGAATACAGATCAACCCTGAAATCAGTCCATGGGAGACTGACATGCATTTCACCCATTTTGCTGAGCCAGGCAAACAGGTAAATGGCTGTTGAGAGCTGTTAAAAAGTAAAATGACAATGCTTTTTACCCGTCCAAAGTCAAAGTGCGGCTCATACTGTCCTCCTACACCATAATTAGCCACCTAAGAGGCAGAGAGAGAGAGAGAGAGAGAGAGAGAGAGACACAGATTATGCATAACACATAGTATAATGTACTTAAATAATATTGGCTGGCTTTGAGTGGTATATCAGATATATTCCATTCAGCTAGCGTGATACTAAAGTTGAAGACGAGTTCAGTATCATGCTAGCTGAATGGAATATATCTGAAATACCATGAAAAAAGCCAGCCAATATTATTATTAAGACATACACAATTTTTTCCAGTTTCTCGATGTCTGTTGGGATGTTTTTCTCTTGTAAATATGCGTCAAGAATATTTAATGAAATTTTGGTAGCCTTTCAAGTGTTCAACACCTCTTTCTCTTTCCCGGCGAACAAAGAAATGCTTCCACGCATGTGCAGCAGAAAACTCTCTCATTGGATATTCACATCAGCTCCGACATGTGACATCATGTTGTCTTGACAACCATGCAATATCGTAAACCATATTCAACGCTCATTCTCCATTGGGTAGAGTGACATAATACATGTAGGATAAGCGATATGCTAATAATATTGCACGCTATCAAACCAAATGAATGAAACCTGCTAGAATGGAATAGAATACATGTTTTTATTCGATCAAAAAAGTGTCCTGTATATATATAATATAAAATGGTGTACAGTGGATTTGTATGGGGCTATTATTGTAGCAAACTTATTTACACATGTATGTGGAGAGTTGTATGACTCTCAATGTGTGTTTTCTCAGATCTATAAATGTGTATTTTAAAAAAAATCATCTATAAATGTGTGATGAGATTTGTACACGTGTAGACGAATCTGTAAATGTGTACTGAGATACTAATGGTTGAAAAGTCAAAGTATTTTGTTCCAAGAGCTGGAAAAACAGCAGCTCCAAAAGCTGGAAGTCATCAGTTACAACTCAAGTTGGCCCTTCAATTGCCTGTCATTTTACACATGGCATATCTGCAAGTGTGTGTGGAAATTTGTCTGTATGGACAAGGTTTTGTTGACCCTGACCTGAGGTATGGCAAGCAGAACAGCCATTTTTCATCACTTTCCACATACATTTTGTTAATGAAAACAGCATAAAAGGTGGCGCTCAAAATGTCAAAACACTGCTTTTTACGCTGCAGTGAAGCTATCTGCAGTTTAGAATTTCACTGTCAAGCTATCCATGCTTAAGTTTTTCAACGCGTGTCCATACACGGATGTACAGTAAAGGATCATGAAGCCCTCAGAACCAGAAAGAAAAGGATTTGACAGCATTTGACAGATTCCCCTGAATAAACTGTAATAAATGTGCCATTAGATTAAATGTAAAAACATGATGTATGTACTCTGTTTAAAAGGAGAAAATGTAGAGAGTTATGTGGATTTCAACATCAATTTCTTCTTCGTCTTCTTCTTTTGGCTGCTCCCGATTAGGGGTCGCCACAGCAGATCTTTCGTCTCCATTGCTCCCTGTCTTCCGCATCCTTCTCTACCACACCTGCCACTTTCATGTCCTCTCTCACCACATCCATGTATCTCCTCTTTGGCCTTCCTTGTTTTCATTTGCCTGGCAGCTCCATCCTCAACATCCTCCTTTCCACATGCTCTGCATCTCTTCTCAGGATGTGCCCATACCATCTCAGTCTCATCTCTCTTAGCTTAATTCCCAAGCTCTCCACATGTGCTGTCCCTCTGATGTACTCGTTCCTTATCCTGTCCAACCTTGTCACTCCCATCGCAAACCTTAACATCCTCAACTCCGCCACCTCCAACTTTGCCTCCTGTCTCTTGGCCAAATAAATAAGCTATATTTTACAAAGGTACAATATGAAAGAGCATGAGATGAATTATTAGCATAGCCATTTTTGGCAAATTAATAAATTAATTCTGAATCATGTGGCATTTCAGTGGCTTTATATGCAAACAGGCTGGGTTTGGGAAACGGTTTCTCTGAAGCTTTTTCAAGTGAATAATTCTCTCATATATACATGAAGAAGAATCTGCATCATCACTGGTGCCAACTGGGGGAGAATTTTACTGTACCACTGTAAGACAAATTCATACTAAATCCCTTTGTATTTAATGGATTTATATGGCCAAATACATAGGCTACATTTCAGTAGTTATTTCTCAGAGTTGTCCCATAATGCATGAATAACTCTGCAGTCACGTGAAAGAGCATCTTCCCGAGTTTCATCAGTGCAATTTTGGGTCAATTTTACTGTACCATACTGCAATTAGAATCATTTGACTCCTGATCCTACAGTGCAAGTCTATATAAGTAAAAAATCCCATGGTGTTATGACCCACTGAACCAGGGATAGGCATTTTAAGTCCTTGAGCGCCAGGATCTAGCAGATGTCACATTCTGATATAAAATTTAAAATCTCCTGGATAGCAATAATACAGGACTGGAGCTGCCTATCCCTGTAGTGAATATTAACATAGAAAATCACATCTAGTCCACCTGTAAAAAACATTGTAAGGGCCATTTCTTTCCATTTCTGGGTTGGGGCAGGGCTACACGTGCCCCACCTCATTTTGCAGGATGCAGGCTGGACTTTCTTGCTCTTGGAGAAAAATACTTAAACTTTTCAGCCATTAATATACACATTTATAGATTTGTCTACACATTCACAGATTTGTGCATGCAAGAATTAAAGATTCTTTTACACATTTACAAATCTGATTATGCGCACACGGCTTCAGACAGTTATACAACTCCACACATATTTGCAAATAATTTTGCCACAATAACAGCCCCATAGGTGTGGAAATTATTCAAACCCCTCTTCAATTCAGTTCTACTGGCATAGCGTGAACAGTAGAGATCACAAAGCAGCTCTACAGAAATACATTAATTCCAGATATGAGTTTTAAACATACGTAATTATAAATTTACCCCTTTTATACATATTCAATTTTGGCACTTTGCATTATACCTTAAATTTAAAGTGGATTAAGTGAATCAATCAATCTACAGTGGTGCTTGAAAGTTTGTGAACCCCTTAGAATTTTCTATATTTCTGCATAAATATGACCTAAAACAACATCAGATTTTCACACAAGTCCTAAAAGTCTTCAGAAAGAACTGAATATTTTCTGAATTGACTATATATTTTAAAGAGAGAGCAGGCCTTAAGCAGTAATTTTGACAGCATCAGATACAATATTTGTCTTATCCATTCTGCAAATCTTCAAAATCTCACACAAAGATACACACACCTGTAGCTCCTCTGCTGTTCTGACATCCAAACCTGTAATATCCTGAATTCTCTGATTAATGCGGTCCACCACTGGGTGCTCATAGGCTGCTAGCCAGGCGCTGCAAGCAGAAAACAATGTCAGCTTTTCTGTGATCAGCATGAAAACAGTCTAAGAGAGTCACAATCATTGTTGGAAAATGGTCAAGAATTAGTGGTGATTTGAGTTAGTACAAAAGACAGCATGCAGTGTAGTTACTAAGATTTAGGTTTTATTGGTCATATGTAGGGAGTTCAGTAAAGAAAAAACAGCAGAGTCAAATGTACTATAGTCATAATGTGTTTTTGATGTGTAGGGGGCTCGCTAACTCACTGATCTAAAGATACGGATTCTCTACACACTGGAAATTACAATCCCAAATGAGAAAAAGTTGGGACTGTATGGAAAATGCAAAATAAATAAATAAACAAATAAATAAAAATCATTGTATTTCATTGCAGACAGTATGGGCCCAAGATATTTCATATTTTATCTGGTCAACTTCATTTGTTAATAATACACCCATTCCTGCACTTCAGGAATGAAAAGTTGGGACAGGGGCAATTTAGCACAAGTAATGAGTTAAAACAATTAAATGATGACATGATTTGAATCTGGTGATGTCAACAAGTGATTGTAATCATGATTTTTACTACAAAAATCAGTATCCAGGAAAGGCCTAGCCTTTGCAGAGCAAAGATGGCTGAGGATCTCTAGTTTCTCAACAAATGCAGGAGAAAATTATTGAAATGTTTAAAAATAATGTGCCTCAAAGAAAGATATGAAGGGATTCAGATATTTCACCCTCAACAGTGCATATCATTAAACGGTTCAAGGAATCTGGAAGAATTTGGGTGCATAAAGGGCAAGGGCTCAAGCCTAAGCTGAACACCTGTGATCTCTTATCACTCAGATGGTACTGCATCAAGAACCGTCATTCATCTGTAGCTGATATAACCACATGGGTTCAGGATTACTTTGGCAAACCTTTGTCAAGCACTACAATATGGAGTTACATCCACAAATGCCAGTTAAAACTTTACTGTGCAAAAAGGAAACCCTACGTTAACTGTGTCCAGAAGCACTGACGATTTCTCTGGGCTCAGAGACATCTGGGATGGACCATCACATAATCAAAATGTGTACTGTGGTCAAATGACTCGATATTCCAGGTCTTTTTTTGTCAGAAAAAGACACAAAGTTTTCCAGACAAAAGACAGAAATGACCACCAAAGTCCAAAAGTCAGGGTCTGTCATGGTGTGTGGTTGTCTCAGGGGCCTTGGCAAAGGTAACTTATATTTCTGTGATGGCAGCATTAACGCAGAAAAGTACATTGAGAGTTTGAAGCAACATATGCTGCCTTCAAGACATCTTTTCCAGGGATATTTCAACAAGACACTGCAAAACCACATTCCACACACATTACAAAGGCATAGCTATGGAAGAAGAGAGTGCCTGTCCCCTGTACACAACAGAGAATTCTGGGGGAGGGGGGGACAACCACACACACACACACTTGCAAAAGTATTCATCCCCCTTAGTGCTTGTCCTATTTTGTCACATTACAAGCTAGAATTTAAATGGATTTGGGGGGGGGGGGGGGGGGGGGGGGTTAGCACCATTTGATTTACACAACATGCCTACCACCTTAAAGGTGAAAATTGTTGTTTTATTGAGACAAACCATAGATGGGGAAAAAAAAAAATCTGGAGTATGCATAGGTATTCATCCCCTTTCAGATGAAACCCCTAAATAAGAGCTGGCCCAACCAATTCACTTCATAAGTCACATAATTAGTTGATTAAAGATCCACCTGTGTGCAATCAAAGTGTCACATGATCAGTCACATGATGTCTGTATAAAATCAACCTGTTTTGGAAGGACCATGACTCTGCAACACTACTAAGCAAGTAACATGAAAACCAAAGAGCACTCCAAACAGGTCAGAGACAAGTTGCGAAGTGTGGATCAGGGTCGGGGTTTAAAAATATCCCAAACTTTGAATATCCCACAGCGCACCATTAAATCCATTATAGCAAAATAGAAAGAATATGGCACCACTACAAACCTGCCAAAAGAAGGCCATCCACCAAAACTCACAGACCAGGCAAGGAGGGCATTAATCAGAGATACAACAAAGATAACACTGAAAGAGCTTCAAAGAGCCATAGCGGAGACGGGCATATCTGTCCAAAGGACCACTTCAAGCTGTAGACTCCACAGAGCAGGACTTTATGGAAGAGTGGCCAGAAAAAAAGTCATTGCTTAAGAAAACATGTTTGGGGTTTTCCCAACAGCATGCGGCAGACTCCCCAAACACATTTCTCTGGCCAAATAAGACTAAAATTGAACTTTTTGGCCATCATGGGAAATGCCATGTGTGACACAAGCCTGAGAACACCTGTGAGACACCCTGAGAACACCATTCTTACAGTGAAGCATGTGGTGGCAGCATCATGCTGTAGGGATATTTTTCATCTGCAGGGACAGGAAAGCTGGTCAGGACTGAAGGAAAGATGGATGGCAATAAATACAGAGCAATACAGGAGGAAAACCTGTTTGAGTCAGCCAGAGGTTTGAGAGTGAGATGACAGTTCACGTTCCAGCAGGACAATGACCCTAAGCATACTGCTAAAGCTATACTGGAGTGGTATAAATGGAAACATTTAAATGTCTTGGAATGGCCTAATCAAAGCCCAGACCTCAATCCAACTGAGAATATGTGGCATCACTTGAAGATTGCTGTACACCAACACAACCCATCTAACTTGAAGGAACTGGAGCCATTTTGCCTTGAGGAATGGGCAAAAATCCCAGTGGCTAGATGTGCTAAGCTAATAGAGACGTACCCCAAGAGACTTGAAGCTGTAATTGCCGCAAAAGGTGGCTCTACAAAATATTGACTTTTTTTGGGGGGGGACATCCCCCCCCCCAAAAAAAAAGTCAATATTTAAAATACCTATGCACATACCAAACTTCTGTTTTTTCATCTTAATTATTGTTTGTCACAATAAAACAATTTTCATCTTTCAAGTTGTAGGTACAGTATGTTGTGTAAATCAAATGATGCTAACTTCCTAAGAATCCATTTTAATTCCAGCTTGTAATGTGACAAAACAGGACAAACATCACAGGGGATGAAGACTTTAGCAAGACATATATATGATATGATAATTACCCTGTACTGTTCCACACCTTAAGACCTGTTTGCAGGAAGAACGTGAAAAAGTAACACCTGAAATGCTTCATTACTTAGAGTACTTTAATTTAAAAAAAAAAGTGCTTACTAAATTCATGAGGTAAAACAAACTAATGTGCTGTGTATTGTTTTAAGCGCAGTACAGGTCAAAGATGATTTAAAAATCATTGTTCCAACATACCATCCCAATTTTTTATGATTTGGATTGTACACCACTAAATTCTGACTGTCCAGAACCCCTGAATATATTGCATGTTAATGAAGCTTGAATTACTACATTTATTAAATTTATCTGTATTGGACCAGATGATAATGAAATTTAAAAAAAAAAAAAAAAAAAAAAAAAATATATATATATATATATATATATATATATATATATATATATATATATATACACACACACACACACACATACACACACTACCGTTCAAAAGTTTGGGGTCACCCAGACAATTTTGTGTTTTCCATGAAAAGTCACACTTTTATTTACCACCATAAGTTGTAAAATGAATAGAAAAATATAGTTAAGACATTTTTCTGGCCATTTTGAGCATTTAATCGACCCCACAAATGTGATGCTCCAGAAACTCAATCTGCTCAAAGGAAGGTCAGTTTTATAGCTTCTCTAAAGAGCTAAACTGTTTTCAGCTGTGCTAACATGATTGTACAAGGGTTTTCTAATCATCCATTAGCCTTCTGAGGCAATGAGCAAACACATTGTACCATTAGAACACTGGAGTGATAGTTGCTGGAAATGGGCCTCTATACACCTATGTAGATATTGCACCAAAAACCAGACATCTGCAGCTAGAATAGTCATTTACCACATTAGCAATGTATAGAGTGTATTTCTGATTAGTTTAAAGTGATCTTCATTGAAAAGAACAGTGCTTTTCTTTCAAAAATAAGGAAATTTCAAAGTGACCCCAAACTTTTGAACAGTAGTGTATACACACACACACACACACACACATACACCAGGGCTTTACATTATCTTTTTTGCTCACCGGCCACTGTGGCTAGTGGTTTTCCCGAGTCACTAGCCATTCAGCCTTTTCACTAGCCACAATTTTGTTGCCAGGAAATCGCAGTTTTTTCTTCACCATGATACATTAAAGTTCGGAAGATCTAGATTTAATTACGAATGGCAGTGTATAATGTACTTCTACAGTAGCACTCAAGTATTCAGTGCTGTTAAGGTAGCTCCCTATATGAAAACATGCAACCAATTCAGACAAAAATATAAAAAAGAGTATTCTGTTTATTGAACTCAAATTCAAGCCCCTTACAATATGAAATATTGTATAATATGAAAAAACATTCAGTACAACTGAACTGATTCTAATATTAAAAGTCCAATTCAAAACATTTATCACTGAAAAACATTTGATGTTTTGATATGCAAGTATTATGTATTATCTATTAATAGTGTGTGTGTGTGTGTGTGTGTGTGTGTGTGTGTGTGTGTGTGTGTGTGTGTGTGTGTGTGTACATGTGTAGAGAGAGACATTAAATGTCCTCATTACATTCATCATCAGATGAGTCTGAATGGTCCATGAAAAATGGTCTTCGTGAACTGAGGCTTCCAGCAGGCCATAAGTTGATAGCTTGGTCAAGATCAACTTCTTTACAATCGCGTGAATGTTTCTAAACAGCAGCTCCATCCTCTCCAGCTCAGCCGACTTCATGACAGCCAGGGACTGAAAGCAATGCTGTCCTGTAGTGAACTAGCCGTCTTTGCTGATTTTAATGTTATACTACCGATGTGTGCATTTGACTTTTTGTGGTCCTTTATAGTTTCGAGTTTAAAATTACTGGTGCCTGTCTTTGCCATACTTTCTACAGTCTTCGCAGTACATGGTATTTTCGGTTTTGCTATGAACTAGCCAATCTCGCCTGAACTTCCATTTGTCATTGAACTGTCTTATCTCCCTATTAGCGTCTTGTTCATCTTCATGGCCGCAGCCAGCTCTGAGGCCCCCGCGGTCTGGACCTCGGTCATTTTTAAGAGCTGAAAATACATTTGTACGCTAAATATTCAACTGGATAAAAAAATAAAGAATAACATTAAAATGTCTCCGTAAAAAGTGCATTGTTAATTATGTTAAATGCTGATTCTGTCTTCTGTGTGCTTGGTGTGTGCAGCTCTGAGACCAAGAACACAAAAGCGAATGAGCGCGCGACTCGGCGGAGGAACGCAGAGCGGAAGACACAGGGTTTCCATGGTAACCATCAGCGCGCTTTCATGAAGCTGTTAAATTTACATTTTCGAAGCAGCACAGTTGTAGCCTGTCTTGTTTGTGATTTTAAAAATAAATCATTCGATAAGCCAAAGCAATAGAGTGGAAAGTTTCAACTTATGTTTGCCTTGGATAACTCTGCGTAAAACATGGTGGCGTACACTGATTTTTTCCCAGAATTTTTTTGTGTGTAGGTGTAACGGATGCCAGATTGTTAATGTATCTTAGTTCCATAGGTTACATGGTTAGGGTATCTTTTGTCCTCATTGCTTGGGCCAGATCAAACCATTAAACAAGCTTAAATTATTCTTACTCTTGCCACGTACAAAAAAAAAAAGGGGAAAATGGGGGTTGTGGAATTTACAAAAATGAAATTAATATACATGACATGATTTCTTTATGCTACCTCTCTGAACATATATAAATCATGTAGAACTGATTGATTTTTGAGGAATGTCAAATCTATGAATTTCAGTCATGTTGGGAGAAAAGAAAAAAGTTATGTTTTGCTCAGTAACTCCACCCATTTTGAAGACGTCAGCAGCGGGTGCGGGTGCACGAGCTGCGCAAGGCCAGACATTTTCAAGTTCAGTCCACCATAGAGTATTAACTTTAATCCAGCAGGGAAGATATACAAAACCAAGGAAAAAAACATTTGGCTTCAACAAGCTAGTTATAAATGCTGAGCATGCAAATCAGTCACGTTAATTTAACATGGGATAATTAAATACAGCTAACATAAAAAAAATCCTCCATCTTAGCAAATAAAACATGTTTGACAAAAAATATCTTTGTGTTAACATGAATAAATCATGTTTGTTAAACATGACAAAGGTTGGTAGATTGAACATGACTAAATTTGGTCAAGTGAACATGATTTTAATGTGTGCAACCGATGTACATGATTTTTTCCTTTTAAATCCACAGCCTATTTTTTTCAGTGTACATTTTTTTTTCCAAAATGGATGATATTCAGTTCAAACACCATTAAAAGTAATTTCAGGAATAGATCTCTTGTGTGGCGTGTAATTCACCCCTCTCACTTAAATATGGCAAATTTTTTTCCGGCGCGCGCTTTGCGCATCACGGACCTCGGTGATTTTAAAATGCTGCCTCCAGCCCTGCTCATCTCTGCCCCTTTTTCCCTGAGCAGCAGGGTTTGAAACTCCAGCTCTGTGCTGCCACATAGTGTGCTTGGTAGTCGTCAGCAACTTTGTCGCTTCGTTCATTAACCGCAGGTTACCGTATCACTGACTTTATCTCAGACGTTAACGAACGTTCTAAACAATTCTAACATGTTGTCAGAATGTTTATGCAGGTGCTCATGGGAGTTGCAGGTGCGTAACTGGTAGAAGATAAACAGTATCTGAGCATACTTCTGGTCCTTTATAACCCACCACGCCTACTTAGATGAAAAGGTGCAGGCTATCTGTTGGTACCTCAAATAGTGAAGGCTACATTAGGGAGCAGAGCCTTTTTTTTTTTTAATAAACAAAGCCCCACAGTTATGAAACAGCCTTCTAAATAGTGTTCGGGACTCGGACACAGTCTCAGTGTTTAAGTCTAGGTGGAAAACATATTTCTTTAGTTAAACCTTTTGTTAATAGCTTCTTATTAGGTAAAGGAGTAGATCTGGAGGGTCCTTGGGCATAGTGTGTTTTGATAAACTGGGATGCTCGGATTCATTAAGTAACAATGGGCATACCCAACAACCTGTGTTTTCTCTCAGTCTCTCAAGTTACATGTCAAACCTGAAATACCAGTGATGCTCGCCTCTTCTGCACTTTGCATCTGCCTGATCCATCCTGATGCCCTACTTCTGGCTCGAGTCTCATCACATTGCTCCTGTGGATGATGGCTCCATATGGACAGTTTAAAGATGCACTTAGATGGTGGACCTGGACACTTACAGTTTTGCTATGATTGTTTAGGACTATAATTGCCATAATAACTTTAGGACTGCAGTCGTCATGAACAGTTATACACTCATGTCTCCATCAATGAACTGTTGATAGCGTCAACAAAATAGACTTCATGCTAAAACTATCATGAATTTCCTGGTTACACAATTGTACTTGGTGACTATATACAGTGGTGCTTGAAAGTTTGTGAACCCTTTAGAATTTTCTATATTTCTGCATAAATATGACCTAAAACATCATCAGATTTTCACACAAGTCCTAAAAGTAGATAAACAGAACCCAGTTAAACAAATGAGACAAAAATATTATACTTGGTCATTTATTTATTGAGGAAAATGATCCGATATTACATATCTGTGAGTGGCAAAAGTATGTGAACCTCTAGGATTAGCAGTTAATTTGAAGGTGAAATTAGAGTCAGGTGTTTTCAATCAATGGGATGACAATCAGGTGTGAGTGGGCACCCTGTTTTATTTAAAGAACAGGGATCTATCAAAGTCTGATCTTCACAACACATGTTTGTGGAAGTGTATCATGGCACGAACAAAGGAGATTTCTGAGGACCTCAGAAAAAGCGTTGTTGATGCTCATCAGGCTGGAAAAGGTTACAAAACCATCTCTAAAGAGTTTGGACTCCACCAATCCACAGTCAGACAGATTGTGTACAAATGGAGGAAATTCAAGTCCATTGTTACCCTCCCCAGGAGTGGTCGACCAACAAAGATCACTCCAAGAGTAAGGTGTGTAATAGTCGGCGAGGTCACAAAGGACCCTGGGGTAACTTCTAAGCAACTGAAGGCCTCTCTCACATTGACTAATGTTCATGTTCATGAGTCCACCACCAGGAGAACACTGAACAACAATGGTGTGCATGACAGAGTTGCAAGGAGAAAGCCACTGCTCTCCAAAAAGAACATTGCTGCTCATCTGCAGTTTGCTAAAGAGCACGTGGACAAGCCAGAAGGCTATTGGAACAATGTTTTGTGGACGGAGGAGACCAAAATAGAACTTTTGGTTTAAATGAGAAGCGTTATGTTTGGAGAAAGGAAAACACTGCATTCCAGCATAAGAACCTTATCCCATCTGTGAAACATGGTGGTGGTAGTATCATGGTTTGGGCCTGTTTTGCTGCATCTGGGCCAGGACGGCTTGCCATCATTGATGGAACAATGAATTCTGAATTATACCAGTGAATTCTAAAGGAAAATGTCAGGACATCTGTCCATGAACTGAATCTCAAGAGAAGATGGGTCATGCAGCAAGACAACGACCCTAAGCACACAAGTCGTTCTACCAAAGAATGGTTAAAGAAGAATAAAGTTAATGTTTTGGAATGGCCAAGTCAAAGTCCTGACCTTAATCCAATGGAAATGTTGTGGAAGGACCTGAAGCAATCAGTTCATATGAGGAAACCCACCAACATCCCAGAGTTGAAGCTGTTCTGTACGGAGGAATGGGCTAAAATTCCTCCAAGCCGGTGTGCAGGACTGATCAACAGTTACCGCAAACGTTTAGTTGCAGTTATTGCTGCACAAGGGGGTCACACCAGATACTGAAAGCAAAGGTTCACATACTTTTGCCACTCACAGATATGTAATATCGGATCATTTTCCTAAATAAATAAATGACCAAGTATAATATTTTTGTCTCATTTGTTTAACTGGGTTCTGTTTATCTACTTTTAGGACTTGTGTGAAAATCTGATGATGTTTTAGGTCATATTTATGCAGAAATATAGAAAATTCTAAAGGGTTCACAAACTTTCAAGCACCACTGTAAGACAAAGTTATTTATAAATCTGTTATCACCCAAATGAGGACAGGTTCCCTTTTGAGTCTGGGTCCTCTCAAGGTTTCTTTCTTGTGCCGTTTGAGGGAGTTTTTCCTTGCCACTGTTGCCTCAGGCTTGCTCATCAGGGATAAATAAATTTATTTAGGATAAAATTAGTTCACATGTTTAAAGTCTATTTTTCTGTAAAGCTGCTTTGCGACAATGTCTGTTGTTAAAAGTGCTATACAAATAAACTCTTGACTACAAGTTTGTTTGATCTCAATTTCAATGCAACACCTTTGTGTGAGTGATCATTCAGATGACTGAATTACAGATACAGATGAGAATTCTGATTCTATTACATTCTATGATTGTTCATTTATCCTCATATACTCAGTACAACACAAAGTTTAACATAAAGGATGGATGCATGGGGTACACTAGAGCAACACAACAGGAAAACAAATAGACACATGCCTCCTGACCTACACTTAACCTTTAGCCCCTTACCTCTTGGAGACTCTGTATTGGGCTGTGGTGAGTTGCCCCGTTTGAGGGTCATGCACAGTGGCACGCCTGAGCTAAGGAATAGGCACAGGGGAAGAGAGAGAGAGAGAGAGAGAGAGAGAGAGAGAGAGAGGAGGAAAAGGGTAAGAGCAAGCACTCCCAATAAGATTTCCCTTTATATCTTATTTGGTGAGCAGCACCTGCTTAAGTTACATGTGCAATTATAAGGAGTAAATCAGCACAACTATGTTAATTCTCTATCTTCTCTGTGTTAAGACAGCTGTTGCAGCAACCCTACTATGATCAGTGACACCTGGAGGAACAACCTGCACACTCCTTTAAAACAGCTTCAGTTTCAAAATCTCTGAAATCATTGTGAAAAATAGCTGTTAAACCACCAGCAACTATGAGGAATTAGAGAATAACATACTAACATGCTAAAGAATAAATGAACCTTGCCAATTTATCAGGAAATAACAAGTACAGCTATTTGTTACACAGTTCCCTCCGAAAGTACCGGAACAGCAAGGCCAATTCTTTTGTTTTTGTAATACACTCAAAACATTTGGATGAGATTAAAATAAGAATGAGACAATAGATCAGAATTTCAACTTTCATTTCTTGATATTTACATCTAGAATTGTTTAACACCTTAGAACATGGCACCTTTGGTGGCAGAGCACCCACTTTTTAGGTGAGCAAAAGTACTGGAACAGACAGTCTTAAAGAAAACTAGAACTGTGGGTAAACTCACTATAAAATACCCCCACTTGTCAAAATCCAACAAACTGTCTAGGAGGAGTTGCACTTACGAGCCTGTGATCATATCTTCTTCAATCGGTTCAACCAGCCCACGTCCCCCCCCCCCCACTGCAGCCATCTCTCTTTCTTCCCTCAACATACCTCCCCCCAGTCATCACAGCAGCCCCCTCCTCCCCCTCCTCAACACAGACTCCTCTATGCATTACTGCAGACCAGGTCAGAGGTCAACTGAGGAAGCTTCACCCCAGGAAAGCAGCAGGCCCAGACAAGGTGTCCCCACAACTACTGAGGACCTGCACTGCTGAACTGGGTGAACCACTCCAACGCATCTTCAACCTCAGCCTGCAGCTGGGGAGAGTGACAACCCTCTGGAAGACATCATGTATCGTTCCAGTTCCCAAAAAGAATCGGCCCAGCGAGCTGAACGACTTCCGACTGGTGGCGCTCACTTCACATCTGATGAAGACGTTGGAGCGGCTCTTCCTCAGCCTCCTCAGACCTCAGGTACAACATGCCCAGGACTGTCTGCAGTTTGCGTACCAGGCAGATGTTGGTGTGGAAGACGCCATCCTCTACCTGCTACACCGAGCCCACTCGCATCTGGATAAGGGAAATGGCACAGTAAGAATCCTCTTCTTGGACTTCTCGAGTGCCTTCAACACCATCCAGCCCCTAATGCTTCAGGACAAACTGAACAGGATGCGAGTGGACCCCTGCCTGGTCACCTGGATCTCCAGCTACCTCACTGACAGGCCGCAGTACATCAGGCTGAAGGACATCACGTCTGACACTGTAATTAGCAGCACCGGAGCACCCCAGGGCACGGTGCTGGCCCCTCTTCTCTTCACCCTGTACACCGCAGACTTCTGCTACAACTCGGAGCTGTCTCACATTCAGAAGTTTGCCAATGACACAGCCATCGTTGGGTGTATCAGTGACGACAGAGAGGAGGAGTATAGGAGCCTGGTGAGGGACTTTGCTGTGTGGTGCAACAGGAATCATCTGCAGCTCAACACCTCGAAGACCAAGGAGCTGGTCATTGACTTTGGGAGGTCCAGACCAAGGTCATGACCAGTTCTGATCGAGGGAGTCGAGGTGGAGGTTGTGGATTCTGGACAGCAAGCTGGACTGGACTTGTAACGCCAATCACTTATACAGGAAGGGACAGAGCAGGCTATACTTCCTGAGGAGGCTGCAGTCCTTTAACATCTGCAGGAAACTCCTGTGGATGTTCTATCAGTCTGTGGTCGCCAGTGTCTTGTTTTACACCATGGTGCGATAGGGGGGGCAGCACATCCAAGAAGGACACATCCAGGCTGGACAAACTGATCAGGCGGGCCGGCTCTGTGGTCGGCATGAAGCTCTCTGGTGACGGTGGCAGAGAAGAGGTCTATGGACAAACTATTGAACATCATGGACGATGCCAGTCACCCTCTGCACACCGTCATCAGCAACCAGAGGAGCCTGTTCAGTGACAGAATGCTCCTTCCCAAGTGCAGGACGAACAGACTCAAAAACTCCTTTGTCCCTCACACCATCAGACTGTACAACTCCTCTCTGGGGGGGAGGAGGGGTAACAGGAGGACAGAGGACGGGAAGGAGCAGTAGCCTAGCCTAGCCTAACAATAAGCAATACCGGACAATGTGCAATATAAAGTGCAATATCTTTCCTGCTTCTCCCCCCCACACTTACCCTAACCCCACTTCTCCCCCCTTTCCCCCTTCCTCTCTTCCCCATATCTTATTCTTTTATATTTGTATATGTAAAATACTTACTTTATTTTAATTCATCTAGAAGTTTTCTCTATTTCTTTTCTCTGTTTATCTGTAATGATGCTGATGGAATCTTAATTTCCCTGAGGGAACCCTCCCAAAGGGGTCAATAAAGTTTAATCTAATCTAATCTATTGCCATATGGAAGAGAATTAGTCAAATTATCTCTCCTTTGAAACATTGGACCAGGATTATTTTCCTTCATGCACATCTTCAGGTGGTATACTGCAACTGTGTAGTTTCATCAAAATCCATCAAACCGTTCAGGAGGAGTTGCACTTACAAGACACATGGACAGACAGACGGACGGATAGATAGATGGACTGGGAGATCCTATATATAATAATACTTAATGTTTGGTTGCATATCTCCTGCTTAGAATAACTGCATCAAGCCAGCAACCCACTGACATCACCAAACTGTTCCATTATTCTTTTTGATGGTTTTTCCAAGACACAGTTTCATTTAGTTGCTTGTTTCAGGGTATTCTTCCTTCACTTTCTTCTTCAGATGGTGAAATGCTGCTTAACTGGGGTAAGGTCTCATGATCAAAGGAATTTAATGTGTTGGCAGTGTGTTTTGAGTCATTTGTCTTGCTGCATGAAGTTTCTCTCAGTTAGACTGGATGCATTTCTCCGTAAATTGGCAAACAAAATGTTTTTGTAGACTTCTGGATTCATTTTGCTGCTGCTTCTATCATGAGTTACATCATCAATAAAGATTCGTGAGTCTGTTCCAGAAGCAGCCATGCAAGCCTTGTTTTGGATCACAAGCAGATCCTATCCCTCTCCACACTTTGGCTGTTCCATTGCTTAGTTAGAAGTTGATCTTGGTTCCATACCTTTTGTGGCTCATCTCTGTATTTTTTTGTGAATTCCAATCTGGTCTTCCATTTACATCTTGTGGTATAGGCTTTATATTTTTGCTCTCAAAGTCTTCTTTCAAAGATCTTTCACCTCTGCCCTGTGAAGGCTGCTAGTGAAGTCACTGACTGTTGATTTCGGGTTTTTCTTCACAGCTGTCACAATGCTTTTTTCATTAATTGCTGTTGTTTTCCTTGGCCAACCTGTTTCATGTCTGGTTGGTAGTATAGCAGTGTGATGTTTTTTTCCAGGACATTCCAAACTGTTGTATTGGTTATGCCCAATGGTTGTGCAATGGCTCAATGATCAATTTTCCTACTTTTCTCAGCTTCAAAATGGCTTGCTTTTCTCCCATAGACTGTTCTCTAGTTTTCATGTTGGTTTATCCTTTTTAACAACAAACACACCCTTCACAGGTGAAACCCAGGGCTCAAATGAAGAGTAAACATTGAGTTATTAATTGTTCAATCAATCAATCAATCAATCAATCAATCAATCAATCAAATAGGGCAACAAGAAACACAAGAAAGGTACCTGGTCAACAAGAAACATCTCATGGTCCAATATTTTTTGTTCACTTTAAAACAAACAAAACACAGTGGGTTCAATCTATACAGGTGCTGTGTACGTGTACCACCTTGCTGATAATAGAGGTCAGAGGAAAATGATCAGATTTGTCTATAGTAACTCAATCACTCTTTTTAACTGTGGTGAGCAGAAAAGCATCTCAGCATGCACAAAACATTGAACTTCGAAGTGGATAGGCTACAACAGCAAAAGACCACATTGGGTTCCAAACCTGTCAGCCAAGACTAAAAATCTGAGGCTATCATAAACACAGGCTCACCCAAACTGGACAGTTTTAGACTGGAAAAAGACCAGGTGATTTTTTTTTTTTTAGTCTCCAACTGTGCAGTTTTGCATTGTACTGGTGACTGGCTGATTGGATAACTGCAGAAATTAGATATACATGTGTCACCAATAAAGATAATGAATGGATGGTAATAGGGAGTTTGCATAACAACTATTTCTGCAAAAAGTTAAATGTTTGGGAATCCAAAATGTTTTTTGTACTCACTCAACCTTGTAGAAGTCATAAAAGAAACAAATTTGCATTAAATAAAATTTACAGTGCCTAAGATTTCTGCACAATATTGTATGTGTAAATTGCGCACACACATTTTTTAAATATATATTCATCCATCCATCCATCCATCCATCCCATGGGACCCCACACCAGCCTGAAAGTTCCCCCCACACATACATTTTAAGGTTGGGGGGAGAGGGTACGAACAGGAGTGCAGTTCTATTGTAAAAATTGTTCTAATTATTGTTGTTCTAAAATAAATGTGAACACTTAAATAGGACTCCAACTGTTTGCTCAGGTCCAAATGCTCTGTAATAGGAGCCATGGAGAGGGGTCCTGCAGGTGACCATCCTCATCCAGCGCACCCCCCCCCCCCCCCCAAAAAAAAATAAAATAAAATAAATAAATAAATAAATAAAATTAAATGAATAAAAAAAATTAAAAAATAATAAATAGGGGGGTTTTTTTAAATAAAAAAACCCAGCAAATTTGGGGGAAACACTGGTTATAGATTTCTATTTTATAACTCATACTTTATTGAGTCAGTACAAAAACATTTTAGGAGTTCCAAACGTTTTCTCTGCTCATATATCGTGAGCAGAGAAAAACAAAATGGTGGTGCATGCTGCTGAACCAACCGATGAAGAAATAAATATTTTCCAACACAAAATTAAATGTTAAAGAAAAAAATTTTTATCTGAGCAGCATACTATATAAGAGACCACTTTTCAGATTAAAAAAGAAAACATAATGAATGCTACTGGGTTTTGCTGCAAAACTAAGAAGCAAGTGAGACAAAGTGCCCAGAAGAACTGTGGCTGGTTCTGCAAAATGCTCAGTAAAACCTCCAGCTAATTTCCTTATAAAACTGCACTCATTGTACCTGAGACAATTATTTTTTTTTAAGCAAAGGGTTCTCTCACACAGTATTGACGTTGTTTCATACTAAGAGACCCAAACCTGTTCCAGCATGACAATGGCCTGTGCACAAAGTGAGCTCCATGAAGACAGTGTGTTGAGGTTGGAGTGGAAGAACTCCTTGAGGGTCATGCACAGAGCCCTGATCTCAACCCCACTTGTGAATGGACTGGAATTTTTTTTTTTTTTTTAATTTTATCCACATTCATTGGATATGAGCAATTGCACGCTCTGATTGGCTGCTGTACTACTACGATATCAGCTCATATATCACGAGCAGAGAAAAACAAAATGGTGGTGCATGCTGCTGAACCAACCAATGAAGAAATCAGAACTGTCCTTGAAAACGAAACCCCAAAAAAGATCAAGTATTAAAAATAAACAGAAATAGCTAAAAGAATATAGTTAGTTTGTCCCCCCCATATCTCCTGTTCCACACTCCAGCCCAGTTGGTGGCAGTAATGCACCTTTAAGTTGGTTTGCCAACTGCCACAAAACCCTAAAGAAGAAGACCCCCCCCCCCCCCCCCCCCCCCCAAATAAATAAATAAATAAAGCGCAACAAAATATGGAATAAAAGTATTTGATGGGAACACCAGATCTTTTTATTTTTTACAAATTGCGACCGTCATTTCAGTGGTTTGTTTAAATTCTAAGCTGAAATGATTGGACGTTTTGTATAAAGTTTTTATTTATCAAATTTGCAAATAATAAAAATGATCTGTTTCTCAAAATCCAGTGAATGTGGATAGAATACAACCATTATTCCACTCAATCTTGTTGTACATGGCTTATAGCCAACTCAGTGTTACGTGCCTCACTGGTTATCAGCTCATGTACAACTCAATTTAGACTCAATTAACTCAATAATTGTTAATTTATCCATCTCTCCCACTCTCTCTCTCTCTCACACACACACACACACACACCCTGCCCCACCACCAAAAAAGTTGCCACTTGAGAGTATACGATTGGATAATTACTGCAGTGATTAATGCATTTCAACTGGCAATAAATCTTTTAACCTGAACTGATGCAGTGAGTTAGCTTCTCATTTCTTAAAAGACCATGCTAGAAAACCCCCGTGGTTGTGGAAATTATCTTACTATGTTAAAAAATTCCGTGGTTGTGGAAATGATCTTACTATGGAAATGATCTTACTATGTTTCAGAAGGGTCAAATTATTGGCCTCCATCAAGCAAACTTCATGGAAGAGATGTGGTTGGGGAAAAAACTAACTGACCGTGATTGAAGATCATTTAAACACGAAGCTGAATAGTTTATTTAAAAAAAAAAAAAAGACAGTAGAACTCGTGGCTATGTTTAATAGTGAAAGTAAGAGCATTTCCAAATATTTAACGAGAACTCAGAGGATTGGGACTAAACAGCTGTTTAAGAAAGCCACTTGTTAGGGAGGCTAATCAGAAGAAAAGGGTTCAATTTGCTAGGGAGCAATAAGATTGGACTCCGGAGCAATGGAAAAAGGTGACGTGGTCTGATGAGTCTAGATTTACCCTATTTCAGAGCAATGGGTGCATCAGGGTGAGAAGAGAAGTGCATGAAGCGATGCACCCATCATGCATAGTGGCCACTGTACAGGCCTCTGGAGGCAGGGTTATGATTTGGAGTTGCTTGACAGTTGGTCAGGTCGAGGATCAGCAATGTTATGGGGCAATAAAATGAAGTCAGCTGATGACCTAAATGTATTGAATGACCAGGTTCACGTCAGTGGATTTTTTCTTTCCTAATGGCTCAAGCATGTTCCAGGACGACAATGCCTGGATTCATCAGGCATGAAGAATCATTTTCACACATGAACTGGCCACCACAGAGTCTTAACCTTAACCCCATTGAAAGTCTTTGGGATCCTGGAGAAGATTTACAGAGTGCTTTGACTCCTGCCATAAATACAAGATCTCAGTGAAAAATTAAAGCAACTTTAGATGGAAATAAATGTTGTGACACAAGGTTGATACAATGACATGATGAATGTGCACCGTAACCAAATCTAAAGGCAGTTCAACAAAATATTAATGCGCAACATTTTGTGTGTGTGTGTGTGTGTGTGCGCGCGCGTGTGTGTGCTATGCATTGTGGACGCACATACGAGTGTATATACAGAGTACCAGTCAAAAGTTTGGACACACCTCTGACTTCAATGGTTTTGTTTATTTTTATTAATTAAAAGACACTTCATGTCTTAAAGGAAGGATGGACTGTCGTTTCTCTTACTTAGTTGAGTGGTTATCACAGGGGAAGCCATGCCCTAAATGTTAGAGAAGCAGCTTTGGGACTAAAAGGTCACCAGTTCGATTCCCTGGACCAGCAGGAATGGCTGAAGTGCCCTTGAGCAAGGCACCTACCCCACTTACTCCCTGGGTGCTGTAGTACACAGTAGCTGCCCCTGCTCTGGGTATGTGCGTGTGCTCATGTGTGCATGTACAGTATATGTACATGTGACAAAAATAAAGGCTTCTTCTTCTTGACATAATATGGATTACTGCAGTTGTGAATAGAGCTATTTAACTGTATTTTTATTATTTACTATTTGGTTTCAAATGCATTAAGGCGGCAAGAAATTCCACTAATTAACTTCTGACAAGTCACACCCTGTTAATTGAAAAGCATTCCAGGTGACTACCTCATGAAACTGATTAAGATAATGCCAGTAGTGTGCAAAGCATCATCAAGGTAAATGCTGGCTACTTTGAAGAATCTAAAATATCAAACACTTTTTTTTTTACTTTACACTTTGTTTACCACATACAGCTCTGGAAAAAAAATTAAGAGACCGCTGCAAAATTATCAGTTTCTCTGGTTTTAGTATTTATGGGTATGTGTTTGAGGATCATGAACATTCTTGTTTTATTCTATAAACTACTGACATGTCCCCCAAATTCCGCAAAAAAAATCTTGTCAGAGCATTTAATTGCAGAAAATGACAGATAGTCAAAATAACAAGAAGACAGTCATCTATATCTCCTGCCCTATATATCAACTATATACCAAGTTTCAAGATATTATTTGTCACATTTTTCAAGTTCTGCTGCAGGAAACCAACCCTACCTCTTTACACTGACCTCAGCAGCGGGACTTTTGGTCCCGGTGAGCTAAAAATTAAATTCTCACATTTCTTAGTATCAAAAGGCACATATACATTACTTAAAACAACACATATACCAACTTTCAAGACCATACCACTTTCAGTTTTCAAGTTCTGCTCCAGAAACAAAACCTACCTGTACCCCTTAGACTAACCTGAGAGACTAAGTCTGAAATTGTTTCCAGGGAAACATGAAAAATTAAAATTTCTCAAATTTCTTAGTATGAACAAGCACATCTACATCACCTTGTTAACATGTATACCAAATTTCAAATCTGTATCATAAATAGTTTTAGATATATGCTCCGGAAACGAACATTACTCTTAGAAACCAAATCAAAATCTATTTTGTTATGTAAAAATTTGAAAAATACTTTTTTAAAAAAATACAAAATAGCAAAAGGCATCAGTTCACATGTTGCTTGATATGTATACAAAGTTTCATGAAGATATCTTCAGTAGTTTTAAAGATATGGCCTGGAAACGAAAACGTGACCAGCTGGATGGACCCTGTTTCTATATCTCCCACCAAACTTCGTTTGGGCAGGGGATAAAAAAGATGAAGTGTTTTCAGACCTTGAATAATGCATGGAAATCAAGATCATATTAAATTTTTCAACAATACTAATTTTTGAACTTCAGATGAGTTCAAAAATAATCCAGCCACTGGGGGTGCATAAGCGTACTCTTGGTGCCAGTCCCAAGCCTGGATAAATTGGAGAGGGTTGCGTCAGGAAGGGCATCCGGCATAAAACTGTGCCAAATCTAATATGCGGAATGAAAAGAGAAATACCATACTGGATCGGTTGGGGCCCGGATTAACAACGACCGCCTCTGGTACTGTTGGTCAACAGGGTGCCGGTGGAAAGTGTGCTATTGCTGCGCCAAAACAGAGAAGGAGAGAGGGGGGAGGCGTGTTAGGAGAGAGTGTGAAAGATGGAAGGGAAGGAGCTTAGAATTGAGGGTAGGAACACTGAATGTGGGAACATTGACTGGCAGATCAAGAGGGTTAGCAGGTATGATGGAAAGAAGGAAGTTGGACATTTTGTGTGTGCAAGAGATGAGGTGGAAAGGAAGCAAGGCCAAGAACATTGGAGATGGATGCAAGTTGTTTTATTATGGAGTCGATGGAAAGAGAAATGGTGTTGGTATTGTTTTGAGGGGAGAGTTGGTCAACAGTGTGATTGATGTGAAGAGGGTGTCAGATAGAGTGATAGGCATGAAGTTGGAGATTCAAGGAGTGGTAATCAATGTTGTGCGCGCGTACGCCCCACAGGTTGGATGTGAGAATGAAGAGAGTCTTTCTGGGAAAAGATGGATGAAGTGGTAGAAAGTATACCGAGGGAGGAGCGCGTGCTGATAGGAGCAGATTTCAACTGACATGTTGGCGAGGGAAACAGAGGAGATGAGGACGTGATGAGCAGATATGGTGTAAGAGAGAGAAATGTGGAAGGGCAAATGGTGGTTGATTTTTCAAAGAGGGTGAATTTGGCAATAGTCAATACATACTTCGAGAAGAAAGAGCAGCACAGGGTGACGTTTAAGAGTGGAGGCAGATCTACACAGGTGGACTACATACTCTGCAGAAGGAGTAACCTGAAGGAGATAGGAGACTGTAAAGTGATGGCAGGGGAGAGTGTAGCTAGACAACATCAAGTGGTTGTGTGCAGGATGAGCTTGAAAGTGAAAAAGAGCAAGCGTGAAATAGTGGAGCCGAAGATTAAGTGGTGGAAACTAAAAGAGGTTGAACATCAGAAAGAGTTTAGGGAAGAAATGAGATGAGCATTGAGTGGTCACGGAAATCTGCCAGAAGATAGGAATACTACTGCTATACTAGTAAGAGAGGCAGCAAGGAAGGTGCTAGGGTGGTCATCGGGAAGGAGGAAGGAAGACAAGGAGACATGGTGGTGGAACAAAGAAGTGCAGGAAATTATAAAAGAGAAGAGGCTAGCAAAGAAGAATTGGGACGAGCAGAGAGACGAGGAAAGCAGGCGGTTATACAGAGAGACGAGACAGAAGGCAAAAAGAGCGGTAGCGAAGGTGAAAGCAGATGCATACCAGGAGTTGTACAAAAGATTGGAGACCAAAGAAGGAGAGAAAGACCTGTACAGACTAGCTAGGCAGAGAAACAGGGAAGCGAGGGATGTACAGCAGGCAAGAGTGATGAAAGATGTAAATGGAAATGTGCTGACAAACAAACAAAGAGAGCGTATTAAGAAGGTGGAAAGAGTACTTTGAGGAGTTATTAAATGAGGAGAATCCAAGAGAGAAAAGGTCAGATTCATTGGAGACAGCAAATCAGGAAGCAGAGTTGGTTAGTAAGGATGAGGTGAGGGCAGCCATGAAAAGAATGAAGACTGGGAAAGCAGTTGGACCAGATGGTATCCCGATTGAGGCTTGGAGATGTTTGGGTGAGATGGCTGTGGAGTTCCTAGCAAGATTGTTTAATAAGATCCTAGAGAATGAGAAAATGCCAAATGAATGGAGAGTGTGCTAGTCCCAATATACAAGAATAAGGGAGATGTACAGAGCTGCAGTAATTACAGAGGAATAAAATTGATGAGCCACACCATGAAGCTATGGGAAAGGGTATTGGAAGCGAGACTGAGAAGAGAGGTAGCAATCTGTGAACAGCAGTACGGGTTTATGCCAAGGAAGAGCACATCGGATGCAATTTTTGCTCCAAGAATGTTAATGGAGAAGTACAGAGAAGGCCAGAGAAAGCTACATTGTGTGTTTGTAGACCTGGAGAAGGCATACGACAGAGTGCCGAGAGATGAGTATTGTATGAGAAAGAGTGGAGTGAATGAGAAGTATATTAGAGTGGTGCAAGACATGTATGAGAACAGTGAAACAGCAGTGAGGTGTGCAGTTGGAACGAATGAATGGTTCAAGGTGAAGGTGGGACTCCATCAAGGATCTGCTTTGAGTCCTTTTTTGTTTGCCATAGTGATGGATAGCTTGACGGACAAAGTGAGGCAAGAGTCACCATGGAACATGATGTTTGCGGATGATATTGTGATATGTGGTGAAAGTAGAAAGGAGGTTGAGTTGGGTTTGGAGAGATGGAGGTATGCACTGGAACGAAGAGGAATGAAGGTGAGCAGGAGCAAAACCGAATACATGTGCATCAAATGAGAATGGGGATGAGAGTGTAGTGAAGATGCAAGGAGCAGACGTAAAGAAAGTTGGTGAATTCAAGTACCTGGGGTCAACTGTGCAGGAAAATGGGGGCTGCGATAGTGAGGTGAGAAAGAGAGTGCAGGCAGGGTGGAACAGTTGGAGAAGGATTTCGGGAGTCATTTGTGATAGGAAAGTCCCAGCAAAAGTGAAAGGCAAGATGTACAAGAGAGTAGTGAAACCAGCTGTGATGTATGGATTGGAGACCGTACCCTTAACAAAGAGACATGAGGCAAAGTTGGAGGTGGCGGAGTTGAGGATGTTAAGGTTTGCGATGGGAGTGACAAGGTTGGACAGGATAAGGAACAAGCACATCAGAGGGACAGCACATGTGGAGAGCTTGGGAATTAAGCTAAGAGAGATGAGACTGAGATGGTATGGGCACATCCTGAGAAGAGATGCAGAGCATGTGGGAAGGAGAATGTTGAGGATGGAGCTGCCAGGCAAACGAAAATGAGGAAGGCCAAAGAGGAGATACATGGATGTGGTAAGAGAGGACATGAAAGTGGCAGGTGTGGTAGAGAAGGATGTGGAAGACAGGGAGCAATGGAGACGAAAGATCTGCTGTGGTGACCCCTAATCAGGAGCAGCCAAAAGATGATGATGAGTTCAAAAATCAATATTTGGTGGAATAACTCTGATATTTAATCACAGCTTTCATGTGTCTTGGCATGCTCTCCACCAATCTTTCACGTTGCTCATGGGTGACTTTATGCTACTCCTGTCGCAAAAATTCAATCAGCTCAGCTTTGTTTGATGGCTTGTGACCATCCATCTTTCTCTTGATCACATTCCAGAGGTTTTCAATGGGGTTCAAGTCTGGAGATTGGGTTGGCCATGACAGGTTCTTGATCTTGCGGTCCTCTATCCATACCTTGATTGACCTGGCATGGAGCTCCGTTCTGCTGGAAAACCCAATTCTCCAAGTTAGGGAACAGTGTCAGTGAACAGGAAGGAAGCAAGTTTTACTCCATGATAACCATGTACATGGCTTGATTCATGTGTCCTTCACAAACAAAAATCTGCCCCATTCCAGCCTTGCTGAAGCACCCTCAGATCATCACTGATCCTCCACCAAATTTCACAATGGGTCCGAGGCACTGTGGCTTGTAGGCCTCTCCAGGTCTCCGTCTAACCATTAGATGACCAGGTGATGGGAAAAGCTGAAAATTGGACCCATCAGAGAAGAGGACCTTACTCCAGTCCTCTACGGTCCAATCCTTATGGTCTTTAGCAAACCTCAGCCTGGTTCTTCTTTGCTTCTCATTGATGAAGGGCTTTTGTCTAGCTTTGCATGACTTCAGCCCCGCCGGGAGGAGCCTGTTTTGAACCTTTCTTGCTGTGCAGTTAACCCCAGCTGTCATTTGCTATTCTCTTTGTTGGTCACTTGATGTTATCCTACAGTTGTTGAGTGACATTCAAAGGAGTTGATGATCATCTTGGTCAATGTAGAGTCATTTTCACCCTCTGCCAGTCTGTAACTTTGTTGTACCCGATGCCTGCTGGTTGACGTTATTCTTATGAACTGCCATCTTTGAAATTTTGAAGATGGAAGCAAACTGATGCTCACTGTATCCCTCTGCCAGTAAAGCCAGAATGGAACCCCTTCTTTTTCTCACTCAAAAATTCTCTTTTTAACTGTTTTGGCATGATGAATAGATATTTTTGTATTCCAATTAAATTTAAGGTACTACTAGCACTGTTTTTGCCATCCAAATTGGTCCTATTGCAAACGGATAGTGATGACCACAGCAGTGGTTTTTATACTTTTCCTCATTAAATAAGATTTGGTTCAGGTAATCACCTAATCAGTACCTCATTAAGTAAAATGAGGTGTGCTTGTGTTGGAATTCCAGCACAGACACTGGAATGAAATGGCTGCCATACATAAAGATGCTGATTTAAGAAAAAAAAAACTGAAGTGGTCTCTTAATTTTTTCCAGAGCTATAATTCTATATATTATTTCATAGTCTTGATGTCTTCAGTATTGCTCTACAATGTAAAAAATACAGAAAGACCCATGAATGAGTAGCTGTGTCCAAACTTTTGACTGGTTGTCTCACACGCACACACAAACACACACACACTTGCAATTAAACAGAAATGTACAGTGTCCCCTGTGCCTCCTCTCTTGTTAAAGTTGCTGAGGTATAATGTGGTGAAACAAATACGTGTCTGGATGAATGGCATGGCCTTTGTGCCTACAGGCATCTTACCTTTTGCTGATACGATAGTGGGCGGTCTCCAGTACGCCAGTGACAGGGTTGGAAATGGTGGCTCGGCGCAGCTGTGAAGCCAACCGGCCGAGAGGAGACGAATTACTCACTATGCCAATTAAGCACATTGGTTTGGGGATTACGATGTTCCCATAACACTAAACCTCAATGGGCCTCATTTATCCATCTTTTTGTGAAGTTCTATGTGAATGTTTGTGTAAGCCAAACTGAACTTTCCACTTTTCAAAAGGTACGAGAAACAGCAGAACTGCAGAAGTTATTTTGACTCACTTCTCATCTCATCTCATCATCTCATTATCTCTAGCCGCTTTATCCTTCTACAGGGTCGCAGGCAAGCTGGAGCCTATCCCAGCTGACTACGGGCGAAAGGCGGGGTACACCCTGGACAAGTCGCCAGGTCATCACAGGGCTGACTCACTTCTATGCCAATTAAAATAATAAATAAATAAATAAATAAATAATAGCAATGCCACAGCACCTGAAAAGATCAGAATCTAATGATAAATTACAGATAATGTTTATGGGTTTCTTCATTTTTTAAATTCATATCAATAATAGCAATTTTAAAAAAATACAAACCGTTCCTCAATCGTACTCTTAGTTTCATATCTCGAGAATAAGGATGTGTTTGATAGAGACTAAAAAGCACTTAAGTCACTCTGAATAAGGGCCTCTGCTACTGTAAATGTAATAGAAATAAGCAATTTAAAAACTTGACAATATAATCTATATATCGAAGTGCAGCAATTCATATAAATTAAATGAAGTCAGTTAAGTCAAGGTTTACATTAGTCAGTCTTCCTGTGTGTAAATTTACACACTTAGGAGCATGAATAGAATACGATTGGGGTTTTTTTCCAGAAATTATGGGATTTTCATTAATACTGAATTTCTTGGAAAATGGATGATATTCTATGAACCATTTTACAAATAAATCAATTTGTATTCAACTTGATAAATGAGGCCCAATGTTTCATAAATGAACACATCCCTCAGTTAGCCTGAACTACAAGGTCATACTGTGCTGGCAATAGCATTAGCTACAGTATATAACTGCATTAGTGCAGAATATTACAGCATATTTTAGCATTTGGTAGTAATCTAGGAACACTTAAATTCAGTGCAAAACTAAGTGGAGCACCATGTCTAGAATGGTTTCTCCAGTTCAGATATTTTGCCCCCTCTTTATTTATTTATTTAAAAACACAACAAATCAACTCATGAAGAGCTTTGCAATTTATTAAATGTGTAACATATTAGGTGTTCAGCACTAGTCCTGAAAACCAGTGACCGGTGATTCATTTTATAACCAACAACCAAGTTCATTCCAGCAGACATTAAAACTGATCTAAAATAAAATATTTGTAATTGATAGAATTGTAGATCTTATTGAACTCACCCTGGGCTTGGCTAGTTCCTTTACTTTTTCCATCTCTCTTTCACTGATGATGCTGTGGAAACGTACAATGCGTGGCTGGTCCCACTCATCCTCCTGTTTTACAGGGCCCAGCACATAGTATGGGTGCCTGTTGTTGTCGTAGAAACGGCAAAACAGCCGGCTCTGTTTGCGTGGGGTCTGTGTGGTTCAAAATGAACAGTAAACACTGTAAATCCACTCCTATAAACGTGCAGAGTACATGGCCTGGCCAGCTAATAAACGTGCAGAGTACATGGCCTGGCCAGCTAATAAACTGATTCCAATTAACCACTACTTCAAACAGCTCTATATAGTACAGGGTGTTTTTAAAAAATGTGATATTATGTGAGATGTAAATATCCCAGAAACTACATAGTCGAGGCAAATGAAACTGAACAGGCTTAATGTTGAGCAATACAAGATTTATTCCTCAAAATCTGAATGAGAAATTCAAAAAGGTATGTGAATTCCATAAACGATTTCACAAATTTTCAATATGTGCACTGCCTGAGACACAGACACACAGAGACAGCCTTCCTCCTTGAACTTTTTGTGCCATGTCCAAATCTGCATTGCAGTTGGTCCATTTTTAGAGAATTCCCTCATAAATGCATACTGCACAGTCTTGTTCGACTGTGTCTGAACATACTCTAACACACAAAACACCTTTTTTTTTCCCAGTGAATAGCATTTCTATACCTAAAAAGATAAAAACAAAAAACATTAAACCTAAAATTTTGACCTGTTTCCACACACGCTGTTAAAATTTGAGGTCAACTGAATGAGAAATGGCAAAGTGATTAGATTGCGAAATTATATCAATTTTTTTAAACACCCTGTATATACAGTATATACAGACAGGTAACAACTGAAAGGGTAGGTGAGTGGAGAAAAATAAATGGGTAGAAATTAGTGCTGTCAAAAATGTCGCGTTATTAACGCGTTAACTTGACTCAATTTTAACAGCGATAATTTTTTTATCGCGAGATTAACGCTCTGTGACATGATGCCACGCCCCGCACAGCCAGAGTCCTCTGCCCTCCCCCGAAGAGCCACGGTGCTCGGCTTAGGTTTCGTTTTCCCATCGGCGGCTCCAGCCCCACTTTGCAGTGGCTGTGACAAGACGTGTTATGCTCTGCAATAAAAAAAAAAAAATTGGTACAACCAGTGTTCGAACTATGCCGATATTTTCGGGGGGTCCCTTTTTTTCCCTTGGGGGGGTGCTTGCGCTTGTCTCAGAGCGCGGCTCTCCATCGCGCGCTCGCTTCGGATATGCAAATGCTTCCCGTTACACACGATTGCTATGTCATTAAACATCATTTTGCCAATATTTTAGAGACCCCCCAACATTTCCCAAATCATGTTTTCAAGGGATCTCATGTCTGTTTCAGGGGATCTCGGATCCCCCGAGTACCCCCGTAGTTCGAACGGTGAGCAAGCCCATTCACTTTTTTATGCTGATAAGAGAATTACAATGGTTTTTCGTGTGACAAAAATGTGCGATTAAATTGCGATTAATCGCGAGTTAACTATGACAGTCGCGACATTAATCGCGATTAAATATTTTAATCGCTTGACAGCACTAGTAGAAATGTTTCCAGGAGGTGGACTATGCAATAAAGCAAATAAAATCCCAATATGCTCTGTGATCTTTATAAAAATGCTGAGCAGGCCCAGTTGACCTCAGCTTTAGATTATGATGGTAAAAGGAAAAGATCAAAGTGAATCTGAAAGAGGGTTCATTATTGGGGCATGGATGATGGTGCATTCTGTCACAAAAACTGCTCAACTGCCTGCTGTTTCAGTAGGAACAGTGGCTAAACTAGAACCTGCATTTACAGTACCAGTCAAAAGTTTGGACATGCCTACTCATTCATAGGTTTTTCTGTATTTTGACTATTTTCAACATTGTAGAACACTACTGAGGACATCAAAACTCTGAAATAACAGCTTACTGGAAACATCAGGAGATCTGTGAAGGACAACTTGATCTTGGAAATTACAACACCAAGAGATGGAGTAAGGCCAATGCCAAAGGCAAGAAAAAGCTTGTTACACATACAGTCCGAGAAGCTGCAGAAGAAGACTGTCGCTTAAAAGCGATCAGTCTCACCTACCAAAGGCAGTTAATGCAATGGGACCAGGCACTCAAGCAACCGCTGTCCTGGAAGGAACTCTGGGGTGCTGACCAGGGTAAGCTGACCTTCCTCCTGCAAGCCATGGTTGCCCACCTGCCAACCCCAAACAACCTTAAAGCATATACGCAGAGCCATGGCCTCACTTTCGTTTATAAATGCCTTGAGACCTCAAGAATGGCACAAGAATAGTTTTAAGTTATATTATTTACTTTTAATTTATTTTTAAGTTATATTACTTATTAAGTTATATTGTTCCAGTTCTGTTCTCGGCCACTAGGGGGCAGTGTGGAATAGCAGATGCAAGATGGCGGCGCACTTTTGGCCCTTTTCCACTACCCTTTTTCAGCTCACTTCAGCTCGCTTCAGCCCGACACGGCTCGCGTTTCGACTACCTCAAAACAGCACGACTCGGCTCGCTTCAGCCCTGCTTAGCACCCAAAACTCGCACGGTTTTGGAGTAGGGCTGAAGCGAGCCAAACCGAGCTGAGTGAGGCTAGGGGCGTGAGCAGACACTCCCCTGTGCACTGATTGGTGAGGAGGAGTGTCCTCACATGCCCACACACGCCCCACGAGCACGCTGGGATCTGTAAACACCGTAAACCCGGAAGAAGATCACTGATGTCACTGTTTGCGCCGCTTAACGACATCACGTGACGTCCACCCACTTTCGCTAACTCCACCCAATGTGTCCACCCACTTCCAGCCAGCACGGTTCAGCGCGGTTGTAGTCAAAATGCAACCCCAACAGCCCCACTCAGCTCGACTCAGCACGGCACGGCTCAGCCCAACTCAGCCGCGTTTGTAGTGGAAAAGCGGCAATAGTTGCTGCGGCCCAGAGCTCCCAAAACATATGCAACTTTTTATTTTATCGTTTTTAACCTTGTTTTAGTAAGGATTAGCAACAGTTTACAATCAGTGAGAGCATGCACTGTTTACAGTCCGGAAGAACTCATCGATATTGGACTGGAAGGCTTTATTCCTCCACTACCCACGGATATCCCTGAAGAACTACTTAGAACCACTGTGCCTGCGTGGGTAAACAACCGAGCCAAGTCACACCATCGTCGGAGGAGATACAGGAGAAAGAAGTGGGGTAAGAGAGACGGCATCCAGATGAGGCTGAAGAACTGCCCTCACAAACCTCCACTCCCCAGCCTAGTCCTCGCGAACACCCAGTCCTTAACCAGCAAGATGGACGAGTTGAGACTCAGGATCTCAACACAGAAGTGGAACAGCTGTGCCCTACTCTTCACGGAGACATGGCTAAGCGCTAATATCCCCGACTCGGCTATTCAGATTGCCGGCTGGACTGTATACCGGGCTGACCGAACTGCTAACTCTGGCAAGGACAAAGGTGGAGGTGTGTGTACTTACGTGAGTAACTCTTGGTGCACCTCTGTTATTATCATAGAACAACATTGCTCTCTGGACTTGGAGTTTATTTCTCTGCAGTGCAGACCGTTTCATCTCCCAAGAGAATTCACCGCGGTGTTTCTCCTCACTGTTTACATTCCTCCCCAAGCTAACGCTAAGATGGCATTGAGCAAACTTTATGACAGCATCAGCGACTTGTAAAACTCTCACCCCGACGCTGTGTTCATTATAGCTGGAGACTTTAACCATGCTAAATTGAAGTCTGTTCTGCCTAATTTCTATCAGTTTGTGGATTTTCCAACCAGAGGAAAGAATACACTAGACGTTGTTTACTGTAACATTGCCAACGCATACAAAGCATCCCCCTCCCCCCACCTCAGACGCTGCGACCACATCCCTCTGTTCTTGACCCCTGCATATAAGCCTCTCATTGCCAGGTCAAAGCCCACTAACCAGATCATCAGAGTCTGGCCTGAAGGAGCTATTGAATGCTTGCAAGACTGTTTTGAGGACACTGACTGGGAACTTTTTAATTCGATCTCTACCTTGGATAGACAATCAGACCTAAATACATATGCATCTTCTGTTCTGGACTACATTAGCTTCTGTGTAGACAATGTCACCACCCACAAGACCATTCGCACCTTTCCAAATTGCAAGCCCTGGATGAACAGACAAGTCCAGAACCTGCTGGCAATCAGAGACAAGGCTTTTCACTCCGGCGACCAGGCAGCCTACACAGTAGCCAGGGACAACCTGAAGAGGGGCATCAGGGAAGCTAAGCACTCCTATAAAGAAAAAATAGAGCAGCACTTTGTGGACTCTGACCCCAGACGCATGTGGCAGGGCATCAAATCCTACACTGACTACAAGAGCACCAACCCCTGTCTGCCCAGCTCTCACAATCCAACCCTCCCTGATGACCTCAACAAATTCTTTGCACGGTTTGATGAGGGACCCATTCCCCAACCCCCCACTGAACTTATGGACACTGCATCACATGCACTGGTGCTAAGCGAACACGAGGTTAGGCGGGCCCTCGGCAGCATTAACCCTCGCAAAGCACCAGGACCAGACGGAGTTCCCGGAAAGGTCCTAAAATACTGTGCAGGCCAACTAAGCACAGTCCTCACTAACCTGTTCAACATCTCCCTGGACCAAGCTGCAGTCCCCACCTGCTTCAAAACCAGCACCATTGTTCCTGTCCCCAAGCAGGCGGCCATCAAGTCCCTGAACGACTATCGCCCAGTAGCACTCACACCCATTGTGATGAAGTGCTTTGAACGACTGGTGCTAGCTTACATCAAATCCAACACCCCCCCATTCCTTGACCCACATCAGTTTGCATACAGGACCAACAGATCAACGGAGGACGGCATTTCATTGGCCCTTCACACTGCCCTCTCACACCTGGAGGAACCAAACAGTTATGTGCGTATGCTATTCATTGACTACAGCTCGGCATTTAAAACCATCCCCCCTCTCAAGCTGGCCACTAAGCTGTACAACCTCGGCTCCAGTCCCCAGCTCTGCAGATGGATACTGGACTTCCTCAGTAACAGACCTCAGTCTGTGCGCATGGGCAAACTCCACTCAAGACCCATCACCCTGAACACAGGCGCGCCGCAGGGATGTGTGCTCAGCCCCCTTCTCTACTCCCTCTTCACACATGACTGTGTTCCTAAGCACAGCACAAACACAATCGTGAAGTTTGCTGACGACACAACTGTGATTGGCCTGATCTCCAATAACAACGAGTCGGCCTACAGGGAAGAGGTGGAGCACCTGGCACGCTGGAGCCAAGACAACAACCTGGCCCTGAACTCCAAGAAGACGAAGGTGGTGATCTTGGACTTCAGGCGGCGTGGCCAGGGTGACCACCACCAATCCATCAGCATTGGAGGGGAGTCAGTGGAGGTGGTGCAGAGCTTTAGGTTCCTGGGAGTTCACATCAGCCAGGACCTGTCATGGACCACCAACACCTCGGCAATAGCCAAAAAGGGGGCCCAAAGGCTGCACTTCCTGCGGACACTGAAGAAGGCCCAACTACCACAAAATCTGCTCATCAATTTCTACCGCTGCACCATTGAATCAGTCATTACATACTGCATTACATCATGGTACTCCAACTGCACCTCCGACAACAAGAAGACGCTACAGCGCATCATTAAAACGGCACAGAGGATCATTGGCAGCCAACTCCCCACACTTGAGGAGATTCATCACACACGCTGCACAAACAGAGCAATAAACATACTGAAGGATCACACACACCCCGGTCACAGGCTCTTCACCATGCTGCCATCTGGCAGACGCTTCAGGACGCTGCGCAGCCGCACTACAAGACTGAAGAACAGTTTCTATCCCACCGCCATCAGACTTTTGAACTCCATGCGTCACCTGCCCCCCCTCATTACTTCAGGACGTGCTGAACTGTGAGATGCCAGTGGTCCCCCCAGGCTGGGAAACCTGGAAGGCATGTGTGTGTGCCTGTAGCCGCAGGCTGTGTGTGCGTGTGTGTGTGGTGGGGGTGGGGGGAGGGGGGGTGTCTGTCCAATAGTGACCATTGTCTGTCCAATAGTGTGATCACTGTATTAGGACATTACTGATACTGACCCCTGCTTTCCTGGACTGTGCAGTGGGGTCTGTGCAATAGGACCCTGTGCATTGGTCTGGGTAAATATATTGCATTCTGTGGCCACAGCTTTGTAATGTAATATGATGACTCACTTGCACCTTATTTATTACTATTACTATATATATACCTCTACTTTTATCTTCCCAACTGTGTGTGTGTATGGGTATGTGTCCCATACCAACATTAATCCACCTCTACTGTGCTGCTAACTTGGTCAGTGAATACCTGAACCCTGCACCTATTTATTATTTATCTTAATTTTATATCATCACTTTCAACCTTACCAGCACATTTGATTGTATATATTTATTGTGGATTTTTATATTTTCTATATATATATATTTTAAATATTGATGTACAGTACCTATATTGCTTAACTACTTATTACTTTTATGGGCATCTGTGGGCTGTTTCTAAACGACATCTCACTGTACTTGTATGGTGACAAAGTACTACTAAAAAGTACTACTAATCATGAAGTGCTAACGATAAATCTAATATAGTAATTTTTATGATTAAAGTGATTTATATAGGTAGTGGTCCGAGTGAATGACCTTGACGTCCGTAACGTCACAGCAGGAAGTCTATTGGTCTCCTCGCCATTTTCACTATACACAGAGCTGACTGCAACTCCAATCCTCCATTTTGAGCCAATTTATCGCCATGCCACGTAGATGTGTTTTTGGCCGGTGCAACAACACGACAGAAGGTGGATTTATGTTGCATTCATGGCCCAAGAATATTCAAACTGCAAAGATCTGGATGTGTTTTGTGAGAAGTTCACAGACACATTGGGCAGCTATGAAGTGGTCTTTCCTCTGCACATTTTACTGAAGACTCGTACAAAACCTCTGATCTGTTGAGGAGTATTAGCTATAAGCCCGTATTGAAAGAGGGTACAGTCCCAACAATTAAAGAAAAATAAAACAAGAAAAGGAAAGTATTTATTTTTTTTAATGTGAGTTCAGTTGCACCAGTCCTCCTGGAGCATGAGCCGAGGGTTGTTGCTAAAACCCGGGATGAACTGGGACGGGACATATCGCTCGGGCAGTGACCTCCCCGCGGTTGTTGCTAAAACCGGTGACATCCCGTTCCGTCCCAGGTTTTAGTAATTGCCTGAGCCTAACAGTAATGGTGGAATACACAGTATGGAGAGAATGAGTGAAGTAGCCGTCTTATTTCTAAACTGGATATTGCTGCCATCTCACCCTTACGTGGAAGAAGTGAATGGATGGAGAACTGAACGAACAACTGAAAATCAGATTGTTTCAAAACAATCGGCCACAAGATCGGCCTTCAAGAAGCGATAACACAGATGGGTAAGCTCCAACTCTCAATTGGATTAAAAAACAAAACAAAAACAAAAAAACGTTGTTTACCTGCATTTAGATTAATACATGTCACTTGCATTGTGTGTTTAAGTTACTGGTATAAGATTATTTAATTTGCTTCAGAATGTGATTGTCTCAGTTCATCTGATTATTTAATTAGCCTTTTATGTTTTACCAGTGAAAATGCATGTTGCATAAGTTATAACACCTATCCTGTTTTAATGAGAGTCAACCCACAGTCACTGAAGTCAAATCAGTCTTAGTTGAGCAAGTCGATAACGGTATTTCTTACTTTCACCATAAATTTTTATTTACATGACTTTGGTCTATAGCTGTAAAAGGCCTCGGCCTTAAAATCGGTTACCACAGTGGCGACACGCACTCAGGCATGGCTAGCTCAGCGGGGCAGCTCGAATGTCAACTTTGCAGTCGATTTTAACTCAAAAATCTTTTTTTATTCCCATTTATGCAGCATACAAGAGTCAAGGATGGAGATACTATCCACTCAGAAATGTATTTAAAAATAAAGGTTCTGCGTATCTGCTTTAAGATTTGGGGCAGAGAAGAAACTCAATCGTTCAAGCACTGTGGGGCAGCTGTTTGCACCCTGAATCACATTTTGACAGGATGGCCCAAAGTACTGGGAGAACGCTGATACAGGTGGAAGCACAACAAGGTCCTTACAGAAAGCGTCAAATGGACAGACTAACATGAACTGAAGAGAGCCAAATACCAAGACTTGATTGAAGAGGTTCTTGTCAAAGGATGGCATGCAACTTTATTTCCCCACTGAAGTTGGCTACCACAGTTTCCCAACAAAATCAGTTCACTATTTCTTTCAGAAGTTGAGGTTGGAGCCCAAACAGTTGAAGAAAGCCATAGGGGGAGATAGCCACAGCAGCTGAGACCAGATCAAAATAGCTGTGATTGACAAGAGCCCACAATTGGAACCCTTCAGCAGGTGAAGGCTAATTCATTATATTACAGGCATTGAGCAGACACTCCAGAGCATCGTACAACAAAACCATGACATACCCACAGCAGTGGGCAGCCCAGGGAGCAGTTGGAGGTAAGGTGCCTTGATCAAGGGGACTTTAGCCATTCCTGCTGGTCCAGGGAATCGAACCGGCAACTTTTTGGTCCCAAAGATGCTTCTCTAACCTTTAGGCCATGGCATGCAGTCTTTGCTGCCCTGCTCAGGCAAGGGGTACAGACTAAGGGGTGAAACGCTGGCAACTCGGAGATACCTGCTGATGAGGCAGAAAGGTTTCCAACACTGCAAATGTTCCTTCCACCTTGTCACATGTATTACTGTCATGAGAAGGAACCAGCAACATCATGTCTTAAGCAGCTCCTGCAGTTTCTGCTTGTAACAAAGGATCTCTGATGCTTATTTCACATGGAACATGTATGGAATTATGTGGTTAACAAAAAGTGTTAAAAATGTTTCTTATTTTAGATTCTTCAAAATAGTCACCATTTACCTTGATGAAAGTACAACCCCAGTTCCAAAAAAGTTGGGACACGTTGTAAAATCTAAATAAAAACAGAATGAGAAGATTTGCAAATCATGAAAACCCTACATTTCACTGAAAATAGTACAAAGACAACATATCACATGTTGGAACTGAGAAATTTAATTGTTTTTCGAAAAATTTCTGCTCATTTTGAATTTGATGTCAGTAACATGTTTCAGAAAAGTTGGGACAGGGGCAACAAAAGACTGTAAAAGTTGTGTAATGCTAAAAAACTAATTTGGTTAATTGTCAACAGGTCAGTAACATGACTGTGTATAAAAAGAGCATCCCAGAGAGGCGGAGTCTCTCAGAAGTAAAGATGGGGCGGGGTTCACTGCTCTGTAAAAGACTGCGTGGGCAAACAGTGCAACAATTTAAGAATAACGTTCCTCAATGTAAAATTGCAAAGAATTTGGGGATCACATCATCAATGGTCCATAATATCATTAAAAGATTCAGAGAATCTAGAGAAATCTCTGTATGCAAAAGACAAGGCTGAAAACTGACATTGGATGCCTGTGATCTTCAGGCCCTCAGGAGACACTGCATTAAAAGCAGACACGTGTCTGTAGTGGAAATCAGTGTATGGGCTCAGAAACACTTCAGAAAACCATCATCTGTGAAAACACTTCATTACTTAGAGATGAAAGTGGAGCAAAGAAAAAAAAAACCTGAAAGTCAAACTGGGGGGGGGGCAACGTCCCCAAAAAATATTTTAATAACACGCAAAACCCTGCATTCTAGTGCATTTTAGTACTTATTTTCACTAAAACAAGTTATAACTTTTAAGCCTTTTTCTTTCATGTACATTAATGATTAACATGTCAAAAATATCAAATTTAATTCCCCTAGTTAATGAGTAATTTTCAGGAGTGCATTTAGAAAACACGGTGATTTTCCTGGCTACACAGTTCATTACTTTGGAAAAAAAAATCAGACAGTTGAAGGTAAACTCAGCAAAATCCCAAAACAGTACTGTTAAAAAGTAAAGGTCTGTTAGAGTTTCTAAAGCTTTCAGGTTTCAATGTTGGGGACATTGAGCCTCGTTTATCAATCTTTTAGTAGAGTTGTGTGTTTGCATAAGCTAAAGTGAACTAAAAATTTCCAACTCGTATTTATGCGAGTTGAAGCCAATTGTTTACATTAGTTCGTATTGTCTGTAAATTTAAACACACCAATGAATACCAAATTTCTCATATAAATCAGGGGCGTAGGGTGTGTGTGTGTGTGTGTGTGTGTGTGTCACACACTGACTGGCAGCCTGAGTACATTATGTAACAAAAAATAATTACCATTGCTAGTTTTAGGCAGCTTAGAAACCGGCTCTTCCATTATTGCTGTTTCTTCCACGTTTTCTTGATGTTGTGTTCTAGAAACGGCACTAAAACTTAGCTTCGAAACCACAAAATGCAACTTTGATGGAAAAAAAAATTATATATATATATATATATATATATATATATATATATATATATATATATATATATATTGCTTACCTCTCTTCACGTCGAAAGAAGGGGGAAAGTTTTGCTTGTTTTGACATGGCGAATTATTAACACGAGAAAATACTCGTAATTGGCAACTAAAAAGACTGCAGCTACACTGGCAGCTTGAACATACTTTATAGTGTGATTGTGTTGCGCTTGCGCAGAATGATGTCAGTCCTGCGCACCTTAGCACGCACGCCATTAACAAAGAACACCTGTCTTTAATCAATGAACCATGTTTGGGCTATTTAAGGACTACGCCCATGCAAGGACAATGCAAAGTATTATGCCGCGTCTAGGAACGCGAAAAATCCGGAAAATAAATTTCTCCATTCAGAAAACCGGAGATTTAAGAGTTTTGTCAAATATCCGGATTTCCGGGTCATTAGCGGAAAAAATCTGGAGGAAAATCTAAAAATCCTGAATTCCGGGAAAATCCGGAACACTTTCATGACTAATTACTGCATCCACAAATGCAAGTTAAAACCAGATATAAACAATATCCAGAAACCCTGCCCCCTTCTCTGGGCCCAAGCTCTTTTACGATGGACTGAGGTGAAGTGGAAAACTGTCTAATGAATCAAAAGTAGAAATTCTTTTTAGAAATCATGGACCCCACGTCCTCCAGGCTAAAGAGGAGAGGGACCATCCGGCTTGTTATCAGTGCACAGCTCAAAAGCAGCATCTGTGATGGTATGAGGGGGCATTAGTGCACATGACATGGAGAGCTTGTACATCTGGGAAGGCATCATTAATGCTGAATGATATAAACACATTTCAGAGCAATATGCTGCCATCCAGACTAAATCTTTTTCAGGGAAGGCCTTCCTTCTTTCAGCAAGACGATGTCAAACTGCTTTCTGTGCATATTAAAACTACATGGCTCCATAGTAAGAGTGTCCGGGTGCTAAACTGGCCTGCTGCAGTCCAGACCTGTCTCCCTTTTAAAACATTTGGTGCATTCTGAAGCGCAAAATACGACAAAGGAGACCCCGAACTGTTGAGCATCTGAAATTGTATCTCAGGCAAGAATGGGACAACATTTCTCTTTCAAAATTACAGCAGCTGGTTTCCTCAGTTCCCAAACGTTTACAGAGTGTCGTTAACAGTAGAGATGATGCAACACAGCGGTAAACACGCCCCTGTCCCAACTTTTCTGAAAGACATTGCTGACATCAAATTCAAAATGAGCATATATTTCTCAAAAAACAATAAAATTTCTCAGTTTCAATACATATGTTGTCTTTGTACTATTTTTAATTAAATATAGCATTTCCATGATTTGTAAATTACCGCATTCTGTCTTTATTTACAGTTTACACAGCGTCCCAACTTTTTTGGAATTGGGGTTGTAGCATACCGTTTACGCTTTGCACACTACTGGCATTATCTTAACCAGCTTCATGAGGTAGTCACCTGGAATGCTTTTCAATTAGCAGGTGTGCCTTGTCAAAAGTTAATTAGGGGAATTTAATGCACTGGAGACAAACTGTAAGCAGTAAATAATAAAACCACAGTAAATAGTTCTATTGAATGACTGTAGTAATCCATATTATGTCAACCACTCAGTTAAGTAAAGAGAAACAACAGTCCATCATTACTTAAAAAGACATGAAGTGTCTTAATAAAAATAAAGAAAAAACATTGAATTAGAAGGTGTCCAACCTTTTGCTTGGTACTATAGATCTGTGAGGAACACATCAATACATTGTGGTAGAAAGAGTACATTGAAGAGTACCTCCATTTTCTCCCTAATTTGGTCATCTGCAAATACACAACCACCAGCCAACGGTCCTCTATCATACCACAGCAATGAACTGGGGAGGGTGAAGGTTTATAGACATGTAAAACCAACCAACTGCTGCAAACCACTGAATGGTTTGTGAAGGATGAAAATGATGTTAATCATGTCACTGGCCTTCACAGACAGCAGATTCCATCCAAACTAAACACCTATGGGAGATTTTGCAGCGATGCGTTAGGTATCGCTCTCTACCACCAACCAAGTACTAACTGAAAGAATGCTGTTTATTCCTCCAATACAGTTCTAAATACTTGAACCTATGCTGAGGTGTATTAATAAAGCTATCCTGGAGGCTTGTGATGGTAGATCCAAGTGCTAATTGAATAAAGTGCAAATGTGAAATAAAGTGAATCAGTTATACCAATCACCATGCAAAGACTCAGGTTTTTAATTATACAGCGTCTTGCAAAAGTATTCATCCCCCTTCGTGTTTGTCCTGTTTTGTCGCATTACAAGCTGGAATTAAAATGGATTTTTATTTATTTTGGGGTGGTTTGCATCATTTGACTTGCACAACATGCCTACCACATTTCAAGGTTCAAATTGTTTTTTTTTTTTTTTTTAATGATGACACAAACAATAATTATGACGATTTAAAAAAAAAAAACACAGAAATCTGGAGTGTGCATTGGTATTCATCCCCCAAAGTCAATACTTTGTAGAACCACCTTTTGGTGCAATTATAGCTGCAAGTCTCTTGGGGTATGTCTCTAGTAGCTTAGCACATCTAGTCACTGGGATTTTTGCCCATTCCTCAAGGCAAAACTGCTCCAACTCCTTCAAGTTAGATGGACAGCTGTACACCAATGCAATCTTCAAGTTATGCCACAGATTCTCAGTTGGACTGAGGTATGGGCTTTGATTAGGCCAGGGGTTTTCAAAGTGTGGGAGAGTCAGCCCCCCTCGGAGAGCAAATAAACAACAGCGCCCCCCCCTTACAATTTTTGTTGTTGCCATACTTAATGTTCCATTCGTATTTTTAAAAAATGGTTGTGGTACACATTTTTTTTTCTTTTTCACATTTTAAACATCTGTGCTTTTTAAAACATTTTGTTTTACACATTTTAAACATCTCATAGCATCGTTAGCTAGCACCTCTTGGCAGACAACACACTGTGGCAGTGGAACATCTTCAGATCCAGTCCATGAAAATCCAAACTTTAAATAATCGTGGTCATACTTCCTTCTTTTTTCAGTCCCCCCAGGATTCCGCGGGCCTTTTTTGTGATTGTTGCGGCTAAAATGTCTGATGTTGCGGGGGTTTTCCAAAAAATTGCGATGAAAGTTGCGGTGTTTTTTAGGTTTTTGTTGCGATTACATTGCGGGAGGAAGTGAAAGTTGCAATAAATTGTTGCGATTTTCTCTTTTTGTGATTAAAATTGAGTGATATGTTAAATATTAAGTTATTACTGAAAAACTATTGATTAAAAAAACCAGACACTGAGAAATGGTCCTATAAACATCTTTACCAATATAAAAGATTACCAGGACTACAAAAATGCAGAAAAATAGGCTTTACTTATCCAAATGCACCTGTTGGTTCAAAAGTTAAAGTGCATAGAACCTCACAGCACAACATGAAGTTACCTTAAAATATAATATAAATGCCTCAGCTTTCATGTAAGAAAAAAAAACTATTAATACTAGGACTGTGTGCAGGCAGTCTCTCCTGAAGACTAAATTAAACAATAATTATAAACTAATAAAATAAATGGCTCAGGCTTCATAGAAGAAAAAAAAACAATTTGAACAGAATCTCACAGTATGATGCTGAAGCTGCCTAAACAATGGAAAATAAAATACCATTTTGGCAAAAATGTTGGCATCCATTAATTTCTTGTATTAAGTAAAAAAATAATGTAAAGTGCACACAGTCCTTCACTGTAAACATAACACACTTTCAGTAACAGAATTTAAGCCTATATAAACACTGACTCGCACATGCAGTGTTGCCAGATACTGCTGACGTTTTCCAGTCCAAAATATGTTCAAAACCCGCCAAAATGCACTTGAAACTGCCCAATCTGGCAACACTGCACGCATGCTGCTTCTCTTGAACGTATACACGGAAGTAAGGCGGAAGGTAGTTTGTCGACGTCACCTCAAGACGACGCCAACGATTGGTCAAATTTGCGGGAAAGTTGAGGTGATTGGATATAATTGCAACACCGCCCTGAATTCGCAGGGATTGGTTGAATTTGCGTTGAAGTTGCAAATCGCAACATCCTGGAGGCTCTGTTTTTTCACTTGGCCCAGACTCTGTCTCCTCACTCACTGTAGCTTTAGGTACTAAAAATCGATCCATTTTATCTCTGGTAAAGGCTAGCTGAAGTTCGCTAAAATGTCCGCAATAGTAACTTATTCTGGTTTATTTTTCCTCACGTTGCGCCCCCCCTGAAGAAGTCTGGCACCCCCTAGGGGAGGCACGCCCCACACTTTGAAAAGCCCTGGATTAGGCCATTCCAAGACATTTAAATGTTTCCCTTGAAATCACTCTTTAGCAGTATGTTTAGGGTGATTGTCCTGCTGGAACATGAACCCTCATCCCAGTCTCAAACCTCTGCCCAACTCAAACAGGTATTCCTCCAGAATTGTCCTGTATTTAGTGCCATCCATCTTTCCTTCAATCCTGACCAGCTTTCCTATTCCTGCAGATGAAAAACATCCCCACAGCATGATGCTGCCACCACCATGCTTCACTGTAGGAATGGTGTTCTCAGGGTATTGGGTTTGGGTCACACATGGCATTTCCCATGATGGCCAAAAAAAAATCGATTTTAGTCTCCTCTGACCAGAGAATCTTCTTCCATGTGTTTGGGGAGTCTGCCACATGCTGTTAAGCAAACTCCAAACATGTTTTCTTATTTTTTTTCTCTTTAAGCAATGGCTTTTTTCTGGCCACTCTTCCATAAAGCCCCACTCTGTGGAGTGTACAGCTTAAAGTGGTCCTATGGACAGATACTCCCATCTCCGCTGTGGATCTTTGCAGCTCCTTCAGTGCTATCAGTTTGGTGTCTTTATTGCATCTCTGATTAATGCCTTCCTTGCCTGGTCTGAGAGTTTTGGTGGGCGGCCTTCTCTCGTCAGGTTTGCAGTGGTGCCATATTCTTTCCATTTTGCTATAATGGATTTAATGGTGCTCCATGGGATATTCAAAGTCTGGAATATTTAATTAATTAATTTTTTTTTAACCCAACCCTGATCTATACTTCTCAATAACTTTGTCTCTGACCTGTTTGGAGTGCTCCTTGGTTTTTCCATGTTGCGTGCTTAGTAGTGTAGCAGAGTCAGGGTTCTTCCACAACAGGTTGATTTATACAGACATCATGTGACAGATCATGCGACACTTTGCACACAGGTGGATCTTAAATCAACTAATTATGTGACTTATGAAGTGAATTGGTTGGACCAGCTCTTATTTAGGGGTTTCATACGAAAGGGGATGAATGCCTATGCACACCTCTGTTTTTTTATCTTATTGTTTGTATCTCAATTAAAAAAAAAAAAATTGCATGTTTAAGGTGGTAGGCATGTTGTGTAAAATCAAATGGTACTAACCCACCCCCCCCAAAAAAAATCCATTTTAATTCCAGCTTGTAATGTGACAAACAGGACAAACTCTAGGGGGATGAATACTTTTGCAAGACACTGTATTTACTGTGGTTATTACTGCAACCCCACTCTGAGTACTCTTCCTATGTACAACCCCAATTCCAAAAAAGTTGGGACAAAGTACAAATTGTAAATAAAAATGGAATGCAATAATTTACAAATCTCAAAAACTGATATTGTATTCACAATAGAACATAGACAACATATCAAATGTCAAAAGTGAGACATTTTGAAATTTCATGCCAAATTTGAAATTTCATGACAGCAACACATCTCAAAAAAGTTGGGACTGGGGCAATAATGCCGCTTTTCCACTACCAACGCGGCTGAGTTGGGCTGAGCCGTGCCGTGCTGAGTTGGGCTGAGTCAAGCTGAGCGGGGCTGTTGGAGTTGCATTTCGACTACAACCGCGCTGAACCGTGCTGGCTGGAAGTGGGTGGACACATTGGGTGGAGTTAGCGAAAGTGGGTGGATGTCACGTGATGGCGTTAGGCGGCACAAACAGTGACATCAGTGATCTTTTAAGCGACAGTCTAATGACCCGGATAGTAAACAATAAACATGGAGTCGTTAGTGTTGCCGGTCTTGGTGCTGTGGCTTCTTGTCACTGACAACGCCAACAGATACTGGCAAGAGCGTATAGATGAGGCGAGGCGCATGAGGCTTCAGAAATTCTCGTAATTCGTAATTCTTCTTCTTCCGGGTTTACGGTGTTTACAGATCCCAGCGTGCTCGTGGGGCGTGTGTGGGCATGTGAGGACACTCCTCCTCACCAATCAGTGCACAGGGGAGTGTCTGCTCACGCCCCTAGCCCCACTCGGCTCGGTTTGGCTCGCTTCAGCCCTACTCCAAAACAGTGCGAGTTTTGGGTGCTAAGCAGGGCTGAAGCGAGCTGAGTCATGCTGCTCTAAGGTAGTCGAAATGCGAGCCGTGTCGGGCTGAAGTGAGCTGAAAAAGGGTAGTGGAAAAGGGCCATAAGAGGCTGGAAAAGTTAAAGGTACAAAAAAGGAACAGCTGGAGGACCAAATTGCAACTCATTAGGTCAATTGGCAATAGGTCGTTAACATGACTGGGTATAAAAAGAGCATCTTGGAGTGGCAGCAGCTCTCAGAAGTAAAGATGGGAAGAGGATCACCAATCCCCCTAATTCTGCGCCGACAAATAGTGGAGCAATATCAGAAAGGAGTTTGACAGTGTGAAATTTCAAAGAGTTTGAACATATCATCATCTACAGTGCATAATATCATCAAAAGATTCAGAGAATCTGAAAGAATCTCTGTGCGTAAGGGTCAAGGCTGGAAAACCATACTGGGTGCCCGTGATCTTCGGGCCCTTAGACGGCACTGCATCACATACAGGCATGCTTCTGTATTGGAAATCACAAAATGGGCTCAGGAATATTTCCAGAGAACATTATCTGTGAACACAATTCACCGTGCCATCCGCCGTTGCCAGCTAAAACTCTATAATTCAAAGAAGAAGCCGTATCTAAACATGATCCAGAAGCGCAGACGTCTTCTCTGGGCCAAGTCTCATTTAAAATGGACTGTGGCAAAGTGGAAAACTGTTCTGTGGTCAGACGAATCAAAATTTGAAGTTCTTTATGGAAATCAGGGACGCCGTGTCATTCGGACTAAAGAGGAGAAGGACGACCCGAGTTGTTATCAGCGCTCAGTTCAGAAGCCTGCATCTCTGATGGTATGGGGTTGCATTAGTGCGTGTGGCATGGACAGCTTACACGTCTGGAAAGACACCATCAATGCTGAAAGGTATATCCAGGTTCTAGAGCAACATATGCTCCCATCCAGACAACGTCTCTTTCAGGGAAGACCTTGCATTTTCCAACATGACAATGCCAAACCACATACTGCATCAATGACAGCATCATGGCTGCGTAGAAGAAGGGTCCGGGTACTGAACTGGCCAGCCTGCTGTCCAGATCTTTCACCCACAGAAAACATTTGGCGCATCATAAAACGGAAGATACGACAAAAAAGAGCTAAGACAGTTGAGCAACTAGAATCCTATATTAGACAAGAATGGGTTAACATTCCTATCCTTAAACTTGAGCAACTTGTCTCCTCAGTCCCCAGACATTTACAGACTGTTGTAAAGAGAAAAGGGGATGTCTCACAGTGGTAACCATGGCCTTGTCCCAACTTTTTTGAGATATGTTGTTGTCATGAAATTTAAAATCACCTAATTTTTCTCTTTAAATTATACATTTTCTCAGTTTAAACATTTGATATGTCATCTATGCTCTATTCTGAATAAAATATGGAATTTTGAAACTTCCACATCATTGCATTCCGTTTTTATTTACAATTTGTACTTTTTCCCAACTTTTTTGGAATCGGGGTTGGACTTTCTGAACTAAAGGAAGCACAATGATGTGAGATTCTTACCAGCCTGATTCCTTCACCTCTGCAAAGCTGCTCATATTTCTTCTTTTCTGTAAGGAAATCCTTCCTGTCCACCTCTCTGTTCTCTCGCTCCTTTTTCTCCTCCTCTGTTCCTTTCTGCTCCCTCTCTGCTTTTCTCTGCTTGGCCAGCTGGTATTCAAAGTATTTTAGGTTGCCATTGGCTCTCTGATGAGCAGGATCTGTACAGCAGGAATTATTATATTAGCAGTTAGAAATCATCAGCAAAATGCAGCCCTTTTTAACAAAGCATCATGCAAATTTATTTCCGAAAACAATGTTTATATAAGTATCCTCTCAATCATACCATACACTCAGGGTCTAAAATTAGCACCCGCTACTCACCAAATGAGTGTCCATGTCCATTGCACTTCTCTGCTGCTTACATAGATGTACATTATATGCCATAGATGGGTATATACAGATATTTGTAGATAAGCTGGTATGTTGCACTTTACCTTATTATATACTTTATTATATACTCTTATAATGTACCTACTTATATATTATACACAACTACTTATATATTATACACACACACACGCACTATATATATATATTTACAACCCCGATTCCAAAAAAGTTGGGACAAGGCCATATTTACCACTGTGAGACATCCCCTTTTCCCTTTACAACAGTCTGTAAACGTCTGGGGACTGAGGAGACAAGTTGCTCAAGTTTAGGGATAGGAATGTTAACCCATTCTTGTCTAATGTAGGATTCTAGTTGCTCAACTATCTTAGGTCTTTTTTGTCGTATCTTCCGTTTTATGATGCGACAAATGTTTTCTATGGGTGAAAGATCTGGACTGCAGGCTGGCCAGTTCAGTACCATGATGCTGTAATTGATGCAGTATGTGGTTTGGCATTGTCATGTTGGAAAATGCAAGGTCTTCCCTGAAAGAGACGTCATCTGGATGGGAGCATACAGTATGTTGCTCTAGAACCTGGATATACCTTTCAGCATTGATGGTGTCTTTCCAGATGTGTAAGCTGCCCATGCCACACGCACTAATGCAACCCCATACCATCAGAGATGCAGGCTTCTGAACTGAGCGCTGATAACAACTTGGTCGTCCTTCTCCTTTTTAGTCCGAATGACATGGCGTCCCTGATTTCCATAAAGAACTTCAAATTTTGATTCGTCTGACCACAGAACAGTTTTCCACTTTGCCACAGTCCATTTTAAATGAGCCTTGGCCCAGAGAAGACGTCTGCGCTTCTGGATCATGTTTAGATACGGCTTCTTCTTTGAACTATAGAGTTTTAGCTGGCAACGGCGGATAGCACGGTGAGTTGTGTTCACAGATAATGTTCTCTGGAAATACTCCTGAGCCCATTTTGTGATTTCCAATACAGAAGCATGCCTGTATGTGATGCAGTGCCGTCTAAGGGCCCGAAGATCACGGGCACCCAGTATGGTTTTCCGGCCTTGACCCTTATGCACAGATTCTTCCAGATTCTCTGAATCTTTTGATGATATTATGCACTGTAGATGATGATATGTTCAAACTCTTTGCAATTTTACACTGTCGAACTCCTTTCTGATATTGCTCCACTATTTGTCAGCGCAGAATTAGGGGGATTGGTGATCCTCTTCCCATCTTTACTTCTGAGAGCCACTGCCACTCTAAGATGCTCTTTTTATACCCAGTCATGTTAATGACCTATTGCCAATTGACCTAATGAGTTGCAATTTGGTCCTCCAGCTGTTCCTTTTTTGTACCTTTAACTTTTCCAGCCTCTTATTGCCCCATCCCAACTTTTTTGAGATGTGCTGCTGTCATGAAATTTCAAATGAGCCAATATTTGGCATGAAATTTCAAAATGTCTCACTTTCGACATTTGATATGTTGTCTATGTTCTATTGTGAATACAATATCAGTTTTTGAGATTTGTAAATTATTGCATTCCGTTTTTATTTACAATTTGTACTTTGTCCCAACTTTTTTGGAATTGGGGTTGTATATATTAACTTATTATATACCAAATACTATCACACTATTACATATACTATATGTACTGATATATACTTTAACTATGCCTATCATGTAATATACTATGCTTTTTATCTACCATATACCACTCAACACACTGCACATGTAACTGTCCACAAAGTATTTGCACTGCTCATTACACGCTTATTTGCACTGTGACTGGTTACTGCCAACTGCACTACCTCACTACCTCCCACATTGAGAGCTTTATATTTTATTACTTGCTCTTATTGGTAATGTTTTATTTCTTTTAGTATTTTGTTTTTTGTATTTTAGTTTTTTTTATACGTATAATGCTATTTAGTCTTTGTATTGATCTTGTGCAATGCGGAAATGTCACTGGATACCTTGAATTTCCCTCTGGGATTAATAAAGTATCTATCTATCTGTGAGTAGCAAGAGTGCTCCGAGAGTACAATATCCCCCACTGGCAACTATGCCATAACTCTGGTAAAATGCAGCTGAATTGAACGAAATTGCAATATGCGTATTACCGACGTATATCAAAGAATCCTGCCAAGTTTTGTGAAATTCCTCCAAAAATTGTGAGAGGAGTTGATTTCAGAAGGTGAGTACCCTTCCCAGGACGGACGGACGAACATCGCCACAACATAATCCCCCCTTTGGGCCTTTCGGCCAGTAGGGGTTAATAAAAATTATGAGGGAAGGTGATTTCAGAAAGCGAGCACACCTTGATGAAATTGCCAAAGTACAAGTTTGTTAATAATCAAGGGTATAACTCTGGTAAAATTTGCCCAAATTAAAAGAAATGTCAATATGTGTATAACTGTTATATAGCAAAGCCTTTTGCCAAGTTTGATGACATTCCTCCACAAACTGTGAGAGGAGTTGATTTCAGAAGAACGTACACCCTCATAAAATTGTCAAAAGTTATTCAATCAAGGGTCAAAACTCTGGTAAAAATTTTCACAAATGAATTTAAATTACAATATGTGTATTACCATCATATAACAAGGCCTTGTGCCAAGCTTCGAGAAATTTGTCCAAAAATTGTGAGAGGAGTTGATGTCAGAAGGCAAGCACACCTTCATGAAATTGTGAAAGTACAAGGTTGTTAATCAAGGGCCACAACTTTGGTAAAATGCGACTGAATTGAACAAAATAGCAATATGCCTACTACCGACATATAACAAGGCTTTTTGCCAAGTTTGGTGAAATTCCTCCAAAAATTGCAAGAGGAGTTGATTTCAGAAGGAACACACACACACACACACACACACACACACACACACACACACACACACACACTTATGAAACTATCAAATTATAATTTTGTTAATCACGGGCTGTAACTCTGGTAAAATGTGACCCAATTTAATGAAATTACAATACATGTGTATTACTGACAAAGAATCCTGCCAAGTTTCGTGAAATTCCTTCAAAAATCGTGAGAGGAGTTGATTTCAGAATGTGAGCACCCTTCCCGGGACGGACGGACATACATCACCACGACAATCCCCCTTCGGGCCTTTCGGCCAGTAGGGGATAAAAACCCATGTTGGTGAATAAAATAAATGAGGTCAGTCGCCAGTGGTGGGTTGCATATAAAGGCCTACAACACAAGTTGATTGGCTGGTTGAAAAATATTTTGGACAGGAATTTTTTTTCAGTTTAACAGCCATGGGCAACTATGTCAAACTATACCAACTATTCTACTGGTTGGTATAGTTTGTGTGAAAACATTAACACCATGGTGGTAAGTTGGGCTCAGTGAGGTCTGTATATATTGTAGTGCAGGCAGGGTTCAATATTGACTCATTGGTCAGCACCATACTGTATATGGTCCAGAGAATAATCCAGGTTCTGACAAGTATAACACTATCTGGTTATGAACAACACTGTGTATTTTATTTAAAACCAGAAGTCTGTGTTATGAAATGATGGAGAATCAGCAACAAAACTCTGCAACATTGGAAGGATTTCAATAATCTTGTAGCAGGCCTTACCTAGCGTCAACAGTCTTTTGGTATGCTCCAGGGCTCTCTCTAGCTCCCCCTGCTGGTATACAGAGTAACTTAGGTAGTCCAGGACAGTCACAGCATCAATGTTTGACTCCTCACCCTCATCCAACTGTCTCAGAGCCTGCGTCATCCACAACTCTGTGTGATAGTAATCTGCTTCTGAGTATGCAATCTTCCCCAATTCAAAACAGTCCTCCACTGTCAGAGTGCTCTTATATGGCAAATCTGCAGACAAACCTATGACAGCACATATAATCATTTGTTGCATTCCAAGTTAAACCCTGTAAATTCATAGCTAGGCCTACATGACCCTCACAAAATATAGCTATATTACAACAAAAAGTCCATCAAAATATATTAATAATCACAGGATTATGGAGAGGTTCTGTTATTATTAAGCAATGCAGCCCTAGTCAGCAGCCCATTACTGCTCTTTCCCACAACTTTATCCTTAACGTGCTCGTCTTATGAAAATGACATCACCCCTGGAAATTATACCTTATAAAACTAGACATGTTAAATAGTTTACTGTCTAAATTGTATTTTAATACGAGACTGGGAACATGTTCTGTTCTATCTAGTTGTTAAAGTTTGGCTCTTTGTGTCCGCCATTACATGAATGTGTTCCTGTTAAGTTACCGTTAATTCAAAGGAAGTGACGTCATATGCGCAACACTTGACAGTTTGCGGCGTTTCTGGCTTCGTCTGCTTTGCAAAGTGTAGCACATTTTTAACTTTTATTTATTTATTTTTTTCATTCCACAACAAATACCCCTCCTTGAATCACCACCTTAAGGTGGTGGAGGGGTTTGAGTGCCTCAGGGATTCTAGGAGCTATGTTGTCAGGGCAATTGCCCCTGGTAGGGTCTCCCAAGGCAAACAGATCCTTGATGAGAGGTCAGGTGAAGAGCAGTTCAAAAAGGACCCTTATGAAAGAAAAAACAGGTATCTGAATACCCTTGCCCAGACCAGGGATACCGGGGCCCCAACCTGGAGCCAGGCCTGGGGGAGGGGGTCTTTGGTGAATGCCTGGTGGTCGGGCCTATATCCGTGGGGCCCGGCCAGGCCCAGCTCGAATGAGCAACATGGAACCACTCTCCTGTGGACCCACCACCTATCCTGTTGGCTTCATTCGATGCACTGTGGATGCACTTTGGGCAGCCAAAGGCGGAGGCCCTGGTGTACTGATCCCCAGCTGACAAAACTGGCTTTTGGGACATGGAATGTCACCTCTCTGGTGGGAAAGGAGCCTGAGCTTGTGCGTGAGGTTGAGCGGTACCGACTAGATATAGTTGGGCTCACCTCAACGCATAGCTTGGGCTCTGGAACCGATTTCCTGGAGAGGGGTTGGACTCTCTTCTATGCTGGAGTTGCCAAGGGTGAGTGGTGCCGGGCAGGGGTGGGGCTATTGGTAGCCCCCCAGTTTGGTGCGCTAACATCAGAGTTCTCCCCAGTGAATGATGGGGTCATTTCACTGCACCTTCGGGTCGGGGAATGGTCTCTAACTATCATTTGCGCTTATGCGCCAAATGGTAGTTCAGAGTATCCGGCCTTCTTGAAGTCCTTGAGTGGGGTACTAGACAGTGCACCACGAGGGGACTCCATTGTTTTACTGGGGGACTTCAGTGCTCACGTGGGCAATGACAGAGACCTGGAGGGGTGTGATTGGGAGGAACAGCCTGCCTGATCTGAACCCGAGTGATGTTCAGTTGTTGGACTTTTGTGCCATGCACGGTTTGGCCATAATGAACACCATGTTCAAGCATAAGGGTGTCCATAAGTGCACATGGCACGAGGACACCCTAGGCCACAGATCGATGATTGACTTTGTAGTTGTTTCATCTGATCTATGACCATATGTCTTGGACACTCGAGTGAAGAGAGGAGCAGAGCTGTCAACTGATCACTACCTGGTGGCGAGCTGGATCAGATGGTGGGAGAGGAGGCCAGATAGACCGGGCAGGCCCAAACGAGTAGTGATGGTATGCTGGGAATGTCTGGCGGAAGCTCCCGTCCGTCAGATCTTCAACTGTCACATCCGGCAGAGCTTCAACTGCATATGTCCGAGCGGACCATGTTCCGCACCTCCATTGCTGAGGCGGCTGTGCAGAGCTGTGGCTGCAAGGTTGTTGGTGCCTGTCATGGCGGTAATCCCTGAACCCGCTGGTGGACACCTGTGGTGAGGGGAGCCGTCAAGCTGAAGGAGGAGTCCTACTGGACTTGGTTAGCCTGTGGGTCTCCAGAGGCAGCTGACAGATACCAACGGGCCAAGCGGAATGCGGCTTTGGCACTCACTGAAGCAAAAACTCAGGTGTGGGAAGAGTTCGGAGAGGCCATGGAAAGTGACCTTCAGTGGGCCTCGAAGAGATTCTGGCAAACCGTCTGGCAACTCAGGAAAGGAAAACAGTGCTTGGTCCCTACTGTTTACAGCAAGGATGGAGTGCTGTTGACCTCAACTGGGGACATCATCCAACGGCGGAAGGAATACTTTGAGGATCTCCTCAAAGAGGTGGGATTGCCACCTTCATGTTGTCCGAGGAGGATGCAGAGTCTGAGGGTGCTTGGGAGGACTCTCCCATCACAGGGGCTGAGGTTGCTGAGATGGTTAAAAAGCTCCTCGGTGGCCAGGCTCTGGGGGTGGATAAGATTCGTCCCGAGTTCCTGAAGGCACTGGGTGTTGTTGGGCTGTCTAGACTAACATGCCTCTTCAACACTGCGTGGAGGTCGGGGACAGTGCCTCTGGATTGGCAGACTGGGGTGGTGATCCCCCTTTTTAAAAAGGGGGACAGAAGAGTGTGTTCCAACTATAGGGGGATCACACTTCTCAGCCTCCCTGGGAAAGCCTATGCTGGGGTGCTGGAGAGGAGAGTCTGGTCGATAGTCGAACCTCGAATTCAGAAGGAACTATGCGGTTTTTGTCCTGGTCATGGAACACTGGACCAGCTCTTTACCCTTGCAAGGGAGTTTGCCCAATCTGTCTACATGTGTTTTGTGGACCTGGAGAAGGCTTATGACCATGTTCCTCATGGTGCCCTGTGGGGGGTGCTTCGGGAGTATGGGGTTCAGGACCCACTACTGCAGGCCATTCAGTCCCTGTATGACTGGAGCAGGAGTTTGGTTCGCATTGCCGACAGTAAGTCGGACTCGTTCTCGGTGCATGTTGGACTCCGTCAGGGCTGTCCTTGGTCACCGGTTCTGTTCATAACTTTTATGGACAGAATTTCTAGGCGCAGCCAAGGGGCAGAGGGTGTCTGGTTTGGTGGCATCAGGATCACGTCTCTGCTTTTTGCGGATGATGTGGTCCTGTTGGCTTCATCAACCTGTGACTTACAGCATGCACTGGGATGGTTTGCAGCTGAGTGCGAAGCAGCTGGGATAAGGATCAGCACCTCCAAATCCATGGCCATGGCGCTCAGCCGGAAACAGGTGGAGTGCCTACTCCAGATCAAGGGGGAGTTGCTACCTAAAGCGGAGGAGTTTAAGTATCTCGGGGTTTTGTTCACGAGTGAGGGTAAGGGGGAGTGGGAGTTGGACAGAAGGATCGGGGCAGCATCAGCAGTGATGCGGATGCTAAACCAGTCTGTTGTGGTAAAGAGGGAGCTGAGCCAAAAGGCAAAGCTCTCAATTTACTGATCCATCTACATTCCCACTCTCACCTATGGTGAAGAGCTATGGGTAGTGACTGAAAGAATGAGATCACGGATATAAGCGATAGAAATGAGTTTTCTCCGCAGGGTGGCTGGGCTCTCCCTTAGAGACAGGGTGAGAAGCTTGGTCATTCGGGAGAGGCTCGGCGTAGAACCGCTGCTCCTCTACATTGAAAGGAGTCAGTTGAGGTGGTTCGGGCACCTTGTTAGGATGCCCCCGGACGCCTCCCAAGGGAGGTTTTCTGGGCATGCCCCACCGGGAGGAGACCCCGGGGCAGACCCAGGACACACTGGAGAGATTACACCTCTCAGCTGGCCTGGGAACCCCTCGGTTTTCCCCTGGAAGAGCTGTTGGAGGTGGCTGGGGAAAGGGAAGTCTGGGCTGCTCTGCTTAGGCTGCTACCTCCATGACCCGGATCCAGATAAGTGGTAGAAGATGGATGGAACAAAACTAAAACCAAAGCACATCTCCTGAGAGGTGTGTCCTTCAAGGCTGTTCAAGTGTAAGGCTAAATAATGGCAGTAATTAGGCACTTTCACTTTTAGAGCCGGCAGAAGCGGGTGGCGTGTTGTGCCATACGCATTGTGCTCAGCAATCGCGCAACATCGAAAGGAGTCAGTTGAGGTGGTTCGGGCACCTTGTTAGGATGCCCCCTGGACGCCTCCCAAGGGAGGTTTTCTGGGCATGCCCCACCGGGAGGAGACCCCGGGGCAGACCCAGGACACACTGGAGAGATTACATCTCTCGGCTGGCCTGGGAACCCCTCGCGCAACATCGAAAGGAGTCAGTTGAGGTAGTTCGGGCACCTTGTTAGGATGCCCCCTGGATGCCTCCCAAGGGAGGTTTTCTGGGCATGCCCCACCGGGAGGAGACCCCGGGGCAGACCCAGGACACACTGGAGAGATTACATCTCTCGGCTGGCCTGGGTTTTGGTTCACCACCAATACTAAGCTGCTCATAAAACTACAACCTTTTCTGGTTCTAACAATACCAATTAGGACCATGTAGACCTTTTCTATTTTGTGCTCCAACATTAAGTAGAGGTGTGTGTGTGAGAGTACGCAATTACTGTTATTTATTTTTGAATAAAATTCCGATGCTGTAGTTGAAGGAGAGGGTGCAGTCCTTGAAAAAAAAAAATCTAAGTCTTACTTGCCCAAAAAACAATTCCACTTGCCCAGAGCTTTATTTTATTTTGGAGAGGACAGAATGCAGCTGACTTTTTTTTTTTTAAGTAGGTGAAGAAGCCTAATTATGATCAATCCACAAAACCATAACACCAATATATGCAGACACATTCAGAAAGAAAGAAGTTCTAGTAACAGAGGAATTAATAATTTAGGGTATATTAAGCTGTGGAGAGTTTTGAATGAGTATAAGAACAATGCCAAAGCTTTGTTTATCATCAAAGGAACACAGTCCTGTGCAAAATGTCACTGTGGAACCAGAGTGTAGAAATGAACCTACAGTTCCAGAGAGGTCTACACAAACACACTGAACTTTACAACAGCTGCACACATGTGAAATGGAAATAAATCAACTAAAGCAGGAAAAACTCATCTCTAGCCGCTTTATCCTTCTACAGGGTCGCAGGCAAGCTGGAGCCTATCCCAGCTGACTACGGGCGAAAGGCGGGGTACACCCTGGACAAGTCACCAGGTCATCACAGGGCTGACACATAGACACAGACAACCATTCACACTCACATTCACACCTACGGTCAATTTAGGCTACGTTTACATTAGACCGTATCTATCTCATTTTCTTCGCGGAGGCACTGTCCGTTTACATTAAACCCCCTGGAAAAGCCAGGAAACGGGAATCCGCCAGCGTCCACGTATTCAATCTAGATCGTATCTGGTCCAGTGCTGTGTAAACATTCAGAATACGCGAATACGCTGTGCTGAGCTCTAGCTGGCGTCTCATTGGACAACGTCACTGTGACATCCACCTTCCTGAGTCGCTGGCGTTGGTCATGTGACGCGACTGCTGAAAACCGGTGCGGACTTCCGCCTTGTATCACCTTTCATTAAAGAGTATAAAAGTATGAAAATACTGCAAATACTGATGCAAATACTGCCCATTGTGTAGTTATGATTGTCTTTAGGCTTGCCATCCTTCCACTTGCAAGTAGTAAGTGATATGCGCTGGGATCACACACACAGCGGCTCAGTCCCGAATCGTGGCTTCTGCACTTCACTTGAGCGCTGTGTGAGCTGCGCAGGGCCGGAGTGCGCACCCTCCAGAGGGCACTCGCTGTTCAGGGCGGAGTGATTTGGAGCGCAGGATGCCTGCGGAGCCGAGCGTATCTGCGTATTGGTGTTGCTGTGTGCACGGCTAACGGTTTTAGTGTAAACGCGAATCATTTTAAGAACATTAATCTGATGATCCGCTGATTCGACGTAATGTAAACGTAGCCTTAGAGTCACCAGTTAACCTAACCTGCATGTCTTTGGACTGTGGGGGAAACCGGAGCACCCAGAGGAAACCCACGCAGACACGGGGAGAACATGAAAACTCCACACAGAAAGGCCCTCGCCGGCCACGGGGCTCAAACCCAGACCTTCTTGCTGTGAGGCGACAGCGCTAACCACTACACCACCGTGCCGCCCCAGCAGGAAAAACTATTTTGGATAAAATTGTTATTGTCCGTTACACACTGATCAACCTGTGTGACTCAGTTGTGCCTTTTGAATAGAGAATAAATGAAGAGGGAACTGAACATTAACCATTTATTGAAATTATTCTTACAAGGGTGATTATAGTTAGTGTATGACTACAGCCACAACTGGAATGTGCTGATTCTGTTTGCGTTTGTAATTATTGTACCATCCACTATTAGATAAAATTAAAATAAAATCTTAAAATATTGTTTGAAAGTCTAGAGCAAGATATTGTTATTTTACAAATAACACTTCAGATATTATTTTAACAATAATAAGCCTCACTGTATAAATGATAGAGTGCAAATAGCTCTGTAACTAGATGTCCTTGGGGTTGTTGAGACATGGAGGGGCAGTAATATCATCTAGCCCACAGTTCAGGTCAGAGCCCTTTGAGAGTAAATGCTTTGGCTTTTGCAACATTCCGTTCCCAAAAGCTGATGTTGGGGGAAAAAGTCTTTACACAAAGAAGGTTTTCTTGCTTTTGTATTTTTTTTTTTAAACTGTTCTTCCGTGTCAGGACTCTTCGGGGAAAAAGAAGGTATATTCTGACATGTACCGGTAGCTAATGCTAGGCCACAAATCTGCACCATCACTCCAGTTATTTTGAGGAGTTTTGTATGGATCAGAACTGCTAATAAACTCAAATTTCTGTGTATATCTATCCTTCACTTCTTTCTGACTAAGATTGTCCACGCAATTCAGTAGTGGAGCTTTTTTTTTTTTTTAGCTGTAGTTACCTTCAGACAAAAGCAACAGATGCCGGACATCTCCGCTTGGCTTCAGTGTGTGAACAATCAGCGGGTCCCGTATGTGTTTACGATTTTTATGTCACGATTTACAACCAATAGGAGACACCCTTTGTCAGCTGTCCACCAATCACAGGCTCCCGTGCCACAATGGTGGTATGTCGATAAATATTTAGAAAATAAAAATTATATAATTATGTAATATATGAAAAGATCAAAAGCAATAAAAAAAATCATAATATATACATACACTGGTTAGAGGTAAGGAACATTATTCAGTGATATCGTTTATTATTAACTCCAATCATGATATAAAAGTTCCAAGTTTGACACCTGCCCACTTCAACCACATTGCTGGCACACGATGTCCTTGACCCTTGTCGCCCATAGCCAAGTGGTCATTACGTGAACCCCTCTGAGCCGAGCTTTTCCAGTACACTTGAACACAAGCATACTTCGATTAATTATAACCAAAAACAAGGAAATTTGAATTATCTCCTCAAAATATTTTTTTGTACTTTTATATATTGTGTTGTTGAATAAAACTTTTTAATGTATTTCCCGTGAAACAAGACGAGGTACTTTAGACTGGTTCCCTGCTTTCTTAGCACAGAGTGCGCATACAGTCAATGTCTCTGACGCTTGGTAGGATTAATTTTATACAGGAACCAGTCCAGGAAAACAAGATTTTCGCAGACACAGGTGAACTTTGTTTTAATGAGGAGTCAAATGTCACGATGTATGATTCACTTTGCAGAATAATAATTGAAATATGCTACTGCCAGACTGACAGTTCAGGCCTGCATCACGGAGCAGTTGCCTGTGTTGCTTAGGTTACCAGCACTAACTTTTGTCATCTAATCGGATGATTACTATTAAAGTTTTACTTGCCCTTGCGCACGCTTTAATCGTCTTGGCTGATCAGACATGTGGTTTTTCGAGCATAGGGGTGGAAAGGCTGTTTGTGCCGATGATGCACTATTTGAAGGCGGAGGAGCGGCTATTTGCACAAACAGTAGACACAGATGCTTCGGCTGTTTTGGTTATAGCACACTAGGATAAAGTACCGAAAGGAGAAGAGTGCGCTTGTTTAGACAGTTAATTTGTTTACAGGCAAGATTTGACGGAAGATGGAGGTGTTAATAGTACCTGAAGATACAGTATTAATTGAAGAGCGTACATTTTGCTCATGTTGTGAGAGAATCTCTTTCAGAGCCTATAAATACAGAAAAAAACGATAAGTTAGTTGAGAGATCTAACAGGACGACATGTCCATACATTTGATACTGAAATCATGTTTTTAGATGCAATGTAACGTCGCATGTGTTTCAGTGGACAAAAAGGCAACGACATGATTCAGAAATACACAGGGAAGTTTATCACAGAGTGATTATAATTTAATCTTGCAATGGCCTTTTCCTTCGCGCAAATTCCACGTTCATTGTAGGGACTTTACCTTAAAATTTCGAACAGGTTCAATTTACCTTAAAACCAGCTCTCTCTAAAGGACATAGGTTCTAAAGGGTAAGAAGTTCATAGGTTTTGGAATTTTGAAAATAATATTTTATAGTTGCAGGGATAGTGATTTTAGTAAAAAAAAATAATGGTAATTGCATGCTGACCCCCCCCCCCCACCATACATACATATGTGACCCCTCACCGAATCCAGGGACACACGTCGGCCGAAACGAATCCAAGATAATCGCAAAAGAAGCATTTTTTTCGAAATTTGTGATTTTTGGTTTTTTTCATCATGTGCAAGTTGAGATCTTGAAGAATGCAATCAGTATTTCAGATAACAGATTGTTTTGTTGGAAAAGCATACATTTTTGTTGCAAATTGTCTCGTTTTTGTCAGGACTGTAGCCTGCTGGGGGGTGTGGGTAAATTACCATATGGGCCATTCACATGATGATTTAAGTCTTTTTTTTTTTTTTCGCGAATCAGCTGCATGATGCGAGTTGAGCTCGTGGCTACTTAACCTGCATACAGGCATGTAATTTCACTATGGAATGAGGAAGCTAAACAGAGCGCAGAGGAGCTGAAACACGGTATTTACATCGGAGATAACCATTCCTAACAAAAAAAACACGCAACCTCGTTTTCCAGATTGAATGGAATACTTGAATGATCGGATGATACACGGACCGTTCTAGGATTACATTCCATCGGAGGCATTGGTGTGTGCAAGGCGCCGTTTCTCTTTCTGATGGGGTAAGTTTATTAATCTAAGGCTGTGTGGTTATTTTTGCATGTAACAGAGTGTGCTGTGGTTTGGTTAAGCCTAGGTCACAACCGGACGTACGATTTTTTGGCCGTGCGATCTTTGGCGTTTCCCAAATTGCTGCGTTTTTTTTTTTTGTTCACGGAGAAAGACGCGCGTTGGCCATAAGTTTGTCTTGCAACCTGAAAAAAACGCAAGCGCCCGAAGAGTTTGTTTGACATGACAAAGAACCTCTGCGGCCATTCTGCGGCTCGAAAATCAGCACGTCACACGCGCGCTCTCGTGCGTTTCATGCGTGCTCTCCGTGCGTTTCTTGCGGTTTTTGCATGTAGACCGGCCGTAGGAGCACGTACGGCCGGTTGTGACCGAGGCTTTACATGAAACTAGTGTTGTGTTAGTTGTGTCATCATTGTGCTATCTTTCTTTCTTACGGTGTGAGTAATTTTTCAACCACAAAACGTTAAAGTATACTTTAGGACTTATTTTTGTACTTCATAATTGTTTTGGGCATACTTTGAATGGAAGGAAAATTGACGTGGTGATCTTTGTTTACATGAAAGTAGCATTGTGCTAGCTAGTAGGGGGTAGGGCTTTCCTTAATATCATGCAAATGAGCACCATTATGTGCCTGCCCTACACCCAGAGTAGCTGAGATGGAAAACTTTGAGGGCGATTTTCTCCCTTTTCTGTTTTAAGAAGTATACACTTTCAAAAGGCCACACATTCTTCAAATATTGTCAGATCTCCACATGGAAGGCATCATTGGAAAGCTTAGAAACTGTACTTTCTGAATCTGTCAATAACTCAAAATGCCCCCGGGCAGACATGTGTCCCTGGATTCTGGGATCTGACACACACACACACACACAATATATATATATATATATATATATATATATATATATATATATATATATATATATATATACACACACACACACACACACACACACACACAGGACACACACACCTCTACTTAACGTTGTAGCACAAAATAGAAAGGGTATATATGGTCCTAATTGGTTCTATTAGAACCAGAAAAGGTTGTAGTTTTATGAGCAACTTAGTCTTGGAGGTGAACCCTAACAAATTCCTGGCTGTTGTACACTCCAGTATTGAAAGTGAAAGTGCCTATTTACTGCCATTATTTAGCCTTGTGCCTACCAAGTGGGGTTACAAAGATGACAATTACAAAGAGACACTGTTTTATAATAACTGTGAAAGTTGAACACCAAATCAGTAAAAAAAAAAAAAAAATTTAAAAATAATAATAATAATAATAAAAAAAATTATGAATAAGCAAACTATGATTTGTACCATGTATTAACTTCCTGGGTTCCAGAAAACCACTCGAGCAGTTGTTGCTCCTCTTCTTCACGAGCGACTTGGCTTGAGTACTCGTCCACCTCTTTCTCCGTGGCTATAGGTTCTAAATCGTGCTCAGACAACCAACCAAAGATTGAGGATGAATTTGAAGACCTTTCATCGTCTTTTTCAAAAGAATCAGTATCAAGAACGCACGCCATTGCAGAGAATAGCATAGAGTTTGTATGGACACAAAAGAAGGCAGTGGCGCATATGACGTCACACATGCAGCGCCGCTGACCTGTAAATCGCTGCGATCTATAATGGCGGACAAGCTTTTAGTGATTTTTAGAACAGAATTCAGACGCAAAAAAATTATTTTTCAAACCAATTTTTTATTTATCGGTGAACTTTACAACCTATTTGAGCATATCACATACAGAAAACCTGGGATTTTATGATGTAATTTTCGTTAGACTAGCACTTTAAGGTCATACTCACCAGGGAGATCTCCAGTGGAGATGGCATGCGTTTCTAGCTTATAGGTGTCCTGAAGTCGGAGCAGAGCTTTGGCTGCTCCTGCCTGATCTTCATCGCTCGGGAAGTATTGCCGGTGGATGGTTAGGTTGGAAATAAATCCTGTGCAAGATTAAATGTTTAGTTTCCAAAGACAGAGTTTTATATACTACATTTTCTAAACATATATATTCTCATACAACCTGGACAGAAAATTCTGCATAGACTTTTTTTTGAATGAACCACACCACATTCCTCTCCAAGTTTGTGCTCACAGAGATTAACCATTTTGATCTAAAGTGTTCAGACAAGAGATACAATACTGACCATCAGACATGTCTCTAAGCACCAGGTCTTCTACTTCACCCCACTCTGTGTTCAGCCTTTTCATCAGTTTGAAAGCATTGACTGGGTGACCAAGGAAACCTTCAGGGTCATATGTAGCCGTGGCTGTTAGTGTCTCCATTTTCTCAGCCCAACTGAAAAACATATGCAATCATCCATGAAATGGTTTTACTGATCTCACTGAAAGGTTCTGCAAACTGAAACTTTGTTTCTTCTTTACAAACTTTCTAAACTTTCATTACAAGCTTTGTAAACTGCAAAGTTGAATTCTGGGCAAAATGTTCTATTTCTATTGCTGTTGGAGTTTTGAGATGTTTTGCTGCTGCACATGCCGTGTATCTTATGTGGAAATGTTTTGCAGAGATAAAATGTTCTGCATTTTACGATTTCGGAGATTGCCGAAGCAAGTGAGGAGCAATATCGCATGACCACCGTGGGGTGTGTTTGACCTATTTTTAACCAAAACATATCAGCATGGACAAACAAAGAGGATTTCACTCTCCTGCCAGCTAAAAAGAATAGAAAAGCCTGCCTAGTGAGTGCAACTACAAGACAGAGCAAGGTTAGATGACGCCATTTTTCTGGACAGATAATTAAATCATTCTAGTTAGTGCTTAGCTATATTAGCCTTAGAATGCATGGGCTTGACTCCACGGTAGCAAGTATGGAGCTATACACCTAATGTTTTGATCATACAGAAAAAGAAACGATAACACATAAGCAGCAACAGAGAAAAGATATATTTGTCTTTTGTTTCACAGATCTATTCACTAATGTTAACCACAAATTACATCCCTGCAACTCAAAACTCCCCGAGGTTGATGCAGAGCCACAATGTTTTCCGTGCATCACCATCTTGGTGTGACCCAGTTCCATAGTTAGGCCAATTAGTTCAAGCTCCTCACATTCAACTATTTCCACAGGGCCATACTGTTTACCTCAAGAGGCAGGAAAATGGTCCCAAAATGGAGAAAAGCGACACCCAGCACATCAAATTGATTACATCTCTTCTGCATGATATTGTTCTTGCGAGATGTAGGAAAATGACAAGCACAAAAGATTTTTCACAAAAAATGTGAAAATTTCAGATGACTTTGCAGTCAGCACCTTTAAGAAGCAGGCTTAAGCTGGTCTTTTGTTTGTGTCAGTACAAAATTCCAGCTTATTTGTACAAAAGGGTCTGCCATGCTGTTTGATCCATGTACTAGGAGTTAAAATTTAAGCTTAATTTTGAATTATTTTACATCAGTTAGCTTTTCAAACTGCTGCTGATACGGTACTGCATTACAAAACAGTGTAACACTCAGAAGAAAGCATTATCTATCCTCTTCCACATACATGAGTTTACAGACACTCACAATTGGCTAGTGTCACTGTGATCTGTGATTGACAGAGGAGAGAGATCATGCCACACCTCCCACCCATAGCACACGGCCAATTTTGCTGTCTTACTCTCAGACACAAATTAACTGTGGCATCATTGGGACTCAAACTTGCAATCTTGAACAATTTGCTGCTGAGCATACAAATCATATTCAAATGAAAATGTTGATTTTGTTTATTGATAGTCTCATTATGGTCATGTCATCTGGACAGACAGGTTTCTGACTAGAGACAGCTAGTTTTGGACAGAATTTTATCTTTCAGTGGTGCTCTGAACAGGAACAGGTTTGGGCAATATTCTTGGGTGATAGTCAATTAAAGCTCCAAAATCATACTGTTCCCACTAAGCTGCATACTTCAGTTTTTTTCCTGGGCAGAAAAAGTAATAATTGGAGAAACCAACAAACAATTGCAGTGAAGTTCAGTCCAGCTGCAGGTGGTGGTATAAAGTTAGAACCTGCAGTGAATGGGCCAATTAAGTAGCTGACACAGGTTAGCTATGTCTATTGTTTGAGAGACATGGCCAAATGAAGACACAAAATATGAGTGAAACAATGGGAGATAATGAGAGAAGCAAGTTAAAACTAAGAGTCATTTATAGTTACACAGCTATCATCAGGTGTAATGGGCAAAAATATGCGTAGATGCTAAGAAGAATGGGGAAATAACTGAGAAATCGTAGGCAGAGTGGAAACTGGGCTAACACCACATACAACAGAAAATGCATTTATAGGCTGAGAGTACTGCATCTATTGGGCTGCAGTGCTGAGGACATGGTCTCACAATTTTATGCCAGGAATGACCTTGATTTGCCTTGATGGTGCTTGTGTCATGCTAGAACGACATAATGGAGTGAGCACACTCCATTTGGTTCTAAGGTTGTTATCGCCAGGGTGGTTGTCAAGGTTTTGCCTTCTCAGCCTATAAAATGCCCCAATGGCTTAGCGCAAAATATAGCCTCTGACAACCAAAGTCCAGCTCCTGGCCTTCACGTGGCTGAACTGTTAAAAACCAACAGGAGAAGGGGTGCAAGGTGGGTTACTGGCGCCTTAAAACCAGTTGTTCCTGTTCCTTTAGAGTTTAATGTCATCTACTCATCTCCTATAACGCCTAATTTCTAGATAACCCTTAGAACCCAGTTCCTGGTTGCTGTAGATCCAGGTTGGTGGTAGGAAGGGCATCCAGCCGTAAAAATTTTGCTTCAATTCAAGTCATGGAGGTTCACAGTAGTAGTTTAGAAGTAGACGGGACTCCTGGATGTACCAGGAGTGTCGTGAACGGTAGGGTGGGTGTTATGCGTGGGCAACACCAGATCGACATCCTGCGACTACGCAAGAAACGCAAGAAATGTCAGAAATTTCGACTTGCGACTTTGAATGTGGGCACTATGAGAGGTAGAGGAAGTGAGGTTGTAGAGACTGTTTCGAGAAGGAAGATTGATTTATGTTGTCTGCAAGAGACAAGGTGGCGAGGTGGATCAGCTCGAATGATTACGGGCAAGGACTCAAAATATAAATTCTTTTGGGTCGGCAATGATAAGGGTACAGGAGGAGTAGGTATTCTCCTGGCTGAAAAGTGGGTTGAGCATGTGTTGGATATCAACCGGATCTCTGACAGAATCTGTCTTATTAAGATCATTGTGGGGTCAAATATCTTATCAATATTTACAATCTATGCTCCCCAAGTTGGGCTGTGCGAAGCTGCAAAGGATGCCTTCTATGACGAACTTCAGAATTTAGTCATCAAAATTGGCACAAATGAAACCCTCCTCATCTGTGGTGACTTCAACGGTCACACTGGGGCCTCATCCTCCGGGTACGAGGGGATACATGGTGGTTTTGGTTATGGGGAGCGCAATCTTGAAGGTGAAAGGATCTTAGAGTTCTCTGTGGCTAATGAGCTTATTATCTGCAACTCTCTTTTCAAGAAGAGAAGCACTCATTTGGTCACCTACAAGTCTAGCGAGTGTTCTACCCAGGTGGATTGCATCTTGACTAGGCATAGTCACCGCAGATTTGTGACTAATGTAAAGATACTACCTAATGAGGAATGTGCCCCACAACACAGACTTCTGTTATGTGACTTGGCAGTTAGTCCAATTAAGTGCAAAAGATCAACCTTTAAACCCAAGCTCCGTGTTTGGAAGCTTCGTGACCCTGAAACCCAGGCGAAATATCAAGAGGAGGTTGAGAAGGAGCTGCATGAATTACTAAATTCATCTGCAGAGGCCCCGTCAGTGGAAGGAATGTGGCATGCCCTAAAAAGTGGTCTGTTGAAGGTAGCGGAAACTCTATGTGGTTCGACCAAGAAAGCCAGTGGCTGGAGAAAGGAAACATGGTGGTGGGACGAGACAGTGAGCTCTGCGGTGGACGAAAAGAGGCGGTTATGGAAAAGATGGCGTAAAGAGGGTGGCAGTAAAGAGGAATATCTCGCACCTAAGCGTAACGCTAGGCGTGTGGTCTTTGATGCTAAGAAACGTGCCGAGAATCAAAGGTTTCAGAATGTGGAGAAAAATGAGATGGACATCTACCGCATTGCTAAGCAAATGAGAAGAGTGAATCGGGATATTGTTGGTGAAAGTGCTGTGAGAAACGACCTTGGCTGTCTGGCAGTAGATGACGATGCTAAGAAGGAAGCCTGGAAGGAGCACTACGAGCGTCTCCTTAACATAGAATTTCCATGGTCTGTAGAGGATTTACCAACTGCTGAGCCTGTTGCAGGACCTCCAGTGCAGGTGACACCTGTAATGATAGCTGAGAGCCTGACAAAGATGAAAACTGGCAAAGCCCCCAGACCTTCTGGCATTGCCACTGAAATGCTAAAATCTTCTTCTGAAGTTACATGCCAAGTGTTAAGTAATCTTGCCAACTCGATCATAGCAGAAAGGAAAATACCAGCTGACTGGGATGATAGCTATATTGTCAACTTGTATAAGGGGAAAGGCGATGCTGCAGAGAGAGGTAGTTATAGAGGTCTTAAACTCACCGAACACTGTCTTAAAGTCATCGAAAGAGTCATTGAGGAAATATGCCGTGGCATTGTTGACATCAATGAAATGCAGTTAGGATTTGTGAGTGGCAGAAGTACAACTGATGCTGTTTTCGTCGTTCGTCAGCTACAAGAGAAATATCTTGCGAGAGACCGAAGGCTTTACCTCATCTTTGTGGATCTCGAGAAGGCATTCGACCGTGTCCCCCGTGAGGTATTGTGGTGGGCCATGAGGCAGCTAGGACTGCCTGAATGGTTAGTTGGAACAGTGCAGGCCATGTATGCTCATGCCAGAAGTAGAGTACGTATTAACAACTTGTACAGCGAGGAGTTTAATGTTCGGGTTGGAGTTCACCAAGGCTCTGTCCTCAGTCCTCTTCTGTTCATCATCGTCCTTGAGGCTCTTTCAAGAGACTTCCATACGGGCTGCCCCTGGGAGCTACTCTATGCAGACGACCTGGTTCTGATATCTGAATCTATCGAGGATGTGCTCAATAAATTCCAACATTGGAAGGCAGGGCTCGAGTCCAAGGGCCTGCGAGTGAATGTGGACAAGACAAAGGTGATGTTTCTTGGCCCCAATCTAAACCCCCTAAAAGACTCGGGAAAGTTCCCGTGTGGTGTTTGCCGGAGTGGCGTGGGTAGCAACTCTATCTTCTGCACAGGCTGTTCTCATTGGATCCATAAAAGGTGTAGCGACATCAAAGGAAGGCTCACTGCTGACCCATGCTTCAGATATAGAAGGTGTCTAGGAACAGCCCGCCCAATTGACAACAGGCCATGCGAACATGTCACTGTTAGACATGTCAGACGCTTGGAGTCGTTGACTCCTTTTGCTATCTGGGTGACACCATCACATCGGGTGGTGGCTGTGAGGCTGCTACTATTACAAGAACTAGATGTGCATGGGGCAAGTTCAGAGAACTTCTCCCAGTCCTGACATGCAGGCGTTTGTCTCTATCAACACGTGGGAAAGTGTACAAAAGCTGCGTAAGGAGTGCTATGCTTTATGCTAGCGAGTGTTGGCCCCTGAAAAGTTGTGAGCTCGGAAGATTAGAAAGAAACGAGAGGGCCATGCTGCGTTGGATTTTGCATACCAAGCCTGACGATAGATCGAGCACATCTATCTTGAGAAGGAGGCTCGGTCTGACAGACCTGGAGTCTACCCTCAGGCGTCGGCGACTTCGCTGGTTTGGCCACGTGCAGCGTAGCAACTCCATCATCAATCGCGCATGCCACCTCGAAGTCGCCGTGCGTAAACGTCCTGGCAGGCCCCAGAAGTCCTGGCAGGAATGCGTGAAAAATGATCTGAAGGCTGCTGGTCTGTCTGCCAGCGACACCCAAGACAGAGCTCGATGGCATGCTGCTGATCTCCATGCGATGTCCGACCCACTCTGAAGTGGATACACAGACGCTAATTTCCGGATAGTGAGTGAGTGAGCACAGCTTAGCATATAGCCTTGTAACATCATCTTGCCACAATTATATATTGTCTTTAGTTAATGTGTGAAAAGAACCTCAAAAAGGAGGGACTGGGAAAATTTGATAAATAGCCTAAAGAAATAAACATTACATAGAAAGTCTGTAAAATTGAAAACTATGTAAGAAAAAGTCTGTGTGGCTCACAGAGTCTTTCTGCCTAAATGGCAGAAGTGTCTGAGACTTACCGTTTGACCTGCTCTAGCTTGCTCTCTTCTGCTTTGATATAGTCTTTCAGAGATTTAACCAGGTCCTTCTCCATAAACAGCAGATCTGTCATTTGGCCTGTACACATAACAGGGTAGACAAACATACGGAAACATAAATGGAAGGGTTTAAGGGAACATTGCAATGAATGAGGTGATAAAATTGTTTTAGCAAACTCATGAATATCAACTGACCAATAGAAGTATAGAAGTCATTGTGGGCAGAGCAGTTTGGCAGAAACAAGCTGATCAGCAATACATACCATACACTCCAAGTCTCCATCTACACACACACAAATATACACAAATTATCAGAGCTCATCAGTACATTATCTACGAGTGCATCTCAAACAATTAGAATCTCATGGAAAAAGTTCAATATTTTCCATCAGTTATTTAAGAAAAGTGAAAATTTTATATATTCTAGACTCTACACGTAAACTGTTTCAAGCATTTTTTACATTTAATTTTGATAATTATTGCATACAGTGCAAAAAAGCATCTAAAAATGTTAAAAGCATTTAATTTCGAGTTTGAGTAAAAAACAGTATAAATACCATATACTACTCAGTCTAGTTCAGTACACACAACCACAATCATGGGAAAGACTGCTGACTTGACAGTTGTCCAGAATACAATGATTGACACCCTCCACAAGGAGGGTAAGCCACAGGAGGTCATTGCTGAAAAGGCTGACTGGAAAAGGTGCACAGGCAACAGGGATGACCGCAGCCTTGAGGGGATTGTCAAGAAAAATCAATTCAAGGACTTGCAAGAGCTTCACAAGGAGCGGACTGAGGCTGGCATCAGTGTATCAAGAGCCACCACACACAGATGTCTTCAGGAAAGGGGCTACAACTATCACAGTCCTAATATCAAGCCACTCCTGAACCAAAGACATAAGTGTCTTACCTGGGCTAAGGAGAGAAAGAACTGGACTGTTGCTCAGTGGTCTAAAGTCCTCTTTTCAGATGAAAGTAAATTTTGCATTTCATTTGGAAATCAAGGTCCTAGAGTCTGGAGGAAGAGTGGAGAGGCACAGAACCCAAGGTGTTTGAAGTCCAGTGTGACGTTTCCGCAGTCTGTGATGATTTGGGGTGCCATGTCATCTACTGGCGTTGGTCCACTGTGTTTTATCAAGTCCAAAGTCAACGCAGCCATCTACCAGGAGATTTTAGAGCATGTCATGCTTTCATCTGCTGACAAGCTTTATGGAGATACCGATTTCCTTTTCCAGCAGGACCTGGTACCTGCCAATAGTGCCAAAACTACTACCAAATGGTTTGCTGACCATGATATTACTGTGCTCATTTGGCCATCCAACTCGCCTGACTTGAACCCCATAGAGAATCTGTGGGGTATTGTCATGAGGAAGATGAGAAACACTCGACCCAAAAACAGAAGACCTGAAGGCCACTATCAAAGCAACCTGGGCTTCAATAACACCTCAGCAGTGCCACAGGCTGATCACCTCCATGCCATGTCACATTGATGCAGTAATTCATGGTAAAGGAGCCCCAACCAAGTATTGAGTGTATAAATGAACATACTTTTCAGAAGTTGGACATTTCTTCATTGTAAATCCTTTGATTGATCTTTGGAAATATTTGAATAATTTGAGATATTGGATTTACGATTTTCATGAGCTATAAGCCATAATCAAAATTAAAATGACAAAAGGCTTGAAATATTTCACTTTACTTGTAATGAATACAGAATATATGAAAGTTCACCTTTTTGAATTAAATATGAAAGTTCACCTTTCTTAATTAAATTAAGGGGGAAAAAATGAACTTTTTCCACAATATTCTAATTGTTTGAGATGCACTAGTACATACATACACCACCAATTCCAAAAAAAAGTTGGTAAAACGTAAATAAAACAGACATTCTATATTCAGTTACAACATTCTATAGTCAGTTGAATGCAATACAAAGACAAGATATTTAATGTTTAAACTGAACAACTATTGTATTTTTCTAAATATACACTTATTCTGAAAGTGATGCCTGCAACACGTTCCAAAAAAGTTGGAAGAGGGGCAACAAAAGACTGGGAAAGCTGTGGAACGCTCAAAAAACACCTGTTTGGAACATTTCACAGGTAAGCATGTAAATTGGTAATTGGAAAGGCTCAGTCATTCACTAGCAAGACGGGATGAGGTTCAGCACTTTGTGAAAAACTGTGTGAGTAAATAGTCCAACAGTTTAAGAACAACGTTTCTCAAATGTACAATTGTAAAGAATTTAGGGATTTCATCATCGACAATCCATGTCATCATCAAAAAATTATCTGAACATAAGTGGCAAGGCCGAAAACCAACACTGAACGTCTGTGAGCTTCGATCCCTCAGACAGTACTGCATTAAAAATCAACACGACCGAATAAAGGCTATTACTACATGGGCTTGGAACACTTCAGAAAGCCAGTGTCAGTAAACATCACTGTATCTACAAATGCAAAGTGAAAGCCATATATCAACAACATCCAAAAACGCCACCGAATTCTCTGGGCCCAAGCTCATCAGAGATGACTAATGCAATGTGGAAAAGTGTGCTGTGGTCTGATGAATCCACATTTAAAATTATTTCAAAAATCATGGACATTGTGTCCTCCAGGCTAAAGAGGAAAACGACCATCCAGATCAAAGTTCAAAAGCCAGCATCTGTGATGGTATGTGTTCATGCCCATAGCATGGGTGAAATTAGCTAGGCCTTTAGGGGCACCAGCAGCTTTAGTCAGGTGTATACCAGGAGCCAGGGCACTGGACACAGCAGGTAATCTTGGGGTCCTAGGCAAGCACAGGTTCTCAAAGATAGTTATCCATGTATATATCTAATTATATACATCAGTCTGAAATTACTAAGAGTAACTTTGTAGAGGTGTTTAAATTAGCGAAGGCGATGTCCGATGCTCTGGCCCCATCCCAACGCGGTGTGGCAATATAGCTTACAGCAGGTTATGGTTGCTGAACTGTTAGTTGTCCAGGTGGTGCTCTGAAAACAGTGTGGGCTTTATAGATAATTGGGCTAATTTTAAGGGCACTGCTGGCCTGTTATGGTGGTATCCATCCCACTTGGGAAGGTGCTGCTCTCATTTCTTGCAGCATAGGTCATAGTCTCAGAACAGGCCTAATTAACTTCTGACAATCCAGAGCCATGGCGAGGGAGCAGACAAACAGGCTAAACCAACTGTCTGCTAGCTGCGCAGGGTCATCACTTAAGGTCCACTACATCAAGACTGTGTCTGTTCCCCGAGCCAAACAAAAAAGTAGAAATACTCAGTTTGTTCCAGTAACCTAATCGATATAAAATTAGATCGTACTGACTATACAGTCGCTGCCAGCACCTTTGATCTGAAGGTAGGGCTATTAAATATTAGATCTCTTACATCTAAAGCACTAATTGTGAATGAACTTATTACTGATCAGGTGTTTAATGCACTGTGTTGAACAGAAACATGGATTAAAGGAACAGTCCACCGTATTTCCATAATGAAATATGCTCTTACCTGAATTGAGACGAGCTGCTCCGTACCTATCCGAGCTTTGCGCGACCTCCCAGTTAGTCCAACGCAGTCCGACGCGCTGTCACTCCTGTTAGCAATGTAGCTAGGCTCAGCATGGCCAACGGTATTTTTTGGGGCTGTAGTTAGATGTGACCAAACTCTTCCACGTTTTTCTTGTTTACATAGGTTTATATGACCAGTGATATGAAACAAGTTCAGTTACACAAATTGAAACGTAGCGATTTTCAATGCTATGGAAAGTCTGCACTATAATGACAGGCGTACTAACACCTTCTGCGCGCTTCGGCAGCGCATTGATATCTGAGCTCCGTATCAATGCGCTGCCGAAGCGCGCAGAAGGTGTTAGTACGCCTGTCATTATAGTGCGGACTTTCCATAGCATAGAAAATCGCTACGTTTCAATTTTTTTAACTGAACTTGTTTCATATCACTGGTCATATAAACCTATGTAAACAAGAAAAATGCGGAAGAGTTTGGTCACATCTAACTACAGCCCCAAAAAATACCGTTGGCCATACTGAGCCTAGCTACATTGCTAACAGGAGTGACGGTGCGTCTGACTGCGTCTGACTAACTGGGAGGTCGCGCAAAGCTCGGATAGGTACGGAGCAGCTCGTCTCAATTCAGGTAAGAGCATATTTCATTATGGAAATACGGTGGACTGTTCCTTTAAGCCAAATGAATATATTGTAGTGGACATCTATTATGGACATAATTCACCATACCATGTCTTGCTTGCAACGTTGGTTTTTTACTCTGTTCTGATGCTTTGTTTGCCTTGCTCAGCTAAGTTGGCATTTTTCCTCTGATCTGATGTGCGTTCCGCACGACATGTTTGTGTTACCTGGTTAGAGTATTAGCGACGCGGCCCCTTTAAGGATGGGAACTCTGTTTGTTTATCTGATGGGGAGCGCCATCTTGTTTTTCTTCCTTGAGTGTTTCAATAAACGACACGCCGTTGTGTTGTCAAAGTGAGAAATTGACTCTTCTTTTCTAATATCGCAATTTCCACACTGGTGACCCCGACGTTTGTCTGCTGGACGCATTCCAGAGACGCACCGAACGACTATGGCGACAAACGCTATAACTTTGAAGCTCCCAGAGTTCTGGGAGTCATCGGCTTCTGCGTGGTTCGCGCAGACTGAGGCACAGTTCGCGCTGCGTGAAATAACCGCGGATACCACTAAGTACTACTATGTAGTGTTGGCCCTCGGCAGCTCGACAGCGACAAGAGTGGTCAGTCTCCTGAAAAACCCCCCTGCTGTGGATAAGTATACTACACTCAAGGCTCACCTGTTAAAGACTTTTGAACTTTCTGATGCTGAGAGGGCTAGCCGGCTATTTTCTCTGCAAGGCTTGGGCGATAGCAAACCCTCTGAACTTATGGACAGAATGTTGGATCTGCTTGGGGAGCACAGGCCTGGGTTCCTCTTCGTCCAGCTTTTCTTGCGTCAACTCCCTTCTCAGGTACGGGCTGCTTTAGCCAACACTTCCATCACTGACTGCCGCGCACTGGCAGAGAAGACTGACAATTTTTTTCTGGCTGTTCAACACCCCTGCATGACTGCTGCTGCGCTCAGCCCTGCTTATGCCGTTGCAACCGACCCATCCCATGCCTGTCATGCCGCCGCCCCATACCCTGGTGACCCAGCGCTCACTGCAGCAGCTACAGTTTCGCACCGGCCATGTTCTGACTCCAGCCTATGTTTTTACCATGTGAAATTTGGCTCCAGGGCCAAGCAATGCCGAGCACCTTGCAGTTTCAGGGGGGTGGGAAACGCCAAGGCCAGCGCTCAGTAGTGGCCTTGAGCGTCGGCCGCACTGGCAGGCTGCTGTTCATCCAGGACACCACCTCTGGACGCCGTTTCCTGTGTGACACTGGCGCGCAGAAGAGCATTCTACCTGCATCGACGCTGGACATCCTGGCGAATGGATTTGGCCCCCCCCGGAGGCCGCTAACGGCAGCCCCATATGCACTTACGGCACGCGTCACGTGGAGCTGTGTTTCAGCGGTCAGCGGTTTAACTGGGACTTTATCACGGCCAAAGTGGCTGTCCCCATCCTGGGTGCGGATTTTCTATGTGCTTACGGGCTGCTGGTGGATGTCAAAAACCGTCGCTTGATTGTCGCCACCACGTTCTCTTCATACAACTGCACTCTCAGTGGTGTGGACTCCATCAGACTGTCTAGTGTGCTCTCACAGGCTGACGAGTTTCATCGCCTACTCGCAGAGTTTCCAGGGCTCACGCAGCCCACCTTTTCGTCATCTTCTGCCAAGCATGGGGTGGAGCACCACATCGCCACCACTGGCCCACCTGTCTACGCCCGGGCGCGACGGCTAGATCCAGCTAAGATGGCCATTGCCAGGGCTGAGTTTGACAGCATGGAACGCCTTGGCATCATCCGCCGCTCTAACAGCCCGTGGGCTTCGCCCCCCCACATGGTTCCCAAGCCTGCCGGTGGGTGGCACCCCTGTGGTGATTACCGCAGACTTAACGATGCTACAATGCCAGACCGCTATCCAGTGCCTCACATCCAGGATTTTTCAACATGCCTGGCAGGCAAGGTCATTTTTTTTTTTAAGGTGGACCTCATCCGTGGATACCACCAGGTTCCTGTCCATCCGCTTGATGTGCCCAAAACAGCAGTGATCACCCCTTTTGGACTGTTCGAGTTCTTGAGGATGCCTTTCGGCCTTAAAAACGCCACCCAGACCTTCCAGCGCCTCATGGACTCCATACTGCGTGATCTGCCTTTTCTGTTTGTTTGCCTGGGCGACATCCTTTTGGCCAGCACTTACAAAACCGAGCACCTGGCCCACCTGTGGATCCTTTTTGAGCGTCTCAGTCAGCATGGACTTATCATCAACCCAGCTAAGTGCCAGTTTGGTTTGACCACCATTGACTTCCTGGGTCATCGCGTCACCAAGGACGGGGCCGTGCCACTCCCGTCTAAGGTTGCCGCGATCTCAAACTTCCCATGGCCCATCACGGTGCGGTCCCTGCAGGAGTTCCTGGGAATGGTGAACTTTTGCCACCGCTTTATTCCTGGTGCTGCTGCAATCATGTGCCCCCTGCATGAAGCCTTGAAGGGGAAAGCACCGAAACACCTGGTGGATTGGTCCTCGGAGAGGGAAAAAGCTTTCATGGCTGTAAAGGCTGCTTTGGCCAAAGCAACGATGCTGGCACACCCATTACCTGATGCACCTATTGCCATCACTACGGATGCTTCAGACTATGCAGTTGGTGGGGTGCATGAGCAGTGGGTGGATGGTGCCTGGCAGCCACTCGCTTTCTTTAGCCGCCAGCTACGCCCGCCTGAATGTAAATACAGCACTTTTGACCGGGAGCTGCTGGCACTCCACCTGGCCATCCGACACTTCTGTTCACTGCTGGAGGGGCAACAGTTTACAGCTTTTGTCGACGATAAACCCCTTACGTTTGCCATGGCTAAGGTGTCTGAGCCGTGGTCTGCCCGCCAACAGCGTCAACTCTCTTTCATCTCAGAGTTCACCGCGGACATACAACATGTTGCAGGCAAAACCAACCTTGTGGCTTACTGCCTCTCTCGCACCACTATGGGAGCCGTCCACCTGGGGCTTGACTACGCCCACATGGCAGCCGATCAGGCCACTGACCCCGATGTGCTGGCACTCAGGACAGCTGCTACTGGACTGCAGTTATCAGAGATTGCTTTTGGTGATGGTGGCAACATACCGCTTTGTGACGTTTCCACTGGGCAGCCGCGGCCCATCATGCCCACGGCATGGAGATGACGAGTTTTTGATGCTGTGCACAGCCTTTCCCACCCAGGTAGGAAGCCATCTCAGAGGTTGGTGGCAGCAAAGTTTGTCTGGCATGGCCTCAAGAAGGATGTGCGGGACTGGGCAGACTCATGCGTGGAGTATCAGCGCTCAAAAATTCACCGTCACACAAAAGCTCCCTTGGCGCATTTCCCAGTACCAGAGCGATGGTTCGACCATGTCAACATCGATCTGGTGGGACCCCTCCCCTCCTCCCGGGGCTTCACTTACCTCCTTCTCCATGGTTGATAAGACCACATGTTGGCCGGAGGCTGTCCCATTGGCATCAGGGACGACTGCTGAAATGGCTCGAGCGTTCATCAGGACCTGGGTTACCCGGTTTGGCACCCCATCTGATCTGTCTTTGGACCAGGGCTCATAGTTCACTTCCGAGCTCTGGAACGCCATTGCAAACAGCCTGGGTGTGAAACTCCACCGTACCACTGCCCATCACCCCCAGGCTAATGGGCTTTGTGAGCGTTTTCATCGGGCAATGAAGGCCTCTCTTTGGGCCAGCCTCAAGGATGGTGGCTGGGTTGACCAGCTCCCTTGGGTCATGCTAGGCCTGAGGACTGCCCCTAAGGAGGACCTACAGGCCTCATCAGTGGAGCTGGTGTATGGCCAGCCATTGCGGGTTCCAGGGGATTTCTTTCCAGACTCTTCTACTCCCTGGTCTTCGGTCCAGCAGCGGGCGGTGTTTCAGGATAAGGCGAGGCTTTTTGCACCTGTCCCTACTTCACGCCACAGCCTCCCGCAATCCTACACTCCCCCGAGTCTGCCATCAGCGGAATATGTCTTCATTCATCATGATGCACACCGGGGCCCACTACAGCCACCTTACAACGGGCCGTTCCGCGTGCTAGAAAGCGGAGAAAAGCATTTTGTGGTGGACTTTGGCGGTAAGGCAGAACGCGTTTCGGTGGACCGCCTTAAGCCAGCTCATCTGGATGTGGACAGACCTGTGGGGCTCGCTCAGCCTCCAAAACGAGGGCATCCTCCGATTCAGCCCCAGTCCCTGAGCGTGGCGCCACCACGCAGGGGTTCCTCAACCCATGTTCCAGTGCAGAGGAGTCATTATGGCCGGATTGTTCGCCCACCTCCTTGCTGACTTTCATTTGTTTCTGTGTTATGGCGAATTCTGGGGGGACATATGTAGTGGACATCTATTATGGACATAATTCACCATATCATGTCTTGCTTGCAACGTTGGTTTTTCACTCTGTTCTGATGCCTTGTTTGCCTTGCTCAGCTGAGTTGGCATTTTTCCTCTGATCTGATGTGCGTCCCGCATGACATGTTTAATGTGTTACCTGGTTAGAGTATTAGCGACACGGCCCCTTTCAGGATGGGAACTCGGTTTGTTTATCTGATGGGGAGTGCCATCTTGTTTTTCTTCCTTGAGTGTTTCAATAAATGACACACCGTTGCGTGTCAAAGTGAGAAATTGACTCTTCTTTTCTAATATCGCAATTTCCACAATATAGCATTAAATGAAGCTAGTCCTCCTGGACACAGTTATCTACACCAACCTCGTCTAACTGGCAGAGAAGGTGGCGTCACGGTTATTTATAATGATTATGTAGGTGTAACACAAAAACCTGGTCATAAATGTAATATATTTGAAGTTCGTCATACTAATATAATGTATGTAGCCTCAAAAAATAAGTCTACCCAGTTAATTCCATTACTTATTATTTACAGGCCCCTGGGGCCATATTCTGAGCTTCTTTCTGAATTTGCAAATTTTCTCTCAGACCTGGTTATTTCCTTAGACAAAGCTTTAGTTGTCAGAGATTTTAATATTCACTTCGATAACCCATCCTTTGACCCTTTGAAAACAGCATGTGTGTCCATTTTAGATTCAGTAGACGTTAATCAGAATGTCATAGGACTGACCCATAATGGTGGTCACACTCTTGATCTAATACTAACATTTGGGCTAAATATAGAAAATATAGTCACACGTCCAGTCTCAAGTTCTCAGATCATTATCTCATCTTATCCAAAATATGTCTGAGCAATAATATGCACCTTACCACGCTACTGTATTAAACGTACATTCACGTCAACTACTACACAGAGTTTTATAAATGATCTCCCAGTTATCAACTTTGATTGGGTCACTGTCAACCCCTGCAGAACTTGGCTCCACTTAAAAGGAAAATGATCAGCGAGAAAAAAAATTAGCACCCTGGTATCACGATGGCACTCACACTTTAAAACAGACCACTCAAAAACTGGAACATAAATAGTGTCAAACAAAATTGGTAGTGTTCAAATTAGCTTGGAAGGAGAGCTTCCTGAAGTATAGAAAAGCACTTAGTGCTGCTAGATCAACATATCTCTCCTCCCTAATAGAAGATAAAAATAATCCTAGATTCCTATTTAATACTGCAGCAAGATTAACCAGGAATAAATCCACTATAGACACATGCACACCTGCAGTATGTAGTAGCAACGACTTCATGAATTTTTTTAATGACAAAATTTAAAATATCAGACAAAAAATTCAAACTACTAATTTAAGGTCAGACAACTTAAGTGACAATTTAAATAACCCTGTAGTTAGCAATATAACTATCAGATCAGCAATTAGAATGTTTTATTCCCCTTCGAGAAATTGAACTACTTTCATTAATCTCCGCATCAAAATCATCAACTTGCGTACTAGATCCCTTACCTACATGTCTATTCAAACCGATAATACCTGAAGTAATTGAACCGCTTCTAAAAATAATAAATTCTTCTCTTAGGATCAGCTATGTACCCAAATCCTTTAAACTTGTAGTTATCAAACCCCTGATTGAAAAACCTGACCTTGATCCCTGTCAGCTGTCCAATTATCGGCCAATATCAAACCTCCCCTTTATCTCCAAGATCCTAGAAAAAGCTGTGGCACAGCAGTTATGCTCATATTTACATAGGAATAACATCCATGAAATGTATCAGTCAGGATTTACACCTCATCATAGCACAGAGACAGCACTGGTTAAAGGAGTAAATGACCTACTGCTAGCATCTGATCAGGGCCGTATCTCACTGCTTGTGTTGTTTGACCTTAGCGCAGCATTTGATACCATTGATCATTCAATTCTTTTGGATAGATTAGAAAATGCTGTGGGAGTTAAGGGAACAGCCCTCTCCTGGCTCAGCTCTTATTTAACTGATCACTATCAGTTTGTTGATGTAAATGGTGATTTTTCTAGACACGCTGAGGTAAAGTTTGGTGTTCCACAAGGTTCTGTCTTAGAACCACTGCATTTTTCTTTACATGTTACCTCTGGGTGATGATATTCGTAAGCATGGTATTAGTTTCCAGTGTTATGCTGATGACACACAGTTGTATGTTTCTGCAAAACCAGATGAGAGACATCAGCTTAATAAAACTGAGGAATGTATAAAGGACATTAGACACTGGATGCTTATTAACTTCCTTCTGCTTAACTCTGACAAGACTGAAGTACTTGTAATAGGACCACATGCAGTTAGAAGTAGGTTTTCTGGTTACACAGTAACTCTGGATGGCCTTTCTGTTTCTGTGCAGGAGTAAAAGACCTCAGGGTGATCATTGACTCCAGTCTTTCATTTGAAACTCATATCAATAACATTACCTGGAATAGCGTTCTTTCACCTTAGAAATATTGCTAAGATAAGAAATTTAAATGTCACTACACGACAAAAAACAAAAACAACAACAAAAAAAAACCTAGTCCATGCTTTCGTTACCTCCAGGTTGGATTACTGTAATGCCTTATTGTCTGGATGTTCCAATAAGTGCATAAACAAGCTCCAGTTACTTCAAAATGCAGCAGCAAGAGTCCTTACTAGAACTAGAAAATATGACCACAACACCCCTGTCATATCCACACTGCACTGGCTCCCAATCAAATTTCGTATTGTTTATAAAATACTACTATTGACCTTTAAAGCACTGAATGGTCTCACGTCACAGTACCTGAGAGAACTTCTGGTTCTTTATGACTTGCCACGTCTACTTAGAGCAAAAGGTGCAGGCTATCTGCTGGTACAACATACAGTGAAGACTACATCAGGGGGAAGAGCCTTTTCTTACAAAGACCCACAGTTATGGAACAGCCTTCCAAGTAGTGTTCGGGACTCAGACACAGTCTCAGCGTTTAAGTCGAGGCTGAAAATATACAGTGGTGCTTGAAAAGTTTGTAAACCCCTTAGAATTCTCTATATTTCTGCATAAATATGACCTAAAACATCATCAGATTTTCACACAAGTCCTAAAAGTAGATAAAGAGAACCCAGTTAAACAAATGAGACAAAAATATTATACTTGGTCATTTATTTATTGAGGGAAATTAACCAATATTACATATCTGTGAATGGCAAAAGTATGTGAACCTCTAGGATTAGCAGTTAATTTGAAGGTGAAATTAGAGTCAGGTGTTTTCAATCAATGGGATGACAATCAGGTGTGAGTGGGCACCTTGTTTTATTTAACGTTGTTAAACGTGATCTTCACAACACGTTTGTGGAAGTGTATCATGGCACGAAATAAGGAGATTTCTGAGGACCTCAGAAAAAGCATTGTTGTTGCTCATCAGGCTGGAAAATCTTAAAAAACCATCTCTAACGGTAATGTTAATGTTCCAAGATGGCGCTGCGGATGGTTGCCTCGGTACTTCGCTCTCTCGTACTTTCTACATTTTTGTGTATTTGTTGTGTTTCTTGCGTTTCTTCGCTTGTCACATACTCTAGAGAAGAACTCATAAACATTGAATTAACCACCAGTAAAGTTCTTTCATCGGCTTTCATCAATCCGGAAATTTTTTCAGAGTTACTTCTTGGAGGAGCAGCAACTCTCTATGGATTACGCCGTGGACGCCAGAGACACCGGGGGAAATGAGCTGGCGCGCTCGTCAGACTGAGGCAGCGGGGGCTTCGCACTGCACTCCCGTCTATTCACCTGGCTAACGTCCACTCTCTGGCCAATAAGATGGACGAACTGCTGCTCCTCAACACAACACAGATTTTAATAGATCTGCTGCCTTGTGCTTCACCGAAACCTGGCTCGGTGAGCACATCCCGGACTCTTCTCTCCACCTGCCTGGATTTCACCTGCACCGAGCGGACCGCGAAACGGAGCTCACGGGGAAAACGAGGGGAGGCGGAATCTGCTTTTACATTAATGAAGGTTGGTGTACTGATGTCACAGTTCTAAATAAATCATGTAGTCCTCATCTGGAGTCATTATTCATTAACTGCAAACCGTTTTATGCTCCGCGAGAGTTTTCCTTGTTTATTCTGGTTGGAGTTTACATCCCTCCTCAGGCGTGTGTTAATGAGGCGTTACAACACCTGGCTGACCAGATAAACAATGTGGAGAAAAAACACCCGGACTCTTTGCTCATTGTTTTGGGGGACTTTAACAGAGCAAACCTCAGCCACGAACTGCCAAAATACAAACAGCACATTAAGTGTCCCACTAGGGACACCAACACTCTGGACCACTGTTACACTGTTTTAAAGGACTCATACCACTCTGCCCCCCGTGCAGCCTTGGGACTATCTGATCACTGTATGGTTCATCTTATCCCGTCCTACAGGCAGAAGCTAAAATCTGCCAAGCCTGTAGTTAAGACGGTGAGGAGATGGTCTGATGAGGCCAAAGTGGAACTACAAGCCTGCTTTGACTACACTGATTGGAGTGTTTTTGAGGCTGCAGCTTCAGACCTGCATGAACTGACTGATACTGTGACATCTTATATCAGTTTTTGTGAGGATGTGTGTGTGCCCACCAAGACCTTCCGCACATACAATAACAAACAACCCTGGTTCACCGCAAAACTCCGACAGCTTCGCTAGGCCAAGGAGGAGGCCTACAGAAGTGGGGACAGAGTCCTGTACAAACAGGCCAGAAACACACTGACGAAAGAGGTGAAATCAGCTAAGAGGAGCTATGCTGAAAGGACTAAAAACAGCCTTTCAGCCAACGATCCGGCATCAGTGTGGACAGGCCTGAAGAACATCACTAACTACAGGAGATCATCCCCCTACACTGCAATGAACCATCAACTGGCTGACGAGTTGAATGTGTTCTACTCCAGATTCGACAAATTCACACCTCTCCCCCCCTCAGTCATTAAAGACCTATTCACACCTCCTGCTATTCTGCCTCCTCTCGCCTCTGACCCCACACCAGCACTCAAGATCTGTGAGGAGGATGTTTGTCAGCTTTTTCGCAGACAGAAGATCAGGAAGGCACCTGGCCCAGATGGTGTGTCACCCTCTTGTCTGAAGGTCTGTGCTGATCAGCTGGCTCCCATCTTCACCCAGATCTTCTATAGATCCCTGGAGCTGTGTGAAGTCCCCTCATGCTTCAAACGCTCCACAATAATCCCGGTTCCCAAGAAAACCACCATCACAGGACTGAATGACTGCAGGCCTGTAGCTCTCACATCTGTAGTCATGAAGTCCTTCGAGAGACTGGTGTTGTCACACCTGAAGGACATCACAGACCCCCTGCTGGACCCCCTGCAGTTTGCCTACCGGGCAAACAGGTCAGCGGATGATGCAATCAATATGGGACTGCACTACATCCTGCAACACCTTGACTCTGCAGGGACGTACGCCAGGATTCTGTTCGTGGACTTCAGTTCGGCATTCAACACCATTGTTCCAGACATCCTCCACACCAAGCTCACCCAGCTCACTGTGCCCTCCTCCACCTGTCAGTGGATTACAAACTTCCTGACTGACAGGAAGCAGCAGGTGAGGATGGGGAGCATCATATCCAGCACTCGGACTGTCAGCACTGGCGCCCCCCAAGGGTGTGTGCTCTCCCCACTGCTCTTCTCCCTTTATACCAACGACTGCACCTCAAGAGACCCGTCTGTTAAACTCCTGAAATTTGCAGACGATACAACGGTCATCGGCCTCATCCAGGACAGTGACGAGTCTGCATACAGATGGGAGGTTGAATGGCTGGTCTGGTGGTGTGGTCAGAACAATCTGGAGCTGAACACGCTCAAAACTGTGGAGATGACAGTGGACTTTAGGAGGAGCCCCCCCCACTCTGCTGCCCATCACCAACAACACAGTGACTGCCGTTGAAAGCTTCAGGTTTCTGGGTTCGACAATCTCTCAGGACTTGAGGTGGGAGACCAACACAGTCACTATCATCAAAAAGGCTCAGCAGAGGTTGTACTTTCTGCGCCAGCTCAGGAAGCTCAACCTGCCTAAGGAGCTGCTGACACAATTCTACTCTGCCATCATTCAGTCTGTTCTTTGCTCTTCCATCACTCAGTGCGTTTACATGCACATCCAAATCGAGCTACTGTCGGTAATCGAGCTAAGGGTCCCAGAGAAATCCAATCCTACATGCACACAAGGAAATCGAGCTATTGTGTGAGGTACATTGTGCACCCGAGCCACAGGTGGCGCTACACGCCCCATCGTGTTGGTACACTTCCGGTTGTCGTCATGAAGAAGAGCTATTCAAGAGTATAAACAAAGTTATCAGTTCCGTGTTCACAAGAAGAACGACGACGAGGACAGCAACATTGAGATATATTATATATATTCAACTCCTTAAGCTGAATGAGCATGAACTCTATCTCCTCATTGCTCCAGAAGTGCACGTTTCTACTACTGTTGTCATGCCGACCGAGGCTGTTGTGTTTCCCGCTTGTGGTCTCGTCACTCGTCACTTCCGGAAGGGGCAGTGCTGAAGTAAGTAGCTCGACTATGTAGCTCGATAGGGTTTACATGCACTAAGTAGCTCGGCTACAATCGCATAATCTAGGTCGCGTAGCTCGATTACAAGAAATCCAGTTCGGTTCGATTTCAGCCGAGCTAAGGTGTTTCCATGACATTTAGAACTTCGATTTCAGTCGAGCTATGGCAGAAATTCGATTTTCTCTATGTGCATGTAAACGCACTGACTGTTTGGTTTGGATCGGTCACCAAACAGGAGAAGAACAGACTGCAACGGACAATAAGGTCTGCAGAGAAAATTATTGGTGTCAACCTGCCCTCCATCCAAGACTTATACTTGTCCAGAGTCAGGAAACGGGCAGGTAACATCTCTGCGGACCCATCACACCCTGGTCATAATCTGTTTAATCTTCTCCCCTCAGGGAGGCGATATAGATCTCTGTATGCAAAAACAACCAGACACAAGAACAGTTTCTTCCCTCAGGCTGTCTCTGTGATGAACAGCTAAAATCCAGATTCATATATCAGTAATATCACTTGCAAAATATCTGCACACTCATACTGTCATTCTGTGCTCACTGTTACTTATATTTATACTTAAGTTTACTATTCATCTTTGCACTATGCACCATATTGCACCAAAAGGGAAATCCTTTCTGTGATGAACAGCTAAAATCCAGATTCATATATCAGTAATATCACTTGTAAAATATCTGAACACTTATACCATCATTCTGTGCTCACTGTATACTTTATTTAACTATTCCATACTTGACTTACCTGGATTACTTTGCACTATGCACCTATTTTTGTTGTTGTTTATTTGTTTTGTGTATACACTTTAGAGCAATTCCAGCGTTATGGACGTGACACTTGAACTCAAAATGGCAACAAATGACCCAGTGCATGTTTTATTGTCTCCCAGTATTTAAACAGGTGTTGCATATTTTAAGGCTGTACCATACTGGAGAAGTGATAGAACAAGAACAATTCCCATAGTACATCTAGGGCATGCCAGAAAATGCCAATAAAAGATGCGTTATGGATGTGACAGAAAAAGTAGATCACTTTTCTTGGGTGACTGTACATTTTTATCAAACTCTGTGAAATCGTAAACCTAATGTCGAAATGGAGATATCCATTTGATAGAGGGGTCCAAGGTGAATATTAAAAAAATCTTTGTTTAAAATATTTTGTATTTCATGCAGAGTTTCGGAAGGAAAAGTCAGCGTTATGGATGTGACGAAATTTCGTTATGGATGTGACGCGTCTGAAATAGACATGGCATATGTTTAGAAAATCAGCAATTTAACCACCATAACCCTTTGAAAAACTCTCTAAATATCAGCTAAAACTATCAAAGTTCTTAAATAATATTTAGGATGGCTATTGTTTTGCTGTTTTGTGGATTTTAGCATACATTTCTGTGGCTTGTGGCAATAATATAGAATTGTACATGATCAAAGTTGATTTTAGCTTGGGTTTTACATTATAAGAAAGAAAGACTGACAGTGACATTAGGTTGGTTACAAATTGGTTCAACTTATTCACATCTGTAAAATACAGGCCTAGGTGATATCTCTGGGAGTGGTTTTGATGTATTACATGTTGCTTTATTTTTGCATGGTGAGGTTGACATTTACATGGAATTGCCCTTTATCTGTTTTGTACTATGAGAGCTAAGTGAACCGGAGTCAAATTCCTCGTGTGTGTCCACATACCTGGCAATTCAAGTGTTTCTGATTTCTAAAGAGTTTGGACTCCACCAATCCATAGTCAGACAGATTATGTACAAATGGAGGAAATTCAGGACCATTGTTACCCTCCCCAGGAGTGGTCGACCAACAAAGATCACTCCAAGAGCAAGGCGTGTAATAGACCCCTTTCACTGACGTCACCTGAAACCGGAAGTAAACAGACCCTGCGCCATTTTGGAAGACCAACAAACTCGTGATTAGGGAGAAATAACGGCAGCGGTATGTGAACCCACGAGAATAAAGTGGAGTGTCAAACGACTTAAACAAACAAATCTGAGCTGTTTTATTTATGATTTATTGGCCCAACAGTAGACTTGAAAGAAACCTGTGTGAGACTTGGCAAAAAACTGTGGATATAATGGATAAGTCTGTGCATGATCTGCGGACACTTTGAGGTAAGCAAACGCAAGAAATTCAGATTTAAAACATGCTAAATTGGCCTCAAGTTGATAACTGTATGAGGAGCAAGCCTCCCAGACTTCTACAATTTAATAATAATAATAATAATAATTTAGGATGGTTTGGGGCTTGCTCTCCCTCCTATTATATAAATAAAGCATAGTTGTTGTGTAGGCATATATCATAAATACATATGTATAATTTGGATAAATTAACCTAAATTATGGATACCTTAATAGTAACAAAAAGTATTAATTTTTCAACTGAAAAGATATATTATTAAAAGATAAATATCAACAAGATTACCTTGGCCATAACTATGTGTAGGTTATTCTTAATAACAGCTGTAATATCACGAACCAAGCCACTAACAACATAATTGTAAGCCTGTAGCCCTTTGTAGGCTTTCAAGTCATCAGCAGTGTAGGCAGTGTTCGAACTACGGGGGTACTCGGGGGATCCGAGATCCCCTGAAACAGACATGAGATCCCTTGAAAACATGATTTGGGAAATGTTGGGGGGGGTCTCTAAAATGTTGGCAAAATGATGTTTATTGACATAGCAATCGTGTGTAACGGGAAGCATTTGCATATCCGAAGTGTTGTGTTTACATCAAAGATAAAATAAACCGATATGACAACGACTGCTGCTGCCAGGTTGGTTGTTGAGTAGCCTGACTGTTTTTTTTTTCTTGCGTGTGGTATCATTGTTGACGCGAGGTTGTTTTTTGAACATGCCAATGCGGACACGATTTCCCCTGATGAGTTATGACTTCAGACGCGATGCGTGTGTAGAGGTGTGGAGTCCGCGTGATATGTGCGTAAGATAGGCTTCTCATGTGTTTGGAGATCCACGCTCCGAGACAAGCGCAAGCACCCCCCCGAAGGGAAAAAAAAGGGACCCCCCGAAAATATCGGCATAGTTCGAACACTGAGTGTAGGCACTGGGTGTAAACAACAAATAGTTTACAATGTCTGGGTAGCAAACAGATGGCAGAATTGGTGTCAGGTCCTCCTTATGTTTCCATTCTCCCTTGCCGCGAGTCTTATCATACGGGTCAAACCCATCAATCACAGCCAGCTTCTCCACATACCGTGCCCTTTCTGCAGCTGGTAATGTACTCACATAACCAGAATTATCATCCATCGTGTCACTTTACTCTCGCTCGTACTTTGTTTTATATTGTGAGTGCATGTACTTGGTCTTCCAATATGGCGCCTAACAAAATCTCGCGGCGCGGTGACGTCATGCGGTAGCCCTCTATAGTCGGTGAGGTCACAAAGGACCCCAGGGTAACTTCTAAGCAATTGAAGGCATCCCTCACATTGGCTAATGTTAATGTTCATGAGTCCACCATCAGGAGAACACTGAACAACAATGGTGTGCATGGCAGGGTTGCAAGGAGAAAGCCACTGCTCTCCAAAAAGAACATTTGCAGTTTGCTAAAGATCATGTGGACAAGCCAGAAGGCTATTAGAAAAATGTTTTGTGGATGGATGAGACCAAAAGAGAACTTTTTGGTTTAAATGAGAAGCGTTATGTTTGGAGAAAGGAAAACACTGCATTCCAGCATAAGAACCTTATCCCATCTGTGAAACATAGTGGTAGTAGTATCATGGTTTGGGCCTGTTTTGCTGCATCTGGGCCAGGACGGCTTGCCATCACTGATGGAACAATGAATTCTGAATTATACCAGCAAATTCCAGTTAACCTAACCTGCATGTCTTTGGACTGTGGGGGAAACCGGAGCACCCGGAGAAAACCCACGCGGACACGGGGAGAACATGCAAACTCCACACAGAAAGGCCCTCGCCGGCCCTGGGGCTTGAACCCAGGACCTTCTTGCTGTGAGGCGACAGCGCTAACCACTAACTGGTGACTCTAAATTGACCGTAGGTGTGAATGTGAGTGTGAATGGTTGTCTGTGTCTGTGTGTCAGCCCTGTGATGACCTGGCGACTTGTCCAGGGTGTACCCCGCCTTTCGCCCGTAGTCAGCTGGGATAGGCTCCAGCTTGCCTGCGACCCTGTAGAAGGATAAAGCGGCTAGAGATAATGAGATGAGACCAGCAAATTCTAAAGGAAAATGTCAGGACATCTGTCCATGAACTGAATCTCAAGAGAAGGTGGTTCATGCGGCAAGATAACGACCCTAAGCACACAAGTTGTTCTACCAAAGGATGGTTAAAGAAGAATAAAGTTAATGTTTTGGAATGGCCAAGTCAAAGTCCTGATCTTAATCCAATCGAAACGTTGTGGAAGGACCTGAAGCGAGCAGTTCATGTGAGGAAACCCACCAACATCCCAGAGTTGAAGCTGTTCTGTACGGGGGAACGGGCTAAAATTCCTCCAAGCCGGTGTGCAGGACTGATCAACAGTTACCAGAAATGTTTAGTTGCGGTTATTGCTGCACAAGGGGGTCATACCAGATACTGAAAGCAAAGGTTCACATACTTTTGCCACTCACAGATGTGTAATATTGGATCATTTTCCTCAATAAATAAATGACCAAGTGTAATATTTTTGTCTCATTTGTTTAACTGGGTTCTCTTTATCTACTTTTAGGACTTGTGTGAAAATCTGATGGTTTTAGGTCATATTTATGCAAAAATATAGAAAATTCTAAATGGTTCACAAACTTTCAAGCACCACTGTTTCTGTTTAGTCAAGTCTTTTGTTAACAGTGTTTATGAGGTAAAGGTGTAGATCTGGAGGGTCCTCAGACAGTGTTTTGGTAAACTGGGATATATGGATGCTGTCAGTCCCCCACTCACTTGAGTTTGTTGATGGTGTAGTGGCTGACTGCTTTATGTCCCAGGGCTCCCTCATGCCTGTGTTACCTTCTGGCTCTCCCCTTTTATTTGTGCTGGAGTCCCTGCTTTTGCATACAATGCAAAATGTATACTGTTCCTACTCATCAGGTGACATTGGGCATACCTAACAACCTCCGTTTTCTCTCCCCCTCCCCCTTAAGACTTCGCTCTTTTTTCTGCCTTTAAACCAGCAGCTTGTGGGTGTGATGCATGTCTAACACTAACAGTGAAGCTACTACTAACTAGCTACTATTAAATCCTTCTTTCTACACCCATCACCCACAGACAGACAGGAGCAAGAAGTCCATTCATTTAATGCAGTGTTTAAACAAAATTTTTGACGTTTATTAATTATCAGTTTGTGTGAATATTTATTTATTGCACTGGTACTAAACTAGTACCATACCCAAACCAAAATTGTAGTACTGAAACAACCTGAGTTCACACTATGACATTTCTCTGTCAGTCAATCTGATTTTACAAGAAATATGCTTGTTTTATATGCAGAAACAAACGTTACAATTGTGTTTTCATTACATGACCAAAATACACCTCTGCCATAATGTATTCTCGAACAAATGTTTTCAAAGAGAAATGAAGACATAATGGCTACTGTTGTGTCCCTTTGTGCGCACATTTTCGAAATTTAACAGCCTTAAAGGATATGGGACATGAAACATAAATGCACGCTATATCAGTTTCTTTCCATTAAAAATATGAATTAATTGCATCAACAAATACAAAATCATCTATTAAATTCAGTAAAATCGTTATATTCGTGATGATTATATGGCATTTCTGCTCGACTTCCGATATGCATTTTTTGCAACCGGAAGAGCCGCTGTCACGTGATCATACGTCACAAAAACTTTCGGGCACAGCACAAGCGGGTAGATGAATGGAGAAGTGGACGACAAGAAAATTGTTTTTATAGTCTTTAAAGTACATTGGACATCATACATTGGACATCATGGTGTATTGTGCTGCTTATGGTTGCAATAATTCCAATGGGAAATGCCCTGGAGTAAGTTTTTTTGCATTCCCCAAGGACTCGAAGCTGAGGAAAGTGTGGGCTCACCTGCGCATGCGCAGTAGGCTTCGCGCATGCGCAGTAGGCTTCGCGCATGCGCAGTAGGCTTGGTAGGACAAATCCAAGAGGTAGGATAACTTTACAGAACACCTGTTGAAAAAACTTTGCACCTACTGTTTCCCACAAACTGTGTTCGGACCATTTCACTGAGGATTCTTTCAACATTAATACTCAGGTACTGAGCGATATTAATTCATGAAACAGGAAGTATAAGGATGAGAAAAAAAACAGTTTAAATCGGGAAGCTGCGCACATTTGCGCCAGGCTGCACAAATGTGCGCAGCTTCCCGATTTAAACTGGTTTTTTCCTCATCCTTATACTTCATGTTTCATGAATTAATATCGCTATTTTTTTCTTTAATCGGATCTGCGCGATTCAGCTGTGAAAAAGGCGGCATCCGCCGAAAGGCGCGCTGTTTGCATCCCTGAACGGAGGCCAGGGGACAGGGCAGGAATATTTTTGTTGATATGAGTGATCCGGTGCGATTTCCCGACCCCCCTGTTGAAGACCTCTGCGCTAAGCGTCTGAAAGCCGAGGTAAGGATTAGTATTATAATTTTGGGTGCATCAATTATTGATTATCATAATTCTGACTCGTTTCGCCATTTTGAATGTTTTCATCTCGGACTCTGGAAGCATTGTATCTCAATCAATCTCGAAAAATATCAGCAAAAAAAAAAAACTAGCTTGCAACGGACTTTAGCTAGATCTATGATGAACTTTCAATGTATGATACAAAAATAATACTTCTTTCAACAGATCATTAGCCTTTGAGCAGAATTGTTTTTAACTTACCAGGAAGTGTTATCGAGCCGACCGCTTTCAGTTTCATGAGGGCTGAATGAACTCTCACTCTCAGAATCATCTGACCCGTCAGAGTAAAGACAAGATCCATGTTCATGTGAATTTCCAGCTATCGGTTCGAATTGATAGGGTCTAACTTCACATCTCTGTGAAACATCGGGAATATCACTGTCGATGGTGTCCATTTCAGTAACCTGTTTACATTAGATACCCAAGCGCTGGCTCCTTGGAAAGTTTTTGTGACGTCACGGGTCACGTGACCACCTAGCTCATTAACGAATCCTTATTTTACGCTGATGTATAAAAAAACTTGAATAATGTGATGATTTTCACATTTTTGATGCCCTGCAGTGATTTAGATGGCATTTCTTATGTCCTTTATACATAATTATGCCCAGGTAAAAATCCATGTCCCATATCCTTTAAGCCTCCACAGCTTCTCAGCCAAGAGTGATCTCAGGAGATGATGGTTTAGGAAACCTACGTCACAACCAATTCCACCCATACTAAGGTCTGAAGCACACATTTCATGCCAGATCAGCTAGTTGAACCAAAAATCAGAGGGTCAGAGAGGCTCTTTGAATGGAACAGCTACAGGATTTAAAAACTACGGCCAAGCGTGTGGTATAGGAAAGCACTGAATAACAAACACCTAATATTACACCAAATTATTATTAGTAGTAAGTTTCAAAACATACATACTTTTACACGCTGATAAAATGGCTAACACACGTTGGCAATATTTATCTTCATAGCAAATACGATACCATTAAAAAAAGAAAGAAAAAAGACAGACTGGCCGAGTTTTAGATGGAGCCATTTGACATTAATTCTGTTAAGACAGGCCAAAACTCCCAGGACTAGTTTGCGAAAGTTGGTTTTGTATACTCTGCAAATTAGCTCCAAATCTAAGTGTGTGGAGCAAAATGGTTCTTGAGATTATGTTTGACAGGAACCAGTGAATCAGCGGGGTGAAAATAAGAACCTTAAGGTTCTTGCGAGCTCACCAAAATGTAAATCGCTGTGCTATAACGCCATCATAAGGAAATGATCTAAAATACAATGATGGAAAAACGCCAAAAAAACCTGTGCATGTCTAATAAAGCTTATCGAGAACCATGGGTTTGGAGAATCTCTCTTTCATTAGATACTTTGAAAATCTGGAACAATGGACTTGATTGAGCTGTCTTTGAGAAATCACTTTTCAATAATGGATTGTTTGAGGTGGGAGGTGTTCTAGATGGATCACTAGTAGAATGTGTTTTTCTGAAATTACGCTGCGTCCAGATGTTTGTCGCAGATGTGGAATGTCCATGGCTGCATATTATTTCTGATAAACATCTAGAGCGGTGGCTACAATTATCGACACCTTAATGATCTTTTGGCCATTGCAAAAGTAGAAAAGACATTCAATATGTAAATTGTCCAAGAATAATTACTCAAACTGCCACTGGGAAAAAAATGAGTTGATTCCCAATTACTTGGCGCATCAGATCACGTGACACCATTCCACAATTAATTATCAACATCCAGATGATTATTTATTTAAAAATAATAATAAAATCGGTATGTAGTATTAAGTTAACAAAATAGTTTTTATTTAAATTTTGTTTTACATAGACTTATATTTAGTACAAAATATCTTTTACATAAATATATGGATGCCTGTGCTTACGTAAATGAAGTAATTCTAATGTTTGTAAACAAATGAACTGATCGTATTTAACCTGTCAGAAAATTTTTGTTCCACTTTAAGTATTTTCGTAGGTCACATCTTGTTAATCATTCATTCTTGTTTGTATTAATTTCTAGTTTACCAATAAATGTCAACAGGCAATTGACATTGTAAATGCATGAAAATCCAGGTCAAAGGTCGCATGTCATTCCTCGAACCAAAACTTTATATTTTTACATCTTAAAATATAAAATGTCTACTGATATTGTAATATGTGGTAGATATTTACAAAAAACTGAAAAAAAAAATTCTGAATGGTATAGAAAAATCTGAATATTTCAAGCATGTAATTTTTTTTTTTAATATGCTAGGAATTTAATTCTGGTCTAATTCTATTTATTGCAGTAGGATTCCAAATACTCTATAAACATTCCATTCTGTTACGAATCAGAAAAAAAATTTATAAAATCACAGCACTTTATTTTTATTTTTAAAAGTACTTCATCTACTTCAACAATGTTACACAAAGATCAATACATAACAGTTGTAAATGTGACTTAATTCCACAGGGTGTTGATAATGCTGGACACCAGTGAAAGTGATCACTATTAGTGACACCTCACGTGACTTCTCAAACACGCGTTTATACACAAAATGGCGATTGTCAAATGAAAGAGTAAGAAACAAAGGACGTTTCGACAAAGATATCATGAAATATCGGTGAATTTGATAAGTACAAACATGTCCATGATCTTTCCACCATGCTCACCTGCAATGATAACGTCCAGGTTTTCCTCAAATTGCTGATCTTGCTGAAACAAATTCCATCTCAGGTACCGAGCTGTGTCATCAGACAACAAGATCAAAGGGCGAGTGGGAGTCATCCGGTTGATTAATTAACCAATAATAACTGTTGTAACTGAAACTCACCTTTGTAAAATTGTTTATTGGTAAATCTGAAAAGGTGTCGATAATTATGGGCTGTCAATAATTCTAGTTGCCGCTCTAGTATATTTTAGTTTATGAGACTATTCTTTGTGAACATTATTTCCGTTATCTATGTTTTGCATCAGGCTGGCACGGTGGTGTAGTGGTTAGCACTGTCGCCTCACAGCAAGAAGGTTCTGGGTTTGAGCCCAGTGGCCGGCGAGGGCCTTTCTGTGTGGAGTTTGCATGTTCTCTCCATGTCTGCGTGGGTTTCCTCCGGGGGCTCTGGTTTCCCCCACAGTCCAAAGACATGCAGGTTAGGCTAATTGGTGGCTCTAAATTGACCGTAGGTGTGAATGGGAGTGTGGATGGTTGTTTGTCTCTATGGCCAAGTTTACATTAGACCGTATCAGCGAATCATCAGATTAACGTTTTTAAAACGATTAGTGTGCACACAGCAACACCAATACACGGATACGCTCGGCTCCGCAGGCATCCTGCGCTCCAAATCACTCCGCCCTGAACAGCGAGTGCCCTCTGGAGGGTGCGCACTCCGGCCCTGCGCAGCTCACAGAGCGCGCGAGTGAAGTGCACGAGCCACGATTCGGAACTGAGCCGCTGTGTGTATGATCCCAGCGCATATCACTTACCACTTGCAAGTGGAAGGATGGCAAGCCTAAAGACAATCATAACTACACAATGGGCAGTATTTGCATCAGTATTTGCAGTATTTTCATACTTTTATACTCTTTAATGAAAGGTGATACAAGGCGGAAGTCCGCGCCGTTTTTCAGCAGTCGCGTCACATGACCAACACCAGCGAATCAGGAAGGAGGATGTCACAGTGACGTTGTCCAATGACGACGCCAGCTAGAGCTCAGCACAAGCGTATCCGCGTATTCTCAATGTGTACACAGCACTGGACCAGACACGATCTAGATTGAATACGTGGACCCTGGCGGATTCCCGTTTCCTGGCGTTTCCAGGCGGTTTAATGTAAACGGACAGTGCATCCGCGAAGAAAACGAGACAGATACGGTCTAATGTAAACTTGGCCTATGTGTCAGCCCTGTAATGATCTGGCGACTTGTCCAGGGTGTACCCCGCCTCTCACCTATAGTCAGCTGGGATAGGCTCCAGCTTGCCTGCGACTCTGTACAGGATAAGCGGTTACAGATAATGGATGGATGGATGGATGGATGGATGGATGGATGTTTTGCATCAGTAGCATAGTAGATCAGAAATGGTATTCTTGAGAAAAGATTGATTCATAAAAAATAAAAAAATGGGCCAAAGTTAAGAAAATAATTGTAGTCATGGTATCTGTGAAGATACTCAGTCGTCCAGGTACATAGTAATCTGTGGTTGGTAGAAGAGAGCAACTGGACTTGCTTGAAAAGTCTTGAAGACGTTTCGCCTCTCGTCCGAAAGGCATCATCAGTTCTGTCTGTCTAATAGGGAGTATCAAGTATTTATCCTCTCATGGATCATAATAGAATCCAAATCAGAATGCTGATGGCTGCATTGAAGGTGGCTGATAGATGTCATAGACACCCACCTCTGTTCAGTGATGGTCGTTCCAGGCTGACAAATTTGAACGATCCTCTCTGGCTAAGATGTCTGCCAGTTTTCTGGAAGTCCTCTCATACTCCCGCACTAGTCGAAGGGTACTCATCCCAAAGTGTGTAGAAACATATCTGTGAAGATATGTCCAGTTGCTCTCTTCTACCAACCACAGATTACTATGTACCTGGATGACTGAGTATCTTCACAGATATGTTTCTACACACTTTGGGATGAGTACCCTTCGACTAGTGCGGGAGTATGAGAGGACTTCCAGAAAACTGGCAGACATCTTAGCCAGAGAGGATCGTTCAAATTTGTCAGCCTGGAACGACCATCACTGAACAGAGGTGGGTGTCTATGACATCTATCAGCCACCTTCAATGCAGCCATCAGCATTCTGATTTGGATTCTATTATGATCCATGAGAGGATAAATACTTGATACTCCCTATTAGACAGACAGAACTGATGATGCCTTTCGGACGAGAGGCAAAACGTCTTCAAGACTTTTCAAGCAAGTCCAGTTGCTCTCTTCTACCAACCACAGATTGTAGTCATGGTAGTTTACCAACGGTACCAATGGTAATAAAAGTGTTATCCTCAGACTAGAAGAAGAGGCAGGTTGTAGCAATGTGCCAGGGAAGGGTTTGGGTATAAGAAGAAAAACCTGTGACAAACAAAGAAGCCTTTGTTTGTCACAAGTTATGGAACAGCCTTCCAAATAGTGTTAGGAAATCAGACACAGTCTCAGCGTTCAAGTCTAGGCTGAAAACATCTGTTTAGTCAAGCCTTTTGTTAATAGTGCTCATGAGGTAAAGGAGTAGATCTGGAGGGTCCTCAGACATGGAGTGTTTTGGTAAACTGGGATGTATGGATGCTGTCAGTCCCGCACTCGCTTGCTCACTCGAGTTTGTTGACAGTGTAGTGGCTAGCTGCTTTATGTCCCGGGGCTCTCTCATGCCTGTGTTACCTCCTGGCTCTCCCCTTTTAGTTATGCTGTCATAGTTAGTTTTGCCAGAGTTCCTGCTTGCACTCAATGCAAAATGTATACTGTTTCTACTTATTCAGGTGACATTGGGCATACCTAACAACCTGTGTTTTCTCTCTCTTCCCACCCCCATCTGTCCCTCTGAATTACATGTCAATCTTGAGATCGAGATGCTGACCTCTTCTGTTCCTCGGACCTGCCTGATCCATCCTGATGCCCTATGTCTGATCGTAGTCTCATCACATCGCTCCTGTAGAGGATGGCCCCATATGGACAGCTGAAAGTCACACTTGGAGGATGCTCTGGACACTTACAGTAATGCTTTAATGGCTGAGGACTACAGTTGTCTTGCTAACTTTAGGACTGCAGTTGTCATGAACAGTTTTGTACTCAAATTTCCATCAATTGAAGGAGTTATAACGTCAACGAAACTGACCATGTTAAAACTGTTAACGTTATAATCATGTTGTCTGTTGTTGCACAAATGAGGATGGGTTCCCTTTTGAGTCTGGTTCCTCTTGAAGTTTCTTCCTCATGTCATCTGAGGGAGTTTTTCCTTGCCACCGTCTTGCTCATTGGGGATAGATTAGGGATAAAATTAGCTTAGTCATTCAAAATTCTGTAAAGCTGCTTTGCAACAATGTCTATTGTTAAAAGCGCTATAGAAATAAACTTAACTTGACACATGCACACTCACGCACAGTGAAATTCACCCTCTGCATTTAACCTATCTGAAGCAGTAAACACACACATAAAAAAGGTGAACCAAGCCCTCAGCTGCTCTCCACACCAACTCATTTATTGGATGGCTTGTGGATAATCTCATCTCGTTATCTCTAGCCGCTTTATCCTTCTACAGAGTCGCAGGCAAGCTGGAGCCTATCCCAGCTGAAAGAAAGGTGGGGTACACCCTGGACAAGTCGCCAGGTCATCACAGGGCTGACATATAGACACACACAACCATTCACACTCACATTCGCACCTACGGTCAATTTAGAGTCACCAGTTAACCTAACCTGCATGTCTTTGGACTGTGGGGGAAACTGGAGCACCCAGAGGAAACCCACGCGGACACGGGGAGAACATGCAAACTCCGCACAGAAAGGCCCTCGCCGGCCACGGAGCTCGAACCCGGACCTTCTTGCTGTGAGGCGACAGTGCTAACCACTACACCACCGTGCCACCCAAGTCAAAGTCAAGTAACAAATCTTTAAAATTAGGGCACTAGTCAGACTCAAATACTACAAGCCTGGTGTAACACCAACTTTGACTTCTAGGGCAGCTCTTTCTTCTTTTTTCTGTTACCCTTTGGAGACTGGTGGGAAAAATTGCATTCATACAATTAGCATTTATACCAGTTCAGACCACAAAGTGTGAAAAAAGGTTGCATGGAGAACTATGCTCATTGCCTAGTCATTAATAATTATTAATTAGAGGAGCACTCAGAGCGCAGGCTTCCACCAAGGACAACAGTCGACTCTTATGAGATGCAAATCTGCAACTACAACCACTGTACAGTATATGTGGATATTTTCCAGAAGTATTAGAATTATGTGCCTACAACAGGAATTATGAATCCTAGAGGATTACTGATACCCATAAATGTGGATTGTGCAGGGATGTGATTTGGGGCTGGTGAAATTATCTGAAAATTTTAGCTGGGGGTCTGGGGGCCGCAGGCCCCCAGCTGGTCCAGGGCAGCGCCCTGGTGGGGGGACAAGGGGGGCGAAGCCCCCCGAAGCTCCTGGGTTCTGGGGTTTTCTGACTTAAAAATTGTACTAAAATGGCAAGCAAACACACAAGAAAAAACTTGTCATGATTAACAAATTCAAGCCAATTTAATGGTCAACATGCAACTCTGAGCCCCTATAGTAAATTCAATGATTCTTAACTGACAAAAAGATAAAACATGAAACCTAAAAATGTCATTCTAAATTAAATCATCTGCATTAGAACACATAGAAAATTGTATAAGGAAAAACAAAATTTATACTTTCAATTACTGTAAAAGTTGAACATACCTAAATGTGCCTTTTCAAACAAACATGATGCAACATAAGAATTCATCCACAAGTCTTCAGGAACTCTCAAAGAAAAAAAGATGCTAGCATCCATGTCCAGTTCCAGCATATCAGTCACTTTTTTTCTGCAGTTTCTACTCTAGCAATGTCAACTTCATATACATAACTCTATAGTGTTCACTCACCAAAGGATAATCATAACTCCACAGTGTTCATTCACTTAAGGAGGATATTCAGAACCCCAGTGTTCACTCACTTAAGGATATTCAAAACTACTATGTTCACTCACTCAGGTTTCGTTTCTATCCCGGGCTCCAGCCCGACTTTGCACACTCGTAGCTCAGGCAGGGGAGGTCCCAGCCTGCCCAAACTTGACAGCTAGGGTCCTCTGCCCTCTCCCCAAAGAACCAGCGCAGGCAGGGCGCGCCAGCCCCGCGCCTCGGGGCGAAGAGCCATGGTGCTCGGCTTTAGTTTCGCTTTCCCATCGGCGGCTCCTGCCCGACTTTGGACGCTCGTAGTTCGGGCAGGGGAGGTAGGTCCCAGCATCCCCAAACTTGACAGCCAGAGTCCTCTGCCCTCCCCCCAAAGAACCAGCGTGGGCAGGGCGCGCTAGCCCCGTGCCTCGGGACGTAATTCGTCCCGAGGCGAGCCGCAGCGCTCTGCTTAGGTTTCGTTTCTATCCCAGGCTCCAGCCCGACTTTGCACACTCGTAGCTCGGGCAGGGGAGGTCCCAGCATCCCCAAACTTGACAGCCAGAGTCCTCTGCCCTCCCCCCAAAGAACCAGCGTGGGTAGGGCGCGCTAGCCCCGCGCCTCGGGACGTAATTCGCCCCGAGGCGAGCCGCGGCGCTCCGCTTAGGTTTCGTTTCTATCCCGGGCTCCAGCCCGACTTTGCACACTCGTAGCTCGGGCAGGGGAGGTCCCAGCATCCCCAAACTTGACAGCCAGAGACCTCTGCCCTCTCCCCAAAGAACGAAATCGCTGAACAAATGTCTCACAGTCTTATGTCCAATGTCTGTAGCAACCTCTTTCTCCAACCATTCCCAGCGGAACTTGTTTTTCACTATTCTGTCGATTTCTTTAACTCGATTTGCATCTTTACGCTCGATCATGGAGGCTGCCATCTTTCAACTCTTTGTTTGAAGCGAACTTACGTACAGCTATCTAACAAGCGCGTTCATTGGTTGTTACAGAGCGATGGGCCAATCACGTACCTCGTTTCATCTCAATGACGGAATTACTGAAAGTTGGAATGAATAGGATACGAATGAGGATTTTTGAGCGAAAAATCGGAAAAAATGTTTTTTTCAAATTTTGAGGTGAAAAAAGCGGAATTCCACGAATTCGCAGAAAAATCACATCCCTGATTGTGATATGGAGGCTATCGTGTTTCTACATTGGCTATGTTTTTTCACTATTGAACTTTACTGCCATCAACTGTTTTTTAACATGTATGGCATTGTTGAGTGCAGACTTCCACGAAGGCTCGAACCCGGACCTTCTTGCTGTGAGGCGACAGTGCTAATCACTACACCACCGTTGTGGATAATCAATCAATTAATTATTTCTGCTCCCACGTTGTATTTGACATTGTTTGTTTAAAAGTATTGCTTTTAGACAATGCATGCTCAATACAAATGGACTAACTCCTGTATATATGAAGGGGAAAGGGTGCCACATCCCAGGCCATACCTCCATATACCCCAGTGGAGTGAAGAACTGCTCATGCCCAGCTGGTTTTCTTACCCTGTGGACAGAAAGCTTTCCTCACACTTGCTTTATGCGTGTTTAACAGTGCTGTGATCATCATGGCAACGCAGTATCCGGTTCTTTTGATGTGAAAAGAATGTAACTGTTAACCGGAGTTTAACATGACCGGCTTTACAATTAACCAGGATGTGTTTGCGTCGTTTATTCCCGAATTGCGAAACCGGGGAAAGTCTAAATAGGCTGCTGTGGGCAAAAACTTTTTCTCAGCCAAATAAACAGTGAACTGGCAGTGGCAGTAAATACAGCACAGTATCCACACGGCAAATAACAAACAGTGGATCTGAAACAGCTCATAGTGGGATAAAAGGCGCTTTTACTGAACAGGAAACGCACAATGATGTAAACACAAGACAAAGTAACCCCAGAAAAGCTCTTCTCTTCCTCCTCCGACAAGGGACAGCTCAAAGAACACACAGAGAACCAGCAGAGAAATTTCTAGACTCGCTCATACCCCCGTCTCCAAAACATCAACTATTTTCATTCGCTTCCGGTTGTTTTCATTCAAAGAGAAATAAGCTGAACAAGACATGAAACCTACCATCATTTTCTTCATTTTTCTACAAAGCCAGTAAATTAATGATATAGCACCGTTTTCAGCCTGACCCGTTCAGCTCCAGGGGCTGCAGTGTCGCCCCCTGTGGACAGAAAGAAGATCCTGCACAGGTTCTAACATCACACAACCTCAAGAAAAAACAAAGAGCCATCGTCCCAGTATTCTGTAAATGTAAATAAACAACATGAACTTCATTTTTCTTTCTCTCTTATGTTTATTTGTTTTTGCGTTCATCACAAAAAACAACAGAGGGCACCGTAAACGACGTCATTTTCCACCTTCGACTTGCAAAGTGTGTGGGGGACAAAAAAACATGGCCGCCTCCGTGTGCGTCTTTTGTTAGCAACAAGCTAACTGTGATAAACAACATACATTCTTCCTCAATGAACTGTATCGTTAGTATTACAGAATCAACTCGAATACATCTGTATTTTGATTAATCTAAAGCAAATATTTGTATATACACAGTGTAACTCATCTAAAAGGTATGACGTACTACTGTGTTTACTTCTGATGCTGTGCGCAGCCATGTTGATTTGACGTCACTCCGAAGCTCGTAACTATCCTCAAGTGACAAGTAGTAATTTCAAGTTGCTTGTGTGTTGGTTTCTTGTAGTGCCTGCTGGGGAAGGAAAAAAAAAAAGCAGCTACTGAAGTTACTGTACAATAAACTGGAAACCTGCTGGCAATCCTTAACTTATGTGTCTCAGATACAGTCAGTAAATAGTTTACCTAACGCCACTCTTCAGATGTGACTAAGTAATGTGTAAATGTCTTTCACAGGAAAGAATCAGCACTTGTAGGTCAATGGTGAGAGTAGTTTTTCCTTTTTTTTTTTTTGCAGATGTAGGCAATGCTGTTACTCTTACAATGTAATTATGTTATTAAAATGTAAAGTCATGTTTCAGTAAACAATTAAGCACAGGAAGTTCAATGATAAATATTGCAAATGTTTGTTGTTCTGTTGTAGAACAGTCATGTTGAATAGTGCCAATAGACTGCTTTGTAAATAAAGCCTGAATGTAAATATATTATATTATATACATGAATCTACTGAAAAAAAACTACTTAACAATTACATGGTAGATTAGATATGTACATAGACTGTACAGTGGATATAAAAAACATCTACACGCTCCTGTTAAAATGGGTGGCGCACGGTGGTGTAGTGGTTAGCGCTGTCGCCTCACAGCAAGAAGGTCCGGGTTCGAGCCCCGTGGCCGGCAAGGGCCTTGATGTGCGGAGTTTGCATGTTCTCCCCGTGTCCGCATGGGTTTCCTCTGGGTGCTCCGGTTTCCTCCAAAGACATGCAGGTTAGGTTAACTGGTGACTCTAAATTGACCGTAGGTGTGAATGTGAATGGTTGTCTGTGTCTATGTGTCAGCCCTGTGATGACCTGGCGACTTGTCCAGGGTGTACCCCGCCTTTCGCCCGTAGTCAGCTGGGATAGGCTCCAGCTTGCCTGCGACCCTGTAGAACAGGATAAAGTGGCTAGAGATAATGAGATGAGAGACTCCTGTTAAAATTGCTTCTTTTTTTTTGTAATGCAAAAATAAAACCAAGATAAAACCATCCATCCATTATCTATACTGCTTACTGATCAGGGTTGCAGGGGAAGCTGGAGCCAGTCTCAGCTGACTTCGGCTGGGCTGACATGGAGACAAACCACCATTCACACCTATGAGCAATTTAGATCAATCATGTCAGATCATTTTCCACCCTAAATGGGATATAGCAACCAATACAATTGAAGTGAATAACACAAATGTTTTAGGGGGAAAAATGAATATGGAAATAACTTGGAATAACCTGGTTGTATAAGCATGTATAACCCCTACATAGTACTATGGTTAAAGTGCCTTTGGCATATAATACAGTACTTTTTGGGTAAGAGTTGACCAACTTGGTACATCAGTGGCTATGCTGACATGCAGCTTAATCTTCCATTAATAAACCAATTAGCTGAATCAGAAAAATTCCATGTGTATATACACCTCAGTCAGAATTGAGCAAACAAACCTAAGCCAACTGATTGAACAAGGTGGACTAATGCACTTTAACTTGACCTTGGAGATCAATAATCTTACTTCTTGTGTTATTCCCAAATATCACAGGTAACTCTTATCTGCAACAGCAATGTATCAAGCATCTGGGCCAACCATTTATATTAAATGTTTAACACATTACAAAATTAAAAGAAAACCTATACTGAACCACAAGTCTCAAACTGGCTCCTACATTTTTTTTCCTTCTGGTTGCTGGATGTCACTTGTAAAACCGCAAAATGCACTCTCTAGACGAAAAAACAAGGATTTTTAGTTACAGGTGATTAAATACTAAGGAAAACAATTATGAATATCACATTCCATTTCTGCTAATAGACCCACTTTGATCCTACATATTTAAGACAAGAATTTCCATGATTATGTGACTGATAACAACTTGAGTGAAAAGTAGAATTTTTGAAATACTTACATGAACATCAGAGTTTCTTAGTATTTGGTATGTCCCCTTTTTGCTTTAATGATGGTGTGCACTTGAGCAGCCATGGACTCCAAGTTTTTGAAAATCTTATGATCCATTTTAGATCAAATCCATCAGACTGCCATCTGAACACGTGCTTCAAGTAGATTATGAATTTCTGAAATTCTGACATGAGGAAAATCTGACCATTTATACAAAGTAGCTAACATGGTCAATAACAAATTTGATTACATTTTAAATAGGGATCTAGGAACGGTACAGAATCCTGAATATTGAACCATGACTTTTTGTTTTAGACATTTCAAAATTTTAAAACCTTCAGGTTTTTTTTTTTTCCAAATTTTAAATTAACGACAACAACTCCTCCTATGTAATTTAAACAAATTACATATGTGTCTTCCCCCCCCACTCATCTTAGCAGTCCAGGTAACAATTTGTTTGTGCAGTTGTATGGCTAATATTGTCTAATTACCTGGCCATGGAACAATCACAAAATCCCAAAGGTTTTTAGAAAGTTGGGGACAATTGTCTCAGGTCACCCTGAACATTTTTCATTCTTTTCTTTTTAAAAAGAAATGCATTGAGCAACTGTTTTGGGTGCAATGTTCAGACATATGTTGCTATAGACATCACGAACAAGGTGAATGCTGTTCAGTCAAACAACCATTCTGATGAAAAAAAAGGAATGTTTATTACATTTTTACTTTATCCAAAACAATATACATAAAAGTGCCACAAAAAGTGAATTTAAAAATTGCTGACCGAAAACTAGAGGTACACCAGGAATACCATGCATTCCTTGTCTGACTAGATCAAGATCAGAGCTCTAATTATCGAATATGGAAACCCTCACAGTAACAGAGCATGCTTTCTACAAGCTACTGTTGCTAAGGAACATAAAATATTGCAGGCCTGATTTAGAACAATTACATTAATAGTCAAATTATGTTAGTTAACATCAGTTGAGTCTGTGTTCACAGCCTATATAAACATACCTAGCATAAATGAGTCAGTGGTGGATTCCATGTATTGCTTATATTGGTCTGATACAGATATGCAGTATGGCACTGGTGCAACAGTAACTGAAGAAAAACATAGAACTAGAATACAGTCACTGCCTTCCTCTAGGCTTTGCTGCTACGGTAAGTCAGTTCCAAATCATGAAATTTTGGGCGCTAGAAGATGGTTACAATTTGCAAAGTGAGGAAGACAGTGAGGTGAAAAAAACAAGTCAATACAAGCTACTCCCTGTTTGATATTTGCAATATAAAATGTCAGTTTTTCTTTGCCTTTTTCCCCTTAGAAGACTTCTTGCAGTACTTCGCCTCCAAGTCTGAGATGAGAGAGTTAAAATCTTTTTCTTTGGACTTCTGTCTTTGCTACAGGGAAAAGTAAGAGACAAAACAGATGATTATTATTAATTAGATCTTCAATAAATAAGTTATAATTCCATAGAGACAGATGTAGTAGAGCCTAATCATATCAGCCACTCAACAAATGCTAATCTTCATAACCTCAGATTATAAATTTCATTACCTCTTCTGAGTGAATGTTATCTGTTACAATTTGTCCAACAGAAAACAATGTTTCATTGATTCCTTCTAGATGTTGCACAATCATCTAGAAGCTCACAATAAGCTCTTTAGAATTATTGCTGCAACTAGTGGTCAAAATGGGAACTACACCAAGTGCCAACAGGAATCACTCTGCCCCATGCTCACTATGAACGTTTTGTTTATTAGTGGGCAGAACAGTTCCTCTTATTGCCTCATTTGTGCTCTGAATTTTGCATAGTGAGACAATGGTGATAGTAGCAACAATAACAACTGTCAAGCAAATGAATTTCTTTCTTTAAAAAAAAAAAATCCATCTAAATGCAAGTCATCAAAACAATCACTGTCATCATTTTAGTCCATAGTTTCAGTCCTTTCCCAGATTTGAAAGTATGCAATGAGCAAATTTAATCTATACTGTTATCAAGCTAGCTATGCAAGTTGTTAATGTGTCTTTGGAATGCAATAAGCCTGCAGGCAGACACCAACCACTTATAAAAGTTATAGGGCCAGATTTACAAATGGAAACCACCTTTTAGCATTAAAAATTCTCAGTATTTACTAAAGACACAGGAAAAGTTGGCAATGAAATGGGATGGGCAAAGTTATTTTTGTGACTGACCTCACTGCATATGTATTTGTAGGATTTTCCATTTCAGAGTTCAAAATTTGGGGAAGGAGTTTATTTAAATGAAATCATGATTTACAAAAAGGTTTGCGGTAGTCAATTTACTACTAATTGTGCCATTATTTAAACGCTGAAAAAAAAAGCACTTATTAATTCTGTGCGAGACAGATACTGAGTGCACAGGTAGCATGTCGGAGCAGAAATTGAGTGAGCATGCACAGAATAGGATTTTGTTTGCTCAGATTAATATTTTCGCTTCGAAATAAAATTTGTGCACTTGTGCAAGTCCCACTGTGCACTCAGAAACAAGATATAAAACAGAGCATGTGGTGGAAGGGAGAGAATTTCCTCCAATTGTGTTAATTTATTTGGAATGACAGCGTTATCAGAACGTATCTATTACCAACATGTTATTCTGCACCCATTTGAGACAATACACTAATTTGCACTGCTCTTGGTAGATTGCGCTGGTAATTACTGAAATGAACTGGCTGCGTTTGTATTAATTAATTTGCACATCATCAGTAGATCAGAACTGGTCACTCCCGTCTGCTTCCCCCCCCCCCTTAATTGCAGCCTCACACTCATTTGCCCTGTTTAATAAACCTGGTCCATGTCTGATTTCACTGAAGCGCTGATTGAAAGAATTGTGCATTTAAATGCTCATGTTACATTTCCAAGCAAATTACACTGCCCTGCCTAAATAAATATACATTTTTTTTTAAAGGGGGCACGCATTCTAATATTTGGTTGGACTGCCTTTAGCTTTGATTACAGCAAGCATTAGCCATGACATTGTTTCAATAAACTTATGCAATGTCAACATTTATTGCAGTCCAAAGCTGGATTAAATTTTCACCGAGATCTTGTTTGAATTAGAATGCCTGTCATTGTACACAGTACAACAAAATTGAAGTGCTTCATGTCTGTCTCGTTTTATAAGACAAACAGAAAACAAATACTAAAAATATTAAGTGACAAGTTATTGCACAGTTTTGTTATTGCACTTAATTTATGAGGTCGTAAGTCATGCATTTGCAGCATTCACAGTTCTGATGGCCCAGGGAAAGAAACTGAGTCAGTTTTTCTTTTCAAGCTCCCGTAGCGCCTCCCTGAAGGCAGGAGAGCAAACAGTTTGTGACCAGGGTGAGAATTGTCCTTGATGTTGCTGGCTTTGCTCAGGCACCATGCGTTGGAGATAGTTTCCAGAGAAGGCAGGGGACAGCCAATAATTTTCTCTGCTGTTCTGGTGACCACCTGGAGGGCTCATCTGTCTACTGCTGAGCAGCCAGCATACCACACTGCGATGCAGTATGCCAGCACAGTCTCGACAGCCGAGCAGTAGAATGTCACTAGCAGATTCTCATTTAGTTTGGCTTTCCATAGCAGCCTCAGGAAGTGCAGCCGCAGCTGGGATTTCTTAACCACCTCCTAAGTGTTTACCAACCAGGAGAGGTTCTGTGAGATCGTCAGCCCTAGGAACTTGAAGGTTGAGACCCTTTCCACTTCTACTCCATTTATGAGGAGTGGGGCAGGTTCATCTCTGTGTCTCCTTTAGTTGATAATCATATCCTTGGCTTTGCTGATGTTCAGTGCCAGGTTGTTGTTTGCACACCATACGGACAGCTCCTGGACCTCGTTCCAAAACGCTGACTCCTCACCTCTCGTGATGAGATCAACCACTGTGGTGTCATCCGCAAATTTGATAGTATTTGAGGCATGGATGGGAGCGCAGTTGTAAGTGTACAAAAGTGTAAGTGTTGTCCCTGTAAGTGTACAGGGACAACAGTAGCTGATTTTAAGCAGGATGGGACTGTAGCTTGTAACAGGGAAAGATTGCTCCTGGAGAGGGAGTGTGAAGGGCGTGGTAGATGGTGGGAGCAGTTTGACTGAGTATGGCAATGTTGTCTCAAACCAGGAAAATAAATGGTTGAGTTCTTCTACCAGCGAGGGGTCAGCACTAACAGTCACATGTGAACTGCCCTTATAGCTGATCTGCTGAAGTCTCTGCCACACCTGCCTTGGGTTATTGTGTATTAGGTGGTCCTCTATTTTCCTCTTGTAGTCCTCCTTGGTTGCTTTAATGCCTCTCCTTAGGCCAGCCCTTGCCACACTGTACTGAGCCCTGATACCTGACCTGAAGGCAGAGTTGCATGCTTTCAACAGAGACTGTACCTCCCTAGTCACCCAGGGTTTACGGTTGGGATAGACCCAAATGTGTTCACCAACCGTTACATTATCTGTGCAGGTTTTTATATAGGACAAAAAACAAACAAACAGTCTCTCTGTATGCTTCCAAGTCCTGATATTCAAATGTATTCCAATCTGTGCGTGCAAAGTAATCCTGCAGCTGAATGAGAGCGTCCCCTGGCCAGATTTTATTAATCCTAATGTCAGGCTTAGTCTGTTTCCTGAGTGGGGTGTAAGCTGGCAGGAGTAGCAGTGAGAGGTGGTCTGACAGACCCAGGTGTGAAGAGGTACTGCTCTGTATGCTTGCTTTAAGTTGGAATAGGCATGGTTTAGTGTGTTCTTCCCCCTGGTGGCACACAGTACACATTGTACAAATTTAGGAAGCACAGTCCCTTAGGCATACTTAATTAAAGTCCCCAGCAATGATAAGCCTGTTGTTGTTTGTTTACGGTGTCATACAGCAGGGCAAGAGCAGTGCTAACATTAGCATTCGGTGGAATATATACAGCAGTCATGAGTACAGCCATGAACTCTCTTGGCAGACAGAAGGGTCTACAAATCACAGACATTGCATCCAGGTCAGGAGAGCAGTAACTGAATATGTGGCTTACAGTTTGTGCACCAGTCATTGTGAAAATAGATACACAGGCCCCCTCCTCTGCCCTTACCAGAGTCTTCATTTCTGTCATGAGGGCGGGTGGAGCAGTCTGCTAGCAGAATTGCAGTGTCCAGGATCCACAGATGTAGCCAGGTCTCAATTATGATAAATCACAAATGGTGGCATTTGCTGTGATTTGCAACTCCAATTTGTCCATTTTGTTGATGATGGATCATGCATTAGCGAGAAAGATGCTTGGAACCAGGGGCTTATGGGGTTGTTTTCTCAGTTGAGCCCATAGGCCAACTCGGCAACCTCGCTTTTGCTTCCGTTCCCTTCACTGTCTGCGTCTCCTCACTGGCCCGGCTACAATCTAAGTAGATCCCGGTGGTCTTGTTATATCATGCGGCATGTTAGGAGCTTGTTGCAAAGTGCTCCTAACATCGATGGGACACTGCAATCCAATATTGAGCAAGTCAGCATGACTGTATATGTGTTTTGCATGATAGCATGTCCTAACACACATTACACACAGTACATACATAATAGACATTGTGTCAGAGAGCCAAAAGCCACTGCATGCTGCCATCTTGGTTGCCCTGTGCTTGCGCTTGGACAGTTGAGGATGGGAGAGTCGAACCACTGCATGTCTTTGAACGCAGATTAGGTACAATGGGGCCACTGCAACTGGCACAAGCTGTAATTATTTTACTTACACACACACACACACACACACACACACACACACACACACACACACACACACACACACACGTCTTGCAAAAGTATTCATCCCCTTGGTGTTTGTCCTGTTTTGTCGCATTACAAGCTGGAATTAAAATGGATTTTTTGGGGATGAGCACCATTTGATTTACACAACATACCTACCACTTCAAAAGGTGCAAATTGTTTAATTATTGTTTGTCTCACAACAACAACAACAACAATAATAAAGATGAAAAACAGAAATCTGGAGTGTGCATAGATATCCCTTTTCATATGAAACCCCTAAATAAGAGCTGGTCCACCAATTCACTTCATAAATCACACAATTAGTTAAGATCTGCTTGTGTGCAAAGTGTCACATGATCAGTCACATGATGTCTGTATAAAAATCAACCTGTTCTGGAAGGACCCGGACTCTGCAACACTACTAAGCAAGCAACATGAGAACCAAAGAACATTCCAAACAGGTCAGAGACAAAGTTGTGAAGTATAGACCAGGACTGGGTTATAAAAACAATCCCAAACTTTGAATATCCCACAGAGCACCATTAAATCCATTATAGCAAAATGGAAAGAATATGGCACCACTGCAAACCTGACAAGAGAAGGCCGCCCACCAAAACTCACAGACCAGGGAAGGAGGGCATTAATCAGAGATGCAACAAAAACACTGAAAGAGCTGCAAAGATCCAGAGCGGAGATGGGTGTATCTGTCCACTTTAAGCTGTACAATCCACAGAGCGGGCTTTATGGAAGAGTGGCCAGAAAAAAGCCATTGCTTAAGGAAAGACATTTGGAGTTTGCCCAGCAGCATGTGGCAGACTCCCCAAACACATGGAAGATGATTTACTGGTCAAATGAGACTAATGTTGAACTTTTTGGCCATCATGGGAAATACCATGTGTGATGCAAATCCAACATCCTGAGAACACCATTCCTACAGTGAAACATGGTGGTGGCAGCATCATGCTGTGGGGATGTTTTTAATCTGCAGGGACAGGAAAGCTGGTCAGGACGGATGGCACTAAATACAGGGCAATTCTGGAGGAAAACCTGTTTGAGTCAGCCAGCGGTTTGAGACTGGGATGAGGGTTCACAGTCCAGCAGGACAATGACCCTAAACATACTGCTAAAGCTACACTAGAATGGTTTAAAGGGAAACGTCTTAGAATGGCTTAATCAAAACCCAGGCCGCAATCCAATTGAGAATCTGTGGCATAACTTGGATTGTTGGACACTAACGCAATCCATCTAACTTGAAGGATTTGGAGCAGTTTTGCCTTGAGGAATGGGCAAAAATCCCAGTGGCTAGGTGTGCTAAGCTAATAGAGACATACCCCAAGAGACTTGCAGCTATAATTGCAGCAAAAGGTGGCTCTACAAAGTACTGACCCTTTTTATTTTTTTTGGGGATGGGAATACTTATGCACACTCCAGATTTCTGTTTTTTTTCCATCTTAATTATCGTTTGTCACAAAACAATTTGCACCTTTAAAAGAGGTAGGCATCTTGTGTAAAATCAAAAATGGTGTTAACCCCGCAAAAAGTCAATTTTAATTCTAGCTTATAACGCGACAAAACAGGACAAACACAAAAGGGGAGGAATACTTTTGCAAGACACTGTGTGTGAGAGAGATTTTTTTTTCCAGATTTGTGTGGCGTATACAGTGGGGCAAAAAAGTATTTAGTCAGTCACCAATTGTGCAAGTTCTCCCACTTAAAAAGATGAAAGAGGCCTGTAATTTTCATCATAGGTATACCTCAACTATGAGAGACAAAATGAGAAAAAAAATCCAGAAAATCACATTGTCTGATTTTTAAAGAATTTATTTGCAAATTATGGTGGAAAATAAGTATTTGGTCAATAACAAAAGTTCATCTCAATACTTTGTTATATACCCTTTGTTGGCAATGACAGAGGTCAAACGTTTTCTGTAAGTCTTCACAAGGTTTTCACACACTGTTGCTGGTATTTTGGCCCATTCCTCCATGCAGATCTCCTCTAGAGCAGTGATGTTTTGGGGCTGTCACTGTGCAACACGGACTTTCAACTCCCTCCAAAGATTTTCTATGGGGTTGAGATCTGGAGACTGGCTAGGCCACTCCAGGACCTTGAAATGCTTCTTACGAAGCCACTCCTTTGTTGCCCGGGCGGTGTGTTTGGGATCATTGTCATGCTGAAAGACCCAGCCACGTTTCATCTTCAATGCCCTTGCTGATGGAAGGAGGTTTTCACTCAAAATCTCATGATACATGGCCCCATTCATTCTTTCCTTTACATGGATCAGTCGTCCTGGTCCCTTTGCAGAAAAACAGCCCCAAAGCATGATGTTTCCACCCCCATGCTTCACAGTAGGTATGGTGTTCTTTGGATGCAACTCGGCATTCTTTCTCCTCCAAACATGACAAGTTGAGTTTTTACCAAAAAAGTTCTATTTTGGTTTCATCTGACCATATGACATTCTCCCAATCCTCTTCTGGATCATCCAAATGCTCTCTAGCAAACTTCAGACGGGCCTGGACATGTACTGGCTTAAGCAGAGGGACATGTCTGGCACTGCAGGATTTGAGTCCCTGGCGGCATAGTGTGTTACTGATGGTAGCCTTTGTTACTTTGGTCCCAGCTCTCTGCAGGTCATTCACTAGGTCTCCCCGTGTGGTTCTGGGATTTTTGCTCACCGTTCTTGTGATCATTTTGACCCCACGGGGTGAGATCTTGCGTGGAGCCCCAGATCGAGGGAGATTATCAGTGGTCTTGTATGTCTTCCATTTTCTAATAATTGCTCCCACAGTTGATTTCTTCACACCAAGCTGCTTACCTATTGCAGATTCAGTCTTCCCAGCCTGGTGCAGGTCTACAATTTTGTTTCTGGTGTGCTTTGACAGCTCTTTGGTCTTGGCCATAGTGGAGTTTGGAGTGTGACTGTTTGAGGTTGTGGACAGGTGTCTTTTATACTGATAACGAGTTCAAACAGGTGCCATTAATACAGGTAACGAGTGGAGGACAGAGGAGCCTCTTAAAGAAGTTGTTACAGGTCTGTGAGAGCCAGAAATCTTGCTTGTTTGTAGGTGACCAAATACTTATTTTACCAAGGAATTTACCAATTAATTCATTAAAAATCCTACAATGTGATTTCCTGGATTCTTTCCCCCCATTCTGTCTCTCATAGTTGAAGTGTACCTATGATGAAAATTACAGGCCTCCCTCATCTTTTTAAGTGGGAGAACTTGCACAATTGATGGCTGACTAAATACTTCTTTGCCCCACTGTACTTCCAACAACACTTATTGCTGCCAGTACATTGCTTCTTGGTCCATACAGAGTCATCAGTCTGGCAAATAATCCATAGTAGTCCTGCCTGTCTGCCAGTTCCTGTAGTTCCTCAGCTTTTTTGCACCATCATCTGTCTTTTATGGCTCAGATTTCTTGTTGCACTTTCACTTTAATATCTATGAAAGCTTTCATGCTTCTATCGGAGTTCTCTTTTAGACGTAGGTTATAAATTTTGCATTTTTCTTCGAACAAAGCTCAGATAGAATTGGCCTGTTCTTGAAACCAGTCTGATGTACTTTTCTTCTGCTATCCAAGTACATCACTTACAGTTGTGTACACAATGTATCTTTCAGCCGTCGCCACATGTCCAACATTTTCTGTGTCTTCTTGATCAGGGCGTTTTCCTGGAGAGCAGCTGTAATAGCCATTGAGTTTGCACCGTGTCCTCATTCTTCAAACTTGTCTATGTTTAGTTTCTTATTTGTTGTGGAGGCTGCTCTCTTGCATCTAGGAAATACATGTCTGAGTCTCAGCTTTGATTGGACCATATAGTGGTCTGTTGAGCATTCAGCTCCTCGCATTACCTTTGTTGACAGAATCTCTTTCATGTTGGATCTATGAATCATGACAATCAAGGAGATTTAAGGTGTTTGGATCTTGGGTGGCACCAAGTGAAGTAATTTGTGTCTGGTTGGTGAAAGTAGGCATTAGTGATGTATAGTTCACATGGAGTACAAAAGTTGAGCAGAGCTCACCATTTGTGTTCCCATTTCCCTTGACAAATTTCCCAGTAGTACCTTCGTATATTACATGATCATTCCCTACTCTTGCACTGAAATTTCCCAGGAGCAGAAGCTTCTCTACTTGAGGTACCGTCTACCCCACCAGCTAATTCGTAATAGAAGGCTTCTTTTTCTTCATCAGGATAGGTCATGGTAGGTGCATACACACTGATCAGGTTTAGGTAACGATCATTCCCTGTGGGTACATGTAAACTTATGATTCACTCAGATATTCCCCCTGGTAGTGATGGTAGTTTGCCAGCTATCTTATTCAAAATGGCAAAAGCAACTCCTGCATTTTTTCTTCTGTCTGTATTCCCACTCCAGAAGGTGTATTCGCTTTCTTGCACTTGTCCTTGGCCTTCAAGCCTGGTCTCTTGGAGTGCAGCAATGTTGATGCTGTAGCAATCTAGTTCCTTCGCAGTCAGAGCTGTTCTACGCTCAGGTCTCTTATCATTGTCCAACATGGTGCAGACATTCCAAGTCCCAACTATCAATTTCATATTCTTTGTTTTTCTACCGCTATTATGGAGACCCGCTGGCCACGGTGAGCCAGCCAGGTAAGGACTGGGTAAGCTTTCTTTACCCCACCTTTTCTAGGGGTACATTTAATCATGTAGTAGTGTTACATCAGAAATGTTTGATCAACTAAATGAACTGCATTATTTGACTTAAGGCTATTTAGCCACACTGGGGGCACTGGCTTTTCGACCAGAATAAATTTTTCTGCTCTCATTGAATTTTTTGCATACATAGCTTATTCAAGTTAATTCAAGTCTGGTCAACCCTCAAGTGCTTATTACAGGGTTTCTCCAAAAATTCACTAGATAGTAACCAATAGCATAAGTCAAGTATGATAGCCTGCTGACTTTTTTTTTTTTGATGTTATTTAACATCAATCTGCCCCACCAAAACCTATGGTCACAATTTCACTTCATGTTTATTTTACCTGGATCATGGCCACTAGGCTGTCCTCTGTATTCAGACCCATCTCTCTTTGGAGCTCCTCAGCCTCTTTGTGCTCCTTCTCTGCCTAGACAACACAGATGAGTGACATTAATGCTACTCAGACAAAGCTCCATATGTTGGCTGAGAAGTCCTGATGAAGGAAAAGCCACTGACCTTCCTCCTGCGTGTGGCCTTTTTCTTGGCACCTTCATGAGTAAAGGCTCTGTAGGCTGGCACGTCTTTAGCATCTACGGCTTGCCGCAGAATGTCCCGCACGCGAGGCTCGTCCTCATGACTACTGCACAGTGCTGACTCCATAATGCGATCCATGTCTCCCTCATGCAGTAGGTACAGCCTCTTTAGGTCCTGCTTCTCTTCCTCAGAGTCCTTATACTGCTTCTCAAAGTCAATTATGTCCTGCAAAGTTATCTGAAAACACAGTTTTGCACACAAAGAATTTAGGACCCTTAAATTATGACAAAGACTTGTTTAGCAAGGTGGGAGAATGGGTAATTTAGATCATTCCTCCAGATTCATTTGAATCCTGAGGCAGCCACCAAAAAAAGTAAAAAGGGCAACCTTCTACAACCCAGGGTAGGATCAGATCTTAACATAAGACAGGGTGTCATTTGAAAACTACCTTCACCCTGCCTTATCTGTAACTAATACAGCCCTGCAACCCTGCTCTGACTCAAGTCCACCAATTATGGTCTGCTAGTGAAGGCCAGATTACCAGATCTTTTAGCTCAATCATCCCAAGGCCATCCATCCATTTTCTACCGTTTATCTGGTTCTGGGTTACGGGGGCAGCAGTTTCAGAAGTGATACCCAAACATCCCTGTCCCCATGCACCTCCTCCAGGGGATGCCAAGGTGTTCCCAGGACAGCAGAGAAATATAATTCCTCCAGCGTGTCCCAGGTCTGCTTCCAGCTGGACATGCCCAAAGCACCTCAGCTGGCTCCTTTTGATGTAAAAGGACCAGCGACTGCACTTTGAGTAGGGCTCGACATTAAGGACTGCTCGATTGCCCGGGGACAGTGAAACATGCATTCAGGCAAGTGGGATATGTCCCAGACATGCCCAACTGGGCAAGTTGGAATGAGCATATATTACTTACTAACACCACAAAAATTAGGCTTTGATATTTTATTTCATTTCAGTTCCTTAAAGCGTCCCTCACTACATATCCGTCATTATGTCTTGGCTGTTTTCTTACTCTCAGTTTCATTTACTGCTTTGCAAGTCATTTTGTAGTATGGTACGCGTACTGTTTATAGACCCCTTGCACATGACGTCACGCATCACATGACAATTACAGCTGGGGTCAGACAGACACAGTCTTTCACGCAAGCAAGGCTTAATCTGTCTTCAATATGGTTAATTTTTGCACTGTTTTTGCTTATTCAAACAGAGAAATAGATAAAATGCATTACAGTCTCCCCACTGTCAAGAAAAATGTTAACAAATAGAAGCAAATGCTTCAAGAACAACGAGGAAATGAGTCATTAAAGAACATGGCTAAGCCTGAAAACTCCAGAGAAATTCACAATTGTATTTAAAATGCATTTTATAAAAACAAAGTCGTGAGTGAGTATGGAAGAGTTTTCTTAAGAATCTCGTTTTATTTTTTTCTGCCTGCACTTGAGTTAGCTCCTTCATGAAAGTGTTCGATTTTCTTACAGGTGAAGCAGCTTCCTTATTTAACACAGAAAACCTAGATTAGTTTCAAACAACTTGGGCATAAAAAAAAATCTCAACAAAGAGTGACATGCACAATATATCCTGAAAGAACAACAGATTAAGAGCAGAGAGAGCTGGAGCTTTGTGTCTCTTATAAGAGGAACACAATCCTGTGCAAAATTTCTCCATGGAGTCAGTGCAGTAATGAACCTTCAGTCTGAGAGTTCTACACAAAACACACTGAACTTTACAACAGCTGCACGCATGTGAAATGGAAATAAATCGACTAAGGCAGGAAAACTATTTTGGATAAAATTGTTATTGTCCGTTACACACTGATCAACCTGTGTGACTCCGTTGTGCCTTTTGAATCAAGAATAAATGAAGTGGGAACTGAACATTAACCGTTTATTAAAAATATTTTTACAAAGGTGATTATAGTTGGTGTATAACTACAACTACAACGACGACTTCGCTTGGTTTGAGGCATACAACAGCACGGCCGCACAGAAATCTTTTCCCCCTCTTGGCGACCAGGTACTGACGCTATCCCCGGTCAGTGTGAGGAGATCATTCAGCAGGATCAACGCTCGGAAAGCTCCTGGACCTGACAACATACCTGGTCGTGTGCTGAGGGACTGTGCGGGGGAACTCGCAGTTGTCTTCACAGACATCTTTAACATCTCGCTGAGTCAGGCCATTGTCCCTACATGCTTCAAAGCCGCCACCATCATCCCTGTCCCACAGAAGGCTGAACACCCCTCCTGTTTCAATGACTACCGTCCGGTGGCACTCACCTCCATCCTTATGAAGTGCTTTGAACGGCTAGTCATGCAATACAATAAGGCTACATCCACACGACAACGGCAACGAGATGTTATTTAAAAATATATCGCGTCCAAATGGGCAACAATCAGTAAAATATCAGGTCCATATGGCAACGCAACGCTTGCTGAAAATGATGCAATACACATGCCACACCTCTAGGGGCGCTGTAAGACGGTCCCTTCGGAGACACCAGAACAATAGAAGTAGTAAGGACGCATGCGCATAAACTATTATGCGCGAGACTTCATATTAGCCACAAAGTCAGGAAAATCTGTTTGTAAAATTACATTATAATGACCAAATACAATGAAAAGTATTTTTCCAGTCTCACCTGTGAAAGGTAATCCCATGTGATCTCGTTTGGACGGCAAACCTGTTGGTACAGTTAAACACAGCTAATCTTTATTCTCCGCTTTGACCTCTCCAAAATGGCGGCGAGGATGACGTATGATTCTACGCGGAAGGCGGCGTCTTTAATGGTCCGGAATAAATTGAATGATACACGTTGATGGATTAATTTGTTGTTTCTCACCTGTGAAAGGTAATCCCATATAATCTTGTTTGGATGGTAAACCTGTTGGTACAGTTAAACGCAGCACATGAATCTTTATTGTCCGCTTTGACCTATCCAATATGGCGACGAGGACGACGTATGATTCTACGCGGAAGGCGGCGTCTTTAATGGTCCGGAATAAATTGAATGATACACGTTGATGGATTAATTTCTTCTACGCCCTTTTTGAGGAATGTATTGTAGAACTTAAACCCACATCTGAAGAGGTGAGATCGCTCCTTTTTTTTCCCCTATTTTTGCTGGCGGGATTGACTCTGCCCTAAGGGCAGAGTCTCTCTCTCTCTCTCTCACTTTGCACCATTACACAATAAATATTCACAGTGAAAATATTTTGTAAGCGCGTTTCATGAACCAAGTTATAGGATTTGTTGACAACTCGCATCGAGTTCGTTACACTTCTACCCGGCGTGAAGCACTCACAGTCATGTGGTTGTGACGTCATCGTAAACAAATCCGTTCTACTCATCCAGACGACTTCACAACGGCAACGTTGCCAGATCTTTCCACTCTGGAACCCGTTCTCAAAAAGATTGCGTTTTGGGCACCCAAAACGCCGGTGCCGTGTGGACGCCAGGCCTAAACGATAAGCAATTGTATTGGAGTCACCTGAATTCGTTGCCGTGTGGACAGGGCCTAAGTCTATCCTTCCCCCCTCCCTGGATCCCTTCCAATTTGCATATTGGTCCAATTGCTCAATCGATGATGCCATCTCCACTGCCCTCCACACAGCCCTCACACATTTAGACACAAAAGCATTTAACATAATGAAAAGCATTATGTTAGAATGCTATTCATTGATTTCAGCTCAGCATTTAACACCATCATCCCCCAATAGCTCATTTTCAAACTGGACAGGCTGGGGCTGAACACCTCACTGTGCAACTGGCTGTTAGACTTCCTGACCGGGAGACCACAGGCAATACGGGTCGGCAGTAACACATCCAGCACCATCACACTGAACATGGGGGGGGGGCCAAGGATGTGTGTTGAGCCCCCTTCTATTCACTCTGACAACACATGACTGCACACCGTCGCACAGTTCTACCCTCTTCATTAAGTTTGCAGACGACACGACTGTGGTGGGTCTCATCAGCAACAACGATGAGAAACTACAGGAGCGAGGTGAGCTGCCTGGCCTTGTGGTGCAGACACAACAATCTCTCTCTGAATGTTGATAAGATGAAGGAGATTGTTGTGAACTTCAGGAAAATGCGCACCCAACATGCTCCTCTAACCAACAACAGTACTGCCGTTGAGAGGGTGACCAGCACCAAGTTTCTGGGAGAATGTCTCAGAGGACCTGTCCTGGAGCAATAACAACATCACTGGCCAGGAAGGCTCACCAGCGCTAGAGCTAGAGCCCCAATCCCCATCATGTGCACCTTTTACAGAGGTGCCATCAAGAGCATCCTGACCAGTTGTATCACTGTGTGGTATGGCACCTGCACCGCGTCCTGCCACAAGACCCTCCAACACATCGTGAGAGCAGCTGAGAAGATCGTTGGCACCTCTTTCCCCTCCCTCAAAGACATACCGGTACACAGCACCCACCTCACTCAGAAAGCCCTTTGCATGGCAGGTGATCCTACCCACCCACTACATAGCTTTTTCAGCCTGCTTCCATCAGGGAGGAGACTGCAGAGCCTTCGAGCTAGAACCAGCAGACTGAGGGACAGCTCTGTCCACCAGGCTGTCAGGATGCTTAACTCTCTCCCTGCTCTGCCCCCCCCTTTGCACACACAAACTTTGGACCCTGCATCCCTCCCAATCAATACACAAACTCAGGATCCTGACCCCCCCATCAATACCGGACTTTGCCATCATCAAGAACTGGTTGCGCACGTATCACTTTAGGCAGTCTATAAGCTCATCCAATTTACACTACTGTTTATAATTGCACTAGCCATACCCACAGACTTTTATCTGTTAGGTGCCTATGTCAGTTTATTGTTCTGATGTCAATATATAAAATCTTTATGATTAGTGTGTATTAGTCCTATATTTTACGCTTAGTGTTTATTTAATGTTTATTGCTGCATCATAGGTTTGAGAGTAACACAATTTCAATCTTCTGTATGTCCTGTACATATTGCAGTATTGACAAAGTAGACTCTGAATGTGCTGATTCTGTTAGCGCTTATAATTATTGTACCATCCACTATGAGATAAAATTAAAATAAAATCTTAAAACATTGAAAGTCAAGAGCAAGATATTTTACAAATAACACTTCAGATATTGTTTTAACAATAATAAGCATCACTCTATAAATAATAGAGTGCAAACAGCTGTGTAATTAGATATCCATGGAGTTGCTGAGACATGGTGGGACAGTAATACCATCTGGCCCACAGTTCAGGTCAGAGTCCTTTGAGAGTACTAGTGCATCTCAAAAAATTAGAATACCATGAAAAAGTTCCTTTTTTTCATAATTTAATTCAAAAAGGTAAACTTTCATATATTCTATATTCATTACATGTAAAGTGAAATATTTAAAGCCTTTACTGTATTAATTTTGATAATCATGGCTTATAGCTCATGAAAATCAGAAATCCAGTATCTCAAATTATTAGAATATTCCCTAAGATCAATCAAAAAAAGGATTTACAATACAGAAATGTCCAACTTCTGAAAAGTATATTCATATATACACTCAATACTTGGTTGGGGCTCCTTTACCATGAATTACTGCATCAATGCGGTGTGGCATGGAGGTGATCAGTCTGTGGCACTGCTGAGGTGTTATTGAAGCCCAGGTTGCTTTGATAGTGGTCTTCAGCGTATCCGTATTTTTGGGTCGGGTGTTTCTCATCTTCCTCTTGACAATACCCCATAGATTCTCTATGGGGTTCAGGTCAGGCAAGTTGGCTGGCCAATCAAACACAGTAATATCATGGTCAGCAAACCATTTGGTAGTAGTTTTGGCACTGTGGGTAAGTGCCAAGTCCTGCTGGAAAAGGAAATCAGCATCTCCAAAAAGCTCGTCAGCAGATAGAAGCATGAAGTGCTCTAAAATCTTCTGGTAGATGGCTGTGTTGACTTTGGACTTGATAAAATACAGTGGACCAACACCAGCAGATGACATGGCACCCCAAATCAAATCAAATCAAGTTTATTTGTATAGCGCTTTTAACAATAAACATTGTCGCAAAGCAGCTTTACAGAATTTGAACAACTTAAAACATGACTTAAATCATCACAGACTGTGGAAACTTCACGCTGGGCTTCAAACACCTTGGATTCTGTGCCTCTCCACTCTTCCTCCAGACTCTAGAACCGTGATTTCCAAATTAAATGCAAAATATACCTTCATCTGAAAAGAGGACTTTGGTCCACTGAGCAACAGTCCAGTTCTTTCTCTCCTTAGCCCAGATAAGACACTTCTGACATTGTCTCTGGCTCAGGAGTAGCTTGATATTAGGAATGCAAAAGTTGTATCCCCTTTCTTGAAGATGTCTGTTCGTGATGGGTCTTGATACACTGACACCAGCCTCAGTCCACTCCTTGTGAAGCTCTCCCAAGTTCTTGAATCAACTTTTCTTGACAATCCTCTCAAGACTGCAGCCATCCCTGTTGCTTGTGCACCTTTTCCAGCCACCCTTTTCAGCAATGACCTTTTGTGGCTTACCCTCCTTGTGGAGGGCATCAGTGATTATCTTCTGGACAACAGTCAAGTCAGCAGTCTTCCCCATGATTGTGGCTGTGTGTACTGAACTAGACCGAGAGATACACTGTTCATACTGTTTTACTCAAACTCGAAATGAAATATTCTAATATTTTGAGATGGGTTTTTTTTAATGTTTTTGTACTGTATGCCATACTGATTAAAATTAAAATAGAAAAATGCTTGAAACATTTTAGTTTACGTGTAATGAGTCTATAATATACAACATTTTCACTTTCTTAAATAACTGATGGAAAATATTGAACTTTTTCACAATATTCAAATTTTTTGAGATGCACTAGTAAATGCTTTGGCTTTTGCAGCACTCCGTCCCCAAAAGCTGATGTCCAGAAAAAGTCTTTACAAAAAGAAGGTTTTCTTGCTTTTGCAATTTTTTTTAAACTCTTCTTCTGTGTCAGGACTCTTCAAGGGAAAAAAAGGGTATATTCCAACATGTAGCTAATGCTAACCCTAGGCCATAAATCTGCACTGCCACTCCAGTCATACACAGGAATTTTGTAACCACTAATAAATTCTAAATTTCTGTGTATATCCATCCTTTGTTTCTTTCTAAGATTATCCAAGTAATCCGGTAGTAAAGCTTTTTTAGCTGTAGTTTTCTTCAGACAACAGCAACAGACACTAGATATCTCCGCTTGGCTTCAGTGTGTGAACAAAGTTCGCTTGTCCCCCAGGCAGCAGGTAGTGAGGTAAATGTAGTGTCAGTGCAGCTATTGTAAGAGCAGTATCTCTTGGAAATGACCGGTCATTGCTGAATATTTCAACGATTATTTCTGACCAATCAGAACTTCAACTGTATTCAGTCCGTGCTGTACAAGATGGCAATGAAGAAGCCAAAGCAGCAAACTCTGTTCAGCTTTCAGTTTGAGCTAAAAAAAACCAGTCTGATAAGAAACAAGAGCAAGGAAAAGAATGGAAAAGTCAGTCCAAAAATAAAAAAAGAGCTATGAAGCTAACAAGAGAGACAGTTTCAACAAAGTTGGCTCAAGGAATTCAGGGGACTTGCCTACACTGAGGAAGATGGGATGATCTGCGAGTATTGCACTCAATATGGAGGTGATGGGGTGGTTCATCTGTCTTTATATCCAGCTGCAAAACTTTTAGAAAAGGATGCCTTCAGAGTCATTGGGATTCACCTAGACATTTTATGGCTCCAAATGCCGCTGCCTGTGCTGAACAGGGACAACAGGGGCCAATTGATGCTATTGTTTGTAAAATGGCCAAAAAAAAAAAAGGAAATCTTAAAAGAAATGTTTAATAATGTATACTTTATTATGCACTTTGAAATGCCATTCACTTCTTTCCCATGTCTTCTTGAACTCCAGGCTAAGAATGGCTCTGATTTTTAGCAGCTTCTGAGCTACACAAGTGACAAAGCCTGTTCCAGGTCAGTTTTGGAAATTTTTAGGTGGTCTCTGTATGTATTGTTACTATCCAAATTTTAAATACTTTTTAATAACGATTCATGAATTTTGCTTGGCAATATTCAAAAAAAAAAGACTCCAGTAGTATTAAAAAAATGTGTAATTTAATAGTTAAGATAATAATACAACCTCATTTATCAAACTTGCCAAATAAGTTCTGAATTATTTTTTGTTACAGGACAATTTTTGGAAAAGCTTGGAATTAATTTGAATGTTATAGATTAACAGTGGGTCCATGAAAATACTGATTCATGCCCATTTTAAAAATTTATATATATTTTTCAGGTTCTCAAAGTATATGGAAGAGACCATAAGAGCCAGTTTTAGAATCCAGTGCAGCTGCAGATGTTCTGTCCATAATATTTGGCGGGGCCACAGATTGCAGTGTTTCGGAATTAGAAATTGTGTACTGCAGGTATGTCACTGCCATATACAGCGAATTAGAAAATGTAACGCATAGTTTCAACATTCTAATGTGTTGTTCAGAAAAGACGAATACTCAGGTAATACTTTTAGTTTTGGTACACAAGTGTTTTTTTTTTTTTTTGGACAATCATTAATGTGATCAAGAATCATGTACATTCCAATAAAAAAAGTGATTATGCATGACATTAAATAAAATCAAAACTGCAACTAAGTTTTACAGTTTATGGAACATTCCAGAATTTGCTTGTAGGTTTGCGGAGAATGGCCAAGTGAGAGATGTGCTAGCCAGTTTAGAAGATATTGAGCATGCATACGCCAATGGAGATTTTTGGTGCACTAGACAGATCCATGAGAAATTCTGCAGGTCAAGTTTGAAAACAAAATTGCCTTTTGGAATAGCATCTTCCACATTAACATCTAGACAGATTATTAAAATTAGCCAGTTTGGCCAATTTCTAACAGTATTTCTCTTTGCAAATTGAGTGATACTAAGTTATTTCAGAAGTTATTACAGCTAATCACAAGTCACTGTACTTCAATTTGGAGATCAGTTAATGACACCCAAGAATCATAGTCATTTTTTAAAACTTCACTTTTGTTTCTGCCAGGCAGTGATTGGTTGAACAGACTTGTTGGTGCTGGGTGTGATGGTGCTTCTGTGAATCTAGGGGCCAACAACAGCGTTGCTACTCGCCAACAAGCAAATCACCAGTACATTGTCCCTGTTCATAGTGTTGCTCACAGACTTGAGCTAGCTGTTCTGAGTGCCATCAAAGACAACCAAAACATGACCACAGTTAATGACATAAACCCCCCCAAAAAAAAAACACTCCACAAAACACCATCACTACTCTCCAAAAGCTCTTAGGGAGTTGAACTGCATAGCTGAGACCATGGAGGAGAAAATTATTAAACCTACAAAATTGTCAGGAACCAGGTGGCTCCCCCATATCAGAAAGGCTACTGATGCTTTGATTGCCAGCTATACAGTCATTGTTACTCATTTTGAACATGTTTCACAGGCAGGCCCAGGGCAGGCAACCCCTGAAGTCAGAGGCAGAGCTCAGTTTGTGGCAGACAAGCTGAAAGATTCCCAGGTACTGCACTTTATTTTCTTCATGAAAGATGTTCTTGATGTTGCCAGGCTCAGGCTGTCAATTCAGCAAAAGAAAATGACTTGTCAACTTTCTTGATATGTACGAGACTGCAGCTCTCAAACTGACACAGCTGGCAATAACACCTGGGCTACAGTATACAGAATTTCTGGCCCAGGTTGCTACTGTACCACAAGGCACATATAAAGATGTTCTCACACGTGTGCAAGAAAACCCAGATTACACAGATTTAGAAGGGGTGTGTGAAGTGATTAGAAATCGTGTCATTGCACAGCTAGACAACAATCAGAATGCCGTTACAAGAGTTCTGCAAGCAGGCAGGATTTCTGATATCAAGGAGTGGCCAGATGACAGGGATGCTCTAGTCACTTATGGGAATGATAGCCAAGCATTTTTGTGTGACCATTTTGCTGAACTCCTAACAAGTTTGGGAATGAATGACCCTGCTGCCATGCGTCATGAATGGACTAGGATGAAAGCCGTTCTTGAAGCCAGACTACACCAACACCCCAGACCAACAGTGAATGGACTTTTTCCTGACTCACCCTGTTCCTCTGGCACACATTTTGAAGTTGGTGCAGATAGTTTTGACAATACCAGTTTCCAGTGCCATTTGTAAGCATGGCTTTTCAGCTGTGAAGCGCATAAAAAGTGACTGGTGTTCATCCTTGACAACTGCACAGATGAACAACCTTCTGATTGCCTCCATGGAGGGTCCATCACTGGAGGCATATGATGCTGAAAGAGCTGTACAACTCAAGGTGGAATGGTGGCCAGAGGCAACAGTGCCCTAGATTTGCTCCACCACAGGCAATGGAGGAACAGAATGATGCTGCTGCAGAGGATAGACTGCTTGATTTTATCATTCAAAATGATGCATGCGACATTGTTTAATCCAGGGGTCACCAAACTTTTTTCTCTGGGGGCCACATTGTCGTTCCTGACTGTGATGGGGGCCGGGGTCGGGTCAGCTATATCACATAGAATTGTATAACCCAGACAAATATGACCACCAGCAGGCCTCATTGTGTAGTAGAGATTACTAGCCTGGCACGGCCATCCCCACTACTATATCCATACTACTATATCAACACTTGATTCCTGGCACATATTTGTTTATCTTTACTAGTGGTTTGCAAAAGTAGTAATCAAGTCTTCACACTTTGTTTTAATTTGAAATACCACAGATATTCCATTTATTTATTTTCTAATAAAAATAATATCAAAGCTGTCAAGGTAAGAAACATCTGCCTAGTTGAGGTGATTGACACTGGCAAAGGTGAGTGGAAAATTATAAATTGTAGGTAGGCCTGTTGATATTAATAATATTAATAATAATTGTATGCAGCACTTAATAAAGGTCAAATAAATAGGCCTATAAAATAAATACATTTTAAAAAACAGTGAAATTATAATAATATGAGCAATAGATCAAAGCAGTTGTGCTGTGTCCTGCACGTCATTGCTCTCATCCATGGCCAAAGCAAAAAACTCGAATTCTGACGCTCTCTCATTCAGCTGGTCATACACGTTGTCCCCCAAATCTTCGGTTCGCCTGGTCATAGTAGGTGCGGAGAGACTCACCGCGTTGAGCGCATCCTTCTTGTCGGGACACACCTCCTCGGCCACAGCAAGCATGCATACTTTAACAAAGTCCCCATCAGTAAACGGCTTTCCATGGGTAGCTAGTAGGTGAGCGACCTTATAGCTAGCTCGGACAGCAGCCTGGTTGATCTGGGTTTGGTGAAGGAATACATTCTGTTGTGCAGCCAGTCCGCATTTCATCCTCCAAATCCTGTCTTCTCTTGTTTGCCCTCGCAAACTAGCATACTCTTTGTGGCATAGTTCGAATTACGTGGGAGCCAATGGGAGCTGAGCTCCCATTCCTTCAGGCTCCCATGAAAGAAGCAAACTTAATTTTCTGTGAAAGTCTCTCAAATACGTCATATATCACCATAATAAGCTTGAATAGCCTATATCACCATATAAATATAAATAAAACTAATTTCATTTCCGATCACCAGGCAGCCATAACTTTGTATTGAACGCGTTATTAAACCGCAACATGTACAGCTGTACTTCACCACCACACCACTATGCGCGCAAACTGAAATTTGCAGCCTGCGAAATCGAATGTGAAGTTAAGTCCGAAGAAGACTTGTCCTCTATCTCACAACGATCTTCCTTTGTTTAACAATATATATAATTTTATATATATATATATATATATATATATATATATATATATATATATATAAAATTTGTTTAACTCTCTCTCTCTCTCTCTCTCTCTCTCTCTCTCTATATATATATATATATATATATATATATATATATATATATATATATATGGGCGGCACGGTGGTGTAGTGGTTAGCGCTGTCGCCTCACAGCAAGAAGGTCCTGGGTTCGAGCCCCGGGGCCGGCGAGGGCCTTTCTGTGTGGAGTTTGCATGTTCTCCCCGTGTCCGCGTGGGTTTCCTCCGGGTGCTCCGGTTTCCCCCACAGTCCAAAGACATGCAGGTTAGGCTAATTGGTGACTCTAAATTGACCGTAGGTGTGAATGTGAGTGTGAATGGTTGTCTGTGTCTATGTGTCAGCCCTGTGATGACCTGGCGACTTGTCCAGGGTGTACCCCGCCTTTCGCCCGTAGTCAGCTGGGATAGGCTCCAGCTTGCCTGCGACCCTGTAGAAGGATAAAGCGGCTAGAGATAATGAGATGAGAATGATATATATATATATATATATATATATATATGCAACACCGTGTGTGTGTGCGTGCGTGCATGCGCGCGCGCATGCGCGCGCCTGTGTGTGAAAGCTGTGCACTGCAGTGCGCAAAAGTGCGCTGGTCCAGGAGAGCGAGTATGCATTGCTTTTTTTTTTTTTTAAATAGAGACCCCCATAGGGTCAAATTTATAATTCGAACCCTGCTTTGTGGCGGGTTTCATAGTGACGACGCAGATTATATTCTTTGAAAACCGGCACACTTTCTTTACATACAAGACAAACTGCACGGTCCTTACACTGAACGAAAAAATAATCGGTGGTCCACTGTTCTTTAAAAACTCTGCACTCTCTGTCAGCTTTTCGCTTACCGCTCGCCATTTTGCTGTCCTGAACACTGACAGTTCTCTGCGCGTGCGCTGCCTGTCACTGCTTGATCGCGAGCATATGACGAAAATTCGGAAAATATGAATAGTTCATTTTATAACTAAATATCAATTTTAATTGATAAAATCAACAAAATACAAGATGCAGACATGTTATTATTTGCCAAAAAGCAATTTAAAAAAATAGGCCATGACCACTTTTGGGGATTGCCTCAGAGGGCCGGTTCAAGTGATGGGGGGCAGAGGGGCTGGGGGGCCGGTCAAAGGGGGGTGGCGGGCCGGATCTGGCCCGCGGGCCGTAGTTTGGTGACCCCTGGTTTAATCTGATAGTGCTTCATCTGTTTTCAGTTTTGGCTGCTTATCAGACATTTGAATTCTTACTAGTCTTAGTCAGTTGTCTTGCCTAGTTGAATTTTTTTTTAAACCATGTTTACTTTTTTAGATGATGTTTTGATAGCCCAATTACTCATTCTAGGAATGCTCAGGTCAATAAGTTTTGTTGATTAAACAGATAAAAGTACATTTTGTGTTTCAATAACCAAACTTGAAATCAATATGTAATCATTTTATGTTACAGTTCACAACTATTCTATGGTTTTCCTAAAAAAAAAAAAAAAAAAAAAAAAGGAGTAGTACTCATAAAATAGAGGGCAAGTGATAATATTGGGGGCCAAGTGGAAATTAACCCCCACTTGCCCCCCCAGGGCAAGTGGGTTTAAAAGTTAATGTCGAGCCCTGTTTGAGCTCCTCCCAAATGTCCAAGCCCCTCACCCTCTCTTTAAAGCTGAGCCCAGACATCCTGCAAAGAAAGTGCATTTCTGCCACTTGTATCTGTGATCTTGTTCTTTCAGTTATTACCCAAAGCTCATGACCACACGTGAGGGAACATAGATTGACCAGTAAATCAAAAGCTTTGCCTTTTGGCTCAGCTCTCTCACCACCACAACAGATCAGTTGTCTGCATGGCTGCTGATGCTGCACCATTCCATCATTTCTCTCTCTTCCCCCCCCCGGCTCATGAACAAGACCCCAGGACACTCAAATTTCTCCACTTGAGACACTGGTCTAACCTCAACTTAGAATAGTCATTCCACCTTTTTCTGGCTGAAGACCATGGCCTCTGATTTGGAGGTACCGATTCTCATCCCAGCCATTTCACACTCCGCTACAAACTGTCTCAGGGCATGCCATCCCAAGAACAAGTCTGACTTACTGCCAGCAATGCAAAACAAGTGCTCGCACCATTCATACAGGGACCTAATGGCCCATATCAGCAGACCCGGTACCCCGTACTCCTGGAACACCTCCCACAAGACTCCCTGAGGGACACAGTCATATGCCTTTTCCAAGTCCACAAAACATGTGGACTGGTTGGGCAAATTCCCATGAACCCTCCACAAATTTGCTGGGAGCATACCCCCAGACTCCCCTAACAGGCACCCCCACCGACACCCTTCTCTCAATTTCTAGAAAATACCCTGCTGCCACCTAATCCACGTTGCACCGGACCCTGACGGTTCCCCCTGCCACTGGTGAGCCCACAGGAGGGCGGACCCATAATACTCTTGCAGGCTATGCCTGGTTGGGCTCCATGGGTTAAGGCCCAGCCACCAGGTGCTTGATGATAAGCCCCTCCCCCAGACCTAGCTCCAGAGTGGGGCCCCGCTATCCCTGTTCTGGGCAAGGTATTGGGGTCCTTGTTTTTATTTTTAACTCATGAGGGTCTTTTGAATCCCTCTTTGTCTGGTCTCTCACCTAGAATCAGTTTGCCTTGGGAGACCCTACTAGGGGCGATTGACCCAGACAACTTAGCTGCTAGAATTACTGGGACACACAAACCCCCCCACCACGATAAGTGGGGCAATTCACCCCAAAACCATTCCCAAAAATATCTGGCTAAGAAAGAACAACTAGGGGATTTGATCTTTGGCTGGGCATTTTTACCTAATCTGCACATCTTTAGAACTGTGGGAGGAAACCCACGCAGACACAGGGAGAATATGTAAACTCCACACAGAAAGGCCCTCAACGAGCGTGAGGTTCGAACCCGGAATCTTCTTGTTGTGAGGCGACAGTGCTAACCACTGCACCACCGTGCCATGCAAAGCAACCCCCCCCTTCATTTTCACCACTGGATGCATGTTTCTAAATGGCTGACTAATACCATAAGACTGAAATTTTATCACAGACCGACAAGATCCAGTGACTGCATGGACACGTCTGCTAGTCCTGACTGCACATGCTAATGATTTGTCCACTCCCATTAATAAACATTGTATGTTTTCTATTAAAGGGTACCTGTAGTAGATTTTAATTACTAGCTATTTCAAAAGATCATTTGATACCAGTGGTTCTGTCATGTAATGTTCATCATAAGCTCTTGTCAAGTATGCGCAAATTTTAAGTCACTGCTCCGCCAGCCAGGCATGGTCAACGACATGTTGCCTCCTTCATGGGCTGTTCCGGCACCAGTAGTGACGCACAGTCATTGGTTTGTCCAATTGGCTGGGCTGCAGTGGACTGGTCACTGATCCCGTGTTGCAAAAACCAGTCTAAGATAACACATTACCAACCGATCTGCTCATAAGAAATGTTTACACTTACTCAAGTTGATCTTTGGCTGGATTGAGTCGAAGTTTTAAAAAAAAAATAAAAAATATATTTAAAAAAATAAATGGGGGCCGGGGGCTGCCTTTCACCGTCACAGTTCTCAAGATTGAACCGAATTGCTGTCCTGAATCATGAACTGAATCGCTGTCCTGCATTAGTAGAAGCACATAAAATTCACATGCCATCTCACAACAAGTTTTACCTCCAAATATCCCAAACTATGTCAGACAGATTTTATCCTGTTTACGGTGGGTGTTCCCACCGCAAAAGAGAAACCAATCGAAACCTAAAGAGTGAAAGTGATTATCATGCCATTACTATGTGAATAGTCTTTTATGAATGCGGAAGTGGGCACTCAGCCCTCTGACTCCGGTGTGACCAAGTAAGGTCGCAAGTTTTGTGTTTGATCTAATTTCAGTAATTTAAAAACTATATCATTTGGCAGTAGGCATATAGGAAAATGTAAAGTATAAAAGTTTGTCAATATGTTTATCATGCTTGTATGATAAAAAACTCGAAGATATTTCTCAATACATGACCTACTCATTCTAAACCTGTTGAGCTTCGCCGTCGAAGCTCTCGACCCCAAAGTACAACCAAATCTACTTGCACATAATGCCATGAAATAATAGATATGTGCCATAAAATAAAGATCTATTACAAGTATTAGAGCTATATTTATTGAACGTGTCCTTAAGTTACTTGACTGGGAACTGCAGGGGTGATAGCATTCCGGCGCCGCGCCGGATTTCCGGCGTACCGTGGCTGGGGGAAAAAAAAAAAAAAAAAAATCTAGTTCGCCCATTGTCCTGTGTCATTCTGAGATGCGCAGATAGACAGTAAAGGGAATTCGGAATTCCCTTTACTGTCTATCTGCGCATCTCAGAATGACACAGGACAATGGGCGAACTAGATTTATTTATTTTTTTTCCCCAGCCACGGTACGCCGGAAATCCGGCGCGGCGCCGGAACGCTATCACCCCTGGAACTGGGAATCTTAACCCATAGAAAACTGCTTGTTTACTTGCACCCGATAACCCGGAGTCAACGACTGCACGCTACTTCCGGCCGGCAACGGCTGCTCCCTGTGGTTCTACCTCCGCGGGTAATTCACGGAATGAAACTGTCCACAAAAGTGCTTTTACGGTGTTTTTTCGACTGAATGTGCATGTATTTTGTCTATAAGTAATATATAAAGCACAAATTACATGTTGTAAGCATGACCAGTACACTTTAAATTTACAAGCCTCTCTACAACAGTTTAAAAAAAAAGAAAAAAGACAGGAATTTCTGAGTAAGAATCACTTCATATGTTTCTGATAGACATTCAGAAATATTTAAAATATCTGAAAATAATATGATGTAGACCCTTTAAAACTTAAGAACCTACAGACACCCTAATGAAAGAAAGTGAAAACGCCAAAACACCATACAGAATAAGCAGTGAAAATACATTACATTAATGGCATTTAGCAGATGCTCTTATCCAGAGCGACATACAACATACTCAGAGCAGCTTGGGGAGCAGTTGGGGGTTAGGTGCCTTGTTCAAGGGTACTTCAGCCATTCCTGCTGGTCTAGGGACTCAAACCAGTGACCTTTTGGCCCCAAAGCTGCTTCTCTAACCATTAGGCCATGGCTTCCCCCATAAGTACATTTGAAAAAAAAGAAAAAAAAAAGGCTATGTTCATTGCTTTGGCTCACCACTTTGTTTGACCATTACTTGTAATGAAAAATTAAACATTAGAAACTGAGGTGTTAAGAAATACCCAGGACTTCTCAAAACAGGTTTCTAAAGGGACATTTTGAATATTTAACCCCCCCCCCCCCCCCCCCCCCCCCCATCATATATAATTAGTACTAGACCTTTGGAAACAGCCTTCTCCAATGTTCTTCCCAGTTGCGGTCATGGTTGAGTGAATCCAACTCTTCATCTATTTCACCTTGCTCATCATACACAGCTCTTTGGTCCTTGTTACTCAACACAGCATAGACTTTTCCTAGTACCTGTTGAGCACACCCAATATTGGGACAAATAAATTAAGATATTTTATAACTTTGTTCCATTCATGCATTGTAAATGTCAACAAAAAGAAAATAGTGTGAAGTAGGGCAATTTACTTAGAAGCTCAACAAACAAATATCATACAGAGAATGGAAAGCACTTGTGATATAACTTACAAAAAAAACATTTTATCCCTGTGGAAAGGGTTATTAGGTTCCCAGTCACACTCTCAGGATTACATCTTTAAAGCTAGAGTAGGTGAGGTTGGAGAAACCAGCAAGAGTAAGCTAAAATTTGAAAGTATTCAACGAAAAAAAAAAAATCCCACTCCCTCACTTCAATCCTCCCTCCAAATCCACTCCTCCAAAACACAGAAACATGCACTGCCTGACTAGTGCTGGAGGACAAGTCCATAAGAGTGCACTGGGGGGAGGACTGTTGCACATCATTGACATGTCCAACTACCTCATATCTTATTCACACGTAAAACCAGGGCTCGAAATTAAGCACTGCCCGATTGCCCGGGAAAAGTGAAACATGCATTTGGGCAAGTGAGATATGTCCCTGACATGCCCGACCAGGCAAGTTGGAATGAGCATACAAACTAGCACCACAAAAATTAGGCTTTTTGATATTTTATTTCAGTTCCTAAAAGTGTCCCTCACTACATATTCGCCATTATGTCTTGGCAGTTTTCTTAGTCTTGGTTTCATTTACTGCTTTGCAAGTTATTTTAAATACCCTGCTGTTGTAGTATGGTGCACGTACTGTTTATAGACCGCTTGTGCATGACGTCACGCATCACATGATAATTACAGCTGGGGTCAGACAGACACCGTCTTTCATGCAAGCAAGGCTTAATCTGTCTTCAACATGGTTAATTTTTGCACCATTTTTGCTTGTTCAAACAGAGAAATAGATAACAAATAGAAGCAAATGCCTCAAGAACAACAAGGAAATGAGTGGTTAAAGAATACGAGGAGAGGAGCTCAGCCTGAAAACTCCAGAAAAATTCACAATTGTATTTAAAATGTATTTTACAAAAACAAAGTCAGAAGCGAGTACGGAAGAGTTTGCTTAAGAATCTCATTTTATTTTTTTCTGCTCGTATTCGAGTTAGTTCCTTCATGAAAGTGTTTGATTTTCTTAAAGGTGAAGCCGCTTCCTTATCCGAGACAGAAAACCCAGATTGGTTTCAAACAACTCGGGCATAAAAACAACTCAACAAAGAGTGACATGCGCGATAAATCCTGAAAGAACAGATTAAGAGCAGAGGGAGCTTGAGCTTTGTTTCTGTTATCAGAGGAACAGAGTCCTGTGCAAAATATTTATATGTCTTTTTTTGTTGTTATATCATCCACCTCTAGGTTTATTTATTAAAAAAAAAAAAGCCACAACCACCCCGTGCTGCGTCATGACAGAGCGGCTGCACTGAATCAGTTACAGGTTGCCAGGTCTGTATAAAACACCCACAATCTACACACTAAACAATTTTAAACTCAAACATTATCCTGTCTGTCATGACACAGCGTTTTTTGTTTGTTTGTTTTTAAACCTAGAGGTGGATTTTATATATTTCTCAAACACCGTACTGTTCAAAAGTCTTGGCACCCTATTGTTTTCTTCATATAAACTGTTATAGATTTCTATTTTATCAAGTAATGAACCTACAGTCAGAGAGTTCTACACAAACACACTGAACTTTACAACAACTGCATGTGACATGGAAATAAATCGACCAAGGCAGGAAAAACTATTTTGAATAAAATTGTTATTGTCCGTTACAAGTAAAAAGTAACCAATAACCAAACTTCAACTCAATGTGCGATCTTCATTTTATGTTGCAATTCACAACTATTCTATGGTTTTCCTAAAAAAGTAGCACTCGCAAAATAAGGGGTAAGTGGAAATTAACCCCCACTTGACCCCCAGGGCAAGCGCGTTTAAAAGTTAATGTCGAGCCCTGAAAACACCTAACATTATCATAATGAATGTAAACAACAAACAGGCTATGGCCAGTACTCACAGCTGTTGACTAACTTGTTAGCTTTAGCAATATTTTTGCAATACATCCACCTAGCCTTGTGGAAGACTCCGGTCACGCGCAATGACTGCACGAGCAGTGTGCACGCAAGTAGGCAGATAGACAGACAGGTAGGTCATCCAATCATTACATTCAGACCAAATTAAATGACTGGATGGGCTTTTTACATCCCTACAACTGGACAGATGAAGGATTTTTTTTTTATATTGTCAAAACATCCAATTTATTCATTGTTGTCAATATGTAAAAACTTAAAGCATTTTTTCTTACATTTCTTGAAGTTTTTGAAAAGTAATAAAAATTGTTTTACCAACAAAGTGATTTCACATTAGGAAAACGTTGTTCAAAAGGTGATTTGATTACTTACATTTTAACACAAATATTTAAAAAAAAAACCCCTCAAATATATGAGCTCCCAGAAGTGTTTCTAAATGAAAGAACATGATGCAGTCCTACCTGAAACTTGATGGTGGCCTGCTGATCGCCAGGTGCTCTGTCTGGGTGAACTTCCAGGGAGAGTTTATAATAACCACGTCGCAGCTCTGCATCTGACGCCTCCTTCGCCACACCAAGCACCTCATAAAGGTTGGAGGTGTTGTAGAGTTCTACACATTGCTGTAACAAACCCATGGATCCTAGAATAATAGTATTCACTCATCAGTGTTTTAATATAGATTGACTTCAGTGAGACTTGTGAAGTGACTGATAACTCTGGACCACAATGACGGACATGCATTACGGTTTACGCAGTCACACAACTACATTTTAGCCATTAAAAAGAGCTCTTCAGTAGCTTTTTGAACACAAGCCCCGTGCCACTGCAGTGTAAGGTGTCCGAGAAATCTGGTGCAGAAAATAGTCATTTTAGGCAACTTTAGAGCTCTATTTCCAGTTAAAGTGATGCATCAGGCATTGCTACAGATCACCCCCCAGGACTCTTTAAAAAGCTTTTTAGTGAACAGGAAGTAAAATATGACATGACCTCTGTACAGCCTGCTGAAGTTCCTGAAGAACTCCAGGTATCCAGCCTGTCAGCAGTTTCCCTCAGCAACTTTGAAATTCACTTTTCCATACAGGTGACCAGAGTCCATGTCACATCTACTTCCTGCTGTCCATTAAACCCCACCACCACCAAAACAGGAACTGACTGGGCAGGAAGCCCCGCCCACAGCCAGTTGATGCATGATGTCGTATTTTGAATTGAAAAATGCGCCTTTTATCGAAATTTAAGTAATTTTTGCGGTATGTGTATTGCAAACTATGATATCGCGATATCGATACTTTTTCGATATATTGTGCAGCCCTAGAGCTCAGAGAACTTCCTGGTCCGGCTCGTGATGAAAAGAAAGTCTCTGATTAAACAATGTGCACAGATTTTGAGTTAAAAAGGATTCAGTCGCTTCTTAACTTTTAACTGCTTTGAGCTGCAGTCGTACGTACTGATAATGAATAAACCGGTTGTAAACTCAAGCTGAGTTTAAAATCACGCGATCTTAGAGTCTACCGTGGCCAAAGGTAAACAAAGAAAAGCACGAAACTCTTATTCTTGCAAGAAAGAAAAGAAAAGACGTCTTTTTGGGTAAAATGGATAACGGTAATGGTGAAAATGATAAGTTGGCCTTATAAGTGCCAACAGATATTCAAGGTATAAGTAGATGAAATGAACATAAAAGGGGTCTTATTTTCAACTAAAGTGTACTGCAGATGTAGTGAGTTGAAATATTTTCTGAATGAGCTAGTTGGCCCCTTTAAATAAACGGGTATCTATTCATACAGCGAGCTCGCCAAAGTTTAATAAACTGAAAATGCAATAACTAATTTTGAAGTAGATGATGTATAGGACATGTGTCACTTGTGTCTTGTGACTTATTGTAAAAATATAAAGGGTTCAAAATCGCATAGTTACAAATGTAATAGTAACTTCATATGATAATATTAACCACTGGTTATTTCAGAGAGGAAAAAAATGGGGACACTTGCTTCCATTCGGGACAATACAACACAGAATTCGGGACCACTGGGGGACACAAAGAAAAAAAGTTAATTTCGAGCCCTGTCTGTGTCGCTCACCTTCATCTCCCGGGAGCCGCTGAAATTGCCATTTTGAATGCTTTATGTTAATGTAATGTAGTTTTCAGTTTTTTGTTTATTTCAACTTAAGACATTTTCTGCTGCGCTCACAAAAATTAAGAGATTTAAAGATGATTGATGGACACCATTGCAGGTGTAGCCATGTTTTTCCAATAAAAAATAATGTTGGAATGGAAGCAATGCATTGGGTGTTTTTTTTAAATGCTAGATACAGGGCAGAACGGCGAGTAGAGGTAAGAAAAACAGTATATATTTAATTATCGTGATACATATCGATATCGAGATATTCAGTCATGTTATCGAATATCGCATATTTTTCTGATATCGTGCAGCCCTACTGAGCTCCACGGAATCGATTCACGGAGACCTCCACAACGGTGAAACTCCAAAGTCTCGGAACATCTGGACTGTTTCTGAAGAAGGCGGAAGATTCTCGCCGAAACTGTTAACAAGGTAACAAGTTTAAAAAATCCTTGTCCAAGAAACGAACTTAAAATATCTATAATAATAGATAGACATAATGAACTTCCACTAAAACATATATATCAGCTGGATAGTACAGTGGTAATGCTCACTGACTACGACGCGGGAGATCGGGGTTTGAATCCCGGTCGGGGCAAAACATCATCCAGTAAGGGCCCTTAGGCAAGACCCCTCATGATATATCAGCCTACCTCAGGAATGAGTGAAGACATAACTGATAGAGTCATACCGGCTCAGACGTCGCCCGGGTCAACAAGGTCTGCGTCAGTTGCTAGGGAACCAGGGCAAACTGATGAGAAATGGGCTACTGGAACAAGACATCGATGGACGAGGACAGAAAATACAGATTTGCTGGAATGCTACTATACAAACTTCGAAACCCACAATCAAGGCTAACAAAGAAACAGCTATTAGCCCAGTGTTCCAACATCCGTAATCGAAATCTACTATCACAACTAGAGATTAATGAAATACAACAACGATGCTACGGCAAGGGGGAACCAGGAAGACAGGTCAGCGGGGAGATGTCATCATCCCCACAACCAGAGATTGGGTACCAAGCCCCAACAGCTAACAGCCTCAACACAAGAGCTGCTGACCTGAGAAGGAAGATCGTGACCCAACTGGAAACCTGGAGCCCCCGACGAATACCGAAGCTGAGTTGCCAAGTACCTTCAGAAGACAATCTCCACAAGAACCATCACTGAGACCAACAAGCTGATACACAGTACAGCAACAGTAATCATGCTTGGATACAAGGTGGGCTCGGGACATAAACAGTATCCACCATGGAAGAGACGATTAGAGGCCAAGATAAAGGCAGCACAGAGAGAAGTTAGCCAGCTAGCTGAACTACAGAAAGGGAACATGGTGAATAAAGGGGCACCCAGGAAGTACAACTCACTCTCCATACCAGAGGCACTTGAAACTGCCAAACAGCGACTAACAGCTCTGGCCACCCGGTTGAAGAGATACACCAAGGAGGGAGAGGCCAGGAGAATAAATAAGCTGTTCTCCACTGAACCAGCCAAGGTGTATTCTCAGTGGCAGGGGAACAACAACCGGTCAGACCCACCAAGAGCTGAGGTGGAAAAATACTGGAAAGCATCACACAACACCGATGCCCAATGGTTAGTGGACCACAGCAACCTCCCAGAACAAGAACCAATAACCATCTCAATGGCAGACATCCAAGAAAGAGTGTCAAAGATGAAGAGCTGGACAGCACCAGGCCCCGATATGATCCATACGTACTGGCTGAAGAAGCTAACTGCACTCCATGAACGCCTAGCAGCACAGATGAACCAGCTGCTGAGGGATGGGACCCACCCAGAACAGTCCTAATCATGAAGGACCCCCAGAAGGGACCCATCCCATCCAACTACCGGCCAATTACCTGTCTCTGCACAACATGGAAGGCCCTGTCAGGCATCATTGCGGCAAAAATGAGTAAGCATGTGGCTCAATACATGAGCGAGGCACAGAAGGGAATTGGCAGTAACACCAGAGGAGCCAAACACCAGCTACTGGTCGATAGAACAGTCGCCCGAGACTGTAAGAAGAGACAGACCAACCTGTGCACTGCCTGGATTGACTACAAGAAAGCCTACGACTCAATGCCACACACATGGATACTGGAATGTCTGGAACTGTATAAGATCAACAGGAACCTAAGGACCTTCATCCAGAACTCAATGGAAATGTGGAAGACAACCCTAGAGGCCAACTCAAAACCCATTGCCCAAGTCAACATCAAGTGCGGCATATACCAAGGAGATGCGCCATCACCACTGCTGTTCTGCATAGGCCTGAACCCCCTCAGTCAGATTATCACGAAGAGCGGCTACGGGTACCGATTCCGTAGTGGGGCAACAATCAGCCACCTGCTCTACATGGATGACATCAAGCTGTATGCCAGGAACGAACGAGAAATAGACTCGCTGATCCACACCACCCGGATCTACAGCGATGACATAGGGATGTCATTCGGATTGGACAAGTGTGGCCGGATGGTCTCAAAGAGAGGCAAGATGATCCGGACTGAGGGGATTGACCTACCAGAGGGCAACATAGGTGATATCCAAGACAGCTACAAGTACCTTGGCATCCCACAGGCTAATGGAAACCATGAAGAGGCCACAAGGAAGTCAATCACAGCCAAATACCTCCAGAGAGTAAGGCAGGTCCTGAAAAGTCAGCTGAATGGTAAGAACAAGGTCCGAGCCATCAACATGTACGCACTACCAGTCATCAGATACCCTGCTGGTATCATAAACTGGCCAAAGGAGGAGACAGAAGCCACAGATATCAAGACTAGAAAGCTCCTCACCATGCATGGAGGGTTCCACCCCAAGTCCAGCACCCTGAGACTATACACTAAGCGGAAAGAGGGAGGCCGAGGGCTAGTGAGCGTCAAGACCACGGTCCAGGATGAAACATCGAAAATCCGAGAATACATCAGAAAGATGGCCCCAAAGGATGAACCGCTAAGTGAATGTCTCAGGCAGCAGAACTCTGATGACAGCGCACAGGAGGAGGAGGAACAGACAACCTTTAGGGACAAACCCCTACATGGCATGTGCCACCGTCAGATAGAGGAAGTGGCTGATATCAAGAAATCCTACCAGTGGCTGGATAATGCAGGACTGACAGACAGCACAGAGGCACTAATCATGGCAGCACAAGAACAGGCCATAAGCACAAGAGCCATAGAGGCCAGGATCTACCAGAGTAGATCAGACCCAAGATGCAGACTGTGCAAAGAAGCCCCTGAAACAGTCCAGCACATAGTAGCAGGGTGTAAGATGCTAGCTGGATCAGCGTACATGGAGAGGCACAACCAAGTGGCTGGGATAGTATACAGGAACATCTGCAACCAGTATGGAATAGAAGTACCCAAGTCCCAATGGGCCATACCACAGAAGGTGGCTGAGAACAACAGGGCCAAGGTTCTGTGGGACTTCAGCTTCCAGACTGACAAACAGATCCTGGCTAACCAACCGGACATAGTGGTGGTGGACAAAGAGCAGAAGAGGGTGGTGGTGATAGATGTGGCGATCCCAGCTGACGCCAACATTAGGAAGAAGGAACATGAGAAACTTGAGAAGTATCAAGGGTTGAAAGAGCAGCTGGAACGGATGTGGAAGGTCAAGGGTTGCGTGGTCCCCGTGGTAGTGGGGGCACTTGGGGCAGTAACCCCCAAACTGGGAGAGTGGCTCCAGCAAATCCCAGGAACAACATCTGAAGCCTCAGTCCAGAAGAGCGCAGTCCTAGGAACATCGAAGATACTGCGCAGAACCCTCAAACTCCCAGGCCTCTGGTAGAGGACCCGAGCTTGAGGATGACATGGATACCAACCCCCCACCGGGGGTGAGAAGGAGATTTATATATATATATATATATATATATATATATATATATATATATATATATATATATATATATACACACACACACACACCTCGGAACATCTCTTCATAATCTTGCTAGAGGCAAGATACTAAGTAAGACTGGCAAATTTTGGGCATAAAGACTAGTCTTAGGAATTAGCTTTTATTGAAGTAGTGTGAATTTAAACTCGCGTTTAATTGTTACACTATAGACACGCAGCGTGTTGAATTGATTTATTTGTTTTAATCTCTCAATTGTTTTAATAGATAGGCTGTGCATGCTTCTCTTTATTCCGTACTAACATACTTAATTTCCTTATACATCTTGACCGCATCAAGATTTCAGTGGATTCAGTATTATGAGCTAGTGGGTTAACTACTGGCTAGTCCTTTGTTACTTAGAAACACGTGGTCACAGGCCTCAACAGGCCTCACAAACACCTTAGCTAAACACACGGCTAATTCTTTTGTTCCATTAGCCTCCAGGGCTAATTGTATTGTCTCAAGGGACCACAAGGCCTCAACCACGTGGAGTTAGCTACACAGAGCTAATCTTTTGTCTCCAACACGTGGCGGTCCTTCCCCCCACTCACATAACCACCTTTTGTTTTAACTCCACGAGGTAGGGTCCTTGGGCCTTAGCTAGCCACACGGCTAATTCTTTTGTCCACTTAGCAACACAAAGCTAATCTAGGCCTCACCACGTGCTCAAAAACACACCTCAGTTAGCATCCCACGCTAGCTTCTTTCTTTTGCTAGGCCATAGGCCTAGCCATGTGGTCAACACAGATTACAAACACATCTTAATTAGCACACACGAGAAATAGTTTGTTTATCGTGGTCATAAACAGTTGAAGGGTCGCAGTGTTTTTACAGGGTCGGCCGGGTAACCAGAAACACATTATTTTGTTTGGCCTAAGTAGGCAGGTATGTGACTAGTTAAAAGCAGGGATGGATTACTGAACAGGCCTGCCAGTCCCAAGAGCTCTGGTGCTCTGCACAAAGATGCTACTGTAATATAGGCTTATATTGGGTTTGTTCATCTCATGTCTGAATGTTGTCCATTTATTTCGACAAAATTCACTACAATCTATCATTTAAGGGACTAAAAAAAAAAATTCTCCCAGAGGAACATACCCCTGAACCCCACCTGACAATAATAATGATCAGGGTTATATACAGACATATATCTGGGCCCAGAGGCCAACAAGAAGTTCTTCTATGGCATTTTATGTCAGGTGGCATCCAGTTTGTTGCATTGCTGCCACCTACAGTGTCACTCCATTATTACACTAGATTCTCTGAAGGAGTCCTGTCCCCTTTAGATATTTTAAAAACCAACACTTTCCCTTCCCAGTTGATCCCATTTCTAAAATTGTTCCCACTGACACTTCTTTCATGCCCACTTTCCTGAGTTCTGTAAAAAGTTCTTGTCTTTCTCTGTTGTATTTCTCACAGGCAATAAGAACATGATGCACTGTCTCAGGCTGTTGACACTCTAGGCACAGACCATCCTGATGTTTTCCTAGCAGGAAGAGAGTACTGTTGAGGTATGTCCAATTCTCAGCCTAGAAATAGTGACTTCATCCTTCCTTTTCCACCCTCCTCTTTTACAGGTTACTGAATCAGTCACTCTACTAGTTAATGAGAATAAATGTCTCCCCTTGCTCTCTTGTTCCCAGCACTGCTGCCACTTTAGGATTACTTGTTTCCAGACAATACACTTGCCTTCCGCTTTGGATAGACTAACATCGATGTCAATATTTTCTTTTTTCACTGCTTTTTTTTTTTGCTAGCCTATCCACTTTCTCATTTGTTGGAATACCATGTGCGGGAATCCACACCAACGACACCTCAATCCCTTTCCTCGCAACTTCTCTAATAGCCAGAAGGAGGTCATAAATGAGGTCTTGCCGACTCCTGGATGAGCCTGTCCCAATACTACGCACAACTGATACAGTGTCACTGCACACGAGTACTTTCTGATTATTTATCTGAGTTGTCCATTGTACTGCCATTAGAATAGCATACAATTCTACTGTGAACACACTCAGGAAATCTGATGTTCTCTTGAATGAGCTAATGTTCCATCCTTGGACAATAAAAGCTGCACCAGTAGCATCTGTCTCTGGGTCCTTTGACCCAGCGGTAAAGATTAAAATGTGGTCTTGGTATCTTTCTGCTACCTGGATGTGAAATACGCTAACTAGATCCCCAGTGTTATTCTCTGCTTTACCTCAAGTAGATCGAAATCAACTTTGGGTACCTCCAGCTGCCACAAAGGAACAGTAGGCCACAACACAACAGGACGGAAAACTTTGTCATGTACTGCCAGTTCCTCAGCTATAATGTCACTTGATCACCCATAGCTTGACAATTCTGCCACCTCTCTCTCCCAGCTTGGCTGACTCACTGCTTTAACTGGATGATTATCTGTTTGACCCTTCATACTTACCCAGTAATTAGCCTGCAGTTGCTTCCGGTGGAGACTAAGGCCCTGTCCACACGGCAACGGATTCAGGTGAATCCGATACAATTGTTTATTGTTTCGGCCTGGCGTCCACATGGCACCGGCGTTTTGGGTGCCCCACAACGCAATCTTTTGAGAACGGGTTCCAGAGTGGAAAGATCTGGCAACGTTGCCGTTGCGAAGTCACCTGGATGAGTAGAACGGATTTGTTCACGATGACGTCACAACCACATGACTGTGAGTGCTTCACGCCGGGTAGAAGTGTAACGAACTTCATGCGAGTTGTCAACAAATCCTATAACTTGGTTCATGAAACGCGCTTACAAAATATTTTCACTGTGAATATTTATTGTGTAATGGTGCAAAGTGAGAGAGAGAGAGAGAGAGAGAGAGAGAGAATAGCCCTTAGGGCAGAGTCAATCCCGCCAGCAAAAATAGGGAAAAAAAGGAGCGATCTCACCTCTTCAGATGTTGGTTTAAGTCCTACAATACATTCCTCAAAAAGGGCGTAGAAGAACAAATTAATCCATCAATGTGTAGCATTCAATTTATTCCGGACCATTAAAGACGCCGCCTTCCGCGTAGAATCATACATCATCCTCGCCGCCATATTGGCTGGGTCAAAGCGGAGAATAAAGATGCCTCATTCATGTGCTGCGTTTAACTGTACCAACAGGTTTGCCGTCCAAACGAGATCACATGGGATTACCTTTCATAGGTGAGACTGGAAAAATACTTTTCATTGTATTTGGTCATTATAATGTAATTTTACGAACAGATTTTTCTGACTTTGTGGCTAATATGAAGTCTCGCGCATAATAGTTTATGCGCATGCGTCCTTACTTCTTCTATTGTTCTGGTGTCTCCGAAGGGACCGTCTTACAGCGCCCCTAGAGGTGTGGCATGTGTATTGCATCGTTTTCAGCAAGCGTTGCGTTGCCATATGTACCTGATATTTTACTGATCGTTGCCCATGTGGACGCGATATTTTTTTAAATAACATCTCGTTGCCGTTGTCGTGTGGATGTAGCCTAAGTGGCATTTCTCCTGCTTTAACTAGGAGCGCACACAGGAGCTGACCTCACAGCTCCTGTGCATATGGGTCAATGATGGATAAGGATTTTCAACTTGCAAATTTTAAAATATAAAAAATATTAATTTCTATTAAGAATGTTCAAATATTTACAATGTCAGGTATGCATAAATCTATTTTTGATATTCATATTTGGCATTTTTAGTGTTTATGTACATGAATTGGCTACAACCTTAAAAAATGTCATGTGGTGCGACCGAGAATAACCTTAAAATTGTTTTATTTTCCAAAACATGGTTTGGATATTAATCTAAGTTCTGAGTAGTATGATGTGTATAGAAACAACCCATTGACATTTATTTTGACTTTTAATGCATATTGTTATTTTCTTTTGATGTCCAATATGGCAGTCACCTGCTTGCGTCTAATTAAAACAAGACTTTTCCTTATAAAATGTACAAAATGAAGAAAAAATACCTGAAGAGCAACATCCACCCAAGTAAACTTTGTCAGTTATTAAAATTCCAGCCACAGAAGTGAAATGCCATATTCTTTGAGAAAATTGCTGCTATTTTTGGTCGTGCCATATGATGCATGGTCGCACCAAATGACAGGAAATCCTCATATTGGCAAAACAAATAGCAATAAATTAATAACAGATAAAGTGCAGGCAACATGTATGATTAAATCAAATTTTATTGCCTTTTAACACTCAGTAAAAACGAAAATTTAATCTTTTTTTCCATTTCATGTCTACTTCTTTACACAACATTGTCATTTCAGTTTTCACTTTTTCTCATTCACAACAGTGCTCAACAAGTCTACAACATGTGCAAAGTTTTTGTGTCCATTAGTTGATATCACCCGCTCCCATTGTTCCCAGGATGTAGTCTCACAGTTGTCTGTCTTCGGGAAGACGATTTCATCAAAGCAGCATTCGGGACACACACGATCCATACATGCTTTGTTTTTGGGGTCACACACAATCATTCCCACTAACTCCGACGCACTGGTTGTCTTCAGCAGCCCTGTCTTCGCTAGTTTGTTCGCCAACAGTCGGATGTTCTCATGTTCTGAACATGCACATGTATCTCGGTCCCGTAACTTTGGCTGTGTAATGTAAAAGGGCCTGTGTCGGGTAAACTGTCTAAGACATGGACAGGTGCTGTTCTACCTCTGTTTGATACTGTGTGTGGAGCTCTTTGAGAGGCTTTGTCAGGACTCTTCTTTGTACTCTGTTTATTTTTCGTGATTGTGTCTTTTTTCCCCAGGTAGAAGGCAACTGTTTTCATCTCTCAACAAAAACTGTATAACAGCTTGCTTTCTCTCAGCTGACAGTCTCTTCTGACCCTTTTGTTTGACCTTTCCACTTCTCACTTTCCTTTGCATTTCCATCATTCTCATCTCACGCTTTCTACTTTTATTTTTCATTTTTTGCATTTCCATCAGCTTTTTCCTGAGATGCAAGACTTGCTTTTTAAGCATTATCTTCTCCCGCTGCAACTTTTTGCAAAGTTTCTGGCCTGACTTATCCCTTCTCTCATCTCTCACTGGTGTGGACACCACTGGTGGACTAAAATCGTCATTCAATATTGGGTCCACTAGATTCACATTTCCGGATGGGTCGGGAGCTACAGCTACATTAAGGAGAGCTGGTGGAATGCTCTCCATAGATGGCGGGGTGAGGTCTAATACTGCTGGGTCAAAGTTGACCTGCTCCCTATGGCGGGCAGTCTTTATTTTGCTGGACAGTGGCATCTAATTGAAAAAAAAAAACATTAAAAACAGTTAAAATATATAAATATATATAAAATAGGAAATACGTGTTATCACAGTGACAAGCTCTCACTTTTTATGTTTTTTCTAATTATACTATGAAATATGAATTATAACTCGTTGTTCCTGAAATACACAAAAAAATACTCAAATGGGAAAAACATATTTTACAATCAATTCTTTGTTTGTATTAATCATGAAAATAACTTTTGAAGCACAATAAATGTAACTCTTCAATGTATACAAGTAACTGAAAGTATCCTGCAATGGTCGCACCACATGATATTGGTCGCACCAAATGATGTTTTCTAGATTCAGTGAAAATTTACAGACCTAGCATTAGCCACTGTAATGAAACTAGCTGGTTTCTGACAGAAGGTCACCTTGAACTATATTATCAAAATATACATTTGTAAATAAAACTATTATAGTTTTCTTTTTGGGGTCATACCGCATGACATCCAAATATGGCAACAGCATCACAGCACTTAAAATCATTACTTTTAGAAATGTATGAAAGAGGGTTACAGACCTGCCTGTTGATTCCATGTGTCCTTTGCCTATTGATGAATGATGCAACTTCATGCCTTTCACTTGGATTTAAAATAAAAGTCCCAAAATGGTAATTTCTTGATGGTCGCACCACATGATATTTGGAAAAATAGACAGGCTTGGACATTATTTGTTTGTATATTATGGGGGAAATATATATTCAAGAAAGCTGAAATTTCATGTGGGACTACAAAACACTTCAGAAAATATGCCAAAAAAGAAAGACAATAAATTTGATTAGATTTAGAGTAATTTTTAAAAAGTTTAAAAATCAGCAGTTAAGGTCGGACGGTCGCACCACATGACATTAACACTTTGAGGACAAAAAAATTGCATGCTAACTAATTATTTCTGAAAAAAAGATTTAGTTCCATGGAGGTCACATGTACTACATATATGTGGTAAATTATGAAATTTAAACACTTTTTAACTGAAAAAATTGCAGTTGGACAGAAAATATAGGCGTCATGTCATTGACCCAGATCCTAAGAGCTTTAGATTGAACTTCATCTAGCCAGGACAGAACTGATTTGGAAGCAGACCCATATGCCAAGCTACCATACTCCATTCTTGACCTTATCAGGTATACATAAATTTGTTTTAAAGAGGCCATACTTGCTCCCCATTCCGTTCCAGCAAGACATCTCATTAAGCTCATGACCTTTTTACACCAGTCAGTCACTCTCCCTATATGATGCCTCCATGCAAGTCTTGAATCAAAAAATACTCCCAAGAACTTAAAGTTTTCCACCCTTTCCCGATCCTTGCCATAAAGGGACACTTATATTCTCTCCAGTCTTCTTCCTTATAAAGAACATGATTTTGGACTTTCCAACAGAGAACCTAAAGCCCCACTTCCTTCCCCAACTTTGTACTTGAGTTACACCTTCTTGTGTTTTTTTTCACAATAAAATTTACATTTTTCCCCTTTTTCCATAGACTTCCATCATCCGCAAACAGTGATTTTCCAATCCCTGGGTAGATTTCTGAAAACATATCATTAATCATGATATTGAACAGTAAAGGGCTTATTACACTACCTTGAGGGGTACCATTTTCCACTGTACACTTCCTTGATATTTCTGATCCTATTTTTACCTGAATACTTCTCCCACTTAGGAAGTCCATTACCCAGTTAAACATACTTCCACTTATTCCCATCATATACATTTTAATTAAAAGGCCTTCTACCCACAACATGCATGGATTAAAGGAAAAAAAAAATCTGACTGGAAAAAAAAAAAGCTCCATGTTGTTGGCCCCTACCACATCAGCGATGCATCAAATTTTAAACGCCGTGTTGTCCATTATCCCCTAGGCCCCTACTTATAGTACATTTACATAATTTTAACAATGACTAAAGCTAAGGCAAGACTTTACCATTGTCATTACTGGCTATAAATGATGAAACATCAAGTTTTCAGCCCAAAGTGCAAATTTATTTCAACAATACTTTAGTAATGCACAACAGTGGTTAAGAGAAAAAGTGCAAGTGGTGTTCTAGCACTTTTTTGCCATTGCTTCCATAGACTATTTTTTTATGGCAAACTACACAAAAGCGCACACCTGCCATTTTCATCTTTTTGCACCATGAACTTGAACTTGCACCATGAATGGCTTGCCATTATCGCCCATTTCATTTAGCCAAGCCCATCTCCACTTATTCTTTACTGTTTTGTCGATGTTTGACACATCTGTGTCTTCATTTAAAAGAAGCACGTCCATGCTGGCAAAACTGAAAGTAATTTGACGCACTCTAGTGATGGAAATCGAAGGGCCTATGTCCGGTGAAATACAGCCTTATATGTAGTAGGGCTGTACGATTCGATTCGTATCACGATTTTTGACCCACGATTCGATACACCCACGATTTTTTTAAAATGTTTTTTTAAAAGTAGTAAATTTGACTTAACATTTACTTACTTACATTAACTTAATTTAATAACAAATATTTCAGACCACTGCAGAGAATGAGTAATATGTATGCAAAAATGAACAAATGTATATCCAAATATTGTTTTATTTCTCAAAATAATACTGTTGAAAGACATTCAACAAACTTTCATTCTGTACAACAAAATGCTACTTCATTGAATAAATGAAATATCTCCCTTTCATTCTGGGGAAGCAGAATTGCACTAGTGCTGCAAAAGTAAACAAATAACCAAATAAATAACATTTCTCTTTTCTGTCACAAATGTGACCCCACTGAGTTAAAGTAAATGAAATATCTCCCTTCTATTCTGAGGTAGCATATTGCACTAGTGCTAAACCAATAGTTAAGATATCAAAATAACAACTGTTCTGTATAACAGATCAGATAACATCCTGCACCAGCTTGTGCGATGGCAACTGCAGCATTTTTTGTTTGTCACTTAACACAGCAGCGGCTGAAGTGCTTTTGTGAAAAAACGTGACAATTTTCCTGACTCTGCAAAGGAGTCTGGAGACCTGGTTCACGGCCATTCCTTTCTGTGCAGCTAGATTCACTGTGTGGGCAAAGCATCTGATATGCGGAGAAAATCCGGCCGCCTCAACAGCATTTGCGATATTCCTCGCGTTGTCAGTGGTCACTGGCACCGGGAGGTCTGAGCTGATCTTCCATTCTGACATCGCCTGCATCAGGATTTCTGTCAGATGGCCACTTGTATGGCTCTCGTACACCAGCCGTGTTTGAAGGACTGGGTTTGCGATTTGCCACTGGCCAGTGATGTAGTCTTTTTGTCACATGACTGAAACTTTGTCACATGATTGAAAGCTCGTCGCGTGACTCGCAGAAGATTGTCGCAGGTCGGCGAAAAAACGACTTACTAATAGATATAAAAAATAAAAGTAATTTAAGTAAGTTTAAAATGTAATTTAAATAAAAAGTAAAGTATTCATAAATTGAAGTTTGGAAGCACTAACACCTCTGTTTTTGGCTGAGGAGAAGTTTGAAAGGGTGTACCGCGATTCTGCCTTCTTGTATCTCGACACGGATCGTGGCTCTGCGTATCGCGATTTCGATATGCATATTGTTACAGTCCTAATACGTAGTACTCGAGTTGAAGGGGGATGTGGGGGAATGGCATCCCCCTTCTGAAATAAAAATCTCAAATCATCCCCCTTATAAAACGGCCATGCCCCCATCACATCCCTTGTGCCATCTTACCAATTAATGTGGAAATTAGCCTACCATTTCAACATTAGAGGCTTTGAGCAGTGATAGCCTACATGTAGCCGGATAAAAAAAAAAAGACGCATATTTATTCAGTTGTACCTCTCATTCACACCTATACGGAGGTTTCAGTCACTGAAAACAGCTACTTTTGCAAACTCTGGGCAGAGTGGAGATTTCTGAAAACTCCATCTTCAGACACTCGTGTAAATCGGGAAAATGAAGCAACAGTGGGCGAGAGGGCACGCGCGAATATAATGAGTCATAGGTGTGAATCTTTCACCGAATGCCAATTGTCCCGGTTCTTCATTAAATCGCACGTGCACGCACAAATTCATTAGGCCACACCAATTCAATTAGTTGGTTCTCAGAATCGCCGCTTGAAGAAAATGCAAAATGAAAAGAAAAAAAAAAATCAAACTCCCGCCAACAGAAAAGGCCACGTGACGTGGTCATGTGACGTCGAAAACCAATCAAATCGCCCCTTTCACTTTCGATAAAGACTTGTGGAAGAAACATGCCTGTGGAGGGGAGTCCTGCAAAGCCTGTGTTTGTGATTGTTAGGATATTCAGCGAACAGAAGTGTAAAATCTTTGACAGGTGTGTTGAAATTCTGTTTACTGGTTTGCCTGTATTGTTTGGTCTATTTTCACCGCTAATTTTACCATCAGAGCATTTTTTTAATTTTATTTCACCAGCTCGCTTCATATTTTTCCTGAAAAAATCCGAGAACCAACTAATTAAATTGGTGTGGCCTTAGGTTAACTTTCAAATAACTGTTCTTGTGCACTTGCGACACCGGAGCCACTTTCCTGAATTTTGGGCTTCGGAGTATTGGCTTCTTTATCTATTTAATTTGTCACATACGCTGAATTACTAATGTAAAACATTAGTAGCCTATTTAAGCAATAGCCGTTTTCTCCACTGTTTTCCGACCTTTTGTGTTTAGTGAATGAGACACTTCATTACACTCCACTGACCGACTTCCAATTCCAGACTTTTTTGAAAATGTAAAATATAGGCCTACGAGATGGTTTTTTGGGACTTAATTCGCATTGGTCCTTCACTATTAATTTTTGAGACTGACGAGGCACTAAATACTGCGGAATTATTTTCTCCTTACTATGAAGTTTGTCATCTTAAACAAGTGTCGGGAAATCTTGCAGCCCGACTCTGCAGCCTCCAATGTTTAAGCGAACTGCTGAAACCATAACATTTAAAGATTAAATCGTAGGCTATTCAAACCAAAGAAAAACACAGCCTTTCCAGAATGTTGTCTGCCGAAGCCTGTTTAACCTACAAAAGGCTTAATAGCATAGATCTTGCTGCAGCTTCAACAGGGCTGTTTAGATTTTTCACCTGATCGACTTTCAATAGGCAAATATCATTATTATTATTATTATTATTACTACAACAACAACAACAGGCCTAGTATTAGTAGTAGGCAAGTAGTTTCCTAGTAGTAGGACAGCCAAATTGTTTCATCAGTGGCCTACGCCGAGCCTCCCCGGGACTAGACAGTAGCGTAGGCTGTATTTATTTATTTAGGCCTATCTAGCGCAACAACTTATTCCTTTACATATACTCAAACATAGCACAAGAAAGGGTTCAACAACAGGCAATCACAGCAGCTTGGTGAAGTTCTAAATCACATCGGTGTCAGACCTATGGGCCTAGGCCCCCCCCCCCTTTTTTTCCTCGGATCTGCATCACTCATTGTTGACCTTTAGCGCTCCCAGTTGACGGAAATCTGTCATAGCAACGGAAAACTTTAATCCATGAACATGTCATATGCTTTCTCAACATCTAAGAATATCGCCACAACAGTCTCTTTATCTAAGGCAGATTCTACCATAATAGAGGCCAGTTAAGTCCCATCTCCTTAAATTGCTGAATTGATTATTTTGATCATTCTATTAAGTTTTTCTAGTAGCATTTGGGGTCTTGGACATTCACAGTAAATTTTAGGACAGTAGTCCTGGTAACTAATTAATAAAAGCCTGACATGACAGACATGCTAAATGACAATAGAAACACATCGGTTTCTATCATCAAAATCTGACAGACAAACTAACGTCTACCATCATATTCTGACACACTCTAGATGACAATAGCAACAAAACTGTTTCTTACATTATTAATCTGACAAATTTAGTAATAATATTAAATACCTCATCACTAGAACCAAATAATAAACTAAAATATTGAAATAAAAAAGATAAAATTTATTTTCAAAATTGAAATATCAACAATAATTGTCAGAACAGTGACGACAGACACGACTGTGTCACTTTCGTGGGGAAATAACACATTGAAATGGCCTGTCGGCTGAAAGGGTCGCAAGTGGCTCTGATTTCTCAACTTACGATAGTTTTCCTCCAGAAAAATGTAAATATGAATGCACAAATATATTCTCAATGTTTCTATCGTCAAAAATTTCTATCGTCAGGATAGCTGACTGAAAATCTTACCTTGATTTATTTGAAATCTAGCTGTCAGAACTCCAAGTCTTGCCCGGAAATAAACGTCTGCTGTCACAAAAATCATGCGCAGTAGAATTTCCTCTTTGCGTCAGTCAACATGTGCGTGGTGACGGCTTGAATTTTGCTATCGTCAGGTGCATTAGACTGACAGACTGACGATAGCATTTTTTAAAAGTAACTGTGGGCTTCTCTCATGAACGAAATAGTTTTTTCGCTGTTAATCTATTTCAAAACTCTGTTGACACCCAAAAATTATAAAGCCTGCTTCCACACGATAACTACCAAAGATCCATAATGGCTGAGTCTATCGTCAGGTCATCTGACAGAAATTCACTGACGATAGCAACAGGGATAATGAAAGTGATTTTTAAAATGGGAGTTATGTCTGTCAGATATGTCAAAGAAATAGAACTTTATTCTTTAAAAATCTTTTATTGATATACTCAATGTATTTTTAAATGGCGTGCTGTTTTAGAAGACCAAATACCATATTTTCAATCTTGAAAATATTACCTCACTGAAAAAAGGACAAGAAAAATTTCTTATTTTGTGGGCAAGTGATTAATGGATCCAGTTACGGTAGAATCTGCCCTAAGCTTTCCTCATCTCATTCTCTAAGCACAGTATTGAGTCAGTAGTGCCTCTCTCTTTCCTAAACCCACTTTGGTAGTTGGCCATCAGCCCTCTTTCTTCAACATAATGCATCATTCTCCCATTAATCAGTCTCTCCATTAATTTGCCAACATGGGATGTTAAAGCTATTGGCCTGTACTTTACTGGGTTACTGGCATCCTTCCCTGGTCTCTTGATGGGGATGATAACTGCATACATGTCAACCTATACGGATTGTCCGGAAATTATACGGATTTTAGCTCATTTCAAGGGCGTACGGGCATATAAACAAAGTCTTACGGATTTTCAGTATTTTCTGACCTAAATTTATTTTGTGTCTTACTTGAACATCGTCAGCTGATCGTCGCAAAAACATACAAAAGCTCGATTTATAGACAAAGAACAGTGTGTATGCAGGGGCAGATAACCCAGACTATGTGAAACCGGATGTTTATTCCTCAAGCCTTGTGCAGTATCGCGACTGCGAGACTTCGCTCGTTCCGGTCATGCATAGATGCAGACAGGAGAGATTTCCAAACCTGAAAAAAAACTATGGAGGCATTGCTGTGTCTACCTCGCAGCCAGGGCTCGAAATTAACTTTCTTTGTGTCCCCCAGTGGTCCCGAATTCTGTGTTGTATTGTCCCGAATGGAAGCAATAGTGTCCCCATTTTTTTCCTCTCTGAAATAACCAGTGGTTAATATTATCATATGAAGTTACCATTATATTTGTAACTATGCGATTTTGAACCCTTTATATCATTTTTACAATAAGTCACAAGACACAAGTGACATGTCCTATACATCATCTACTTCAAAATTACAGTTATTGCATTTTCAGTTTATTAAACTTTGGCGATCTCACTGTATGAATAGATACCCGTTTATTTAAAGGGGCCAACTAGCTCATTCAGAAAAAGTTTCAACTCCCTACATCTGCAGTACACTTTAGTTGAAAATAAGACCCCTTTTATGTTCATTTCATCTACTTATACCTTGAATATCTGTTGGCACTTATATGGCCAACTTATTTTCACCATTACCGTTATCCATTTTTATGAACTTTCCGTTATCCATTTTATGAACTTTCCGTTATCCATTTTATGAACTTTCCGTTATCCATTTTATGAACTTTCGCTGCCGAAACGTGGGTGCAAATGTTAGCAACATCAGCATAGTGCCAGCAGGTCCGAGCCTAGCTGTGCTGCTGACTGACTAAACTTTCTGAACTAGAAAGACACCAAGAAAACTCACTTATTCTGTTGAACGGTATCTTCCGTCAATATCATCCACATCATTCCTGTTGTATTTTATAACAACGTGTCTAACAGTGTTCATTAAGTTCATTCAGTTGCTAGCGTTGCCTGCAGACCAGGCGATGACACTTTGGATCCTGAAGGTCCCGGAGACGTTATGTCTGGGCTTTCAGTTTCTTCCCCGCGGTCGGTCCGCTTCAACCACTTAAGCATTTTTGTTCTGGCAAGAGTCGGCGCAGCGTGTGTGCTAGCAATTCCATTCCAAGTCCATATAATGCGGACTCCGGCCGAAGATTCTAGAACAGAATGCGCTGCTCTGTAGCCTACGGATGCAGGTGCATCGAAAGTGTAGCTACTATGTATTTTTCGCTGTTAACATTTTAAAATTAAAATTGACAAATTAGGTGAATGTCTACGTATGTGTTACAGCTTTGTAAATAATATTAATGTAGAACTTTTTTTCTAGATCTATTTTTTTCCATTGTCCTGGGATTGTCCCAGATATGATAATTTTGTGTCCCGATGACATTTTTTATGGTCCCCGGGACGTCGGGACACCGTTAGTTTCGAGCGCTGCTCGCAGCAATGCTGACTGTGAGAGGGTATTCTCACAGGTCAGGAAAATCCACACTGACTGCAGAAAAAAACAGGGCACAGACACCCTTACTGCACTACTGCAATGCAAACTGAACACAGACTTCTGTTGTGACATCACCCCCACAGAAAGGCAGTTACAGCTGGCAAAGAAGGCTGCCAGTGATTATAATCAAGATCATATGTAAACATGACTGACTGTGGACAAAAATGGTGAAGTTTGAGTGCTTTCTCTGGCTATATGAAAAGTTGACTGTGGACAAAAATGGTCTCTGTGAAAAGCATCCCATTGAAATGGGAGCAGCCTACACTTTGACTGCCAGTGCACAGGCAGTGGAGTTTGAGTGTTTTCCCTGAGTCTGTAAAAAGTATTTTCCTTTGGAGTGGGAGCAGCCTACCCTATGAACAATAGGATAGCAGTAAATGTGTATTGTACAAATGTACATCAAAATAAAAGTTTGGTGCGATTCGAAGGCTATAAGGATTTTATGTTGATTTCATGGATTTCTTCCTCTGATACTACAGGTGGACGCCCAAAGGGGTTGACATGTATGTAACTGCCTCCTTCCACCCTGAAGGAATTTTGCCCTCCTCCCATATTTTGTTATATAAATTTAGAAGCCTCTGAAGTCTCTCATCACTTACTGTAAGCGTCTTAGCATGGTAAAGCAGACTTCATCCTTTCCTGGTGCTGACTTCTTACATTTATGCTGCTTTTCCACTACAAACGCGGCTGAGTCGGGCTGAGCCATGCCGTGCTGAGTCGAGCTGAGTGGGGCTGTTGGAGTTGCATTTCAACTACAACCGCGCTGAACCGTGCTGGCTGGAAGTGGGTGGACACATTGGGTGGAGTTAGTGAAAGTGGGTGGACGTCAGGTGATGTCGTTAAGCAGCGCAAACAGTGACATCAGTGAGCTTTTAAGCGGTAGTCTCACAACCCGAATAGTAAACAATAAACATGGAGGACATGGAGTCGTTAGTGTTGCTGGTCTTGGTGCTGTGGCTTGTTGTCACCGACAACGCCAACAGATACTGGCAAGAGCGTATAGATGAGGCGAGGCGCATAAGGCTTCAGAAATTCTCGTAATTCGTAATTCTTCTCCTTCCGGGTTTGCGGTGTTTACAGATCCCAGAGCGCTCGCGGGGCGTGTGTGGGCATGTGAGGACACTCCTCCTCACCAATCAGTGCACAGGGGAGTGTCTGCTCACGCCCCCAGCCTCACTCGGCTCACTTTGGCTCGCTTCAGCCCCACTCCAAAACCGTGCGAGTTTTAGGGGCTAAGCAGGGCTGAAGCGAGCTGAGTCGTGCTGTTTTTTGGTAGTCGAAACGCGAGCCGTGTCGGGCTGAAGTGAGCTGAAGCTAGCTGAAGTGAGCTGAAAAAGGGTAGTGGAAAAGGGCCAATAGACAGTGCTGCTTTTAGCTCTTCTAGAGTGAATGGAACATTATACTTATCTTGGGCTTTTTCCTTTCTTATTATAACTTCAGCATATGTCTCACTTGTTTCTGCCCTGCCCTTCTTCTCCTCTTCTAGGCTTGCACGGTATACCGGTACCAGTATAGTATCGCGGTACTGAGGCATTTAAAACGGTACTATACTGCATTTGTAAAGTATCGGTACTTGCAAAAGCGCGGCAAACTCACCACGTGACGTCGCGTTGTAACTAGGCTACAGCTGAGTGGAGCAGGAGAGGAGAATGGCTGCTGCACCTGTCAATCCCCTAGTTGACAAACCAGGAGCGCAAAGTGCAATATGGAAGTATTTTGGCTTTACCCCAGATGCGGAAGGCCAACCAATAAACTCAGATGCACCCGTTTGCAAACGGTGTTTAAAAACACGTCTGGCGAAGGGCGGCAACACCTCCAACCTTGCTAAACACTTAAAAGACAACCACCCAGACCTGCATGCAGAGCTCAGGGAACGACAGGTAACTCATGAACTGTAATGTTTTTTTTTTCTTAAAATTCCAGGGAGCCATTAAGCTTAAAATATTTTTGGGAAGTGAGCAAGTCACGTCAGGCCAAAAAAGTCACAACTTTGCATGTATAATGGCATACGCCTTCAATAGCGGAGAATGCAACATGCAGGCTCCCCTTTTCAAATGCAATAGCTCAGTAGCCTAGTTAATAGTTCAATGTGCACTCACAGCGACCAACCACATTTCACATTTTCCAATACTGCACACCTAAAAAGTTTGATTCAGTTCGTAACACCCTCGCTCAAAGACGATCAGTAGTCTTTCACAAAACAAATTTAGTGATGTGTCGGAGAACCGGCTCTCTGAAATGACAACGGGAGCAGCGATTGCAGGCTGCTTGTTAGGAGCCGTAGGTGCTGCACTGTCTCTCGCTCCCTCATGCCGTGCGCTGCTGCACGGAGACCAGTAAGGTTTTTTTTTTTTCCCCCCTTCGGTGCCTCATCTCATCACACTCTCCCATGCGAGAACTCCGCAGATACAACATTGACCAATCGAGTGTAGCTTTCATTTAAAAAGAAGCAGAGGGGAAAATTAGAGAGGGGGAATTTTCTCACACACACTAAGGTTGACTATATTTGGAAAATAAAGCCATAAATGATACACATTTCATGCCATGTATGCCTATTTTACATTAGAAATTCAGGTTGCATACATTGCATTGTTTGGAGAGAAACTGGGCTAATGAATTAGGATCTGGTTTTTACCTGCTGAATGAATTTTATAGGCTACTCGAGAGGACAACGCCGTCAATAATAATAAAAATGAAACAATTGAAAAAGTTGTGACAGAGTTTTCTGACATATAGTCTTCATGCCGCCACTAACTTTCGATCTGAGCCGACGTTTCGGCAATCTTGATGGTCAAGTGCATATATTATATAGCGTAACAGCCCTGCCTGAGAGCGCGAGGCTATTTTCCCCCATCGCGCGCTTCTGCCCGCGCTTTGAATTTTTAACCACAATCTGAGATGCATTCATGTTTTCACTCCTCCTTTACCAGAAAACACACAATTTGTGCCATTAATAAAGAGATGCAGGTTGTTTCCCTGCCTGCTCTTTTCACGCAATGGCAATAGGGCACGTTTCGTTTTCATTTAGGAGGAACACGCGAGCTCGAATATCTGCTAAACTATCTGCTAAACTATTTTCACTGCAGAGCTCTGGTGCTTTTGGTCCAGGGACAGTGCCCCCACCCAGTGCCCCTACTTGGTCGCAATCTACTCTCCCAGCTGTTTTTGAGCAGCATAGAAAATATGCAAACGATTCGAAAAGATGCTAAAAGGCTGAACAGAGCAGTTGCTGAATTCATCAGCATGGACCAAGTGCCAGTATATACAGTTGAGAAGGCTGGGTTCAGAAACCTGATTCAGCAGCTGGACAAAAGATATAACCTCCCCTCAAGGAATTTCTTCAGGTACAACGAAATTCCACAAATATATGAAGAGACAAGGTCAATAATTAGTGCACAGATGGCAGACAAGCCATTCTTCTCCTGTACTACAGACATCTGGACAAGCAGAGCAGCGAGTTCCTACATGGCTGTAACTCTGCAGTTCATTACAGCATCCTGGGAAATGCAGTCCTGGTGCATAGGATGCTCTGCCTTGCAGACTGACCACACAGCAGACACACTGAAAGAGGTCCTGAAAGATGTAGGTCATGGACACCTGGGGCCTTGATATGGCAAAAATGACTGGAATCACAACAGACAATGCAAGCAACAACCGCAAGGCATTTTCCGACCACCTCTGGATTCCCTGTTTTGGCCACAATTTGCATTTAGCAGTCAAAAAGGCCATAGAAATTGATCATGTGGCGAGCTGTCTGTCCCGGCTATGGAAGACAGTGTCAGCCTTTTCAAGATCTAATAAAATGTCAAGGCTGCTGAAGGAAAGAGAAATCTTTAAAGCTACCACAACACAGGCTAATTCATGATGAGCCTACATGATGGGGATCCACCTATGATATGGTGGAACGCTTTTGTAAGCAGCAACAAGCAGTCTGTGCTGTTCTTGCTGAAGACAGAAAAAAATGGTTCCTGATGCCAAAAGACACAGACATGACAACTTTGGAAACAGTGAGGAGTGTCCTGGCTCCACTCAGTGATTTCACAGATGCCCTTAGTGGAGAGAAAGAAACAACTCTCTCATCAGTCCTGCCACTCCTGTGGAAAATTAAAGCGTGTCTTAGTGATGAGGAAGGTGACAGTCGACTGGCACTGGACATGAAGGAGAAATGTAGAGAAGACTTTGAAACGAGATATGATGAGTACAGTATTAAGATTAGGGATGTCCCGATCCGATCACGTGATCGGAAATCGGGCCCGATCACATGGTTTCAGACTCGATCAGAATCGGGCATTGCCTCCCGATCAGGGATCGGATATATATCTATATAATATATTCTCATTTTTAACACATCAATAGCTATGCGTTGGCACGGAGTGAGACCAGACCTCTTGTCTCAACACAGCAACATCAACGCGTGCGGCATGACATCACTTTGTAGCGGAGACGCTATTGGTTATTGGCTGCCTGTTGCCGGCAAAGTTGAACACGGAAGCAGTTCGAAGCGGAAAGCAAAGCATGAGATCTTTTTTTTTCGTTGGATGACAAAAGAAACGGGCTCAAACCTGAAAGGGTAGAAATGCTTGTTTTCATCAAGAAAAACGTTCATTTCCTTAATTGAAATTACTGTACACCACTGTGAGATGCGTTCTTAAAAGCAAATTACCGGTACTGTGGCACTTTATTTTTTTTTTATTTGTTTACATTCCTGCCAGGTATTTTAAGGTTTTTTTTTAAATTTGTTATTTATTGTTCAAACTGCCTCACGTAAGTGCTCTGTTTGCTAACGGAGTTGTTGGATGTTAAAATAAGGTGTTAAATAAAAAATGAGGAACATCCTGGATCCGTTTCTTTCCTCGTCTTTATTTTTTATGGATTATAAGAAGTATCGGATCGGGACTCGGTATCGGCAGATACTCAAAATCAAATGATCGGTATCGGATCGGAGGGCAAAAAAAAACTGATCGGGACATCCCTAATTAAGATGGCACTGAACATCAGCACCTACCTGGACCCCAGATTTAAAAGCACATTTGTTACAACGGAAAAAGAAGTTAAAGAAGAACTGCTCCTGAAAGCTCACACATTTCCACTTTTCAGAGGAGAGGAGAGCAGAGCAACAAGCAGCCTCTGGCTCAGACCACGAACCAGCAGCAAAAAAAAAAAAGAAGTGATCTAAAAAGCCTACTTTGCACCATCACCTCTGAAAAGAGGGTAGCAGAGAGTTCAAGGCCTTCATCCACACTGGCAGTGGCAACAACACTTGAGGACAAAATAAAAAAAGAGATGAGTGACTATGAACAGTCAAGAGAACCGAGTGCTGCACAGGACCCCCTAGCCTGGTGGGCGCAACACGAGGCTGATCTTCCCATCCTGGCTCAGTTTGCACGTCAACATATGTGCATTGCAACCACAAGCTGTGCTTCAGAACGCGTGTTCAGCACATCTGGAAACATATGCAGTCCAAGGCATTCTAGGTTGAGTGAGGAAAATTTAGACATGTTGGTTTTCTTGGCCAAGAATTTGAAAAACACAAAATGCCTGAGACAGACTCAGTAGTACTACTCCAAAAGAATTAGCAAGAGAGGGAGAAGGGTGAGGTTTAAGTTGACAGATGTTGGTGTAAACTGTTTATTGGTTCTCGTTACTCTAGTTTGATTCCTTTTATTTAACTTTTCTAAAATTGCCGTTGTTACGATTTTCTATTAATAAAGTTAGCAATGACATTTTCTGCATTCTCTTTCTTATTTGAAAAAGTATCGAAAAGTATCGAAGTATCGAAATACATTTTTGGTACCGGTACCAAAATATTGGTATCGTGACAACACTATCCTCTTCAGACAGATTATAGGAGCTATGTACTTTACTCAATGATTTCACCATCATTTCTGCTTTCTCTGCATTTGATACTGCCACCCGTTTTCCATCAGAAAGGATAGCACCAGTCTCTTCTATTGCCTTCCATTCTCTTGATCATCCCCCATACAGTACTTGCTCAATGGAAGTTGTACTCCCAATAGAGCTACAGTACTCCCTCCAGTATGTCCTTTTCGTCTACCTTATAGTTCTTCTCACCACTGCCTGAAGCTGTTTATAATCAATTAGATGTTGAAAATTATGAGTTCTTTTCAGCACTCTAAAAGCTCGATTTCTGTTCTTTATGGCTTCAGCACATGTCTCATTCCACCATGGTACTAGCCTGGGCCCGCCCATCCTAAGTGTGACGCAACACGAGGGCCTGTTGCGAGCTTAGTCTGGCAAGGCAAGCTATCTACAGCTCTTCCAAGCCCCCGAAAAATCGGGAGCCAATCAACTTTGAGCATCTCCAACGGCCCTGGGTAGAGGCGTGTTCAAGGCAGTGACGTAGTAGAACGGCGGCGGGAGCAGGAGCCGGCTGGACACACCCAAGGGAACTTGCGTTTGTGAGGCGGAGAATTTAAATCTTTCTTCAATACACGATAACATTGATATCTTAAGGCCCGGTCCCACTGCACTTACGGATGCAAAGAGGATGTAAAACGTAAAAAAATCTTTGCCATCCATTGGAAAACGCTATGCATCCGTTGTGTACTCATTGCATACGTGCTTCATACGCTCTATCCATCGAGCATCCGTCCACTGTGATTTCATCCGCGCAAAACGTTTTGAGCTGCACAAAACTTTTAGAACGCATGAACTTTCCGCCGTGTACGATGTAAATCCGCGACATATACGAGCAACAAACGTTCTATGTCCGTTATCATCCATTAAACGTCTGCTGTATCCTCTCTGCATCCTCTGGGCATCCTCGCAACTCACATCCGCTGCAGCTGAAAACGGAAAGAGGGAGGAAAGATAAGGTACATGAAACGTCTATTCATCGTTAGTAGCACGGAAATAGAAAGGATGTAAGCGTATGCATCTCGTATATAAAGTATTCAAAACGGACAAAGCGTTTATATCTGGGATGTATCTCGTATATTTAGGATGTCTGGAGTATGTCTAGAGTATGTAGAAGGACACCTAGCGGACAATCGATATTTTGTATAAAAAGGGGGAGAAAATCATCTAGTAGTGGAGATGTATCGATGTAGCCGCCAGCACGTCTTTCCGCTTTATGCTGACGGCGTGCATGCTGCATCCCTTTATATCCGCGGAGCAGACGCAATTCATACCCCCCGCATGCGCAGTGAACGGTCTGCATCCGATATACATCCGCGCAACATCCCCTTTGTTTCCGTTAGGCGTACGTGATGCATCCCCTTCATCCCCTATGCATCCGCTCTTTCTGCTATGCGTCCGCTTCTCAGTTATCACCGGTAACCCCTTCGGAGCTGTCATCCACTTCCATCCGCTAGGCTTCCTATGAACATGCGTTTAACATCCCCGCTATATACTACCCACGTCCGTTCTTTTCCTTTCTGTTTTCGCAAATTTTCGCCAATTTTGTCCATTTCTGGAGCGGATGAAAACGGATAGAGCCACCCCCGAAGTTTTGCTCGTCCGCTGTGTCCTTTTTGCATACGTTTTGTGTCCATCGGCCAGTGGGACCGGGCCTTTACTAGAAACTGTATAGTGAATGTGAGTGGTCATGGCGGAGAAGTCTGGTGGGCACTTGGAAAGTCATAATTTGTGTAATGATGTGTTTTGGGATGAAATTAGCCGAGTGAGGAAGCTGTCAGACAGAGATAGCAGTGGAGAATCGGTGGCCTCAGTGGTTAAGAAATCAAGAGTGACTAGAAGACAGTCCAAGTTAGAAGTAGAGGCTAGAACATGGAAAGTAATTATTGCCTTCGAAGCAAAAGGTGGACCAGACTTACACCCAATTCACATCACTAATGCCATTCAGAAAGAAATAGGGAAGATTCATCATGCTGCATTCTTGGGGAATGGTAGACTGTTAATCTATGCTAGCTCAGAAGAGCAACGTGATAACATTCTAAAGAAAAACACTCTTAATAAGCTTAAGATATCCTCACACATTCCAGGAACAGCGTCCAGAGCAAGAAGGGTCATATATGGAATTCCTACGACTGTCTCTATTGAAGAGATAAAAGAGAATCTATCCAAATATGCAGTACTAGAAGCTAAGCGATTAACTAAAGGTAAGGAGAAAATAGACAGCACATCAATTCTGTTAAGTTTCAGTAAAGACCTGCCAGCTAGAGTCCAAATGGGCTTTATGTCTTACACAGTTCGCGAATACATCCCTCCTCCTTTAAGGTGTTTTAAATGCCAAAGATTTGGACACGTTGCAAGCCAATGCAGAGGGAAATTAAGATGCGCTAAATGTGGTGGGGACCATGAATATGATAAATGTGAGACTTTAGTGTTGAAGTGTTGCAACTGTGGAGGCCCACACAGTGCTGCATATCGTGGTTGTGAAAAACAGAAGGAGGCAAAGGAGGTACAGAAATGCAGATTCACACGTAATATGTCTTATGAGAACGCCCTTAAGACAGTGCAGAATGACAAGAGTATCTAGTGTTCCTACCACATTGACAAGACCTACATGGAGCCAATATGACAGAACTACTAACTTGAACGAGCAGGTATTGGCTGGAAATCATTACCAGGTTAGGCCTGGTCCTAGGCCTACGCCAGCCTTGGAAAAGTGTGAATGCAGCACCAAAATTACAAAGGAAACACTGCTAGTGAAGAAAAATGATTTTATTGCATTCCTTTGTACAGTAATGAATAAAACATTGAAATATTCAAGTAAAAGCGACAGGATTAAGTCTATTGTAAAAATTGCCAATGACTTCTTAGGGGCTACTGCTAAAGCAGATGAGATACATGAAATGCTAACTCTAAAATATGGCCAGACTCAAGATATATGAATGGTATATGATGCTTTTCATTTTACAATGGAACGCAAGAAGTTTAATAGCCAATGGACAAGAACTTAAAAGATATATTCAAAAGTTAACTGATAAACCAGAGGTCATTTGTATCCAGGAGACCTGGTTGAAAGCCCACTTACAATTTGTCATTAAGGGCTACAGTGCTGTTAGACACGACAGATATAATGAGAGAGGTGGTGGATGTATAACATTCATTAAAGAAGGGATTCCATATAAAATTCTTAAAACAAGTAATGAACATGAATGTATTGTAACAAAAATATTTAACGGGCCTAAGAAGACGTATACTATAATTAACTATTATAACCCATGTAAAGCTCTAACTATTGATCTTTTAAATAATGTTACCAGGAGGAATAATGCAGAGATCTGGTGTGGCGACTTTAATGCCCACAATAGTTTATGGGGTAGCAAACACACTGACCTGAATGGTATGGTGGTTGAAGAAGTCATCAATGACAGGATGTTAGTGTGTTTGAATGATGGCTCCGGTACTAGATTCAATATCCTTAAGAATGAGACTTCATGTATTGACCTAACCTTAGTTGACAGAAGATTAGCTTACAGATGTGAATGGAAAACTGACCAAACAACTAATATTGGCAGTGATCATTTTCCTATCTGGTGTAAAGTGGATGTGGAAATCAGGACTGAACCTAACTATATACATCATAAATGGCTTTTTCGGAAAGCTAACTGGGAGGAATTCCAGAACATGTCTGCAGACCTGGCTAAACTGATACCATCTGATCAGAGTGTGAATGACATGAATGACAGTATAAGCTCTTTTATTTATTCTACAGCAAGACAATTTATACCAATGAGTGAGGGTCAGAATAACCCAAGGAATGTCCCCTGGTGGAATGATAAATGTACCCGAGCAATTAAGGACCAATATAAAGCTTTTAAGCTATTACGTAATACTTTAACATATGACAACTTATTGGATTATCAAACGAAGAAAGCAGTAGCTAGAAGAATTATTAAAGAGGCAAAAAGAGAATCTTGAAGAAGCTTTTGCTCATCAATAGGCAGAGAAACCTCACTCAACCAAGCATGGATGATGATCAAAAAGATGACTGGTAGACACCTCCTCATATTCCTGTCTTAACTAACAAGGATAACCAATATATTATGGATGTTGATAAGGCTAATATATTAGCTAAAACTTTTGCAGATGTTCACAAAGGTAATCATTTAGAAGACTGTTTTAAGAAAAGAAAAGAGGAAATCTTGAGTATGAATGAGAACCTTTTTACCAAAAGGGATTCAAACATGTCTAGTCTAGATCTTGATTTTAGCATGACAGAATTGAAAATGGCTCTAAATAATACCGCTTACTCTGCTCCTGGTAGTGATTGTTTATGCTATGCCATGTTTAGACAACTCCCCGACGTAGTTTTAGAAATTATTCTTAAGTTATTTAATAAAGTATGGAAGGAGGGCATATTACCAACTACTTGGAAAAGATTAACAATTCTCCCATTTCATAAACCTGGTAAAGATAAAAGTGAGCCAGGCAACTATAGACCCTTTTCACGTGACGTCACGACAAACGCGGCCGCCATTTTGGACATGTACTACCAGTAGTTTACCACAGCCAACATTGAGGAACGGCAGCAAAGAAAGTTTTTACTTTCAGCAAGACTTCTATCATGCCACTATATTGTTGTGCACCTGGATGTAGTAACCATCAACAAACAAGGCAAGGGTTATCATTTTATCGGATCCCGACGGAGAAGATGGATAGCAGCCATAAACAGGAAAGATTGGCAGCCCTCGGCATACCAGCGCTTGTGCAGTGACCACTTTGTTGGAGGTAAGACGAATAAAATTAGCCAGAAAAGGCATTACATTGCTGTTAACATTCTGTGGCGGCGAATGTGTAACCAAATAGGTTAAAATAACCCATTGTAACCTCTTTGTTCTTCTGTAGTAGCTATTGTTGACTAGCTAATGTCAACAACATAGTAGCTAGTATGTTACTGTAGCAATGTTTACGTTTAGTCATTTGGATGACTGTTAAAACCTTTCAGTCTCAAGTTTTTCCTTTACTGTATTTACGTTGGCTCTGGCAACTATTTACCTGTACAGGGCTTAATTTGAGGGAGAGCAAGCCGGAGAGCGCTCCGGAACCTCGGACGTTGGCTCCGGCAGCTATTTATCTGTACAGGACTTAATTTGAGGGAGAGCAAGCCGGAGCGCGCTCCGGAACCTCGGACGTTGGCTCCGGCAGCTATTTACCTGTACAGGACTTAATTTGAGGGGAGCGAGCCGGAGCGCGCTCCGGAACCTCGGACGTTGGCTCCGGCAGCTATTTACCTGTACAGGGCTTAATTTGAGGGGAGAAAGCCGGAGCGCGCTCCGGAACCTCGGACGTTGGCTCCGGCAGCTATTTACACTGGATCCGGTGTAAATAGCTGCCGGATCATAATTACAGTAAACTAGTAAATACAGTAAAGGAAAAACTTGAGACTGAAAGGTTTTAACAGTCATCCAAATGACTGAACGTAAACATTGCTACTAGAGATGCACCGATACCACATTTGTGAAAAACGATACGAGTATGAGTACTATCATTTCAGTACTTGCCGATACCGAGTACTACCGATACTGTTGATGTTATTAAAATATAATTTTTCAAAAATTGCAGCATTTGAATATTTAATAGGCCTACTTTATCTATTTCCCGTGAATGTTGTTTTCTAACTGGAGTGATCATGCACACGGGTTCACATTGACAATCTCCGCTGCTCCAGAAGCGCAGAGTAGCCTTGAGTCCACGTCACACAGCCAGACAGCGCCTCTTCACGGTAGCGCTTATCTTTTGCAACATTGTTACAATAATGTTGCAAAACCTAAGCGCTGCTGCGCTAGGCCTACATAATGTTGCAAAAGAAGCGCTACCGTGAAATGAAGAGGCGCTGTCTGCTGGCAGTGTAACGTGGACTACAAGGCTATCTGCGCTTCCGTGTGCAACCTCTCTCGATTGTCGCGCAACATTCACTCCCAGAAAACTACACTCATTGCAAATAGCCTACACAAAGAGTTAAATATTTAGCTGCTGCAATTTCTGAAAAAGGCTGCTATTTATTTGGATTAGATTACAATGTCCAACTTTCGAAATCAAGAAAGACTTGCACTCTTGCAACATGTAAGACCGATTGTTGATGAAGGGAGGAGAGAGCAGTGAGTTACCACATGCAGCGTGATCATTTCACTCCGCTGGTCACTTACCCCCTCTATCATCGGCCTTCCGCAACATTGCGGTCTTGGTTGACTTAAGGGTTGTTCTGGTGGTGCGCTTAAACTACTCCAATTACATTTAGCAACAAGACAAGGGCGTGAAAGGGAGGAGCAGTGACCATCGCAACATCACAGAGAGCGCACAAGATAACAGTGGCGGCCGGCGACGATGTATTATTTAATTTCCATCGCCAGTAATGCAGACTAAAATATGCCCCCCCTCCTCTCATGTGCATGTGCGCTGCAGGAGAGTTGAATGCCTCGAGCACGCTCTTGTTCAGTCGCAGAACTTGTTAGGCAGACGCTGTTGCTGTCCATTCGCAACATCGCGTCCCGTGCTCATGGAGCTCCATACCTGTAGATGGGACGTCAATTTCCTTGGTCTTAGCGTTGCCCTCAACTGAAACAAGTTGGAAAACTCAATCAGCCATTTCTTAAAGCTCTCTCTCTCACTCTTAAACTCTCCCGGTTGGACTCGTACTTAAAAACTCTGCCGGTTGGATTCACCTATACAAAAATCCGATTTTCATTTGTTTGTTAGTGAGTAGCCTGTCCTACAAAACCCTTACCTAGGCGAATAGCCAACATTAAAAAAGGACAACGTTGGGGATCTTAGCGTAGGCCTATCTGCGTATGGCAGCGAAAGGGAGTGGAATGTGGAGAGATGTTTAAAATGACAGTGTTGGGGAAAGATGTTGTGACGGCACTGTTTCATGACTACGCAAACACATCTTCGTCATGGAAAAATGGGTTGTTGTCGAACAATTTTTTTTGTCTTCTGACGAAATTAGCCTACGCTCAATGCTTGAGATTTACAATTTTTTTCCTGGGAGAGGCTTTTTTTCCTCGAACAGACGCTGGCAAAAGGCGCTTCACGGAACACTATCGGCGCATGGTATAGCCTATCATATTATGCTCAAGCCTGAGCTCAACAATGCTTCAGTTTTTTTTTCTCTCTCGAATGGAACAAAAAGCGCTGCGGGGAACATTGGTATCGGCGCATGGGATCGGCACTGGTATCGGTTCATGGTATCGGCAACTGTTTGACAAGTACGAGTATGAGTATATTAGTGGAGTATCGGGGCCGATGCCAGTATCGGTATCGGTGCATGCTTAATTGCTACAGTAAGATACTAGCTACTATGTTGTTGACATTAGCTAGTGCTAACAGCTTGCTGCTAGTACACTGCTACAACACAGACACCGACCCTAATAGGTCATTGCCTGGTAACAGCAAATTTATAACGGGCCATGTCTCAACAGACTAAGAAGTTATTTCAATGACATTTAATAACATTTTGTTTATCCTGAGGACCGAAAGTAAATGAAAATGTGAACAAACCTTAGCTGTAATAAGATGGCGACCACCGGCTCCAGGGACGACCCACTGATGTAGGCATGTTACCCAGCCTGACACAAAATATTTGTAGGCATCCAAACTCTTATACGCTTTCAGATCAATACCTGTGTATGGCGATGGGTTTTTAACGACATAGGTATACAGATCATGTGGCCCGAAGTCAGGTAAAGACGAGGGCTTCGTGTACTTCCATACGTCAGTGAACAATCCTGGTGGAAGCAGGTAAACGTCGTTCTCTAAGCCTGCTAACCTCAATTTTTGCAAATACCTCTCCCTCTGCTCGCCCTGTAAATGCCCTACGTCGCTGGATAGTGAAGGTGTTTTCTGCATCTCGCTCCTTTTTCTTTTGTTTTTCGTTTGTCGCCTTCCTCGCATTCAAACTGATTCGAGCCGAAGTCCACTACATGTCCAAAATGGCGGTCGCGTTTACGAAGGTCACGTGACTGAAAAGGGTCTATAGACCAATAGCCCTCACCTCACACCTGGGCAAACTAATGGAGAAGATGGTTGTAACTAGACTTAACTATTACTTGGAATATAATAACTTACTCCATGGTTATCAAACAGGTTTTAGAAAGCAAAGGTCAACTACAGATGCACTGGTCAAACTCACAAATGAAATAGAGAAGGCACTGACTATGAAAGAAGCAATGGTAGCAATCTTTCTGGATATTGAAAAGGCATATGACACAATGTGGAGAGAAGGACTACTAATCAAACTACAGAAAATGGGCATTGAAGGGAAGATGTACAACTACATTTTAAATTTCCTATCAAAACGTACCTTGAGGGTTAGAGTTGGAAAAGCCGTGTCAGAAGAGTTCTTAGTGGAAGGTGGAATTCCGCAGGGCAGTGTTATTAGCCCAATTTTATTCAATATTACGATTAATGACATTTTTGAGAACTTGAGCAGAATCAATGATGGGCTACTGTATGCTGATGATGCTGTCATTTGGAGAAGGGGCAATAATATCCCATATATTACTAAAACAATACAGAAGGACTTATACATCCTAGAACAATGGGGAGTGGAGGGGGTTTTAAGTTTTCTGTACAAAAATCGCAAGTGACATACTTCACACGGAAGAAAGTTCCAGAGAGACATAAAGTCCTGCTTTACAACCATGCACTCAAAAGAGGAGAGGGCTTCAAGTATTTGGGTTTATGGTTAGACAACAAACTCTCTTGGAAACACCATATTGAATATGTCGAAACAAAGTGCAAAAAGGTTCTAAACTTGATGCGAATGGTCTCTGGTCTCTGTTGGGGAGCAGATAGACAATCCTTACTCAATATTTATAAAGCATTGATAAGATCAAATATTGATTATGGTTGTATAGTGTATGGCTCCGCCTGTAAGACATCCCTCCTGAAACTGGAAAGAGTACAGTCAAGGGCCCTGAGAACAGCACTGGGAGCTATTAAGACAACTCCCATTAGTGCATTACAAGTGGAATCAGAGGAAACCCCACTTCAGTTACGATTTACAAAACTGTCATTGACATACTGGGTCAGATTACAGTGCAGCGTTCACAATCCAGCCATATCAGTGCTTACAGACTGTTGGGAATACTCCAAAAAAGCTTCGGGCTTTGGATGGAATATTGATGAGTCTGCTAGACAGTATGGTCTTAAAAATCTTAAGTTCAACTCTGCATTGGCCATGAGTAGTGTCTCCCCATGGATCCTCCCTGCTCCAGATGTTAATACAGTATTACTTACAGCAAAGAAAGACCACTCCAACGAACAAAGCCTTGCAATACATTGCAAAAATTTAATTTCTACCTTCTATGATTACCTACAGATATTTACAGATGGTTCAAAAGACCCTCAAAATGGTCAGTGTGGCATAGGAATCTGCATACCAGAACTCAAGAAGACCTATGGATATCGACTGAATAACCTCGTCAATATACTCAGTAGAACTAACTGCTATAATTACTGCTTTGAGATGGATTGAAGAAGTTAAACCTTTAAGGTCAGTCATATGCACAGACTTGCTCTCCGTTTTGCAAAGCTTTGTCTCTGGAAATGCAATAAGAGATGATCTAGTTCTTGAAATGAAACAGCTATTGGCTCAACTCAGAAATCTTGGACTCACTGTTCAATTTTGCTGGGTACCAGCTCATACTGGCCTCAAGGGTAATGAAGTTGCAGATAAAACTGCCAAGGAAGCTTTAGGTCATCACTGTATTGCAATTCACGTACCATTAGGAAAAGGGGAAGCTAAATCTCTTATCAAATCAATAACTATGAGTAGATGGCAGGATGAATGGGAGACAGACCCAAAGGGCAGGCAATACTTTAATGTGCAACAACAGGTTGGTGGGAAAAGAATCACTTCAATGGGGCTGGGAAGGAAGGTAGAAGTTACACACACAAGGCTGAGACTAGGACACACTGGCCTCAATGCCACATTACATGTTTTGGGGAAAACTGATGGACTTTGTGCTGAGTGTCAGATTAAGGAAGACATAGAACACATTCTTTTCTGCTGTAAGAAATATAACGATCATAGGACCATTATTAAAAAAATGTTCTGTTTCCGGTCCACCGGCCGGGTGAGTGCCGTTTGTGCGGGTGAAATTTTTTTTTAACGCCGGTTTTTCGACATTTTTTTCGGGTTCGTAAATCTAAAATCGCACTTGACATTTCCGCATTCCCAGGGCTTTCCACTAAGGCTCATACTAGCCAGCCATGACAAATAAGTAGCCGGGGGGGTAAACACAAAATAAACTCCTGTGCACGCAGTTCCCAGGGTTAAATGTATTTTCCACAGACCATTTATTTATTCACTTTTACTCAAATACAAAGTAAAATGGCAGTAAATCTTCTTTCTTTTCTTGCGTATTGCATCATGAGGCGTTCCTGGCTTGTAAATCTCTTATTTTCGGTGCATGACACATTCACGCAGCTGAGTGCGCGCGCACACCGCATGTCGGGGCGCGGATGAGTTACTCTGCCTTGATCAACGGTTCAGTTTGACATTATTGTCAGTCCGTTAGATAAACATTTAATTTTATTAAAATCGAAAATTAATATTTAGAGCCTGTGGGCTACAAAAATAGTCATTAAAGTAGCCGGCTGGACTTAATTGTGTGGCCGCCAGCCGGCGCTTGTGGAAAGCCCTGTCGAATCAGCTCTGCGCATGCGCCACAAAAAAACGGCAGCCACCATGAAGGAAGGAGATCCGGAGTTTTCAAACATTTGCTTTAGTGTGAAATCGCAAAATGGTATTCTGGCGAACAATAAAATAGTAAAGATTCAGAAAAACAAATCATTCAGTGATCATTTTAATAGCGTAATTTTATCCGAACTAGGCCTAACGGTCGATTTAGAACTACAAAAAGTCCGTGTGTCAGACATTTTAAGTACCTTTGTAAAAGTTTTGCAAATGTTGCTGTCAGCATTTAAAATGCTAACTTAAAGTTTTTGTACAAGTTTCAGTTGATTTAACTGTCATATTTAATTAAATGTGTCTGCTTTTGTAATAAAAAAAAAAGTACTGAAAGAAAAAGCAAACACAGCATTGCGATTTCTTATCCATCATAAAAATAAATAAAAAATAAATAAATAAATCCCTCCCTCCCTCCCGACTGAAATTTTTTTTGCCCACCCGGTGGACAGGAAACAGATTTTTTTTAAAGATGGCCTAGGGAAAAATGGTTAGAACAAGTAGGTAAAGAAGGAGACATTCATAACATTCTGAAAGAGGGAATGCAGGGAAAGAGTATTAAAGCCCTTATGACGTATCTGACAGACACTAGACTAATGGGAAGAATTTAGTTCCATACACTTTCCTAATCTCCTTATATAATTTTTTTTCTTTTCTCTATCATGCCGAAGACTTGACCTGAACAACTCACACACTCATACAGTAGGTGGCGATATACAATTAAATATTGTGAAACGCCATTAATCAAAAGAAGAAGACGTAGTAGAACTGCGACCGGAAGCCATAGATTGTTTACAGAATCGATGCCGGAAGCGCTTCATTCACTAGAAACATTACGAACATGGAGCAAGTTCTCATTGAAAACGGAGCAAAGAGCAGCCCTGGAGGTATTTATTGAAAGGAAGGACGTTTTCGCCTTGCTCCCGACCGGCTTCGGTAAGAGTTTAATCTACCAGTTAGCCCCGTCGCGTCACATACGTCAGAGGAAAGAGTGATGTGATTGGTTTAAGCTTCGTCACAGCCTTTTCTGGCTTCGACCAATAGCAAACTAAGGCATTTCAGGGAGGCGGGTCAACCACGCACTTTGGGAAACGGTTGGGCTTATGCTGCGTTCATGTGCTATGGGAATTATAGTAAATACCAAACGCCGACATGGAAAGCACACATGAACGCCCCCTCTTGTGGTATTTTCCACTGGGCAACTCGTAGAAAATTTTGATACACGAGTTGCCGAGATGAGATGAACTTTAACCTTTTCAACATGGCGGCGAGCGGTACAAGACACTTGAATGTTAAGCACTGTACGCTACTAAAGTTTTTTTTTTTTTACTAGTACTAGTGGGTAGTTTTTGGTGTCTATGCAATGTTGCGTCATTAACAAGTGTAATATAATACGTTAGAAATCCGTTTCCTTTAAAAATGTGTTGTTATGGTTTGTTTTTACCTATCCAGAGCAGACGCTATTGCTAACGACAGCTAACTAACTATTGCTAACTTGAATCTGGTCCACCATCTTTAATTTGTCAACAACAACAAAAGCATGTGAACACAACACACTGGTAAATACCACTTCCCAACTGGAAAATATCATCTTCCCATAGCACATGAATGCAGCATTAATATCTTCGCCAGACCAAATACTCGCAGAGCTTTGAAGTCGCGTTAGCCAGATTACCATGGTACAGCTTTCCTCACACTTTTACCTGTGCTTTTAGGAATAGAAGCCATTGCAGCCAGATATATACACTCTGCCGAATTTCAATCTCATAATTCTCAACATCATCTTCCTCTTGTACTGCCTTGAGATAGGAGTCACTTAACTCCATAAATCTTTCCCAATTAGCTTTATGGAAAACCCATCTACTACCATTTCCTGTGTCTTAGAATATTAATGCTCAGCTTACACATAACTGGATAATGGTCACTTCCTATGGTTCCTTTCTCGTATACTTCCCACTCACATTTAGTAAAATTCAGACTAGGCCCAATTATACCAAGTTGGTAAATTTATACTGTGGTAAGGTTAGACCGTGGCTGCTACAGTTTAAAATTACCTGGTAAATTCAGACCGTGACAGGAATTTTTTCCACTATCACCCCTGATAACAACAAAACAACATTGGAAATCTGTGATTTTGATTTCAGTAGCTTTCGGGCCACTAAACAAAAATAACCGGGTGTCAGGGAGGATTCTTTTTATGACCTAAACATGAAAAATATGAAAGGCAGTCTACCTTTAATTTAGCTAACAAAAATGCTAACACTTTCCTGACGCGTATACAGAAATACGTTTATTCCTGATTTAACTCGGGGTCACTAAGCCTGTCTCTGTAGAGTCTTAAACTGACAGAAAGTTCATTTCCAGAGGGAAAAACTCCTTACATCACATCACATGAGAAATAAAACCCCAGAGCACACAGCGGGCTTCAGGCTAACTCACTAAACCACTTATTCTTATCCAGCACCGAGATACAAAGAGTGTCTAAACTGCACATTTACTCATTCAAATAAAAAGCACTTCTATTGTTTTGACTTACCCACAAAACAAGTACCCAGCGGTGTATAACGCGTCCGACAGACTTTCCTGCTGCTAATACCAAACCAGCAAAAGTTACCGCGCGTTCAAGAAAAGGCTATGTTACAAACCACACCACATTCACTACATAGGGCGCTAGAGGTATACCAAGGCGGCGGGAATAACCATTGTAAAGCATAACACAGCTTTAAAAATGTCAGTATATTACAAAATAATATGTGGTGGTGTTTGCTAGTATCACGAAATGTAACCGCTGGTAGTGAATGATAAATTACCAGTGCACTATATAGTGCTCATTCTGTTATACTGAATAGTGACCAAGGGGAGTGAATTCGGACAGAGGCACGTTAGTGTTCTTCTACAGTTTATGGCAAGTTTGGATGCAGCATGGCGTATTCCTGCCACCTACAGTTTACTGACAGAAGTACAACAATATTCTTTCTTTCCCTCTCTTTTACACACACACACACACACACACAAATAAATCCAGAAGGTTATTATCTGGTGATAAAATGTACAAAAAAATGTTATTACTTTATCTTGTGTGCATTTAATACATGTTGTAAACAGTGATCCCAGTGTGAACATGATTTTTTTATTTATTTGTGGCGTTAAATGGCTTTGATCCTAATCTAATTCCATCCATCCATCCATTATCTGTAGCCACTTATCCTGTCCTACAGGGTCGCAGGTAAGCTGGAGCCTATCCCAGCTGACTATGGGCGAGAGGCAGGGTACACCCTGGACAAGTCGCCAGGTCATCACAGGGCTGACACATAGACAAACAACCATTCACACTCACGGTCAACCTAACCTGCTTGTCTTTGGGGGAAACCGAAGGAAACCCACGCAGACATGGAGATAACATGCAAACTCCACACAGAAAGGCCCTTGCCGGCCAATGGGCTCGAACCCAGGATCTTCTTGCTGTAAGGTGACAGTGCTACCCACTACACCACAGTGCCACCCTAATATACACTACCGTTCAAAAGTTTGGGGTCACCCAGACAATTTTGTGTTTTCCATGAAAAGTCATACTTTTATTTACCACCATAAGTTGTAAAATGAATAGAAAATATAGTCAAGACATTTTTCTGGCCATTTTGAGCATTTAATCGACCCCACAAATGTGATGCTCCAGAAACTCAATCTGCTCAAAGGAAGGTCAGTTTTATAGCTTCTCTAAAGAGCTAAACTGTTTTCAGCTGTGCTAACATGATTGTACAAGGGTTTTCTAATCATCCATTAGCCTTCTGAGGCAATGAGCAAACACATTGTACCATTAGAACACTGGAGTGATAGTTGCTGGAAATGGGCCTCTATACACCTATGGAGATATTGCACCAAAAACCAGACATTTAGTAGAATTTAGCTAGAATAGTCATTTACCACATTAGCAATGTATAGAGTGTATTTCTGATTAGTTTAAAGTGATCTTCATTGAAAAGAACAGTGCTTTTCTTTCAAAAATAAGGAAATTTCAAAGTGACCCCAAACTTTTGAACGGTAGTGTAATTCCTTCATCTTAAAATGTTAACTGCTTAAAGTTTACGGAATATGCATTTGTGTAAAAAAAAAATTGGAATGAACTCTTAATCTATCAGTGCTTTTGCTCTAATCAGTGAACATATAAACCAACTGAAAAGACAGATTTGCTGATATTCAGAATAAATATTAAGCGTCACTTATTTATAGATCACATGGGTCTGAGCTCTGTGACTATTTTGACCAGTGAATGTCAGTAATGTGTATATTTGCTTCTATTCTCATGTGTTCATCAGAAAGGTACAACAGTTTTTATATTTAATCATTTATCATTTAAATTAACAAATCTGAATCATTTTGTTTAAAGGGTTAACAAAAGACTCAACTTTTGACTCATCAGATGACACCATATTTACTTCTTTTCTTTTTTTTTTGATTGGTTGATTGGTTTTGAGAAGTTTCTTCATCATGCCACCCTCTTACCCATATGTGCAGAATGCAGGAACTTGGTGCCAGAAAGTCATCATAGTCACCTTCCTGCTCAATGTTTTCCTTGTCCTGTCCTTTGTCACTTATTTTTCTTAATTATCATCTGTTTATTACTTTAACTTTTGTGGTTACGAAGTCACCATAAAGAAAAACAAAAAGATTTAGCACAACATACTTAAGGTTTTACATCACAATAAATCACTAAAACTTAAGGTCTACATGTTTTATACTTGCTGCATATGAAACTATTGTTTAGATTACAAGGGCAAAATTTCATAACCTTGATATAGCAGGGTACAGCCTTCAACTGTCCATAATTTAATATAACTGGTATTTTATTATTCAGCACAGTAAAAATGGTGAGAAATATTTGCTATTCTTAATAAAATAAATAACCTAAAAACACAAAAACATAGCAGAAAAAAATTCAGCAATAATACACAAACATATTATTTTTTTTTATTATTCTTTAAAAATTCAGTGTCGTAAACGTCAGTGAGAAATTCACTGGAGAAATTTTCCCAGCTGTCAATGCCTGGGACAACTGGACAAAGCTAAGACAATGGTAGATTAAGTATGAGAGTTCAATATCCCTATTGTTTGGACTACAAAAATATTAAAATCAGCTTGCAGCTTACTATTGATTTACTTACTTTGGAAAGGTTTAGCGCATAAATGCTTCTTCACTCACTTCTTTGGCACTGGGTATGTAAGATCTTGCCCCTATTAAAGGGGCTGACTCACCCTTCCCAGAATTCAGTTCCTTGTTTTCGTTATTGAAAATCACATGACCACTACCTTAAAAATCCAACTTGAACTTCTTCTTCATCTACATATCATACATTGCAGCTTTGAATAGGATATATCTGATATTTTCTTTCCTTCATGGCTACCCACGAGATGGCTGAGGCCGGTTCTGGTCCATTACGATGGATTAACCATATGGAAACGAAGTGGATCATTTGAAAGAATTTAAAATATACAACCCCAAATCTGAAAAAATTGGGACGGGATGGAACATGCAAATTAGAAAAAAAGAAAGCAGTAATTTCTAAATATAATTTGACTTGTATTTCATTGCAGACAGTATGAACCCAAGATATGTCATTTATTAATATACGTTCATTTCTGCGTTTCAAGCCTGCAACACATTACAAAAAAGTTGGGACGGGGCATTTTAGGACGAGTAATGAGGTAAAACAATTAAATAATGATGTGATTTGAAACAGGTGATATCAACAGGTGATTGTAATCATGATTCAGTACAAAATCAGTATCCAGGAACGGTCTAGTCTTTGAGGAGCAAAGATGGCCGGAGGATTGCCAGTTTATCAACAAATGTGTGAGAAAAGTATTCAAATGTTTAAAAATAATGTTCCTCAAAGAAAGATAGGAAGGGATTTGGACATTTCACCCTCTACGGGGCACATCATTAAATGATTCAAGGAATCTGGGGGGATTTCAGTGCATAAAGGGCAAGGGCACAAGCCTAAGCTGAATTGTATCCAGAAGCACCGTCAACTTCTCTGGGCTTGGAGGCATCTGGGCTGGCCCATCACACAATGGAGACATGTATTGTTTTCCTTTGAATCAGTATTCTAGGTCTTTTTTTGTTGTTGTAAGGAATAGATGCTGTGTGCTCCAGACCAGGAAATAGACCATCCAGACTGCTACCAACAAGTCCAAAAGCCAGGGTGTGTCATGGTGTGGGGTTGTGTCAGTGCCCTTGGCAAAGGTAACTTACATTTCTGTGATGGAGCATTAACGCAGAAAAGTATATTGAGATTTTGGAGCAAAATATCAAGACAACATCTTTTCCAGGGATATTTCAACAACAGAACATGAAACCACATTCTGCTCACATTACAAAGGCATGGCTGTGGACGAAGAGTGTCTTCAGTCCCTAAACATCCTTTAAGTGTTGTGAGAAGGAATGGCAGCATTATAAAGTGGTACATTCTTTACTATCCCAATGTTTTTGAAATGTGTTGCAAAAATCAGAATTGAAAGTATTTATTTTGAACAAACAATAAAATTCACGAGGTAAGACATCAAATAATGTGCCGTTGTATTGTTGAGTGCAATATAGATCAAAACTTCTTTACAAATCATTGTTTTCAGTTTGTTTGTTTTTTTTGTTATGCTCTCAGTGGCAGTACTAGGACCATTCAATTGCAGTGAGAAAGTGATGCTCTGAGCCCATGTTTACATTAGACCGTATCAGCGGATCATCAGATTAACGTTTTTAAAACGATTAGTGTGCACACAGCAACACCAATACACGATTTGCGTGCACACAACAATACCAATACACGGATACGCTCGGCTCCGCAGGCATCCTGCGCTCCAAATCACTCCACCCTGAACAGCGAGTGCCCTCTGGAGGGTGCGCACTCTGGCCCTGCGCAGCTCACAGAGCGCGCGAGTGAAGCACACTAGCAGTGTTTTCGGGACTGAGCCGCTGTGTGTGTGATCCCAGCGCACATCACTTCCCACTTGCAAGTGGAAGGATGGCAAGCCTAAAGACAATCATAACTACACAATGGGCAGTATTTGCATCAGTATTTGCAGTATTTTCATACTTTTATACTCTTTAATGAAAGGTGATACAAGGCGGAAGTCCGTGCCGTTTTTCAGCAGTCGCGTCACATGACCAACGCCAGCGAATCAGGAAGGTGGATGTCACAGTGACGTTGTCCAATGAGACGCCAGCTAGAGCTCAGCACAGTGTATCCGCATATTCTGAATGTTTACACAGCACCGGAGCTGACACGATCTGGATTGAATACGTGGACGCTGGCGGATTCCCGTTTCCCGGCGTTTCCAGGTGGTTTAATGTAAACGGACAGTGCATCCGCGAAGAAAACGAGACAGATACGGTCTAATGTAAACGTAGCCTGAGTGGGACTTGACAAACAGACTAATATATGTGAAACCACCCTTAGAAAATGTAAAACCTTTAAATATACTTTGCTCTTCTGGGAGAACCCTTAAAAGTTTTATGTAGAATCCTACAACAGAATGTTTCTCTATCAGAAAGGATTCAATGCAGAACACTTTTTAGGAGGCCAAGAACCCTTTTTTCTTAGAGTGTGGATATACACTCACCAGCCACTTTAACTCAGTGACTTTCACTGTGGCATGGGTGTTGGTGCCAGATGGACTGGTTTGAATATTTCAGAAACTGGGATCTCCTGTGGTTTTCACACACAACAGTCTCTAGAGTTTACACAGAATGGTGCGAAAAACAAAAAACATTGTGGGTGACAGTTCTGTAGGTGGAAACACCTTGTCGATAAGAGAGGTCAGAGGAAAATGACCAGATTGGTTCAAGCTGCCAGGAAGGATATAGCAACTCATAGCAACGCCTTACAACTGTGGTGAGCAGAAAAGCATTTCAGCATGCAACAGCAGAAGACCATATCGGGTTCCACTCCTGCCAGCCAAGAACAGGAATCTTAGAATCAAAAACAAGTTCCTATTAAAGTGGCCAGTGAGCGTATATGATATGATAATTGATACTGTGGATAATAAGCCTGAGATAGGAAAGGGTTTAGATTAGAGTAGGATTGGAAAAGGATGGTACTCTGGGCAACAGAACAAAACACAGGACAGGACAGAATAGAAGACAAACACAAGTCCTACTACTGAATGCTGTTTTGTTCCTTGCTGATTATATATCAAGCTTCTATTCAAATAGTGGAGTGGAGATATATTTATACCATAATATTTTGAATCTTAGATTTTGATTGATCAAGTCAAGTCTATTTGTATAGCGCTTTTAACAACAAACATTGTCGCAAAGCAGCTTTACAGCTAATTAAAGACTTTAAACATGGGCTAATTTTATCCCTAATTTATCCCCAATGAGCAAGTCTGTGGCAATGGTGGCAAGGAAAAACTCCCTCAGATGACATGAAGAAAGCTCGAGAGGAACCAGACTCAAAAAGGAACCCATCCTCATTTGGGTGATAAATAGTGTGATTATAAACAACTCACTTCTATAACTGTGTCCTGTATAGTCAAAAGTATAAACTGTTCATTGATGGAAACTTGAGTGCAAAACTGTTCATGACAACTGCAGTCCTAAAGTTAGCAAGTCAGTTGTAGTCCTGAGACATAAATATAGTACTGTGTCTAGAGCCATCTTTCAACTGTCCATATGGGGCCATCCTCTACAGAAGCGATGAGATGAGACTCCAGCCAGATGTAGGGCATCAGGATGGATCAAGCAAGTCCAAGGAGCAGAAGAGGTCAGTATCTTACTGGTGTCTCAGGATCAACATGTAACTCAGAGATGGACAGACAGCGGGAAGAGATGGGGGGGGGCAACACACAGGTTGTAAGAACGTGATACATTTTGCACTGAGTGCAAGCAGGGACTCCAGCAAGACTAATGTGGCAGCGGGGGCGTGGCCAAGCAGCAGTCTGTGAATGGAGGGCGGGGTTGGGGAAAGTAAGTGGCTAAGTCATTCCACCTGCTGTTAATTAATGTGTGTGTGTGTGTGTATGTGTGTGTGTGTGTGTTACAGGGACGGACCATAAAAGGAGGGGGAGAGCAGAGAAAAGGGGCTCCCTCCTGACCACAACGCATGTGAGTGAGTGCTGAAAAGCTAAAAAAATAAGTGAAATAAAGAGTTTGTGTGTGACCATCAACTCTCGCCTGCCGTGCTTCTGTGGTCCACCCACACCAGGAACTGCTACAACTATAACAGCATAAATAAAAGGGGAGAGCCAGAAGATAACACAGACATGAGGGCGCCCTGTGACATAAAGCAGCCAGCCACTACACTGCCAACAAGCCCGAGTGAGTGAGTGGGGGGGAGACACCATCCATACATCCCAGGTTACCAAAACACTCTATGCTTGAGGACCCCCAGTTCTATTCCTTTACCTAATAAAAATTAACAAAAAGCTTGACTGAACAGATATGTTTTCAGCCGAGACTTAAACACTGAGACTGTGCTGAGTCCCGAACACTACTTGGAAGGCTATTCCATAACTGTGTGGCTTTATAAGAAAAGGCTCTGCACCCTGATGTAGCCTTCAATATATGAGGTACCAGCAGATAGCCTGCACCTTTTGATCCAAGTAGGTGTGGTGGGTCATAAGGGACCAGAAGTTCACTCAGGTACTGTGATGCAAAACCATTTAGTGCTTTAAAGGTCAATAGTAGTATTTTATAAGCAATGTGAAATTCCATTTGGAGCCAGGGGCGGCACAGTGGTGTAGTGGTTAGCGCTATCGTCTCACAGCAAGAAGGTCCGGGTTTGAGCCCCGTGGCCGGCGAGGGCCTTTCTGTTCGGAGTTTGCATGTTCTGTCCATGTGGGTTTCCTCCGGGTGCTCTGGTTTCCCCCACAGTCCAAAGACATGCAGGTTAGGTTAACTGGTGACTCTAAATTGACCGTAGGTGTGAATGGTTGTCTATGTGTCAGCCCTGTGATGACCTGGCGACTTGTCCAGGGTGTACTCTGCCTTTCGCCCGTAGTCAGCGAGGATAGGCTCCAGCTTGCCTGCGACCCTGTAGAACAGGATAAAGCGGCTAGAGATAATGAGATGAGATTCGGAGCCAATGCAGTGTGGATAAGACGGGTGATATGGTCATATTTTCTAGTTCTAGTAAGAACTCTTGCTGCTGCATTTTGAACTAAATGGCACTTGTTTTATGCACTTATTGGAACATCCAGACATTAAGAGATTACAATAATCCAACCTAGAGTTAACAAAAGCATGAACTAGGTTTTTTATTTGTTTTGTTTTTTTGCGTCATGTACTGACATTACTTTTCTTATTTTAGCAATATTTCTGAAATGAAAGAAAGCTATCCAGGTAATGTTATTGATATGAGTTTTAAACGAAAGACTGGAGTGAATGATCTCACCTAGGTCTTTTACTGCTGCACGTGAAGAAACAGAAAGACCATCCAGAGTTACTGTGTAATCAGAAAACCTACATCTAGCTGCATATGGTTCTAGTACAAGTACTTCTATCTTGTCAGAGTTAAGCAGAAGGAAGTTAATAAGCATCCAGTGTCTAATGTCCTTTACACGTTCCTCAACTTTATTAAGTTGGTGACTCTCATCTGGCTTTGCAGAAACATACAACTGTGTGTCATCAGCATAACACTGGAAACTAATACCATGCTTATGAATAATATCACCCAAAGGTAACACATATAAAGAAAAAAGCAGTGGGCCTGAGACAGAACCTTGTGGAACACCAAATTTTACCTCAGTATGTCTAGAAAAATTCTGTCAAGGACCAGACAGGAGAGGAGATCAAATGCACTCAAACCACAGTTTAATAATAACAGGGGAAAAGGGAGTTGGAAGAATGTGTGTATGTGAAGGTTTCAGGCAGTGTTGGGTTTCAGGCAGTCTCCCAGCAGTAGTCCCTCAGCAGGCTGGAGTTAGTGAGCAGGCTGGAACACAGAGTCACAGATCAGATAGCAAGATAGGGGACAGAAATGCAGGGTCAGGTTACCGGGGCTGAAGAGTAGGGCTCCAGGCAGGGCTGCTCACACCGGGCTGATGGAGAGGCAGGCAAGCAGCAGGGCTGGGCAAGCTGGAGATCAGGCAGGAGAGGCAGGCAAGAGGCAGAGTCGACAGGACAGAAGGCAGATCAGGTTACCAGGGCTGGAGAGCAGACGGAGTCAGACAGAACAGAATATCGTCAGGAGTCAGAGTAGTAGGAACACAGAGCAGGTTATCATGCTGGAAGTTGCAGACGATCTGACACTGAGGCTTGGGAGAACTGCAGCTTAAATACACACAGGGGGAAGCAGGTGATCGGCAACAGCCAATGACAGTCACTGAAAGTTAATAAGAGGAAGTGAGAGCGGGCGTGGCCGGTAATGCTGAGTGGAGATGTTACCTGAAGAGAGAAGCCCACAGGTAGGACCATGACAGAACCCCCCCCCCAAGGGACGGCTCCAGAAGTCCCTAGCCACAGATCCACCAAGACGGGCGGGAGGAGGGGGAATACCGGTGGAGGGTCAGAACTCCTCTGACCGGTCAGTGTCCAAGGCCTCAGGATCTGGTTCAGAATCGGACTCGGGGACAGTAGCGGTTGGCGCATCGTCATTCCGACAAGGACCCCTTGGTTGACCCCTCCGGTTGGCCGGCTGGTCCGGATGCAGGTGATGAAAGGTGCTGATGAGGGTACAGTCTAAAATTCTCCCAGCAGGAACCCACATCCTCTCCTCAGGACCATAGACCTCCCAATCCACCAGGTATTGGAGGCCCCTGCCCCTGTGCCGTGACTTCAGCAGTCGCCGGACAGAGTAGACCAGGCCACCATCGATGAGACGAGGAGGAGGAGGAGGAGAAGGTGTAGGTGGGACCAGCGGGCTCTCGTGCACTGGCTTAATCTTTGAGACGTGGAAGGTGGGGTGCACTCTCATAGATTTGGGCAGTCGGAGCCGGACAGCAGACTGGCTGATTATCCTCTGGATCGGAAATGGTCCGACGAACCGAGGTGCCAGCTTACGAGACTCCACCTGGAGGGGCAGGTCCTTGGCTGACAACCACACCTTCTGGCCCACCCGGTAGGTGGGCGCAGGCGTCCTCTGCCGGTTGGCTCCAATGGAGTAGCTGGTGACTGACTTGGAGTGCAGCGCGGGCTTGAGACCAGGTGCGGCGGCATCGGCGTGCATAGGTGAGGGCAGACGGGCAGGTGACCTCTCCCTCCTGGCTGGGGAACAGGGGTGGTTGGTAGCCATACACACAGTGGAATGGGGACAGTCCAGTGGCTGAGCTGGTGAGGGAGTTGTGAGAGTATTCCACCCACAGCAGGTGCTCACACCAGGCCCTAGGGTTGCATGACGCCATGCACCGAAGTGCCTTCTCCAACTCCTGGTTAGTCCGCTCAGACTGGCCGTTGGACAGGGGTCGGAATCCAGAGGTGAGGCTGGCGGTGGCCCCGAGCAGGTGACAGAATTCCTTCCAGAAAGAGGTGAATTGTGGCCCCCGGTCCGAAACGATGTCCCTGGGCAGCCCATGGATGCGGAAGACCTGCTGCAGGATGATCTGGGCGGTCTCTTTGGCCGACGGTAGTTTTGGGAGGGGAACAAAGTGTGCCATCTTGCTAAAACGGTCCACGATGGTGAGTATGACAGTCATCCCGTTAGAAGGGGGCAGACCTGTAACAAAATCCAGGGAAATGTGGGACCAGGGTCGCATAGGCATGGGCAGAGGCTGGAGCAAACCGGCAGGAGGCCGGCTGGAGGATTTATTCTAATTACAGGTAGGGCAGGCTCGGACGAAGTCTCGCATATCCCTGCTCATAGACGGCCACCAGAACCGTTGGCTAGCAGGTGGTAGGTGCGAGTGGAACCAGGGTGGCAGGCTAGACAGGAGTCGTGTCCCCATTGTATAACCTGGGATAGCAGGTCTTCAGGAACAAAGAGGCAACTTGCAGAGCATGCACTGGGGCTGGGTTGGTCACGGAGGGCTTCCCACACTCGTTCTTCGATGTCCCAGGTCAGCGCAGCAACGATACAGGGGTCAGGTAGGATGGGAGCCGGATCCTTGGAGGAGGCATCATCCTTCTGGAACTGGCGGGAGAGTACATCAGGCTTGTTGTTGCGAGATCCGGGCCAGTATGAAAGGGTGAAATTGAATCTGGTGAAAAAGAGAGCCCAGCGGGCCTGTCTGGGGTTGAGTCGTTTGGCGGTGCAGATGTATTCCAGATTCTTATGGTCTGTCCAGGCCAGGAATGGGACTACGCACCCCTCCAGCCAGTGACGCCATTCCTCCAGGGTGAGCTTGACCGCCAGCCGTTCCCAGTTGCCTATGTCGTAATTGCGTTCAGCTGGCGATAGCCGGCGGGAGAAGAACGCACAGGGGTGGAGTTTGTTGTCATCCGCTGACCTCTGTGAGAGCACTGCCCCAACTCCCACATCCGAGGCATCCACCTCAACGATGAATTGCCGCTCCGCATCTGGCATCTGGAGGATGGGAGCAGTGGTGAACCGAGCCTTGAGGGTGGCAAAGGCTTCGTTGGCAGCCGGAGTCCAGGTGAAGGGCTGTTTGGTGCTGGTCAAGGTGGTGAGGGGTGACGCAACGGTGCTGTAATTATGAATGAATTTCCTGTAGAAATTAGCGAAGCCCAGGAACTGCTGAAGCTTCTTCCTGCTCTCTGGTACTGGCCATGAAGTCACTGCTGAGACTTTGGCAGGGTCCATCTGGATGCTCCCCTCTGCCACGATGTACCCCAGGAACACTACAGACTTGGCATGAAACTCACACTTCTCTGCCTTGACGAAGAGGGAGTTTTCAAGGAGACGACGTAGCACTTGCTGGACATGCTGGGTGTGTTCGGACAGGGTTTTAGAGAAGATCAGGATGTCGTCGAGGAAAACGAACACGAACTTGTTCAACATATCTCGCAGGACATCATTCACCAGAGCCTGGAATACCGCTGGCACGTTGGTAAGGCCAAACGACATCACCCGGTATTCATAGTGACCGGTGGGGGTGTTGAACGCGGTCTTCCACTCGTCTCCCTCCCTTATCCAAACCAGGTGGTAGGCATTCCGGAGATCGAGTTTGGTGAAGATCATGGCTCTCTGGAGCAGCTCGAAGGTGGAGGTAAGCAGTGGGAGAGGGTATCGGTTCTTGACGGTGATGTCGTTGAGACCCCTGTAATCGATGCAGGGGTGCAGGGATCCATCCTTCTTTCCCATGAAGAAGAACCCAGCACCGACGGGAGAAGAGGATGGACGGATGAGGCCGGCAGCCAGAGAGTCACTGATGTAGGCCTCCATCGCCTTCCTTTCCAGGGCGGACAGAGAGTAGAGACGGCCCTTGGGTGGTGCAGTGCCTGGAAGGAGATAAATGGCGCAGTCGTAGGGCCGGTGAGGAGGCAAGGAAGTGGCCTTGGCTTTGCTGAATACCTCCCGAAGGCTGTGATAACACACTGGGACATTAGTGAGGTCGGGGGCAGAGCTGGCAGGTGGAGTACGAGGGGTTAGAGTGGAGGCTCGTAAGCAGGTCCGGTGGCAGTCCTTGCCCCATTCTCTTATCGCTCCAGTGGCCCAGTCGAGGTGAGGACTGTGCTGGCGGAGCCATGGATAGCCCAGGATGAGAGGTTGGCTGGGGAAATGGAGCAGGTGAAACTGGATGGTTTTGTGGTGGTTGCCTGACAGAGTCATCGGGACAGGGGCAGTGAGGCGGGTGACGGTGCCAAGGAGATGGCCATCCAGAGCCCTGGCTGGAACGGGAGAGGATAAGCGATGGCTTTGCAGACCCAACTGGCGCGCAAGCTCAGTGTCCATGATGTTAGCCTCGGCGCCAGAGTCAACCAGGGCAGCCAGGGTGTGGGTGGAATCCGACAGACGAAGGCAAACTTGGAGCATAGGTTTCTGGCTGGTGGAGGATTGGATGATCATTGAGCTCAGCCGGGCACCTCCTATGTCTGGTGAGCTCGGGCTTCTCCATGCGCTGATGACTGACTGAGTCTGGCGGGCCCTCTCTCGTCGACGGGTCTGGACCTGGTGGTCAATGCGGACGGCCAGGGCGATGGCCTCATCGAGTGTCGACGGTTGTTTGTACGAGACCAATTCATCCTTCATGTAGTCGGCCAGGCTGTGCAGAAAGGCGTCCACCAGCGCCTGCATGTTCCACCTGCTGCGCTGGGCCAAGGTCCGGAAATCGATCGAGTAGTCAGCCACTGTTCGTCTGCCTTGGCAAATACTCATCAGTCCTCCGGATGCCTCTACCGCCGACGAGCCCAGGTCAAAGACCTTAATCATCTCCGCTGCAAACAGGGAGAAGGAGGCACACGCCGGTGTCAGGCATTCATACTCAGCAGTCCCCCACAGGCGGGCGCGGCCAGTCAGGCGAGTGATGACAAAGGCCACCTTCGCTGCCTCCGACGCGAAGGTTCTGGGCTGCAGGTCGAACAGCAACCGGCAGCTGGTCAGGAAAGCAAGGACTTGGGAGGGGTCACTGTCAAAATGTTCTGGACTGCCGACCTTGGGTTCCGGGGCATCGAGTGCAGCAGGAGCACCTCCCGGAGCTGGCCAGTCAGCGGTGGGTATGACAGGGGCTGATGCAACGAGGGGCGACGATGATTGACTCGGAGGAGCAGGGGGTGCTAGGGCGGTGAGCAGCTGGAGTGCTTGGTCCAGTCGTTGTTGCTGTTGCTGATGACCAAGCTGGATCAGGGCTGCAACTTCGGCAGACATCCGACTGACATCTCCTTCGGTGCGCTGCAGCCGGTCTAGGGCAGAGGGTTCGGGTGCTGACTCCATGTCTTTGTCAGATCATTCTGTCAAGGACCAGACAGGAGAGGCGATCAAATGCACTCAAACCACAGTTTAATAATAACAGGGGAAAAGGGAGTATGTGTGTGTGAAGTTCAGTGGCAAGAGGACTGAGAGGCAGGGATGGCTGGTGGGAGCATGGTGGTGACGTCTGAGGTCTCCCATCCAATTACTGACCAGGCCCAACCCTGCTTAGCTTCTGAGATCAGACAGGATCAGGCGTTGTCAGAGAGGTGTGGCTGTAGGCTGACAGCACTTGGGTTTCAGGCAGTCTCTCAGCAGGCTGGAGTTAGTGAGCAGGCTGGAACACAGAGTCACAGATCAGATAGCAAGATAGGGGACAGAAATGCAGGGTCAGGTTACCGGGGCTGAAGAGTAGGGCTCCAGGCAGGGCTGCTCACACCGGGCTGATGGAGAGGCAGGCGAGCAGCAGGGCTGGGCAAGCTGGAGATCAGGCAGGAGAGGCAGGCAAGAGGCAGAGTCAACAGGACAGAAGGCAGATCAGGTTACCAGGGCTGGAGAGCAGACAGAGTCAGATGGAACAGAATATCATCAGGAGTCAGAGTAGTAGGAACACAGAGCAAGTTATCACGCTGGAAGTTGCAGACGATCTGACACTGAGGCTTGGGAGAACTGCAGCTTAAATACACACAGGGGGGAAGCAGGTGATCAGCAACAGCCAATGACAGTCACTGAAAGTTAATAAGAGGAAGTGAGAGCGGGCATGGCCGGTAATGCTGAGTGGAGATGTTACCTGAAGAGAGAAGCCCACAGGTAGGACCATGACAAATTCCCATTTACATCAGCAAACTGATAACGATCATTTAAATAAGACCTGAGCCAGGAGAGAGTCATTAGCTTAACTCCCACAACATTTTCTAGTCTATCCAAAAGAATGGAATGGTCAATGGTGTCAAAGGCTGCACTCAGGTCAAACAATACAAGCAGGGAGACACTGCCCTGATCAAATGCCAACAGTAGGTTGTTTGCTATTATAACCAGTGCTGTATCTGTGCTATAAGGAGGCAGGCTTGTAGTATTCGAGTCCAGGACTCGGACTCAAGTCCGATTCGTGCCCTAATTCTAAGAACTCGTGACTTGACTCAGGCTTGAGCACTGATGACTCAGACTTGGACTTGTGCATTCACTGCATTAGGACTCGGAAAATGGAGACAAGGACTCAGATTTTTTTCTTTTTTTTGGTAACATTTCATAATAATTTAGCAGAAGATATTTATATCTATATACATTTTGTACTAGGGTGGCACGGTGGTGTAGTGGTTAGCGCTGTCGCCTCACATCAAGAAGGTCCGGGTCCGAGCCCTGTGGCCGGCGAGGGCCTTTCTGTGTGGAGTTTGCATGTTCTCCCCATGTCCGCGTGGGTTTCCTCTGGGTGCTCCGGTTTCCCCCACAGTCCAAAGACATGCAGGTTAGGTTAACTGGTGACTCTAAATTGACCGTAGGTGTGAATGTGAGTGTGAATGGTTGTCTGTGTCTATGTGTCAGCCCTGTGATGACCTGGCGACTTGTCCAGGGTGTACCCTGCCTTTCGCCTGTAGTCAGCTGGGATAGGCTCCAGCTTGCCTGCGACCCTGTAGAACAGGATAAAGCGGCTACAGATAATGAGATGAGAGATGAGATGAGAATTTTGTACTAAGTGTAAGAGTGTCACACCTGAGTGCCTTGGCACTTGCATCAGATAGACTCTCGAGCATGCTCCAGACAGCACAGCAGACTCTCACACATGCGCTGTAAACGACTTGCACCTGCAAAGGATTAAGGTGCAATCAGTGCACGATATAAAAACTGAAAATGCACTTACTTTGCAAAGTATTGCGTTGCGTTGCTGACACTTACCAAGCCTTATTTTCTTGTTTGGGTTCCTGATCCCTGATTTCGTGTTTCTCGTCTATGATTCTGCCGAGTCTATGATAGCCTGTTTGTACCTTGCTTGACCCATTGCCTGTTTCACTGTTTTACAATTTTGCCTGCCATTCTGCATTGTTTAAATGTCTTCACTTGTATTAATAAACACACACCTTCTGCACTTGCATCTGTCTCCCAACCATCTCTGATAGAATACTTCACACTCCCTGACAAAGAGAATGCACATTCACTTGTTCACACATCATGTTCAGGAACAAACTAATGTTAATGGTGCTAAAACAACCACCATCAAACTGTGCGAGTGTTGGACTCGACTCGGATCAATAGTGTAGTCGACTTGGACTCGACTTGAAATTTTTTTAATGACTTGGACTTGAACACTGGGGACTTGAAACTGGACTCGGACTCGAGGTTTAGTGACTCGATTACAACACTGTGATGAGGTCTAAATCCTGACTGATACATTTCATGGATGTTATTCCTATGTAGATATGAGCATAACCCAGTCTTGTCTGGTTTGTGGACTGTAGTGATACCTGTTTAGTCTATGTTCTAGATTTCACCTAAAAAAACTGTACCAGCACATAACTGTTTTATAGTTTAAGAATGTGCCAACATTTACTTTTATTAAAGTTTGTTGCAAGTTTCTGAAGTCTATCAAATCAACGTTTACATTTGTCAGTTTTATGTGTAAATTTACACACAAGAGCATAAGCAGGATATCAATATCCCCCCCCCCCAAAAAAAAAAAAATCAGGATTTTGACCTGAAGACCAAATTTCTTGTGTAAATGCTTCTACCAATAAATAAATAAATAAATAAATAAATAAATAAGTTTTTAAAAATCTGTTCATATCTAGCATGATGAATGAGGCCCTCAATGAGGAAACGTGATGTTCCTGCTCCATGTTGCACCACTGGCTGAATTTATTAGTTTACAATAACATTCCTGGTAAATTGGCTTTTCTGTCAAGTGAATTTTATTTATGTTTCATCTAAAATAAAAAAAGATCTTAGTTGTCAGATGTCTCATGCACGGGCGATTGCTCTAAGACAACGAGGGAGGCTCAGCCTCCTCTAAAAATGACGAACATCATGTAGGATGAATTGCGCTGGGCTTATGTTATAGCCGACCTTATAACATTGCTATTTTAGATCCAGAATCATAGAAATATGTGTGTAGCACTTACGGAGTGTGGGTGGAGCACAGAGGATGGCAGGACAACGCTTTAGATACACAGAGGGCTTTTATTTCACAACTTTTCAGTCTAAATCACCCGTTTCTAATATGCGGTGTAACGCACAAACACACACACACACACACACTCTGCGTTCTCATCCCGGGTTGCGCTCCCTCCGTTCTCCCTCTGCCTCCTTAAGTAGGGAGTGGTTACTGGGAAAACACACAAAACACAGGTTAATCACCGTCAGGTGTAGCGATTCTGCCACTCACCTTCCCTGGCTCCGCCCTCCTGTCACAGACCGGCGCTTGACTACGCCCCCGCTGCCACATACCCCCACCGCCCGACTCAGGCCGGGCGCCCATCCGGCCCGCAGCCGACTCCCCCCCCCCCCCTTGATGGGAGAGGAAGTCCGCCACGACCATCTGCGCCCCTGGCCTGTGGACCACCTTGAAGTTGAAGGGTTGGAGTGCCAGATACCAATGGGTGATCCGCACATTGGCATCCTTCATGCGGTGGAGCCACTGGAGGGGCGCGTGGTCCGAACAGAGGGTGAAAGGGCACCCCTGCAGGTAGTAACGGAGGGCGAGGACTGCCCACTTGATCGCCAGGCATTCCTTCTCAGTCGTGCTGTAGCGCCCCTCACGCACCGACAGCTTCCGACTGATGTACAAGACGGGGCGATCCTCCCCCTCCACCTGCTGGGACAAAACGGCCCCCAGCCCTCTGTCCGACGCATCTGTCTGTAACATAAAAGGGAGAGAGAAGTCAAGGGAGTGTAAAAGTGGCCCCCCACACAGTGCAGCCTTTACCTCAGAGAAAGCCCGCTGGCACTGCTCCGTCCACTGGACCGGATCTGGCGCCCCCTTTTTAGTGAGGTCAGTCAGCGGGCTGGTGATGTCCGAATAATTAGGTATAAACCTACGATAGTAGCCAGCCAGCCCCAGGAACTGTCTCACCCCCTTTTTGATCTTGGGCCTCGGGCAGGCCGCAATCGCTGCTGTCTTATTAATTTGGGGACGCACCTACCCGTTGCCCAAGTGGAAGCCCAGATACCGTACTTCCAATCGCACACTTCTTCGGGTTGGCAGTGAGATCCGCTCGCCTCAGCGACCTAAGGACGGCCCTCAGGTGTTGCAGGTGCCGCTGCCAGTCATTACTATAAATGATAATATCGTCTAGATAAGCGGCCGCATAGGTGGTGTGGGGCCGGAGGACCCTGTCCATCAGCCGCTGAAATGTAGCGGGCACCCCAAACAGCCCAAACGGAAGTGTGACGAACTGGTGTAAGCCGAACGGTGTGGAAAAGGCCGTTTTCTCCCGGGATAATGGAGTCAAAGGGATCTGCCAATATCCCTTCGTCAAATCCAGTGTCGAGTAAAAGCAAGCCGTGCCTAGTCGATCGAGCAGCTCATCAATATGAGGCATTGGGTACGCGTCGAATTGAGACACCGCGTTGACTTTTCTATAGTCCACACAGAACCGGACCGAGCCGTCGGCCTTGGGAACCAAGACCACCGGGCTGCTCCAGTCACTGTGGGACTCCTCGACGATGCCCATTTCGAGCATGGCCTGAAGTTCTTCCCGAACCACCTTTTTTTTGTGTTCGGGTAGCCTATAAGGGCGGCTACGCACTACCACCCCCGGGGGCGTCTCAATGTGGTGTTCTATGAGGTTAGTGCGACCGGGCAGGGGTGAGAACACATCCGAAAACTCGGCCTGCAACTGGGCGACCTCCATGAGTTGGGTCGGGGAGAGGTGGTCTCCACAGGGGATCGGAGAGGTACGTGATGCCAATGTCCCTTTTTGAACCTCCGGCCCCAGCTTCGCCTTCTCCGGAACTACCGACACCAACGCCACGGGGACCTCCTCTTTCCAGAGTTTAAGCAGATTGAGGTGGTAGATCTGTAGTGCCCCCTCCCTGTCGGTTCGCCTTACCTCATAGTCGACGTCCCCGACTCGCCGTGTGACCTCAAAGGGTCCTTGCCACTTGGCGATTAATTTGGAGCTCGACGTGGGCAACAGGACGAGTACCTTATCTCCCGGAGTGAACTCTCTAAGGCGCGTGCCCTTGTTGTACAGGCGGGCTTGTCGTTCCTGGGCCTGCTGCAAATTCTCCTGAGTTAGGTGGGTGAGCGTGTGGAGTTTTGCGCGCTGGTCCATAACGTACTGAATTTCGTTTTTGCTCTGTGAAGGTCCCTCCTCCCAATTTTCCCGCAGTACATCTAAGATGCCGTGCGGCTTACACCCATATAATAATTCAAATGGGGAGAACCCCGTGGAGGCTTGGGGGACCTCTCGCACTGCAAATAACAAGGGTTCGAGCCACTTATCCCAGTTACGTACGTCCTCACTTACGAATTTTCTGATTATATTTTTGAGGGTGCGATTGAACCGTTCAACTAAACCGTCCGTTTGTGGGTGATAAACGCTGGTGCGGATCGGCTTAATACCCAGTAGCCCATACAGTTCGCTCAGTGTTCGTGACATAAACGAGGTGCCTTGGTCAGTCAGAATCTCTTTCGGGATTCCAACCCGGGAGATGACGTGGAAGAGGGCCTCCGCAATACTGCGTGCTGAGATACTGCGAAGAGGCACCGCTTCCGGGTATCGCGTTGCATAGTCCACCAGAACCAATATAAAGCGGTACCCACGTGTTGACCGATCTAATGGCCCGACGAGATCCATCCCAATTCTTTCGAACGGGGTCTCGATTAATGGTAAGGGGCGCAAGGGCACTTTTGGAATGGCCGCTGGATTTACTAAATGGCATTTGCGGCACGCTGTACACCACTTACGGACGTCGCCGCGAATCCCCGGCCAATAGAATCGGGCCATTATCCGGGCTAGTGTCTTATCCTGCCTGAGGTGTCCAGCCATGGGATTAAAGTGAGCCGCCTGGAATACCAATTCCCGGCGGCTCTTTGGAATTAATAACTGGGTGACTTGCTCTTTCGTCTGAGTGTCCTGCGTCACTCGGTATAATCTATCCTTCAAAATGGAAAAATAGGGGAAGGGACGGGGTGGCATTCGGCTGGAGCATTTGACCATCGATTACTCTCACTTGGTCAAATGCGTGTCGCAGAGTCTCGTCTCGCGATTGTTCTAGTGGGAAATCTGCGAGGGATTCCTCAACAGAAAGAGGAGGAGCCGGCGGCTCCTCGCTCTGTCGTGGAGATGACATAGACGGCTCTGCGACCGCAGCTCCAGCCAAAGTGACACCGGGACCTCCCCCTGCCAAACGTCAGGACCCACTCTTTACTAGGCGTGTCATTAAACCTTGAAATCCCGGCCAATCAGTCCCCAAAATTAAAGAGTGGGTAAGGCGAGGATTAACCGCCGCCTTTACTATAGATTTTTCCCCTCTGAAATATATGTGGACCGACACCAAAGGGTATCTGTGAACATCCCCGTGCACACACAACACCTTCACCCCCTGTGCTCCCCCCAATGCCTCGTCTTGCACCAGGCTTTGGCGGATCGAGGTCTGATTGCAACCCGAATCCACCAACACTTGATATGTAGCCCCTTGTATACTCACCGGTATGCGATACGCTCCGGCCCGATCGAGGGCAGCTTCTGGCGCGTCGGGGATCCGCACCACCGCCCCCACCTCCATTGCTGCGCACTGTTGCTGCAGGTGACCCGGTTCCCCGCAGCGCCAACAAACCGGCCCGGGCCTTCCCTCTGCAGCTGTGTTCTGGGGCTCACTCACCTGAGGGGGGGGAGAGACAGACACAGAAGAGAGAAACGGGAGGACACCACGGGTGCGGCGGGCCAGCTGGGGTGGAGCCGGCCCCCGCCTCCGTAGTGGGGGAGTGGGGTGAGGACGGGACACAGAAGGGGGGGAGGAAGAGAGAGAGAAGAGGAGAGAAGAGACGACGTCGTCGGTCGTCCTGCCGCCAGAACAGCCGTCAAATGATCCTCAGCCAGTCCTACGGCCTGATCCAGCGATGCCGGCTAGTGGCACTGGACCCACTCCATGGTTCCGGCTGATAAGCGGGCGATGAATTGCTCCAGCACCACCTGACCGATGATTCCCGCGGCGTCGCGATCGTCGGCCCTCAGCCACCGCCAGCAGGCGTCCCGGAGCTGCTGGCCGAACGCGAACGGCTGGCCGACTTCCTCCATCCGCAGCACGCGGAAGCGCTGGTGCTGTTGTTCGGGCGTGCACCCCACGCGCTGGAGGACGGCCCGGCGAAGGTCTGCGTAGGCCAGCCGGCGGTCGGCGGGGAGCTGTAGTGCGGCCAGCTGCGCCTCTCCCGTCAGGAGGGGGAGGAGGCGCGCCGCGCGCTGCTCCATCGGCCACCCCGAGGCTTCGGCGACCTGCTCGAACAAGGTGATAAATGCCTCGGGGTCGTCCTGCGGGCCCATCTTGGTCATGGTGAGGGGAGACGGGCCCGCGGCCGGGGCACTGGTGGACCCTGCCGACGCGAGGAGATGCCGGAACGCCTCATGATCTTCCTGCTGGGCCAGCACCAGGGCTTCGAAGCGGCGCTCCTGCTCCTTTCGGAGCGTGACGAGTGCCTGGTGCTGGCTCTGCTGCGCCGTGGCGAGGGCGTGGACCAAGACCGCGAACGGGGAGGATTCCATGGGGCTGCAAGGTTGGTGCTCCACCTTTCCCGGGTTTCGGCACCACTGTAGCGCTTACGGAGTGTGGGTGGAGCACAGAGGATGGCAGGACAATGCTTTAGATACACAGAGGGCTTTTATTTCACAACTTTTCAGTCTAAATCGCCCGTTTCTAATATGCGGCGTAACGCACAAACACACACACACACTCTGCGTTCTCATCCCAGGTTGCGCTCCCTCCGCTCTCCCTCTGCCTCCTTAAGTAGGGAGAGGTTACTGGGAAAACACACAAAACACAGGTTAATCACCATCAGGTGTAGCGATTCTGCCACTCACCTTCCCTGGCTCTGCCCTCCTGTCACAGACCGGCGCTTTACCACGCCCCCGCTGCCACAATGTGCTCAACCCAACTACAGTGCTTAATCATTCCGTTATAACTTTCCCCAGTTCGCCTAATGTGTGCGTGAGTTTCTCCCCCTCGTGACAGCGCAATGCAGCCCAGCCTCAGTGGACTTCAATGGCATTTGGGAGCTATGCGCTTTTCAATATCAAAATGCAAGACGATTATTGGACAAATACTGCGAAAACGCCCGCCCACGGAGTCTCACGGACTCCCAGCCTCAGTGGACTTCAATGGCATTTGGGAGCTATGCGCTTTTCAATCTCAAAATGCAAGACGGTTATTGGACAAATACTGCGAAAATGCCTGCCCACAGACTCCGAGCCTCACAGTGGGAGGGACATGGCAGTTTCCGCGAGGAGACTGGGGATTGGTGAAAGCGGACGGATATTTTCTTTGATTGACAGCTCGTTTCAAATATAGACAGGCAGCGGTGAATCTCAGTTCAGTCCCATGCAGATTCGCAAGTGCTGTGGTGTATTGTAAGAGATCAGCTTACATTTCGATTTCATTCATTACATACGGTTTCTACCAGCTTTTTTAGTTTGTATATATTTTCATTGTAAATAAAGTGTAAATATAGTGTTGTCAAGTTTGCTATCTTAGTTCCAGAAATTTCATTTATTTGAGTGACTGAACTTGAACTTGAGGGGGCTAGTCAGCTAGCAAAAAAGCTGTGCACGGATGCCAAGCATTGCTGATTTAATTTTGGCGAAGCCATTTGCCAGTCTTCCTTTCGAGTAAAAAATTAAAATTAAAGAGCAGGGTAGACTAACGCCTCAAATTGACTTGGTGAAAAAGGTAGGGAATAATACTCGTTCCTTTCAGCTCTCCTGGTACAAGAAAGTGAATTGGCTAACAGCAAGTGACCCACATCAACAACAGTAACTAGGCTACTTTAGTAATATGTCATGGATGGACCAAAAATATAGAATCTATTTAAAATGTTTATGCTGAGTATATTATATTGAAATATATATTTCTCTGGATATGAATTAAACACAGCTACAATTTGGAAAACATTTTTAAACAAAAACACAGCTGAGAACATTTCACACTACAGACCTGGATTAAAAGTGAAGGGTTATCAAAATTGTCAATAAAACATTTCTCAGTCAAAATAAGTAAAATATAGGGAAAGTGTCATTGAATGAAATGTGTGGCACCCAGCTCTATGTTTGGCTCCCCAAGGTCAGTGCTTGTGCCTATTCCAGAACACTCTGCTGTTACTGCTGAGGTTCCTGACAAAGAGCTGCTTTCAATAATGATCAATTTTTAAACAACATGCCACAATTTTAAAATATAAAATGTTAAAATATACCCCCCCAACACCACCATCATGTATATTGGACAGTAGGCTAATGGGCCAAAAGAACCTGTTATTTCACAGTTTGTGACCCTGCCAACAATCAGCCAGATCAGAGGCAAGAGTATGGGCAAAATTGATGTGTTTTTTCTTTTTTCTTTTAAAATCTGGAAATATCGTAACTGACCAGCCTCCCCTGTTTGAAAGACTACCAGCCGCCACTGGTCTCATGTATCACTGTATCAAGGGGTCAAAATGTATAAATGCTACAGTTAAACTGTATTTATTGGTACTTCTGTGTTTTCTCTCTTTTCAATGCTATAATAAGTGTTTACAATCATGAGGACATATTCAGAATGGAGTCCAGTGAATGAAGTGAGGATTTATTAACAAAATTGTGCACATTACTATTCTGACCACAGATGTAACTACAAACTTATTCAAGAGCTGCAAAAGAGTTGCACATATGGACAGTTTGTGCCTAAAATGTGATTGTCAGGGTGCAGGCACTTACAGATGTATGTGCAGAGGAGAGTGGGGTGCAAACTGTAACAAAGCCAAAACGTGAGATAGGAATAGCAAGACGCAATCGGAAATAACAAGGCTTGTTATGAACTGGAAAGAGCAGAACAATACTTCACACTGGAGTTAAGTGAGTGAGTGGCTTACAGTAGGGAGAGAGGTGATTAGGAACATGCGTGACAGCTGTAATCAGTAGTCAGGAGACAGAGGGCACTGTGAATCTTGGGGAGTGTAGTTCAGAGTGTCCATGTTTGTAGTCTGAACATTCTCAGCAAGTTTACTGACCGTGATTTAAGGTGAACTTAGTGTGTGTGTTTTTTTTAAACAGAGGTCTAAACCAGAAACATGGCTTGGACTTTTGCTACAACAATGCACAAAGCTATAGATGCACAAGGGTAAAGTACGTAAACCAAAAACCAACAAAATCGATCACTAAACTCATGTAGGAAAATGGGCGTAAGCAAGACTCAAAAGAAATAAAACCATAAGGCATGAACCCAAAACAAAAGGACTGCACCCACTGTCCCTTAAATTGTGACTCCTGAAGCACGAAAACAGTCAAAAGGGGATTTTGGGCCCCTGTGCAGAATGTTCGCAAAGTGCCCAGTCCTTATGGCTGGCACTGCTTAGGAGCAGCACTGATGTACTTAGCAAAGTTGGGTCAAGGAACAACATCCCCTGTGAAATCAGTAAGCAGAGCAGTAACATTCTCACTGTAGTTAGAAGGCAGGCCAAATGACATCCTCCAAAAGATCAGCAACAAGTCTGAGATGCATATAGCAACAAATACATTGTACACTTGCCTCATATCTGGGTACCCACAGCTCCTCTTCGTAAGAGGAGTGAGAGCACATTGCCAGCTTCAAGCAGGGGAGGCCTTGGCCTGGACAGCCTCAACTGTCCTTCTGCTTCCTGTCCTCTTGCTGGGAGCAAAGAACACCTGTCTCAGGACATGTTAGTAAGGCTCTCAGGCTATATTAGTTAGGGTTGGATGTCCATGTTTTTTTGGACCAGATTTTTTCCCACTCACAAGCTCTTCCTGTCAACCAGGATAACACATTTGACTCTCTCATTCTCATCTGATCTGGGTTTGGGCAGGGAATTCAAGTAAAATTTACAGTGCAAAATGAACCCATTTGGGGGAAATCTCGGCCATTGTGGGGACTTCATGCAGCCTAAGAAAATACTAAGGAATGCTGCCACAGAGCCAGAGTGAGGGGTTTGGGATACCTGACTTTACATCTCCAGTATCAATCAGTATTTGGTTATTTTAAAAAAATCCAATATTTGAACATCCTACAGAGCACCATTATATTGCACTGTGTGAGCGGCACGGTGGTGTAGTGGTTAGCACTATCACTTCACAGCAAGAAGGTTCTGGGTTCGAGCTCAGTGGCTGACAGAGGTGTTTCTGTGTGGAGTTTGCATGTTCTCCCCATGTCTGTGTGGGGTTTCCTCCAGGTGCTCCGGTTTCTCCCACAGTTCAAAGACATGCGGTTAGGTTAATATGGGGCAGTCTTGGGTTAAAGTGCCCTGAGCAAGGCACCTAACCTCCAAATGCTCCCTGGGCACTGTCACATAGCTGCCTGCTGCTCCAGGTATATGTGTGTGTGCATGCATGCATGTGTTCACTGCTTCAGGTGGGTTAAATGCAGAAGATGAATTTCACTGTGCTTGAGTGTACATGTGACAAATAAAGGCTTCTTCTTCTTCTTCAAAAGGAATCCTTGTATACATTGTACTTGAAAAAGGCACTTCTTGCTCCCATTAAGGTTCGCTACAGCGGATCATCATGATCCGCATATTTGATATAGGTTTTGTTTTTGTTTTTTGTTTTTTTTAAACACAGGATGCCCTTCCTAACACAACCCTCCACAATCTATCTAGGCTTGGAACCGGGGCCAAGTATGCACTGGCTTGTGCAACCCCAGTGGCTAAGTGTTTTTACCTGATGTGCATGTCTTAACTGTGGAAGGAAACCGGAGCACCCAGAGGAAACTCACAAAAACATGGGGAGAACATGCAAACTCCATACAGAAAGGCCCCTGCTAGCCATGACGGTCGAACTTGGAATCTTCTTACTGTGAGGCGGCAATGCTAACCATGGCACCACCACGCTGTCCAATAAACAAAAGCATTCTGTTAAAGGAGGAATATTTATGCAAGTCACTGTATATATACACTATATAAATAATGAAAATATGGTCTTCTGGGGTTCCATTGTCTGGAATCATAATTCTAGCAGTAAAAATTAAAATGCATCAAAGAAAATGGAACAGCACTTGGAAAAGACAGGACACAAGCAGACAAGGTCAGATGGCAAACTTTAGGACTTACTTAGAAGCATTGTCTGGAACATGTTCTTGATCAGATCATGCAACACTGACCTGTTTTACAGAAGTGTTGAGTACACCTTCAAGGAAATTGAATCGAATGCAACTGGACTTGGTTTTAAGTCTTTGAAGACGTTTTACCTCTCATCCAAGAGGCTTCATCCATTCATTTTATCAGCTTGTCTGACTAGACTGGGCTAGTCTGACCAGTTGGTGTGAGAACCCAGGTAATTAACCTCTGTGGAGTCATTATTAAGGTCACTGATGTCACTGTTTCTTTAGTGCTCCAGGGTGTGATGAAGTCTTTGGAGTCAACTTTGTTAGTGCTCCATTCTGGTGTAACAACAGTTGTTTGGGGTCATTAGAGTTGTTGGAGTCACACGAGGCCATTTGTGAACAATCATTGTTCTTGGAGGCTAAGGTGTTAAATCTCCTGGGTAAGGATGAAAGGACAGCATTGTAAGTGAGAGATAGTGGTATCACAGACCTCCTCCTCTGTTGAGTGATGGTTTTTCCAATTTCACATCGATGGCTTCCTTTACTCCTCTTTCAAACCATCTGTTTTCCCTGTCCAAAATGCATACATTGCTGTCCTCAAAAGACTGTACCTTCTCCTTTAGGGGTAAATAGACAGCAGAGTCTTGGCCTGAAGAGTTGGCCCTCCTGTGTTGGGCCATACATTTGTTTAGAGGTTGTTTGGTTTCACCAGTGTACAGGTCCAAGCATTCCTCGCTGCATTGGACAGCATGCAACAGGTTGCTTTTCTGCGTGTGTGGTGTATGGTCTTTGGGGTGTACTAGTCTTTGTCGGAGTGTGTTACTGGACTTGAAAAATACAGGGATACGGTGCTTGTTAAAGATCCTCCTGAGTTTCTCAGATACCCCAAACACATATGGAATAACTATGTTCTTGTGCTTGTTATGCTTCTTCTCATCATCCACAGTGTTGGTGTTCTTTCTGGAACGTGTCGCCATTTTCACAAAAGGTCCATCTGTGGTAACCACAGGTTTTAAGGGCCTCCCTCAGGTGTTTGTGTCCTTCCTTTTGGGCCTGAGTGCTGGTGGGTACATTATCAGCCTTGTGTTGTAAAGTTCTGATAACAACTAGCTTGTGTTCCAGTGGGTAGTGTGAGTCAAAAAATAGGTATTGGTCTGTGTGTGTGGGTTTCTTGTATACCCCAAATGTGGAGGCCCCTGTCTTCTCCAATGTGGATGTCACAGTCCAAAAAAGGCAAACTATTATCCTTAACATCTTTCCTTGATGATGTGAACTTGATGTTTCTGTCCACTGAGTTGATGTGTTTGGTGAACGCTTGCACCTCTTGGGTTTTGATTTTGACCCATGTGTCATCCACATACAGTATCTGAACCAGTGGATCGGTGCTGTTCCACCGAAGGAGTTCAGGACCCTGTGTACCACTTTCATGTACAGATTGGCCACAATGGAAGATACTGGAAAGCCCAGGGCACAGCTGTGTTTCTGTTTGTAAAATTAACCATTGAATTGGAAATGGGTGGTGTTTAGGCAGAGATCCAGTAGCTGGCATATCTGGTCTGGGTTAAGTTTGGTTCTATTGTGGAGGGTGTTGTCATGTAGCAATCTATGCCATACAGTTTTCAAAGCCTCCATGGTTGGAATGCAATTGAGCAAGGAGATCACGTCATTGGATACCATGGTTTCATCTGGAGCCACCGTGATGCCTCCAGCAACATCGCTCGAACACCACGCCATGGATCCACAGAGCAAGCATAGAAGCACCACCACGCAGAGTGCTGGTATGTCCCAAACTGCCTGCACAGCTGCCGCGACACCACCAAGCAACATCTCTTGGAACATCACGCCAAGCATTAAATCACAGAGCGCTGGACAACCACAATGTTAAAATGAGCAACGAGCTCACTGCAATCCATAGCTGGGAGCACAGGCATCACCCACAGTGAACCAAGGCCTGGAGGGAACCAACGCCCAAAACTGAGTCCGGAGCTACACCACAACCAGTGGACAAAAACACTCAAACAAACATCAAACACAGAAAAAAGAAAAAAAATAAAAAAGGAGAGAAAATAAAATAAAAACGCTCCAGTGAGAAGCGGCAGCCAGAATGCGCACGACATACTCTCAACCGGAAACCAGAAATGAAAAAAAAACTGAGTAAAAAAAAAACTTGTAAGTAACGGAGTTTATGCTGCTGCTGATGGGCCTAAGAGGGGACCCTTCTTTGTGAATCTTAGGGAGTCCATATAAGCATGGGACAGCATCTTGGGGATACAGCCAGTGATATTGTAGACGGTGTAATGGAATTTTTAGTATAGCCCTGTATGTGTTAGGGGTTCATGACCTGTTCATGAACTCAGTGCTGTGTTTGTGTGCGCGTGTGGTTCATGCTATGTGTGCAATGTGAGGGGAATGGATGGTATGAATCCCCTTGGGTCCAGTAAAAAGTAGGAAAGAATACCTAAAAGAGGTATTCTTTTAGAATAAGAGCAGAGGCTGAGACAGCTTTTTCTCCTGTGGCAAGCCACACCTACAGCGGGGGGGGGGGGGGGGGGGGACTTGGAGCCATGGGGGAAGAGGTCAACATAACCATGCCAATGGTTGAAGTGGTCGGACTGGAGGGCAGCCCAGTGCTTGTCCACTGACCAATGAAAACATCAGACAGCTGGCTAGCAGAGGTGGAAAAACTGGATTGACAAAGTAAAAGTCCTGCTTAGGTTTTCCTTCTGCCTGTGCTCTCAACACAGGTGATTTCACCAATTAGCTCATCAACCTGGCTTAGGGGATGTGGTAATTAGGATCAGCTGGTTCATTGAATTGGCTGGAGCAAAAATGTGGCAGGGTTTTTACTTTCTGCACCCGGGTTTTTCCACCTCTGCTGGCTAGTAGTCATCTGCCAGATCCTAGGGTTGTGGGAGGAGAGAAGCCTGGAGAGCAGCTGTGAGTCTTCTGTGCTGAATTTAAGCCCATGTCTTTCAAGCTCCTGCATGTCTATGCATTGCAGCTGGGCCTGGACATGCATAAAATATCTGGTGCTCTTGGGGTCAAGAACATGCAAGCTGTGCAGCCAAACCTAGAAGCTGAGGCTAATAACACATACCAGCTGTTCAACAGACTGTGTGAGGCACTGAAAAATGCATTCCCAGTCCGAATGGACATGAATCAGGTATCCGCCTGCAAGCAGTGAGATGATGAAACTGTGATGCAGTACCTCCAGAGGCTCATGGAGGTACATGATGCTCACTCGGGGTTGCCGAAACCAGAAGGTAATGATGAGATGACCCCGTATGAAGCACATTTGAAGAACACCTGGCTGAATGGTATGAGGTCAGAGCTTGCTAGAGCATGTAAAGACAACTGCATCACTTGGGAAATGTGCAGATTGGCAGAACTAATTAGCCACACAGTGCACGCAGAGAAGTGGGTGAAATAACGGACTGAAAAGGCAAACAGAAAGAAGGAAGACACTCTGCCCAAAGCCATGCTCACCATGGTCCTAACCTATCCTGAGTGTCCACACGTTGGACATGGGATTTCCTGGTCAACTCAGAGGCAAGTCATTCCACCAACAAAGCCTCTGAGTTCACTGAGATGCCGAAGCTCAGTGGGAGGTTCCTGCACACCAGGCCAAGCTGTGAATGAAAAATTCTCCATGCCCCAACATTGTAGCTATGCTGGGAAGGTAAGCTTTAAGTTCTCATTTTTGTTATCACATTGCTGTCCAATTAATCTAATAGGCTGTGATTTAATGTGTACACTGGGTATTAGCTTAACCAGCACACCACAGGGGCTACGAGTGGTAGGTCCCTCAAAGAGGGATGAAATTGACTTAATCCTAGTAAATCAGAATCAGAATCAGAAACACTTTTATTGCCAGGTATGTGGACACACACAAGGAATTTGACTCCGGTTTCACTTAGCGCTCATAGTACAAAAACAGATAAATAGCATATACACAAAACAAACAAACAAACAAAAAAACAACCCCCCCCCCAAAAAAAGGTACAATAGGTGCATAGTGCAAACTAATCCAGGTAGGTCAAGTATGAAATAGATAAATAAATATAAAGTCTACGGTGTACACAGAATGATGGTATGAGTGTGCAGATATTTTACAAGTGATATTATATGAATCTGGATTTTAGCTGTTCATCACAGAAAGGATATTCCCTTTTGGTGCAATATGGTGCATAGTGCAAAGATGAAATAGTAACTATAAATATAATATAAGTAACAGTGAGCACAGAATGACAGTATGAGTGTGCAGATATTTTGCAAGTGATATTACTGATATATGAATCCGGATTTTAGCTGTTCATCACAGAGACAGCCTGAGGGAAGAAACTATTCTTGTGTCTGGTTGTTTTTGCATACAGTGATCTATATTGTCTCCCTGAGGGGAGAAGTTTAAACAGTTTGTGACCAGGGTGTGATGGGTCCACAGAGATGTTACCTGCCCGTTTCCTGACTCTGGACAGGTACAGGTCTTGGATGGAGGGCAGGTTGACACCAATAATTTTCTCTGCAGACCTTATTGTCCGTTGCAGTCTGTTCTTCTCCTGTTTGGTGACCGATCCAAACCAAACAGTGATGGAAGAGCAAAGAACAGACTGAATGATGGCAGAGTAGAATTGTGTCAGCAGCTCCTTAGGCAGGTTGAGCTTCCTGAGCTGGTGCAGAAAGTACAACCTCTGCTGAGCCTTTTTGATGATAGTGACTGTGTTGGTCTCCCACTTCAAGTCCCGAGAGATTGTGGAACCCAGAAACCTGAAGGTTTCAACAGCAGTCACAATGTTGTTGGTGATGGTGATGGGCAGCAGAGTGGGGGGGCTCCTCCTAAAGTCCACTGTCATCTCCACAGTTTTGAGCGTGTTCAGCTCCAGATTGTTCTGACCGCACCAACAGACCAGCCGTTCAACCTCCCATCTGTATGCAGACTCGTCACCATCTTGGATGAGGCCGATGACCGTTGTATCGTCCGCAAATGTCAGGAGTTTAACAGATGGGTCTCTTGAGGTGCAGTTGTTGATATAAAGGGAGAAGAGCAGTGGGGAGAGCACACACCCTTGAGGGGCACCAGTGCTGATAGTCCGAGTGCTGGATATGATGCTCCCCCATCCTCACCTGCTGCTTCCTGTCAGTCAGGAAGTTTGTAATCCACTGACAGGTGGAGGAGGGCAGAGTAAGCTGGATGAGCTTGATGTGGAGGATGTCTGAAACAATGGTGTTGAATGCCAAACTGAAGTCCAAGAACAGGATCCTGGCATACGTCCCTGCAGTGTCAAGGTGTTGCAGGATGTAGTGTAGACCCATATTTATTGCATCATCCACTGACCTGTTTGCCCAGTAGGCAAACTGCAGGGGGTCCAGCAGGGGGTCTGTGATGTCCTTCAGGTATGACAACACCAGTCTCTCGAAGGACTGCATGACTACAGATGTGAGGGCAACAGGTCTGTAGTCATTCAGTCCTGTGATATTGGCTTTCTTAGGAACTGGGATTATTGTGGAGCATTTGAAGCATGAGGGGACTTCACACAGCTCCAGGGATCTATTAAAGATCTGGGTGAAGATGGGAGCCAGCTGGTCAGCACAGACCTTCAGACAGGAGGGTGACACACCATCTGGGCCAGGTGCCTTCCTGATCTTCTGTCTGCGGAAAAGCTGACAGACATCCTCTTCACAGATCTTGAGTGCTGGTGGGGGGTCAGAGCCGGGGGGTGGCAGAATGGCAGGGGGTGTAAATGGATCTTTAATGACTGAAGGGGGAGAGGTGTGAATGTGTCGAATCTGCAGTAAAACACATTCAGCTCGTCAGCCAGTTGATGGTTCACTGCAGTGTTGGGGGATGGTCTCCTATAGTCAGTAATGTTCTGCAGGCCTCTCCACACTGACGTCGGATCGTTTGCTGAAAGGCTGTTTTTAATCTTATCAGCATAGCTCCTCTTAGCTGCGTTCACCTCCATTGTCAGTCAGTGCGTTTACATGCACATAGAGAAAATCAAATTTCTGCTGTAGCTCGACTGAAATCAAAGTTCTAAATGCCATGGAAACACCTTAGCTCGGCTGAAATCGAACCGAACTGGATTTCTCGTAATCGAGCTATGCGACCTAGATTATGCGATTGTAGCCGAGCTACTTAGTGCATGTAAACCCTATCAAGCTACGTAATCGAGCTACTTACTTCAGCACTGCCCCTTCCGGAAGTGACGAGTGACGAGACCACAAGCGGGAAACACAACAGCCTTGGTCGGCATGACAACAGTAGTAGAAAAGTGCACTTCTGGAGCAATGAGGAGATAGAGTTCATGCTCATTCAGCTTAAGGAGTTGAATATATATATATATATATATATATATATATATATATATATATATATATATATATATATATCGATGTTGCTATCCTCGTCGTCGTTCTTCTTGTGAACACGGAACTGATAACTTTGTTTATACTCTTGAATAGCTCTTCTTCATGACGACAACTGGAAGTGTACCAACACGATGGGGCGTGTAGCGCCACCTGTGGCTCGGGTGCACAATGTACCTCACACAATAGCTCAATTTCCTTGTGTGCATATAGGATTGGATTTCTCTGGCACCCCTGCTGGGACCCTTAGCTTGATTACCGACAGTAGCTCGATTTGGATGTGCATGTAAACGCACTGAGTGTGTTTCTGGTCTGATTATACAGAACTCTGTCTCCACTTTTGTAGGCCTCTTCTTTGTTCTGTCGAAGTTGCCTGAGTTTTGCAGTGAACCAGGGTTTATTGTTGTTGTATATGCGGTAGGTTTTGGTAGGCACACACATATCCTCACAAAAACTGATGTAAGATGTCACAGTATCAGTCAGTTCATGCAGGTCTGAGGCTGCAGCCTCAAAAACACTCCAATCAGTGCAGTCAAAGCAGGCTTGTAGTTCCACTTTGGCCTCATCGGACCATCTCCTCACCATGTTAACTACAGGCTTAGCAGCTTTCAGCTTCTGCCTGTAGGACGGGATAAGATGAACCATACAGTGATCAGATAGTCCCAAGGCTGCACGGGGGACAGAGTGGTATGAGTCCTTTAAAACAGTGTAACAATGGTCCAGAGTGTTAGAGTCCCTGGTGGGACACTTAATGTGCTGTTTATATTTTGGCAGTTCGTGGCTGAGGTTTGCTCTGTTAAAGTCCCCCAAAACAATGAGCAAAGAGTCCGGGTGTTTTTTCTCCACATTGTTTATCTGGTCAGCCAGGTGTTGTAACACCTCATTAATACACACCTGAGGGGGGATGTAGACTCCAACCAGAATAAACGAGGAAAACTCTCACGGAGCATAAAACGGTTTGCAGTTTATGAATAATGACTCCAGATGAGGATTGCATGATTTGTTTAGAACTGTGACATCAGTACACCAACCTTCGTTAATGTAAAAGCAGATTCCGCCTCCCCTCGTTTTCCCCATGAGCTCCGTTTCGCGGTCCACTCGGTGCAGGTGAAATCCAGGCAAATGGAGAGAAGAGTCTGGGATGTGCTCACTGAGCCAGGTTTCGGTGAAGCACAAGGCAGCAGATCTGTTAAAATCTGTGTTGATTGTATTGAGGAGCAGCAGTTCGTCCATCTTATTGGCCAGAGAGCAGACGTTAGCCAGGTGAATAGACTGGAGCGCAGTGCGAAACCCCCGCTGCCTCAGCCTGACAAGCGTGCCGGCTCGCTTCCCCCGGTGTCTCTGGCGTCCTCGGTGTAATCCATAGAGAGCTGCTGCTCCTCCAACAAGTAGCTCTGGAAAACTTTCCAGATCAATGAAAGCTGATGAAAAAACTTTACTGGTGGTTATTCCAGTGTTTATAAGTTCTTCTCTGGAGTATGTGACCAGAGAAGCAGCACAAGAAACACAACAAATACACAGAAACATAGAAAGTACAAGAAAGCAAAGTACCGAGGCAACCGTCCGCGGCGCCATCTTGCTTAAAGCACAGCTGTGAGCCATGGCTGTATGTGTATATGTGGCATTTAGTGCCCACGGCAGTGGGATCAGTAAATATCTTGCTGGTGCACCTTGTAAAAGAATGCACAAATCCAACTGACACTGAGTACATGCTTCCAGATGCATTACATTACACTGCACATGCGTCAAAGGGGGGTTCAGATGAGCATTTTGAGCAAGTGTGGTTTAAGTCGCAGCATAAAAGTAAAAATTTGGTATTAGATAGGTTGTTTTGGGACAGACATAGGTGTGCAGCATACATAAAATTGAAAGAAATGTGTCCTTTTACTGTGCCAGGTAGTGTGCCACATGTATCCCTGGCAAAGGGGCAGCAGGACAGGTGGAAAGATTTGGGGCCCTGGATGAGACGGTGTTTGAATACTGCTGACTGGGAATACACCTCTGACCCATCCGTGAAAAATAGGCCAAGCTTGCAAACATACCAAACTAGTTTAAAATTCATGGTGTTAACTAAAAGAAACTGTAGTAGTTCCTGATGTGGGTGGACCACAGAAGCACAGCAGGTGAGAGTTGATGGTCACACACAAACTCCTTGTTTCACTTAATTTAGCTTTTCAGCTTTCACTCACTCACTCACTCACTCACTCACTCACTCACTCACTCACTCACTCACTCACTCACTCACTCACTCACACATGCGTTGTGGTCGGGAGAGAGCCTTTTTACTCTGCTCTCCCCCTCCTTTTATGCTCTGTCCCTGTAATACACACACACACACACACACACACACACATTAATTGACAGCAGGTGGAATGACAGCCACTTACCTTCCCCGACCCCTCCTTCCATTCACAGACTGCTGCTTGGCCACGCCCCTGCTACCACATACCCCCACTGCCCGACTCAGGCCGGGGAGCCATCCGGCCTGAAGCTGACTCCCCCCCGATGGGACAGGAAGTCCGCCACCACCATCTGTGCCCCTGGCCTGTGGATCACCTCGAACTTAAATGGCTGGAGGGCGAGATACCAACAGGTGATCCGCGCATTGGCATCCTTCATGCAGTGGAGCCACTGGAGGGGCACGTGGTCCAAACAGAGAGTGAAAGGGTGCCCCAGCAGGTAGTATCAGAGGGTAAGGACCGCCCACTTTATGGCAAGACACTCTTTTTCGATGGTGCTGTACTTGCTTTCATGCATCGAGAGTTTCCAGCTGATGTACAGCATGGGGCGCTCCTCGCCCTCCACCTCCTGGGACAAAACGGCCCCCAGCCCTCTGTCTAATGCATCAGTCTGAAAAATAAAGGGGAGAGAGAAGTCAGGGGAGTGTAAAAGTGGCCCCACACACAGTGCAGCTTTTACCTCAGAGAAGGCCTGTTGGCACTGCTTCGTCCACTGGACTGGATCTGGAGACCCTTTTTTAGTGAGATTGGTGAATGGGCTGGTGACGTCCAAATAATTAGGTATAAACCTATGATAATAGCCAGCCAGCCCCAGGAACTGTCTCACCTCCTTTTTGGTCTTGGGCCTTGGGCAGGCCGCAATCACTGCAGTCTTGTTAATTTGGGGACGCACCTGCCCATGACCCAAGTGGAACCCCAGATACCGTACTTCCACCCGCCCAATTGCACACTTTTTCGGATTAACTGTGAGGCCCACTCACCTCAGTGACTTCAGAATGGCCCTCAGGTGTTCCAAGTCCCACAGCCAATCATGGCTGTAGATTATTATATCATCCAGATAGGCAGCCACGTAGGCAGCGTGAGGGCGGAAGACCCTGCCCATAAGCCGCTGGAACGTAGCGGGTGCCCCAAATAACCCAAAAGGAAGCGTGACAAATTGGTGTAATCCAAACGGTGTGGAAAAGGCCGTTTTCTCTTGGGATAGAGGAGTCAAGGGGATCTGCCAATATCTCTATGTTAGATCCAGTGTCAAATAAAATCAAGCAGCGCCTAACCGATCAAGCAACTCATCAATGCAAGGCATTGGGTATGCGTCAAATTTAGACACCACGTTGACCTTTCTACAGTCCACACAGAACTGGACCGACCCGTCGGTCTTGGGAACCAGGACCACTGGGCTGCTCCAGTCACTGTGGGACTCCTTGATTATGCCCATTTTGAGCATGGCCTTGAGTTCGTCCCAAACGGCCTTTTTCTTGTGTTCGGGCAAGCGGTAAGGGCAGCTACGCACTACCACCCCCGGAGGCATTTCGATGTGGTGTTCTATGAGGTGGGTATGACCAGGAAGGGGCGAGAACACATCGGAAAATTCCTTTTACAATTTGGCCATCTCCATGAGTTGGGCCGGTGAGAGGTCGTCTCCACAAGGGACCGGCGTGGTCCGAGATGTTATCTTTTTCACCTCTGGCTCCAGCTCCTTCTTGTCCGGGACTACCGACGCCAACGCCACAGGGACCCCTTCATTTCAGCGTTTTAAACGGTTAAGGTGGTAGATTTGCAATGCTTCGCCCCTATCCGTTCACCTCACCTCATAGTTGACGTCCCCAATTCACCGTTGACCTCAAAGGGCCCTTGCCACTTGGCGACTAATTTGGAGCTCGAGGTGGGCAATAATACGAGCACTTTGTCTCCCGGCGTGAACTCTCTAAGGCGCGTGCCCGTCATACAGCCAGATTTGACGTTCTTGTGCCTGCCACAAATTCTCCTGGATTAGGTGCGTGAGGGTGTGGAGTTTTGTGCGCAGGTCAAGAACGTACTGGATTTCGTTTTTGCTAGGCGAAGGTCCCTCCTCCCAATTTTCCCATAGCACATCCAAAATGCCACGTGGCTTATGCCCATATAATAATTTGAATGGAGAAAATCCCGTGGAGGCTTGTGGGGCCTCTTGTACTGCGAATAACAGGAGCTTGAGCTACTTATCCCAATTACGTGCATCTTCACTTATGAATTTCTGGATTATGTTCTTGAGTGTTTGGTTAAATCGCTTTACTAAGCCATCTATTTGTGGGTGATAGACACTGGTGCAGATAGACTTAATCCCCAATAACCCATACAGTTTGCGCAGTGTGCATGACATAAACGAAGTGCCTTGGTCTGTCAGGATTTCTTTTGGAATCCTGACCCTGGAGATAAAGCGGAAGAGCGCTTCCGCAATACTGCGTGCTGAGATATTACGGAGAGGCACTACTTCCGGATATCGCGTTGATAGTCTACCAGAACTAAAATAAAGCAATACTCTCATGCTGACTGATCTAATGACCCCAACAAGATCCATCCCCAATTTACTCAAATGGGGTCTCGATTAGAGGAAGAGGGCGCAACGGTGCATTTGGAGTGGCTGCGGGATTTACTAATTGGCATTCACAGAATGCTGCACACCACCGACAGACATCTCCATGTATCCCTGGCCAATAGAACTGGGCCATTATTCGGGCTAGTGTTTTATCTTGCCCTAAGTGTCCAGCCATGGGATTAAAGTGAGCCGCATGGAATACGAGTTCCCTATGGCTCTTTGGGATTAACAATTGGGTTATTCATTCCCCAGTTTGATTGTCCTGCGTCACTCAGTACAATCTATCTTTAATAATAGCAAAATAAGGGAAGGTCGGTGCCGCACTTGGCTGAAGAGTTTGACCATCAATTACTCTCACTTGGTCAAACGCATGCCGCAGAGTCTCATCTCGTGACTGCTTTAACGGGAAATCCCCAAGGGAATCCCTGAGAGAGGGAGGAGGAGCGGGCTGCTCCTCACTCTGACGCAGTGCTGACATAGACGGCTCTGTGACAGCTTCTCCAGTCAATGCCACACCAGGATCTTCCTGTGACCTACTAGTGCAGGACTCACTACGTGTTAAATATTCCATCAGCTTTTTAAACCCTGGCCAATCAGTACCTAAAATCAATGAGTGGGTGAGACGAGGACTAACCACCACCTTTACTCTATGCATTTGGCCCTGGAATAGAATATAGACAGACACCAAGGGATAATTGTGAACATCCCCGTGCACACACAACACTTTCACTGCTTGTGCTTTCCCCAATGCCTCACCTTGCACCAGGCATTGGTGAATTGAGGTCTGATTACAACCGGAATCCACCAAAGCGTGATATGTATCCCCTGAAACACTTACTGGTATGCGATATGTTCCGGCCCGATCGGGGGCAGTTTCTGGTGCATCGGGGATCTGGATCACAGCTCCCACCTCCCTGGTGGAGCTCCAACTCTGAAGATGCTCCGACTCCCCGCTGTGCCAGCACACTGGCCCAAGCTTTCCCTCTGCACTGGCGTTATGGGTGTCACTCACCTGAGGAGGAGACAACACAGAAACAGAAGAGGAAGATGGGAGGACACCATGGGTATGATGGGCCGGCTGGGGAGGAGCCAGCTGCCGCCTCCGCGGCAGGGGAACAGGGTGGGGAGGGGAATGAGAGACAGGAGGGGAAAAGAGAAAGAAGAGAAATGAGGGGAGACACCTCATCTGCCTGCCATTGGAGCCACCTCCAGACGGTCCTCTGCCAGCTCAATGGCTTGTTCCAGCGACACCGGGCAATGACACTGGACCCATTCCACCATTCCTTCCAGAAGTCAAGAGATAAACTGTTCTAGTGCCACCAGATCGATGATCTCATTGGCATCGCGGTCTTCCACCCTTAACCACCACCAGCAGGCGTCCCGGAGTTGCTGGCCAAATGCAAACAGCTGACCAACCTCCTCCAATGCCAGCGTCTGGAAGTGCTGGTGATGTTGTTCCGGGGAGTGGCTGACCCGCTTCAGGATGGCTTTCTTCAGGTCAGCATACACCAGTCAGCTGTCAACAGGGAGCTGCTGTGCTGTAAGCTGCGCCTCGCCAGTCAGGAGCGGAAGGAGGTGTGCCAGGCGCTGCTCCAGCGGCCACCCCCACGCCTCAGCTGCTTGCTCGAAGAGTGTGAGGAATGCTTCTGGATCATCCTGCAGGCCCATCTTCATAAGGGTGCCGGCTGCAGTGATGGTCGACACCCCGCTGATGTGAGCAGATGCTGGAATGCCTGGCAATTTTCCTGCTGGGCCAGCATCAAGACTTTGAAGTGTTGCTCTTGTTCCTTTCAGAGGGCGATCAGCACTTGATGCTGGTTCTGTTGGGCAGTAGCGAGGGCAAGGATGAGCTCTTCGAATGGGGAGGACTCCATGGGGTGGTTCCCTTCTCTGCATCCTGGGTTTCGGCACCACTGTAGCAGTTCCTGATGTGGGTGGAGCACAGAAGCATGGCAGGCGAGAGTTGATGGTCACACACAAACTCTTTATTTCACTTAATTTAGCTTTTCAGCTTTCTTTCACTCACTCACTCACTCACTCACTCACTCACTCACTCACTCACTCACACATGTATTGTGGTCAGGAGGGAGCCTCTTTTCTTTGCTCGCCCCCTCCTTTTATGCTCCGTCCCTGTAACACACACACACACACACACACACACACACACACACACACACACACACACACACACACACACATTAATTGACAGCAGGTGGAATGACTTAGCCACTTACCTTCCCTGACCCCACCCTCCATTCACAGACTGCTGCTTGGCCATGCCCCCGCTGCCACAGAAACATTGAACTAACAGCTGATAGAGCCTGGCCAGGCAAACACACAAGTTATCAATTCAGGCAGCTGATGGCTGACTCCCCATGTGAGTTATGGGCCCAAGGTAAACATGATGTATGCCTTATTAAAAGTGCCAAGCCAGTAGTAATAACTCCCAAGTCTGATTTCTGTCCATGCAAACAACAGTATCTGCTGAAACTGGAAGCAGTGCAGGGAATTCAACTGGTATTCAAAGCATTGAAGAAGGTGGGGTAATTGTTCTGTGCACATACTCACCAGTAAACACTCTGATTTTCCCATACAAAAAGCACACAAAGCCAGGTGAGCTTGAAGAGTGGTGTTTTGTTCAAGACTTACAGGCAGTAAACATTGTGGTCCAGCCTAGAGCCCCTAATGTACCAAATCCATATATTATCTTGTCACAAATACCACCAGAAAGCACACACTTCTCTGTGGTCGACCTGGCAAATGCATTTTTCAGTGTTCCTGTGCATCCAGATAGTCAATTCTGGTTTGCATTTCAGTTTGAGGGCAGGTCATACACATTCGTATGTTTGTGTCAGGGCTACTGTGAATCATCCACTATTTACAATGAAATGCTCAGACAAAGTTTGAGTACCTTACAGTAGAACTCACCCCTGGCACCACCCTCTTCCAATATGTGGATGATCTTCTTTTAGCCGCACCCTCCGAAGAATAATGTAGAATGGACACCATAAAATTGTTGCAACATCTTGCAGGAGAGGGCCATAAGGCTAGTCTGCATAAACTGCTATTTGTACAAACCGAGGTTAAGTTTTTGGGTCACGATATCTCTGTGCAAGGTAAGGCGCTGGGAGAAGATAGGGTGGCCGTGATCCAGAATTTGCCAAAACCTGTCACGAAGAAACAGATGATGTCATTCTTAGGCATGTGTTCATATTGCAGAACTTTCATACCGAATTATGCTGTTCTTGAGGCTCCCCTCAGCAGTCTGATTCATGGAAAAGGATTGCAGGCCCTTGATGCTGTTACATGGACAGATGAAGCTGAAGAAGCCTTTCTCAATCTCAAACTGGGCACTTCAAACACACCCACCTTGGGCATTCCTGATCCATTTTGTCCATTCATTCAGACTGTAGATGAGAAAAAGGGTTGTATAATGTCTGTTCTCTTACAAGAACATGGCAGTAAGTTATGACTGGTAGCCTATTACTCCACTAAACTACATCCAGTAGCAGCAGGGATGCCCATTTGTCTATGGGCAGTCACAGCTGCTGAAAAGGCTGTTGTAGCATCACGTGATATTGTGGATTATTCTGAACTAATGCTTTTGGTTCCACATACTGTCTCTATGCTCTTGCTTGAACAAAAAACATTTCATCTATCTGCTGCCAGGTGGCTGAGATACAATGCTGTCCTCCTGGAAATGCCCAATATCACAGTGAAACACTGTACCATTTTGAACCCAGCATTTGCTTCCTGTCAAAGGACATGGGGAAACCCACTGTTGCATAACAATGGTTAATCAGGTCTGTTCTCATCCTAACTTACAAGAGACTCCTCTTTACAACCCTGACCTAGTCCTTTTTGTAGATGGCTCAGCCTTGAGGAGCATGGCCCCAGGCCTGAATAAGGTTGGGTATGTTGTCATTACACATCATGAAACCCTGCTTTCTGGTTCACTTCCAGGCAACTACTCAGCTCAAGCTGTGGAGTTGGTTTCCCTCACTAAAGCATGTAAACTAGCAGGAGGGAAGAAAGCCACAATATATACTGATGGTAGGTATGCCTTTGGGGTAGCACATGATTTTGGCACACTGTGGCACCCATCATACATTAATAGCTTCACTCCTAGAAGCCATATTTTTACCTAAGCAACTTGCCATTTGTAAATGTGATGCTCACACTAATGATTTAGATCCTATCTCCACAGGAACTGCAGCAGCAGATGCAGTGGCCAAGTGAGCCATGTCCCAAGGGCCCTCCAAACTCATGCTGAGTGCTAACACAAATACTAACAATACTAACCTTATTGGGACACCTGTTGCTGACTTACATGATTTACAGATGAGGGCTACATCAGAAGAATGCCAGATTTGGAGAAGAGCAGGTTGTATTCATACACAAGGTATTTGGTATGGTATGGATGGATTCAAGCCATGTCTGCCTAAGTGTCATTTCCCTTATTTTGCGAAACTGACACATGGTTGTGACCATGTGTCAAAGGTGGGAATGAGCAATACTATTGCGCATTTCTGGTTTACAAAAGGATTCACAAATTTTGCGCCAAAATTTTGTGAGTATGCCACTTGCGCCACACACAACATAGGTCAGGGGCAACAGTCAAATCAAGTCAAGTCAACTTTATTGTCAAATATGCTATACATGCTCAACATACAGTACAGATGAAATTTCAGTCCTCTCTGACCCACGGTGAAAACAGGCAATGCAATAAATAAAAATAGAATAATTGAAATAAACAATATAAACAGTATAAACACTCTAGATAAGAACTAGACATAGATTAAACACTCATTATTTATATATATATATATATATATATATATATATATATATATATATATATATATATATATACAGTGGTGCTTGAAAATTTGTGAACCCTTTAGAATTTTCTATATTTCTGCATAAATAAGACCTAAAACGTCATCAGATTTTCACACAAGTCCTAAAAGTAGATAAAGAGAACCCAGTTAAACAAATGAAACAAAATATTATACTTGGTCATTTATTTAGTGAGGAAAATGATCCAATATTACATATCTGTGAGTGGCAAAAGTATGTGAACCTCTAGGATGAGCAGTTAATTTGAAGGTGAAATTAGAGTCAGGTGTTTTCAATCAATGGGATGACAATCAGGTGTGAGATGGCACCCTGTTTTATTTAAAGAACAGGGATCTATCAAAGTCTGATCTTCACAACACGTTTGTGGAAGTGTATCATGGCAAGAACAAAGTAGATTTCTGAGGACCTCAGAAAAAGCGTTGTTGAAGCTCATCAGGCTGGAAAAGGTTACAAAACCATCTCTAAAGAGTTTGGACTCCACCAATCCACAGTCAGACAGATTGTGTACAAATGGAGGAAATTCAAGACCAGTGTTACCCTCACCAGGAGCGGTTGACCAACAAAGATCACTCCAAGAGCAAGGCATGTAATAGTCAGTGAGGTCACAAAGGACCCCAGGGTAACTTCTAAGCAACTGAAGGCCTCTCTCACATTGGCTAATGTTTATGTTCATGAGTCCACCATCAGGAGAACACTGAACAACAATGGTGTGCATGGCAGGGTTGCAAGGAGAAAGACACTGCTCTCCAAAAAGAACATTGCTGCTCATCTGCAGTTTGCTAAAGATCATGGGGACAAGCCAGAAAGCTATTGGAAAAATGTTTTGTGGACGGATGAGACCAAAATAGAACTTTTTGGTTTAAATTAGAAGCGTTATGTTTGGAGAAGGGGCGGCATGGTGGTGTAGTGGTTAGCGCTGTCGCCTCACAGCAAGAAGGTCCTGGGTTCGAGCCCCGGGGCTGGCGAGGGCCTTTCTGTGTGGAGTTTGCATGTTCTCCCCGTGTCCGCGTGGGTTTCCTCCGGGTGCTCCGGTTTCCCCCACAGTCCAAAGACATGCAGGTTAGGTTAACTGGTGACTCTAAAATTGATCCTCCCTGAAGGCAGCAGACTGAAGAGGCTGTGAGATGGGTGGGTTGGGTCACCTGCAATCCTGATGGCTTTGCAGGTGAGGTGGGAGTTATAGATATCCATAAGAGAAGGGAGAGAGACACCTATGATCCTCTCAGCTGCTCTCACGATGCGCTGGACGTGGTGCAGGCACCATACCACACAGTGATGCAGCTGGTCAGGATGTTCTCGATGGTGCCTCTGTAGAATGTGTGCATGATGGGGACCAGGACTCTTGCTCTCCTCAGTTTGCAGAGGAAGTACAGATGCTGTTGGGCTTTTTTGGCCAGTGATGCGGTGTTGTTGCTCCAGGACAGGTCTTCAGAGATGTGCACACCCAGAAACTTGGTGCTGCTCACCCTCTCCACTGCAGCACCATCGATAGATAGTGGAGCATGCTGGGTGTGCGCTCTCCTGAAGTCCACAACAATCTCCTTCGTCTTCTCCACATTCAGGCGGAGATTGTTGTCCTTGCACCACATGGCCAAGCAGCTCACCTCACTCCTGTAGATTGTCTCATCGCCATTGTTGATGAGACCCACCACAGTTGTGTCATCCGCAAACTTAATGAAGAGATTAGAGCTGGATGTTGGTATGTACAGTAGCAACAGGTAGCACAGGCTGCACACCCACAACCACAGACACCGATTGAAAGTTTGCGGACGGATTTTATTGAACTGACACCCACAGAAGGGAAAAAATACTGTCTGGTAATAGTAGATATGTTATAACAAGGTTAGTATTGTTAGTATTTGTGTTAGCACTCAGCATGAGTTTGGAGGGCCCTTGGGACATGGCTCACTTGGTTGCTGCATCTGCTGCTGCAGTTCCTGTGGAGATAGCATTCCCCGCTTCCAAACAAGATGTAAGAGATGTAGTGAAAGCTCTGCTGCTGCAGTTCCTGTGGAGAAGCATTCCTCACTTCCAAACAAGATGTAGATGTATTGAAAGCTCTGCTAACTGAAATCATTCCCAGATGGGGTATTCCTGGGAAGATTAGTAGTGATTACAGAACTACGTTTGTAAATCAGACTTTGGCCGAATCCCATTTCACCCCTTGGACCAACCCCTTGGCCCTTCCCCTCCATTTTGCGCGTTCACGTGAAGGGGTAGGGGTATCCCAATCCCAGTTAACGCGGAGGGGTAGGGGAAGGGGGAGGGCTTCTGTACCCCTCCAAACGGAGATTTTCCTGGAGCTGACTCCGAATGAAGGGGTTTGAGTGATTTCCCACAATGCCATGCGGATTTCAGCGAGATTTCATGCGGATTTCAGAAAGATGGCGGTTCCCGCGGCGAAAGATTGTCATAAATGTATTTTCTCCATTATTTACGTGTTTTAAGTTGTTATCCAGAGGAAACACGCCGCTTGATTCGCTTTCGAGCTGAGAATGAGCAGTGATTTCTGAAATCCAAGCTGCTGCTAAAAAGCTTTGGGAGTGAGTATTGTTTTCGGTTGCTTTACTGCGTACGTTTTGTTCTGTTATTCTCGCTTTTATTGTTTACATGAGTGTTCTGACACCTCATTCTGTCGGATGTGGTGCACGAAGCGCCAAAGATATCCCATTCAGTGGTGTTAGTTAACAAATCACACCCTGCCAGCAGAGATTTCTGTTCTGGCTCTGACTGTAGCGGCTGGTCGCAGCCAATGACGCATTTGGTCGCGTTTTGCTAACGTAAACACTGACGGAGGTACGCGATGACATATGCGATCGTTGAAGGGCTATCCCAATACGTAAGGGTTGAATTTCAAGCCCTATCCCTTGTAGCTCAGTTTCAAGGGGAAGGTCCAAGGGGAAGGCGGAGGGGAAGGGGGAGGGGTAGGGGTAGAAATTAGAATTGGGATTGGGCCTTAGAAACAGGTGGGAGAAACACTGGGAATTGATCTGAAACAACATTGTGCATATCACCCAGCTAGCGGGGATGCAGTAGAGTGGGAAAATGGGGCACTAAAAAAACATTGGCTAAATGTTACGAAGATACGTGTCTCAATTTGGTTAAGGCCCTGCCCATTGTATGCTTATATATGTGTACGAGAGTCAGAGCAAGAATGAACTTGAGCTCATTTGAAATACTCTTTGGCAGACTGCCAAATACTGGGAAAGGCCCTCAGCCAGTTCCACAGCTGACTATGAGCCTATGAGAAAATGAAATGTTGCATTATTGTGCAGAACTCTCTTTTGTATTATGTCTCACCCATGAGCAGGTAAAGGAGTCACTACCAAGGACAGCTGAAACTACGCTACATGATTTGAAGCCTGGAGATTGGATAGTGATGAAAGACTTCAGGAGAAAATGCTGGAGAAATCAAAGGGAGCTAGGACCATATCAGGTGTTGCTCATGACTCAGACAGCTGTGAAGGTGAAGGAAAGGGCCACATGGATACAAACCAGCCACTGCAAGAAAGCACCACCCCTAGAAGGAGAGGACAAGACCGAGGCCGTAAGCTAGTGGCTGTGTAGAGTATTACTGTGCCTCACTGATGGTGGGAAGACTGTGTAAACGGGCATGCCTGCACTCGGCACACCAGTCAGTGTCAGCTATAGGCAAGGTTTTACTGTATGGAGCCTCTCCTTACATGTCTGACATCATGATGAATCCATTCCAGTATTATGTAAAAGCTGTATGGGCTGCACTGATCGCGCTTGGAGTCACAGTTACCTTATCTTGCTTACTCCCAGAAATGTAGCAGCAAAGATCAAGTGAAACAGGCCCTAATAATTTTGTGCCCATCATCCACAATGAGTTTTGGAAATAGGCAAACTACATGGTGAAGAGTCTAAACCTTACAGAACCATATGCAGTGTGCACCCTGATTCCCCATACATCGGCTCAACCTTTTGCATGTAAACCCACAAGAACAATCCTGAATGATACTCTGAGGGCCATGGTAAATGTCCTATTTTCCAGAAATGCTGGAGGGCCTAAGTATGTCATTGCTGGTCTATTTGTGAACAATTGCCCCTCTTCCACACCGAACCTTATGCACAGTCTAGAACTGCAAATGTTAAGAACTCCAGGAGAATTCAAGTGGGGACCTAAAGCCTTTGGCAGCCCTGATGTAGGACTGCAAGTGTTGACTAAAGGTTACAAATTCCCTGTGTGTGTGAAGTCGACGGGAGCACATCTGGTGCACCCATTGGGTAGCCTTACGGGTGACTCTTGTGCAGTCACATATGGAGCTTACAAGTCATGTTATTACCTAGATCCTCCGTGTTCGCCGGCACACCCTGGAGTCCACAGACGAGCTGATACGGTTTACATTCCGAGGTACACTGGGTACAACTCTGACTGGTACTGGGTATGTGGAGAATTAACATATTATTACCTGCCGCATGGATGGACTAGAGTATGTGCTTTTACTCAACTTAAAATTTCTATGACCATTCATGGTGACCGAGCTTCATCACAATGAAGAAGAAGGTCAATCACTGACGAAGACTTCCCACCTCCTGAACATCAACTAGAGTCTATATGGAAGAAGTTCTGGCATGCTTTTTTCCCTCAGTATGGCCTTACTCAGTTATGGAATCAGTTGGAGATGACACATTATTAGATGACGTTGGAGCAGACTTGCCACATTTGTGAACACCACCACTCTAGCACTAGAAGGGGCTAAACAAGAACTGACAGCAGTATGATTGATGACAACTCAGAATAGACTGGTGTTAGACATCATATTAGCTAAAGAAGGTAGAGTTTGTGCAATGATTGGAGAAGAATGTTGCACCCATGTTCCAGCAAATGATGATGAACGTGGTAACATCACACTCGCCATCGATCAAATGAAGGAAGTGGCAAGACAATTATGACAAGACGAGCATAGAGAGGGCACTTGGAGATGGCTTGTTTGGACAATGGGCAACGTATGTGAACATGATCATCCCTGTAATATTGATGGTAATTTTGATATGTCTGTGTGCTCCATGTTTGATGCAATGCATGTCAGTTACGATGCAAAGGGTAATGACCATACATCTACAAACCCAAGTCCTGGTGAAAATGGATCCAGGTGAATTCCCAGACCAAGATAAAGATTATAGCCTACTTTTTGCAGATGAAGAAATTATTAAAATGATAATTAGCTAAAATGCATATATCTGTTCTTTGCATTGATTTTTCTTTACTATCTGATTGCTGAGACCAGAGGTGTCTATTCTTCGGAAAAAAAAGCAGTATAATTGTTTCCAGTCAATATTTAACGATGTTCCTGCTAAAACCTGATTGTGGAGTGTAGGAATTGATGTCTAATTTTGATATCTTTTGCTTGAAAAAGGTGTTAATGAAATTAACAAAGGAGGGAAATGTAATGGATTTTTTAGTATAGCCCTGTATGTGTTTGGGGTTCATGACCCGTTCATGAACCCAGTGCTCTGTGTGTGTGTGTGTGTGCGTGCACGCGTGTGGTTCATGCCATGTGCATATGTGCGAAACATGAGGGGAAAGGATGGTGTGAATCCTCTTGGGTCCAGTAAAAAGCAGGAGAGAATACCTAAAAGAGACCTATATATTGAGAAAGGACAATTCCTTCTATAGTAAGAGTTTAAATTCTGGCTTTTGATTGGGTTATGGTTTTAAAAGAATATTTTACAAGAATGTAAAATGCCATTGTATGAAGGGGAATCACACATGCCTGGAACCATTTTCTTTGTTCTGTGTTTCTTTTGCATTGAGAAACCAATAATAAAGATTCTTTTTCCCTGCTTGGATCCAAACGAGTGAGCATATTTCTTTTTTTTCAACCCAACAGTCAAGGGTTTCTTCTTTCTGTAGCCTTTGTAAACATTCGATTATCTTTTCTTGTAGCCACTGGTTGGAGCTCGTCTCAGAGTTTCATAGGTGTTAGTGTCACTGAGTAGTGCAGAGACCTTATTGCCTGCCTGTAGTCCAGACCTGTCTCCCATTTAAAACATTTGGCACATTATTAAGCACAAAATATAATAAAGGAGACCCCGAACTGTTGAGCAAATGAAGTTGTATATCAGGCAAGAATGGGACAACATTTCTCTTTCAAAACTACAACAATTGGTCTCCTCAGTTCCCAAATGTTTACAGAGTGTTGTTAAAACAAAGAAGTGATGCAACATAGTGGTAAACATGCCCCTGTCCCAACTTTTTTGAAACGTGTTCCTGACATCAAATTCAAAATTAGCATATATTTTTTCAAAAAACAATAAAATTTCTCAGTTTCAACGTCTGATGTGTTGTCTGTGTACTATTTTCAATGAGATATAGGGTTTCCATGATTTGCAAGTTATTGCATTCTGTTTTTATTTACAGTTTACACAGCATCTCAATTCTTGTGGAATTGGCGTTGTAAGTAGAGGGACTTGTTTTGTACAATTTTATAATGCTTCTCCATGAAAAAAAAACTTGTTCTACTGGCATTAGCCCAAGTAGGGTTAGTTAACTTTTGGGTGCTAGTTTGTAGACTAATGTGGCTGGAGAGCTATCTGATTATGTGCTAGTTAGTCAAGTCAAGTCTATTTGTATAGAGCTTTTAACAATAGACATTGTCGCAAAACAGCTTTACAGAATTTGAATGAATTAAAACATGACCTAATTTTATCCCTAATCTATCCCCAATGAGCAAGCCTGTGGCTACGGTGGCAAGGAAAAACTCCCTCAAACGACATGAGGAAGAAACCTCGAGAGGAACCAGACTCAAAAGGGAACCCATCCTTATTTGGGCAACAACAGACAACATGACTATAACATTAACAGTTTTAACATGAAGTCAGTTTCATTGATGTTATAACTCTTCATTGATGGAAACTTGAGTGCAAAACTGTTCATGACAACTGCAGTCCTAAAGTTAGCAAGTCAGCTGTAGTTCTCAGCCATAAAAGCATTACTGTAAGTGTCCAGAGCATCTTCCAAGTGTGACTTTCAACTGTCCATACAGGGCCATCCTCCACAGGAGTGATGTGATGAGACTCCGACCAGACATAGGGCATCAGGATGGATCAAGCAGGTCCGAGGAGCAGAAGAGGTCAGCATCTCAATCTCAAGATTGACATGTAACTCAGAGAAACAGATGAGAGGGGGGAAGAGAGAGAAAACACAGGTTGTTAGGTATGCCCAATGTCACCTGAATAAGTAGGAACAGTATACATTTTGCACTGAGTACAAGCAGGGACTCCGGCAAAACTAACTATCACAGCATAACTAAAAGGGGGTAACACAGGCATGAGGGTGCCCTGGGACATAAAGCAGCCAGCCACTACACCATCAACAAACTCGAGTGAGCAAGTGAGTGGGGGACTGACAGCATCCATACATCCCAGTTTACCAAAACACTCTATGTCTGAGGACCCTCCAGATCTACTCCTTTACTGTACCTCATAAACACCATTAACAAAAGGCTTGATTAAACAGATATGTTTTCAGCCTAGACTTAAACACTGAGACTGTGTCTGATTCCTGAACACTACTTGGAAGGCTGTTCCATAACTGTGGGGCTTTGTAAGAAAAGGCTCTGCCCCCTGATGTAGCCTTCACTATGCGAGGTACCAGCAGATAGCCTGCACCTTTTGATCTAAGTAGGCATGGCTGGTCATAAAGGACCAGATGTTTGCTCAGGTACTGTGGTGCGAGACCATTCAGTGCTTTAAAGGTCAATAGTAGTATTTTATAATCAATACGAAATTTGATTGGGAGCCAATGCAATGTGGCTAAGACAGGGGTGATGTGGTCATATTTTTTAGTTCTAGTAAAGTTTGCAAATGAACATCTAAATAAGCCTGATGCATTTTGGAAACAAGTCCTGTGGACTGATGAAATCAAAATAGAACTTTTTGGCCACAATGTGCAAAGGTATGTTTGGAGAAAAAAGGGTGCCAATTTCCAGGAAAAGAATACCTCTCCAACTCTGAAGCATGGGTGTGGATCGATCATGCTTTGGGGTTGTGTTGCAGCCAGTGGCACAGGGCACATTTCATTGGTCGAGGGAAGCATGGATTCGAATAAATACCAGCAAATTCTGGAAGCAAACATCACACCATCTGTAAAAAAGTTGAAGTCAAAAAGAGGATGAGTCCTACAATAAGACGATGATCCAAAATACACCTCAAAATCTACAATGGAATACTTCAAGAGGCACAAGCTGAAGGTTTTGCAATGGCCCTCACAGTCCCCTGACCATCATTGAAAATTTGTGGCTGGATCGCAAAAGAGCAGTGCATGCAAGACAGCCCAAGAAACTTGTAGAACTGGAACCTTTTGCAAGGACAAATGTGTGAAAATCCCCCAGGTAAGAACTGAAAGATTATTTGCTGGCTACAAAAAGTGTTTACAAGCTGTGATACTTGCCAAAGGGGGTGTTACTAGGTACTAACCATGCAGGTTGCCCAAACTTTTGCTTCGGGCCCTTTTCCTTTTTTGTCATTTTGAAAATGTAAAAGATGAAAATAAAAAATTGTTTTTGCTTAAAATATAAAGGGAATGAGTCATCTTTAACTTTATGCTTTTTGGAGATCATTTCATCTTCAACTTGCTTAACTGTTCACAGTTACAGCAATTTTGACCAGGGGTGCCCAAACGTTTGCATATCACTGTATATAAAGAAAAAAGCAGTGGACCCAAGACAACCTTGTGGAACACCAAACTTTACTTCGGTATGTCTAAAAAAAATCACCATTTACATCAACATACTGATAGCAATCAGTTAAATAAGTTAGCTGGATCACTACATTTAGCTAAGTACCAGATAACAAGCTTGGCACTAACCAAATAATCAATTTAAACAGACAAGGACAGACTGTAGACCATGTGCTACATCTCTTTAGTTTATCATTTTATACTACAGCAAAGCAGGGTTATATAAAATTATATGATGTGACCAAATAACTACAGTTAGGTCCATAAATATTTGGACAGAGACAACATTTTTTAAATTTTGGTTCTGTACATTACCACAATGAATTTTGAACAAAACAATTCAGATGCAGTTGAAGTTCAGACTTTCAGCTTTAATTCAGTGGGTTGAACAAAATGATTGCATAAAAATGTGAGGAATTAAAGCATTTTTTAAGCACAGTCCCTTCATTTCAGGGGCTCAAAAGTCTCATCTCATTATCTCTAGCCGCTTTATCCTGTTCTACAGGGTCACAGGCAAGTTGGAGCCTATCCCAGCTGACTACGGGCGAAAGGCGGGGTACACCCTGGACAAGTCACCAGGTCATCACAGGGCTGACACATAGACACAGACAACCATTCACACTCACATTCACACCTACGGTCAATTTAGAGTCACCAGTTAACCTAACCTGCATGTCTTTGGACTGTGGGGGAAACCGGAGCACCCAGAGGAAACCCACGCAGACACGGGGAGAACATACAAACTCTGCACAGAAAGGCCCTCGCTGGCCATGGGGCTCGAACCCGGACCTTCTTGCTGTGAGGCGACAGTGCTAACCACTACACCACCGTGCCGCCAGGCTCAAAAGTAATTGGACAAATTAAATAATTGTAAATAAAATGTTCATTTCTTATACTTGGTTGAAAACCCTTTGTTGGCAATGACTGCCTGAAGCCTTGAACTCATGGACATCACCAGACGCTGTGTTTCCTCCTTTTTAATGCTCTGCCAGGCCTTTACTGCAGCGGTTTTCAGTTGCTGTTTGTTTGTGGGCCTTTTCTGTCTGAAGTTTAGTCTTTAACAAATGAAATGCATGCTCAATTGGGTTGAGATCAGGTGACTGACTTGGCCATTCAAGAATATTCTACTTCTTTGCTTTAATAAACTCCTGGGTTGCTTTGGCTTTATGTTTTGGGTCATTGTCCAGCTGTATTATGAAATGCCGACCAATCAGTTTGGCTGCATTTGGCTGGATTTGAGCACACAGTATGTCTCTGAATACCTCAGAATTCATCCGGCTGCTTCTGTCGTGTCACATCGTCAATAAACACTAGTGACCCAGTGCCACTGGCTGCCATGCATGCCCAAGCCATCACACTGCCTCCACCGTGTTTTACAGATGTTGTGGTATGCTTTGGATCATGAGCTGTACCATGCCTTCGCCATACTTTTTTCTTTCCATCATTCTGGTAGAGGTTGATCTTGGTTTCCTCTGTCCAAAGAATGTTCTTCCAGAACTGTATTGGCTTTTTTAGATGTTTTTTAGCAAAGTCCAATCTAGCCTTTTTATTCTTGAGGCTTATGAGTGGCTTGCACCGTGCAGTGAACCCTCTGTATTTACTTTCATGCAGTCTTCTCTTTATGGTAGATTTGGATATTGATACGCCTACTTCCTGGAGAGTGTTGTTCACTTGGTTGGCTGTTGTGAAGGGGTTTCTCTTCACCATGGAAATTATTCTGCGATTATCCACCACTGTTGTCTTCTGTGGGTGTCCAGGTCTTTTTGCACTGATGAGTTCACCAGTTCTTTCTTTCTTTCTTTCTTTCTTTCTTTCTTTCTCTCTCTCTCTCTCTCTCTCTCTCTCAGGATGTACCAAACTGTAGATTTTGCCACTCCTAATATTGTAGCAATTTCTTGGATGGGTTTTTTTCTGTTTTTGCAGCTTAAGGATGGCTTGTTTCACCTGCATGGAGAGCTCCTTTGACCGCATGTTTTCTTCACAGCAAAATCTTCCAAATGCAAGCACCACATCTCAAATCAACTCCAGGCCTTTTATCTGCTTAATTGAGAATGACATAACAAAGGAATTGCCCACACCTGCCCATGAAATAGCCTTTGAGTCAATTGTCCAATTACTTTTGGTCCCTTTAAAAACAGGGTGGCACATGTTAAGGAGCTGAAACTCCTAAACCCTTCATCCAGTTTTAATGTGGATACCCTCAAATGAAAGCTGAAAGTCTGGACTTTATGCCATTATATAACTATAACTTGAATATGTTTCAGTAAACAGGTAAAAAAAGAAAATTTGTGTCAGTGTCCAAATATATATGGACCTATCTGTATATATGCAACTTCAGGAGGTCCCTAAATGTATAAAAACTTAAATGATTGTCCCAGATTACCCAAAGCATGCTGGCCCACATTCTCAATCATATTTGATAAAGTGGGACATTTGAAAAATATTTTGAAAAAAGAAACTAACACATTTTCAACACTTTAATGCTTGAAATGTGTTGCTTGAGTAGATCACAAACATAATTTGATAACAATTAGGATGAATCCTCCTGATTTTTTCCCCCTCAAACAGTCAAAAAAGTGGTGGACTTGTGTAATTTAAAAAGTCACAGTTGCATGCAGTTTCGAGAAAACAAGTGTGTTACAATTTTCAGCTTTTCCATACAGATTTATTTTATAAACCAGCTATTTAGATATTACACACTCCTTTAAATGCGTACAATATATTTTGGCTATTTACAAAACATTTTGCTAATTATTGGAGTCATATAGGCTTTTATTCAGAGACTTTTCACTGAAGAAACACATTTGATTCGATTGAGATGTTATTTGTTGGCTTATTGAGTTTGTGATGTTTTGCCTAAACCCATTTAATTCAAGTGGTTAGTGAAACAGACTAATAATAAGAACTCAATCATTTAAAAAGTGTTAATAAAGGTGGGTTGTGAATTTCCACTAATTAAAAAAAAGGTTATGCTTCATGGACCCCTGTGGGAAACCATTGAAACATTCAGATACTCAGTTGAAAGACAGTTAATGACTTTTCATGCTACTGTCATGTTATAAACTGCCACAACTACACCCCTGATAAAGCAGGATATGAAAAATCTACAATGGATTCTTTGTGGAGGCAACACCAGGGAAGCAAAGTTTCAGTGATAATATTTGTTCATATGTTTAAACATACAGTGCTTTGGAAAAGTATTCAGCCCCTTGGAATTGATCAGTGCTGAGTTCCCCAAAAGCATTGTAGCACAACGATCATCATTAAATGGTAGTGCAACCAGCACAATGAACACTCTCTCCTAGTTAGGATGTTCTTGTGTTAAGAGGCTTTTGGGAAATCCACCACAGATTTGCTTGTAGAACAAGTGATAATAAAGTGAACTTCTGGTCCTTTATGACCTGCAACACCTACTTAGATCAAAAGGTGCAAGCTATCTGCTGGTACCTCGTATTGTGAAGGCTACATCAGGGGGCAGAGCCTTTTCTAACAAAGCTGCTAAGTTATGGAACAGCCTTCCAAGTAGTGTTTGGACCCCAGACACAGTCTCAGTGTTTAAGTTTAGGCTGAAAACATATCTGTTTAGGCAAGCCTTTTGTTAATATTTTTTTCATTAGGTAAAGGAGTAGATCTGGAGCATCATCAGGCATAGAGTGTTTTGGTAAACTGGGATGTATGAATCCTGCCCCCCACTCTCACACGTTCACTTGGATTTGTTGACGGTGTAGTGGCTGGCTGCTTTATGTCCCAGGGCTCCCTCATAACTGTGTTACTTTCTGGCTCTCCCTTTTAGTTATGCTGTTATAGTTAGTCTTGCTGGAGTCCCTGTTTGTACTCAGTGCAAGCAGTATACTGTTCTTAACCATCAGGTGACACTGGACATACCCAACAACCTGTGGTCCCCCCCCCCCCCGTCTCTTTCCTCTGTCTGTCCCTCTTTGTTGAATTATTTTGAATTTATTTTTTTTCGAACATGTATAAAAAAATGTATGTAACTATTTGTACATACAAAAGAAAGAAAACAAGAAAGTGACATAAAGAGCTAAGACATTACAATACACCGCACATTGTTCGAAAAAGGAGTGGGAAGAAGTACAATACTTTTTTAATTTCCCACCCCTTTTTAACTACCCCGAAATCCAAACTTCATTAATACACCTATAAAAATATATACCATATATACACTTCATGAATATCTACATAAATATCTCATCTCATCTCATTATCTCTAGCCGCTTTATCCTGTTCTACAGGGTTGCAGGCAAGCTGGAGCCTATCCCAGCTGACTACGGGTGAAAGGCGGGGTACACCCTGGACAAGTCGCCAGGTCATCACAGGGCTGACACATAAACACAGACAACCATTCACACTCACACCTACGGTCAATTTAGAGTCACCAGTTAACCTAACCTGCATGTCTTTGGACTGTGGGGGGAAACCAGAGCACCCGGAGGAAACCCATGCGGACATGGGGAGAACATGCAAACTCCGCACAGAAAGACCCTCGCTGGCCACGGGGCTCGAACCCAGAACCTTCTTGCTGTGAGGCGACAGCGCTAACCACTACACCACCGTGCCACCCCCTACATAAATATATAATTACAAAAATAAATATATACTACATACCATATATATACACACTTCATAAATATCTATATAAATATTTAATTACAAAAATAAATATATACTACATTCCATATATACACTTCACAAATATCTATATAAATATATAATTACAAAAATATATATACTATATACCATATATACACTTCATAAATATCTATATAAATATATAATTACAAAAATAAATATCTACTACTTACCTATCCCTGTAAATATGAATATATAAACTATCCCCATAAATAAATATATACCATATATACCATATACTAAGTTAGTTCTAATATAACAATCAACCCTATTCTATTTATCCCTCATCATCCTCTGTTAACATACTTCCTCTTCTATATACTTGCTTAAAAATATTTTTTGTCCCTTTTTTTAAACAGATTTATATTTGCACTGTTTTATTTCTGTCTCCAGTCTGTTCCATAAAGTCACCCCACAGCTTGATATGCACATGTTTTTCATATTTGTTCGAACCTTTGTTTTTTTTTAAATTTAGGTCTCCCCTTAGATTATATCTCCCCTCTCTCTCACTAAACATTCCTTGTATATTTTTTGGCAATAGATTATTTCTCGCTTTATACATTATTTGTGCTGTTCTGAATTTGACCAGATCCATAAATTTCAACGTGTGTGATTTTATGAATAGTGGGTTTGTGTGATCTTTGTTTCCTGTTTTGTTTATTGTCCTTATTGCTCTTTTCTGTATTGTACATATCGGCTGCAGAGTGGTTTTGTAGGTGTTTCCCCAGACTTTGACACAGTAAGTCAGATATGGCAAAAATAATGAGTAATATAGAGTATGCAAAGATTTGCAATCAAGAATATATTTTGTTTTCCACAGAATTGCCGAGCACTTTGACAGTTTTGCTCGTACGTATCCTACATGAGGTTTCCAGCAGACTTTATGATCCAAAATCACACCAAGAAATTTAATTTCCTGTACCATTTCTATCTTAGTATTGTCTATTATCAATTCTACATTACAATCTATTTTGTGTCTCCCAAACAACATGATCTTTGTTTTGCTTAGATTTAATGATAATTTATTTTTGTCAAACCATAGTTTTAGTTTATTTATTTCAGTTGTGATTGTCTCTAAAGTCTGCTGCAAATTCTCACCGGAACAAAAAATATTGGTGTCATCTGCAAACAAAACAAATTTCAGTACTCGCAAAATTCTACATATGTCATTAATATAGAATATGAATAATTTCGGACCTAATATTGACCCCTGTGGTACCCCGCATGTAATGTTCATGAAATCAGATTTATGGTCACCTATCTGCACAAACTGTTGCCTGTTTCTTAGATAGCTTGACAGCCAGCTCCACCCAACTCCTCTAACACCACACTTTTCTAGTTTACTTAATTCTAATTCTTAATTACATGTGTAGCAGAGGCCAGGGAATTTGTAACAATCGACTACGCCACCTGAGGGAGGTTCACCTCAGGCCAACTACTAACCCCCTTTTTTTTTTACTTCAATAGACACCCAGGTTTGTTCACACTTCAAGGAAGAGACACGAGTTCCACAAAAAACAATTTATTAATTATTTTCAATCAGTTTTTAAATTCAAACACACATGCACTTAAAATCTTGGGAGACTGTGGTAATCCACACAGACACAGTTGGGGTTCTCTACCCCTTTACCAAATACAATACAAAAAAAAAAGAAAAAAGAACATTACTTAGGGCGGCTGCAACACCCACCTACATACAAAACAGGTAGCTACACTGCTTATCGAAAGCCTGTGCAAAGGTTAGAAGGTAATTGGGGGCAGGGCTGAGGCTTACCATGGCAATCAGAGTGAAAGAAAAAGGAATCCCAGAATACACACCACTCTCAAAAGAAATAAACACAAAAAGAATAAAATAAACACCCGTCATGCGGCACAGCAAGAAAAGTGAAAAGGGGTCCACCACCGCAAAATCTGCCTGCTGGTTGCCTAGGCCCAACCACACCTGTCCAAAAAAATATAAAAGAGAAAAAGAGCTTAAAACACAGGATTTAACACAGTGCATACAATGTCAATACAAAACCAACTGGCACAGTACAAACTACTTAGCTTAACTATGGCGAAGCTGCTTGCAAAGACACTCCAGCCCACCATAGGGGTGCAGACACCCTTATTAAAAGAATGGGGTGAACGACTGTCAGTCAACCACAAACACTCACACACACACACCAACACACACACACACACACACACACACACACACACACAAACAAACGTGCACACGCGCACCAATACACCAAACAAACAAGACAAACAAAAAAAAGAACAAACGTTATTACATACAATCTCATACAGCCATTAAATCAAAACATGCGTGACTGACAGTCTTCTGGCATCAGTAAAACTCAAAGGGCAATACGACCCATCCACATCAATGAAAGGCAGCAAACAAAATGGGACTACAATCCAACCCCAACAAAACAGCAGCCTGGGGTGGTGTGGAGTTGCCCTAGACGCTGGCCACTGCCCGCCCTGTAAACATTGAGTACAAACCGATTGTTACTAATACTACTATACTGACACGGAATGTTACAAACATCCATATATTATATATACATACCGAGTGATTAAATGCCACATATTTGGTCTTGTTCTGAACCAATGATGGTGCAAGAAAATCTCCGTAGTGAAGCTAAAATAATAAAAACACAGTTTAACCCAAGCCTACGGATATAAAATACTGACGGTGCATGATAATAAAATCAATTAACCTACCTCGCAAATGCTTCAGCCCACAATGACTTAAATGCCCCAACAACAGCAACAAGTTAAACTACGAGCAATCATGGCAGGAAAGACAATGTGAGCATAAACACTCGTTTGTAGCGAGGAGCACCAGCTAGTGCGTACCCCACGCCACCAACTCAACCCCCAGACTGTCGGAAGTAACGCAGAAGGAAGCAACAGGGCTACCAAGGACTCAATCCAGTCTAGTTATAACCAAATAAAAGCCCGCCCCGTAATTTAAGTGAACCTGTTCCTCCAATCCAGGCAGATCCCAGGGGAATTGCGGAGTAGGACGCAATTCCACCTGCTACATTCTACCCCCCCTTTTTAAATCGTCGCCCCGACGATGACCCACAAACCAGAGGGGCCATAGGTGCCAAATAGTTCATAATAACATCGGCTAATAACATCCATCCCAAAAACCCCCGAAATAGCAACTGGACCCCCAGACAGGTCCTTCATGACCAAACTACCACAACGGGGAATGACTTTTCCACAGAAAGCCACATCTGATTCCAAATAACCGATATAAGAGATGACAAGGCCATTGACGGCCTTCAGCTGGAGCCAGTGGCAAGAGTGGAAACGATCTTGGCCCCACGGCTCAAACTGTTATAAAAAGAAACCTTCAGTAACTGTAGACACCATGGATCCAGTGTCTAGAAGGCATAAAACATTGACCCCTCCTATAGACACATCAATATAGGGGCAAATGACACTGTAATACTCTCCTCTGCTACGGGAGGGTTTAAACTAGATACAGCTGCCAAGACAAAGGGCCCCGGGGCGCCATAAAATAAGGAACACCAAGGTCCGGTGCAGGGTGAAGTGGCGCTACCACGGAGGACAACAGCAAAATATCCTCCTCACCAGGAGGATCATCCTCCGGTATAGCAGCAACCGAGGCCGGGGTTGAGTTTCTTCAGGCTGCTGTTTTGTTGCTGCACAAAAACAAAAAAAACCCAAACACTGCACCCCCAATATTTCGTTTGAGCTCTCAATCCATATAAAAAATAAACAAAATGGAAAACAAACAAAAAAACTCCACGTCTCTGCCTACAAGAAGTGTGATCCTGCTGACTACGCCAAAATGTAGCAGAGGCCAGGGAATTTGTAACAATCGACTATGCCACCTGAGGGAGGTTCACCTCAGGCCAACTACTAACCTCTTTGTTTTTTTACTTCAATAGACACCCAGGTTCGTTCACACTTCAAGGAAGAGACGCGAGTTCCACAAAAAACAATTTATTAATTCTTTTCAATCAGTTTTTAAATTCAGACACACATGCACTTAAAATCTTGGGAGACTGTGGTAATCCACACAGACACAGTTGGGGTTCTCTACCCCTTTACCAAATACAATACAAAAAAAAAAGAAAAAAGAACATTACTTAGGGCGGCTGCAACACCCACCTACATACAAAACAGGTAGCTACACTGCTTATCGAAAGCCTGTGCAAAGGTTAGAAGGTAATTGGGGGCGGGGCTGAGGCTTACCACGGCAATCAGAGCGAAAGAAAAAGGAATCCCAGAATACACACCACTCTCAAAAGAAATAAACACAAAAAGAATAAAATAAACACCTGTCATGCGGCACAGCAAGAAAAGTGAAAAGGGGTCCACCACCGCAAGATCTGCCTGCCGGTTGCCTAGGCCCAACCACACCTGTCCAAAAAAATATAAAAGAGAAAAAGAGCTTAAAACACAGGATTTAACACAGTGCATACAATGTCAATACAAACCCAACTGGCACAGTACAAACTACTTAGTTTAACTATGGTGAAGCTGCTTGCAAAGACACTCCAGCCCGCCGTAGGGGTGCAGACACCCTTATTAAAAGAATGGGGTGAACAACTGTCAGTCAACCACAAACACTCACACACACACACACCAACACACACACACACACACAAACAAACGTGCACACGCGCACCAATACACCAAACAAACAAGACAAACAAAAAAAAGAACAAATGTTGTTACATACAATCTCATGCAGCCATTAAATCAAAACATGCATGACTGACAGTCTTCTGGCATCAGTAGAACTCAAAGGGCAATACAACCCATCCACATCAATGAAAGGCAGCAAACAAAAATCCAATCCAGGCAGATCCCAGGGGAATTGCGGAGTAGGACGCAATTCCACCTGCTACACATGTCAATCCTGAGACACCAGTGGTGCAGACCTCGTCTGCTCCTCTGACCTGCCTGATCCATCCAGATGCCCTATGTTTGTTTGGAGGATGGTCCCATATGGACAGTCAAAAGTCGCACTTGGAAGATGGCTCTGGACACGTACAGTAATGCATATCTGGCTGAGGACTACATTTGACATGCTAAATTTAGGACTGCAGCTGTCATGAACAGTTTTGCACTCAAGTTTCCATCCATGAACAGTTTATAATGTCAACAAAACATATTTCATGTTACAACTATAATGATTTTCCTGGTTAAACAGTTGTACTTTGTGACTATATAGAACACCACTATAGAATCAAATTATTTTGTAATCATGCTATCTGTTATCACCCAAATGAGGATAGGTTCCTTTTTGAGTCTGGTTCCTCTCAAGGTTTCTTCCTCATGTCATCTGAGGGAGTTTTTCCTTGGCATCATCACCACAAGCTTGCTTATTGGGGATAAATTAAGGATAAAATTAGTTCATGTTTCCATCCATCCATTTTCTGTAACCGCTTATCCTGTTCTACAGGGTTGCAAGTAAGCTGGAACCTATCCCAGCTGACTATGGGCGAGAGGTAGGGCACACCCTGGACAAGTCGCCAGGTCATTGCAGCAAGTTCACTTTTAAAGTCTTTAATTTTCTGTAAAGCTGCTTTGTGACAATGTCTGTTGTTAAAAGCACAATACAAATAAACTTGACTTGACTTAAATTCTTCCAATTTATTTCGCTTGGATTCACAAATTACTTTTCTCACTATTTTCCATTATTTTGTGATGTTTTGAAGTTCATGAGATGCTTTAAGTCCTCAGATATGTTTTTGTTTACTGTTTAATCATGTTCACCATATTGTAAACTATTGCATATATAATATACGTAATACCCAGGTCTTTAAAGGTGTTTCTGTGGACGTTTGTCAATGATTTACCTGGAAGAGAAGAGGAGGGAGGATTGAGCATCTAGCAGCTGTGGTTTGTTTACACCCAATACTAAAACTTGTAGCATCTTAGCAACTATTGTGAAGACGCATACAAAAAGCTCAGAAATTCCTACTTGCCTGGACAGAAACGATACAGAATTTATCTTGTGGTGTCTTGATCCCCAGAACTTTAACCCATCCACACGTAAAAAGTTGTATGCCTCCATGTTCTTTCAGCTTTTCATCTGTTTGTCAGTGTAGAACGATGTCCGTAGCACCAGGTAGTTTGAGATGTCAGGGAACTCAACAGATGGATAATTTTCCAACTCATAGGAAAAATCCTTCTTTGTTAACGTGTAAGGAACCATTGAGTGGTTTCTATATCCACTTCTGCATGTACTTCTTGATTTTAATAAGTTGCTCGTTTGCTGTACGCAAACATGGCAGTAAATTCTTCTGTTAATTGATCAGACTCCACTTTTGGATTATTAATCCCTTTTGACTGAGAATGCCCTGCATGCATGATTTTATGTTGGTTTCTGGCACATTCATACAGTTTTAAATACAATACCTACAACAGTTTAAGTTTGTTTTTATTGTATTTATTTAATTCCTGGGCTCCCATCTGTAACAGGGAGTGATGTTGCATTCCATTTAGACACTTTATGATAGATTATTAGATTCTAATAGAATAGATGAGCCAAAATAATTGGGGATCTTTTCTAATGGGCCCCAATTCATTACAAGTATGAATAAGTGGGCCTTAAAGTTGCAAAGGTTGGGGGCGTCGTGGCTCAGGTGGTTGGGGCGCCGTGCCGTGAATGCGGGCGACCCGGGTTCGGTTCCGGCCCGGGGTCGTTTCCCGATCCCTTCCCGTCTCTCTCTCTCCCGCTCGTTTCCTGTCTCTACACTGTCCTATCCAATAAAGGTGCAAAAAGCCCAAAAAAATATCTAAAAAAAAAAAAAAGTTGCAAAGGTTGAGAACCCCTGCCCTAAATTACCTAAATAGGATTATGATGAACCGCATGAAATAAAAATTTCCTATGGCTCTATGAGACCAACAAATGTGTCATCTCTTCTTGACTCTGTGTCACTTGATATAGCCTATCGTTAATCACTGCAAAATATGGGCAGGAAAGTGCAACGTTATGCTGGAGGTTTTAACCATCAATTACTCTCACTTGGTCAAAAGCACGTCTCAGAGTCTTGTCTTGTGTCTGCTCCAGCGGGAAATCCTCAAGAGGATTCCTCAGAGGGAGAGGAGGGGTGGCCAAACTGTGGACCTGCAATCACAGACAAAATGGAGAATGGTTTCTGTGTGCTCTCTCGGATTTTGGTGATATAACCCTATCAAAATTAACCAACCAATAGAACATGAGGTATGACATTGACCAATGAAATCATCACTGCTTCCTTGGGTGCATTTGCTTTACTTACGGTTGGGTTACTGTTTAACAGGGTTAAAGTAGAAAAGACTTTCAATATGTAAATTGTGCATGAATAATTACTCAAACTTCCACTGGAAAAAAACAAGTTGATTACTGATTATTTAGCGTATCAGATCACGTGACACCATTCCACAATTATCAACACCTTTGTCCACAGTTATCAACACCGTTCCACAATTATCAATATTCAGATGATTATTTATTTTTAAAAAATAATCGGCATGTGGTATTAAGTTAACAAAACATAGGTTTTATATAAAATTTGTTTTACATAGACTTATATTTAGTACAAAATATATTTTATATAAATATATCAATGTCGGTGCTTACGTAAATGAGGAAGTAATTCTGATGTTTGTAAACAAATTAACTGATCATGTTTCACCTGTGTCGGAAAATCTTTTTACTCCACTTTCTACCCACTTTCTAAGTATTTTTGTCGATCACACTTTGTTAATCATTTGTTGTTGTTTGTATTAATCTCTAGTTTTGTAGTTTACCTGTAAATATCAACAGGCGATTGATATTGTAACTCAATTGTGCTCTGAGTGTGTGTGCGTGCGTTCACTGCTTCAGATGGGTTAAATGCAGAGGATGAATTTCACTGTGCTTGAAGTGTGCATGTGACAAATAAAGGTTGTGACCACATGAACATCCAGGTCAAAGGTCGCAAGTCATTCCTCGAACCAAAATATAAAATGTCTACCGATATTGTAATATGTGGTAGATATTTACAACAAACTGCGAAAAAAAAAATTCTGAATGGAATAGAAAAATCTGAATATTTCAAGCATGTAATGTTTTATATGCTAGGAATTTAATTCTGGTCTAATTCTATTTATTGCAATCGGATTCCAAATATTCTATAAGCATTCCATTCTGTAATAAATCAGAAAAAATATTATAAATCACAGCACCTTTATTGTTTTAAAGTACTTCAGCTACTTCAACAATGTTACACAAAGATCGATATGTAACAGTTGTAAATGTCACTTAATTCCACAGGGTGCTGATAATGGTGGACACCGGTGAAAGTAATCACTATTATTGACACCTCACGTGACTTCTCAAATGCACTTTTAGATACAAAATGGCGACTGTCAAATGAAAGAGTAAGAAACAAAGTAGGTTTCAACAAGGATATCATTAAATATTGGTGAATTTGATAAGTAAAAACATGTCCATGATCTTCCCCCATGCTTACCTGTGATGATAGCATCTGGGTTTACCTCAAATTGCTGATCGTGCTAAAAAAAAATTCCATCTCAGGTAACGAGCCATGTCATCAGACAACAAGATCAAAGGGCGGGGGGGGGGGGGGTCTTCTGATTGATTAATTAACCAATAATAACTGTTGTAACTGAAACTCACCTTTATAAAATTGTTTTTTTTTAAATTGGTAAATGATGGCACGGTGGTGTAGTGGTTAGCGCTGTTGCCTCACAGCAAGAAGGTCCGAGTTCGAGCCCCGTGGCCGGCGAGGGCCTTTCTGTGTGGAGTTTGCATGTTCTCCCCGTGTCCGCGTGGGTTTCCTCCGGGTGCTCCGGTTTCCCCCACAGTCCAAAGACATGCAGGTTAGGTTAATTGGTGGCTCTAAATTGACCGTAGGTGTGAATGTGAGTGTGAATGGTTGTCTGTGTCTATGTGTCAGCCCTATGATGACCTGGCGACTTGTCCAGGGTGTACCCCGCCTTTCGCCCATAGTCAGCTGGGATAGGCTCCAGCTTGCCTGCGACCCTGTAGAACAGGATAAAGCGGCTAGAGATAATGAGATGAGAAATTGGTAAATCTGAAAAGGTGTCGATAATTATGGACTGTCAATAATTGTAGCTGCCGCTCTAGTTTACTTTAGCTTAAAGAAATTGTTGCCACAATTTATCAATCCACTACACCTGTCTTTTTCTCCTTCGTTTTCCTCTTTTATTGTTTTACATGATTTTATTTTCATCAAGCTTTACCTATTTATTTGTGTCTTTCAATTGAATTTATGGTCATTGTGTGCATATTACTGCTTGTATGTTGAGGCCTTTATTTCAACAAAAGTCTGCAAGTAAAATTAGCTAAATAAACCACACTCTGCACAATCTGAACTCATGTAGGTCCCAGTAAACTCAGGAATCCTGAAGAATGAGGAAGGAGGTGGTCCATCCTCACAGTCCCCCCCCCCAACACACACACACACACACACACACACACACATACATACATCTCATCGTTCATTAACACTGAACTCAGGGACCGCACATCTCACTTTACCTCGCTCATTTGTACTATTCCACACTACCTCACCTTAACAGCTGCTAGTTTGTTTATACTACTTATTTCATGTTTACCTGCTATACCTCAAGTGCCCTTGACTGTTTGTTTATTTGCACCAATTTACGTGTGTGTGTGTGTATGTATGTACTGTATATATGAGTGTTTAGTCTACGTCTGGTCCTTATCTAGAGTGTTTATACTGTTTATATTGTTTGAGTGTTTAGTCTGTCTAGTTCTTATCTAGTGTTTATACTGTTTATATTGTCTGTTTGAGTGTTTAGTCTCTGTCTAGTTCTTATCTAGTGTTAACACTGTTTATATTGTCTGAGTGTTTAGTCTATGTCTAGTTCTTATCTAGTGTTTATACTGTTTATATTGTTTGTTTGAGTGTTTAGTCTATGTCTAGTTCTTATCTAGAGTGTTTATACTGTTTATATTGTTTGTTTTTTCAATTATTCTATTTTTATTTATTGCATTGCCTGTTTGCACCGTGGGTCAGAGAGGACTGAAATTTCATCTGTGCTGTATGTCGAGCATGTATAGCATATTTGACAATAAAGTTGACTTGACTTGACTTTTGGTTATAGGGAAACTTCCAACTGGTTATTGTCATCAGTGTCAAGTAAAGGAGACAGTGGAGCAGGTCCTGATTTCATGCAGGAAATATGAAGAGGAAAGAAGGGCCATGATTACAGAAACTAGGATGAGTGGAGAACAGGATTAAAGATGTACTTGGGTGTGGGGACTCGTTGAAGGGGAGAAAATTTTATATTTAGGTTTTGAATAATGGATACCAACTGCCGTAAAACCACTGAGCTCTATATAAAATATGGAGAGCTCATAGGCTCTTCAGAGTGAAGCCAGCTGGCCGCCATGTTACCACTCCCATCACAGAGCGGAACTGTCATTTAGACTACTGGAAGCTACACAAAATTGGTCAAGTTATTTATGTAGTTCGTGAGAAAAGTTGGAAGAAAAATGTACAGCAGTGAACTGTACAAATAGTCAGGTCAAAGGTTGTGGACGGACATTTCACCTGTTTGTGTGTGTATATATAAAGGATGAAGAAATATATGAAAGAGAAAGGTACACTGTATAAGAGAAAAACTGAAATAATCTCCGTAAAAATAAATATAGTAGTAAAAAAAAAAGCCATTCAAAAAAAAAAAGGATAAGAGACTGAACTGGAAAAGGAAAAAAACAATAAGGATCTGTATTTATAGGAATATCCTTACAAATTGTAACAATATGTAAGGAATGTGGGTAAAGTTGAGAAAATAAGAGGAGGTAATGAAAGAGGGAAAAAGTCAGGAGATCCTTTTCTTGGGGCAAATTTGATGGATACTACGGTTTAACACACAAGCCAAATACACGCGATGGGAGTGGTAATATGGCGGCCAGATGGCTTCACTCGTCTCTACAGCGGGGACTAGGCTATGAGCTCTCCAGATTTTATATAGAGCTCAGTGCGTAAAACTCCAAAGACGACGACGAAGAAGAAGACTGAACTCCAATTCATTTTAGCATTAGGTTAAAGTTGAAGTGTCATACCTACATTGGAAACAGCACTGGTCTGAGGTTATAATATTTCTTTAAATGTTCACAACTGCTGTTTATTGAAGAAGAGCATGTTCTGTGGTTTAGGGTTAATATGAAAGGAAGAGGTTTTCATGAATTCCGCCGCGATCACTGCGATTAATCCTGACTGCTGTGGAGGGTTCGATAAAGTGGACTTTAGCAAGGTATACACACGCAGAGAGAGAGAGAGAGAGAGAGCTTTGTCAAAAACATGTGTTCGAACTGCCATATTTCTGTCAAGTGATATAACGTGTGGCCTTAAAATCCCCGGAATGTCAAAATACTCCTTTGTAGTAGTAAAGATATGAATTCTGTTACTCTGATCATATAAAAGTCCCCTTGTTTGACCTGCTCCTCTGATTTTGCCTTGAATCTTTCTCCTGGTTGTTGATGTTTGTGCTGGTGTAGTGATGATCAGACTCACTTTTTTTTTAAACAAAATATGGTTCTTGAAGCAGTAGATATCTGAAAGACTGCTTTGTACTCAGAGAGGATAATGTTACAGGTTTTATTTCCAAGTTCCTGTGGATAAGAGTAAATGCTGTAAGGGTAAATATTGTTATGAAATGGGGAGAAAATGGTCCAGGAATATGTTTTCAGTCGTAGTCTAATAAGACAGTAATTCTCAGGCTTAATTTTTTTAGTGGTAACACAACCTACTATGACAAAGTCATTTTATTATTGAGTTATTATTTCTTACTTTATTAGTCATTAATCTGACTTAAACCCTTGAATTGAATGGGTTAAATCCTTTGAATTTCCATGGAATCTCTTACAGCAGTTAAATACATTCCTGGCTAAAGTGTAAGAACCCCAGTCTAAGTTACACGTTTGTGGGAGTGTTTTTCGAAATGCTAGGTCAATATGCTCTTTTTCACTAAACATAAACTGTTCATTCAACAAAATGTGGGTGAATAACTCAATAAGCTTACAAGTGTGATGTGTAAAGTTGAGTTTTAGAGCTTTGTTGTGACACTTTCTCTAAGTCAAACTTGACACCAATGGAGTTGTTGGGGATGGCTCTGCGGTCAAAATGTCTAGCCTTCCTTGTTACTAATTTGTCTCATCTCATCTCATTATCTCTAGCCGCTTTATCCTGTTCTACAGGGTCGCAGGCAAGCTGGAGCCTACAGTGGTGCTTGAAAGTTTGTGAACCCTTTAGAATTTTCTATATTTCTGCATAAATATGACCTAAAACATCAGATTTTCACACAAGTCCTAAAAGTAGATAAAGAGAACCCAGTTAAACAAATGAGACAAAAATATTATACTTGGTCATTTATTTATTGAGGAAAATGATCCAATATTACATATCTGTGAGCGGCAAAAGTATGTGAACCTCTAGGATTAGCAGTTAATTTGAAGGTGAAGTTAGAGTCAGGTGTTTTCAATCAATGGGATGACAATCAGGTGTGAGTGGGCACCCTGTTTTATTTAAAGAACAGGGATCTATCAAAGTCTGATCTTCACAACACATGTTTGTGGAAGTGTATCATGGCATGAACAAAGGAGATTTCTGAGGACCTCAGAAGAAGCGTTGTTGATGCTCATCAGACTGGAAAAGGTTACAAAACCATCTCTAAAGAGTTTGGACTCCACCAATCCACAGTCAGACAGATTGTGTAGAAATGGAGGAAATTCAAGACCATTGTTACCCTCCTCAGGAGTGGTCGACCAACAAAGATCACTCCAAGAGCAAGGCGTGTAATAGTCGGCGAGGTCACAAAGGACCCCAGGGTAACTTTTAAGCAACTGAAGGCCTCTCTCACATTGGCTAATGTTTATGAGTCCACCATCAGGAGAACACTGAACAACAATGGTGTGCATGGCAGGGTTGCAAGGAGAAAGCCGCTGCTCTCCAAAAAGGACATTTCTGCTCGTCTGCAGTTTGCTAAAGATCACGTGGACAAGCCAGAAGGCTATTGGAACAATGTTTTGTGGACGGATGAGACCAAAATAGAACTTTTTGGTTTAAATGAGAAGTGTTATGTTTGGAGAAAGAAAAATGCTGCATTCCAGCATAAGAACCTTATCCCATCTGTGAAACATGGTGGTGGTAGTATCATGGTTTGGCCCTGTTTTGATGCATCTGGGCCAGGACGGCTTGCCATCATTGATGGAACAATGAATTCTGAATTATACCAGTGAATTGGAAAGGAAAATATCAGGACATCTGTCCATGAACTGAATCTCAAGAGAAGGTGGGTCATGCAGCAAGACAACGACTCGAAGCACACAAGTCGTTCTACCAAAGAATGGTTAAAGAAGAATATACTTAATGTTTTGGAATGGCCAAGTCAAAGTCCTGACCTTAATCCAATCAAAATGTTGTGGAAGGACCTGAAGCGAGCAGTTCACGTGAGGAAACCCACCAACATCCCAGAGTTGAAGCTGTTCTGTACGGAGGAATGGGCTAAAATTCCTCCAAGCCGGTGTGCAGGACTGATCAACAGTTACAGCAAACGTTTAGTTGCAGTTATTGCTGCACAAGGGGGTCACACCAGATACTGAAAGCAAAGGTTCACATACTTTTGCCACTCACAGATATGTAATATTGGATCATTTTCCTCAATAAATAAACGACCAAGTATAATATTTTTGTCTCATTTGTTTAACTGGGTTCTCTTTATTTACTTTTAGGACTTGTGTGAAAATCTGATGATGTTTTAGGTCATATTTATGCAGAAATATAGAAAATTCTAAAGGGTTCACAAACTTTCAAGCACCACTGTATCCCAGCTGACTACAGGCGAAAGGCAGGGTACACCCTGGACAAGTCGCCAGGTCATCACAGGGCTGACACATAGACACAGACAACCATTCACACACACGGTCAATTTAGAGTCACCAGTTAACCTAACCTGCATGTCTTTGGACTGTGGGGGAAACCGGAGCACCCGGAGGAAACCCACGTGGACAACATGCAAACTCCACGCAGAAAGGCCCTCGCCAGCCACGGGGCTCGAACCCGGACCTTCTTACTGTGAGGCGACAGCGCTAACCACTACACCACCGTGCTGCCCGTTACTAATTTGTATGCCTGAAATATCCTTAAAACATTCTTCAAACAAGAAGGAAACTATTGAAGAAAAACTGGACATTTGACTTTGCTGTGACCTTGATGCTGTTTGAATCAATTCCAAAATTTGAATCAGTTCATCTGCTGATTATGGTGAACGTTCCAAAAAATCCGACAGACATTCAACCACCTGTTCTTGAGATATTGTGCTAATGAGAATCCTGGACAAATGGACAAATCTGACAACTGCAAAAAACAAAATAGTGCTTGTGTGCAGCTGCCTTGAGACACATGACACAGGTGAACTGATCTTTTCTTCTGTTTCTTATTTATTTCAGGCAGACATGTCGGTGTTGCACGAGGTAACGAAGCACATTGATTTGAAAGAGCCCAGTTTCTGCATAGCTGTTATCTCCATCATGTTCAACCCATTCTTCTGGAATGTGGTGAGCTCAGCACTTGGGCAGAGAGTAGTGTGTGGCTGTAATTCACAACTTATCTGCAGAATACTGAATGTGAAATAATATGAATTTGAATTTACTGTGCTTTTCTGCTGTAAATATCAAACGTATAGCAGTATAATTTGCAGTTTCTCTCTAACAGTAATTGTTAGTTAGAGCACACTAGTGAATTTTACAGAACTTTATTTATTATATAGAATTACACAGAAACGGGATTCCCGAGTGGCACAACCAAAAAGCATTTGTCCTATCAACATCACCTGGAGATCACAAGTTCAAATTCTGATATTGCCACAGGGAAAAATCAGGGAGCCCAAGAGAGCAAAATTGGCCACCCTTTCAGGGAGGGGTGGTATACTCTCTCCTCTATCAGTCATAAGTGACACTCACTACGTTTACATGCACATCCAAATCGAGCTATTGTCAGTAATCGAGCAAAGGGTCCCAGCAGGGGTGCCAGAGAAATCCAATCCTACATGCACAGTGTTTAAATCGAGCTATTGTTATGAGGTGCATTGTGCACCCGAGCCACAGGTGGCACTACACGCCCCATCGTGTTGGTACACTTCCGGTTGTCGTCATGAAGAAGAGCTATTCAAGAGTATAAACCAGGGGTCTTCAATCCTATCCGCAAAGGGCCGGTGTAGCTGCAGGCTTTCATTACAGCCAAATTGGAGGCTCACTTGATTGTTGACTGGAGACGAGGGTGAAATGATTAAACAAGTGAAATCAGGTGTAGCTCCTGCTTGGTTGGAATGAAAGCCTGCAGCCACACTGGCCCTTTGTGGATAGGATTGAAGACCCCTGGTATAAACAAAGGGACTACAGGCGGAAATTAGCATGTACTGCTATAACCTGGTACAGACATCTGTCCTTACCACAAGGATAATGTTTAATTTGTACACTGTCCCTTTTAAAAATAAAATAAACTCAACTCTAAGAAGAGTGTTTGTAGTTTGTATGTACGAACAGAAGTGTTCCTAATAAAGTGGGCGGCTAAGGTGAAGTGTCATGCCGACCGAGGCTGTTTTTTTTTTTTCCTGACCAAGGCTGTTGTGTTTCCCGCTTGTGGTCTCGTCACTCGTCACTTCCGGAAGGGGCAGTGCTGAAGTAAGTAGCTGGACTGCGTGGCTCGATAGGGTTTACATGCACTAAGTAGCTCGGCAAAAATCGCATAATCTAGGTCGTGTAGCTCGATTGCGAGAAATCAAGTTTGATTCAATTTCAGCCTAGCTAAGGTGTTTACATGCCATTTAGAGCTTCGATTTCAGACGAGCTACGGCAGAAATTCGATTTTCTCTATGTGCATGTAAACGCACTGACTATCCAGTCATGGGTGTCTGTGAGCTCATGCATACAGAAGTGGCCGGATAGTGTGTTACACCACTCCTGATATGAGCAGCAATTCACCTTCCCTGCTTAGTAGCTTTCATGTGATAAAGGAGAGCTGTCTGATGGGAACTGACCATGACTAAATTATGGAGAAAATCTGGAAAAAAATTCAAAAAAGTATTTCTTATTCAGAAATGTCGATGTCTTATTATAAATTTGGTGGAAGTGATGTATTATTAATTATTTCCAATTAGTTTGCTAGTATGGGCTTCTGTTAGGTTACATCCAGAAGTGAGAACTTGATGCTTTTACCCACACATAATATTAGGCCTCATTTATCAAACTGGATACTAATTATGTGTAAACTTTTCTGATAAGCGTTTACACAAGTAATTCATTAAAAAATCCCATATATTCAGAAAAACCTTTGTATTCTACTGCTACTCAAGTGTGTGTAAATTTACACATAAGTAGACTAACTCACTAATATAAATCTCAATTGGTCAGCATTGAATCTTTTAATTTGTAATGGGTTGCTGCACTTTTATATACAATTTGAATACATAATAAATAAAATAATATAAACCACAAGACATTTCAATATGTAGTCAGTTTTTTCCAAAAATTAAACCAGCACTCAGAAACCAGGTGGGGGAAAATAAGTACACAGAATACCAAATTATATTACTCGCTGTACTAAAGGAAAGGAAAAAAAAATACTTGTGTAAAAATCCACTCAAAATAAAAATTAACTTATTTAAAATTTACTTTGAGTAAAAATAACTTTTTTTTTTTTTTAAACTATGTGGTTGGTGAGGTGCAGATGTAGTTGTGCTCATGAGTTTACATACCCTGGCAGAATTTGTGACATACCATATTAGCTATTTTCTGGATAATGTATGACTGATCACACAGAAAACTTTTCTGTTATTTAGGGATAGTGGTCAGGTGAAGCCATTTATTATCACATAATTGTGTGTGTGCCCTTTTTAAATCACAATAACTGAAATCACCCAAATGATCAAAAGCTAACAGTCCTTTGAATGTTTGTCCTGAAAATATTTGCACAAGTTGACATACACAGATTTAAATGGCTATTAAGGTTAAGTTTCCACACCTGCCACTTGTTTGATTGTCATTAGTGTCTGTGTATAAATAGTCAGTGGGTTTCTTCGCTCTTGAGAGACCACTGCACATTTTGTCCAGGGTTGTGCTGACTTTGCTGGACACTGAGCCATGAGGAAAGTGAAAGAACCATTAAAGGGCCTACAAGAAAAGGTTGTTGAACTTTATAAATCAGGAAAAGCTATTAGTTATATCCAAACATTTGAAAATGGCAATTAGTAGTGTTCAAACTCTGATAAAGAAATGTAAAAGTAGGGATTCAAGCCACAGTCAGATAGATCAATAAAGATTTCAGCCACGATTGCCAGGAAAATTGTCCAGGATGCAAAGAACTTCAGCTGAAATACAGGCTTCTCTGTAAAAAAGAGAATAAGCACAATAAGGCTGTTTCAAGATGTACAATAAGGAGGTACTTAAACAAAAATGGGCTGCACAGTTGAGTTGCCAGGAAAAAGCCGTTATTTTGCCAGTGTTTGGTATACAGTAATGTTTACAATATGCCAAACGGCACCTAGGTAAATTTCAAAACATCTGGAACAAAATCAGGCTTTTTTCAGTCATTCTTCAATGCAGTGTTTCACTGTGAACATTCTCTACCAAACTGGTATATGACATTGCCCAACCTTAGCTTGTAAAGCAGCTTTTTTCCAGTTGTTTTGTTTTGTGGCACTTCTCCCTTCATTCTCCTCTTCAGGAGCTGAAATGTATGCTCTGTTGCATTAAGGTCTGGTGATTGATTTGGCCAGTCAAAACCTTCCACTTTTTTTTTTTCCTCTGATGAAGTCCTTTGTTGTTTTGGGTCATTGTCTTGCTGCATGAAACTCTTCCCAGTTAGATTGGATGTATTTCTCTGTAAATTGGCAGACAAAATGTTTCTGTAGACTTTTGAATTCATTCTGCTGCTACCGTCATGAGATACATCATCAATAAAAGATTCCTTGTCCTTAATTAAAGGTAGACTGTATTTCAGGTTATTCAGGTGTAGGTTATAAAAAGAATTTTCCCCTGACACCCAATTATTTTTGTTTAGTGGACCAAAAGCTACTGAATTCAAATTATAGACTTCCAATTGTATTAGGTTTTTAAAAATAGAACAGTTAATGAATTTAGGGCCACGTGGCCTTAAATTCTCCGCTGTTTTTTTCCTGCTTCACCATGACCCAATTCAAGATACTCTATCATGCATCACGTGGTGGGCTTTCCCTGTTTACGCAAGGCATTGTGGAATACAAATTTGAAACCGGAGAAAAAAATGGAGGACATGAGTGTGCGAATGAAACGTGAAAGACCGACTACAGTAATGGAAAGCGAGAAGAAAAGACGTTATGTTGTGAAGGAAAGGAAACGCAGGATCAAACTAATAAATACTGGTGGTCAGCAAGCACCTAGGTGTGATCAGCTGTTCGTTTAGTGACAGAATGATGGAACTGTCAGTGCACAGACAAGGTAAACCTGTAGATGGCAGTAATGCAACACTGGATACCAGCTGCTGTAAAACACAAAAGGAGAAGAAGGTGAACCTGCGCATGTGCACACGGACTTCCTCTGTCTGCTTGACTGTGTGAAGCGAACGATTTTATGCATATTATTTGCGAAGGAATCCTCTCAAATTAAATAACTTCCCAGCCACAGAATGGCCTTTTTTGAGATATGACAAAAATAAACATATCACAATGACCAAATTTCAGAGGGAACTAAATTTCACCAATTTTATGAAATTGAAAGGCTGTCTAGCTTTTAAGATCATCAATAAAGTATCCTTGTGTTGCAGTCTTGTAATACTGCTGTGTATAGACCCGGGACGGCACGGTGGTGTAGTGGTTAGCACTCTCGTCTCACAGCAAGGAGGTTATGGGTTTGAGCCCAGTGGCCAATCGGAGGTCTTTCTTTGTGGAGTTTGTATGTTCTGCCCGTGTCTGTGTGGGTTTCCTCTGGGTGCTTCGGTTTCCCCCACAGTTCAAAGACATATGGTTAGGTTTACCTGGAGTGGCCTTAGGCTGAAGTGCCCTCAAGTAAGGCACCTAACTCTCAACTGCTCCCTGGGTACTGTAGCATAGCTACCCACAGCTCTGTGTGTGCATGTGTGCTCTTTGCTCACTTGTGTGTGTTCACTGCTTCAGATACAGTGCTCAGCGTAAATGAGTACACCCCCTTTGAAAAGTAACATTTTAAACCATATCTCAATGAACACACACAATTTCCAAAATGTTGAAAAGACAAAGTTTAATATAAGATCTGTTTAACTTCTAATGTGAAAGTAAGGTTAATAATATAAACTTAGATTACACATTTTTCAGTTTTACTCAAATTAGGGTGGTGCAAAAATGAGTACACCCCACAACAAAAACTACTACATCTAGTACTTTGTATGGCCTTCATGATTTTTAATGACAGCACCAAGTCTTCTAGGCGATGGAATGAACAAGTTGGCGACATTTTGCAACATCAATCTTTTTTCCATTCTTCAACAAGGACCTCTTTTAGTGACTGGATGCTGGATGGAGAGTGATGCTCAACTTGTCTCTTCAGAATTCCCCATAGGTGTTCGATTGGGTTCAGATCAGGAGACATACTTGGCCACTGAATCATTTTCACCCTGTTCTTCTTCAGAAATCCAACAGTGACCATTAGATTAGATTAGATAAAACTTTATTGATCCCTTTGGGACGGTTCCCTCAGGGAAATTAAGATTCCAGCAGCATTATTACAGATAAACAGAGAAAAGAAATAGAGGAAAACTTCTAGATAAATTAAAATAAATTAAGTATTTGCATATACAAATATAAAAAGAATAAGATATGGGGAAGAGAGGAAGGGGGAGGAGGAAAAATTAAAAAAAGGGGGAGAAGGGGGGCCAGCAGGAGAGATATTGCATGTTGTATTGCACATTGTCCAGTATTGCTTATTGTTAGGCTAGGCTACTGCTCCTTCCCGTCCTCTGTCCTCCTGTTACCCCTCCTCCCCCCCAGAGAGGAGTTGTACAGTCTGATGGCCTGAGGGACAAAGGAGTTTTTGAGTCTGTTCGTCCTGCACTTGGGAAGGAACATTCTGTTACTGAACAGGCTCCTCTGGTTGCTGATGACGGTGTGCAGAGGGTGACTGGCATCGTCCATGATGTTCAATAGTTTGTCCATAGACCTCTTCTCTGCCACCGTCACCAGAGAGTCCAGCTTCATGCCGGCCCACCTGATCAGTTTGTCCAGCCTGGATGTGTCCTTCTTGGATGTGCTGCTCCCCCAGCACACCACGGTGTAAAACAGGACACTGGCGACCACGGACTGATAGAACATCCACAGGAGTTTCCTGCAGATGTTAAAGGACCGCAGCCTCCTAAGGAAGTATAGCCTGCTCTGTCCCTTCCTGTATAAGTGTTTGGTGTTGCAAGTCCAGTCCAGCTTGCTGTCCAGCCACAGCCTGAGGTACTTGTAGGAATCCACAGTCTCCACCTCGACTCCCTCAATCAGAACTGGTCGTGACCTTGGTCTGGACCTCCCAATGTCAATGACCAGCTCCTTGGTCTTCGAGGTGTTGAGCTGCAGATGGTTCCTGTTGCACCACACAGCAATGTCTCTTACCAGGCTCCTATACTCTCCTCTCTGTCATCACTGATACACCCGATGATGGCTGTGTCATCGGCAAACTTCTGAATGTGACACAGCTCAGAGTTGCAGCAGAAGTCCGCGGTGTACAGGGTGAAGAGAAGAGGGGCCAGCACCGTGCCCTGGGGTGCTCCAGTACTGCGAATCACAGTGTCAGACATGATGTCCTTCAGCCTGACGTACTGCGGCCTGTCAGTGAGGTAGCTGGAGATCCAGGTGACCAGGCAGGGGTCCACTCGCATCCTGTTCAGTTTGTCCTGAAGCATTAGGGGCTGGATGGTGTTGAAAGCACTCGAGAAGTCCAAGAAGAGGATCCTCACTGTGCCATTTCCCTTATCCAGATGCGAGTGGGCTCGGTGTAGCAGGTAGAGGATGGCATCTTCCACACCAACACCTGCCCAGTACGCAAACTGCAGACAGTCCTGGGCATGTTGTACCTGGAGTCTGAGGAGGCTGAGGAAGAGCTGCTCCAACATCTTCATCAGATGTGAAGTGAGTGCCACCGGTCGGAAGTCGTTCACCTCGCTGGGCTGATTCTTTTTGGGAACTGGAACGATACATGATGTCTTCCAGAGGGTGGGCACTCTCCCCAGCTGCAGGCTGAGGTTGAAGATGCGTTGGAGTGGTTCACTCAGTTCAGCAGCGCAGGTCTTCAGTAGTCGTGGACACATCTTGTCCGGGCCTGCTGCTTTCCTGGGGTGAAGCTTCCTCAGTTGACCTCTGACCTGGTCTGCAGTAATGCATGGAGGAGTCTGTGTTGAGGTGGGGAATGAGGGGGAGGAGGGGCTGCTGTGATGACTGGGGGGAGGTGTGTTGAGGGAAGAAGGAGAGATGGCTGCAGTGAGGGAGAGGGTGGGGGGGACGTGAGCTGGTTGAATCGATTGAAGAAGTCATAAAAACAAAGAGCTAAAAACTACAGAGCTACTGGAGAGGCAGCCGTCTCACACAGCGCCCATACATTATACAAGCAATATGTGGCAGATCACAGAATCCAGGGACACATGTCTGCCCGGGGGCATTTTGAGTTATTGACAGATTCAGAAAGTACAGTTTCTAAGCTTTCCAGTGATGCCTTCTATGTGGAGATCTGACAATATTTGAAGAATGTGTGGCCTTTTGAAAGTGTATACTTCTTAAAACAGAAAAGGGAGAAAATCGCCCTCAAAGTTTTCCATCTCAGCTACTCTGGGTGTAGGGTGGGCACATAATGGTGCTCATTTGCATGATATTAAGGAAAGCCCTACCCCCTACGAGCTAGCACGATACTACTTTCATGTAAACAAAGATCACCACGTCAATTTTCCTTCCATGCAAAGTATGCCCAACACAATTATGAAGTACAAAAATAAGTCCTAAAGTATACTTTAACGCTTTGTGGTTGAAAAATTACTCACACCGTAAAAAAGAAAGATAGCATGATGATGACACAACTAATACAATGCTAGTTTCATGTAAAGCCTCGGTCACAACCGGCCGTACAGTATGCGCTCCTACGGCCGGTCTACATGCAAAAAACGCAAGAAACGCGCGGAGAGCGCGCATGAAACGCACGAGAGCGCGCGTGTGATGTGCTGATTTTCGAGCCGCAGACCGGCCGCAGAGGTTCTTTGTCAAACAAACTCTGCGGGCGCTTACGTTTTTTTCAGGTTGCAAGACAAACTTACGGCCAACGCGTGTCTTTCTCCGTGAACAAAAAAAAACCCGCAGTGATTTGGGAAACGCCAAAAATCACACGGCCAAAAAATCATACGTCCGGTTGTGACCTAGGCTTAACCAAACCACAACACTCTCCGTTACATGCAAAAATAACCACACAGCCTTAGATTAATAAACTTACCCCATCAGAAAGAGAAACGGCGCCTTGCACACACCAATGCCTCCGATGGAATGTAATCCTAGAACGGTCCGTGTATCATCCAATCATTCAAGTATTCCATTCAATCTGGAAAACGAGGTTGCGTTTTTTTTTTTGCTAGAAATGGTGATCTCCGATGTAAATACCGAGTGTCTGTTTGCTTCGCGGTGTTTGCTCCTCTGCGCTCTGTTTAGTAACTCATTCCATAGTGAAATCACACGCCTGTATGCAGGTTAAGCAGCCATGCGCTCAGCCCGCATCATACAGCTGATTCACGGAAAAAAAACCCAAATGACTTAGGCTACGTTTACATTACGTCGAATCAGCGGATCATCAGATTAACGTTCTTAAAACGATTCGCGTTTACACTAAAACCGTTAGCCGTGCACACAGCAACACCAATACGCGGATACGCTCGGCTCCGCAGGCATCCTGCGCTCCAAATCACTCCGCCCTGAACAGCGAGTGCCCTCTGGAGGGTGTGCACTCCGGCCCTGCGCAGCTCACAGAGCGCGCGAGTGAAGTGAACAAGCCACGATTCGGGACTGAGCCGCTGTGTGTGAGATCCCAGCGCATATCACTTACTACTTGCAAGTGGAAGGATGGCAAGCCTAAAGACAATCATAACTACACAATGGGCAGTATTTGCATCAGTATTTGCAGTATTTTCATACTTTTATACTCTTTAATGAAAGGTGATACAAGGCGGAAGTCTGCGCCGTTTTTCAGCAGTCGCGTCACATGACCAACGCCAGCGAATCAGGAAGGTGGATGTCACAGTGACGTTGTCCAATGAGACGCCAGCTAGAGCTCAGCACAGCGTATTCGCGTATTCTCAATGTTTACACAGCACCGGAGCTGATACGATCTAGATTGAATACGTGGACGCTGGCGGATTCCCGTTTCCCCGCTTTTTCAGGGGGGTTAATGTAAACGGACAGTGCATCCGCGAAGAAAACGAGACAGATACGGTCTAGTGTAAACGTAGCCTTAAATCTTCATGTGAATGGCCCATATGGTAATTTACCCACACCCCCCAGCAGGCTACAGTCCTGACAAAAACGAGACAATTTGCAACAAAAAATGTATGCTTTTCCAACAAAACAATCTATTATCTGAAATACTGATTGCATTCTTCAAGATCTCAACTTGCACATGATGGAAAAAAACAAAAATCACAAATTTCGAAAAAAAAATGCTTCTTTTGCGATTATCTCGGATTCGTTTCGGCCGACATGTGTCCCTGGATTCGGTGAGTGGTCACATATAGATGTGTGTTTAGGATCATTGTCTTGTTGGAAAAGTGCACGACGACCAAGGGCACAGAGTGATGGTAGCATTTTCTCTTTCAGTATAGAGCAATACATCTGTGAATTCATGATGCCATCAATGAAATGCAGCTCCCCGACACCAGCAGCACTCATGCAGCCCCAAATAAGGACACTGCCACCACCATGTTTCACTGTAGGCACCATGCATTTTTCTTTGTATTCCTCACCTTTGCGATGCTATACAGTTTTGAAGCCATCAGTTCCAAAAACATTTATCTTGGTCTCATTACTCCAGAGTATAGAGTCCCAGTAGTCTTCATCTTTGTCAGCATGGGCCCTGGCAAACTCTAGGCGGGCTTTTTTGTGCCTGGGCTTTAGGAGAGGCTTCTTTTGTGGACAGCATCCATACATGCCATTCCTCTGCAGTGTACGCCGTATTGTGTCACGGGAAATAGTCACCCCAGTTTGGCTTTCTATTTCTTTAGATAACTGCAGTTAACTTGCATGCCGATTTTCTTCAACCCTTCTCATCAGAAGACGCTCCTGTCGAGGTGTTAACTTCCGTGGACAACCTGGACGTCTCTGTGAAATGGTTGCAGTTCCATCTTTCTTAAATTTTTGTACCACTTTTGCAACAGTATTCTGACTGATAAGTAAAGCTTTGCTGATCATCTTGTAGCCTTCACCTTTGTGGTGTAAAGAAATTATTTTCTTTGGGGAATTCTGAAGAGACAAGTTGAGCGCTACAGCTCCCTGCTGACAGCTGGCTGGTCTACGCAGACCTCCGCCGGGACGTCCTCCAGCGTGTGGGGCGCACCCCCGAACAGCGCTTCCGCGCTCTGCGCCTGGAGGAAGTCGGCCGGCCGTTCGCGTTTGGCCAGCAACTCCAGGACGCCTGCTGGCGGTGGCTGAGGGCTGACAACCACGATGCCCCGGGAATCATCGATCTGATGGTACTGGAACAGTTCATCGCCCGACTACCCGAAGGGACCGCGGAGTGGGTCCAGTGCCATCGCCCGGCGTCGCTGGATCAGGCCATCGAGCTGGCGTAAGACCATTTGGCAGCTGTTCCGATGGCAGGACAGCAGATCTCCTCTTCTCCCCTCTCTCTCTCTCTCTCTCTCTCTATGTCTCGTCCTCGCCCCGTTCCCCCACCGTGGAGGCGGGGGCCGGCTCCACCCCAGCCGGCCCGCCGCACCCGCGGTGCCCTCCCGTTTCCTGCTTCTGTCTGTCTCTTCCCCCCCCTCGGGTGAGTGAGCCCCAGAGTACCGGTGCAGAGAGAAAGCCCGGGCCGGTTTGCTGGCGCTGCGGGGAGCCGGGGCACCTCCAGCAGTAGTGCTCGGCAATGGAGGTGGGCGCGGTGGTCCGGATCCCCGATGTGCCAGGAGCCGCCCTCGATCGGGCCGGAGCGTATCGCATACCGGTGAGTGCCCAAGGGGATACATATCAGGCGTTGGTGGACTCTGGCTGTAATCAGACTTCAATCCACCAAAGCCTGGTGCAAGACATGGCATTGGGGGGAGCACAATTGGTGAAGGTGTTGTGTGTGCACGGGGATGTTCACAACTACCCTTTAGTGTCGGTCCACATTCTTTTTCGAGGGGAAAAATTTAGTGTAAAGGCGGTGGTTAATCCTCGCCTTACCCACTCGATAATTTTGGGGACTGATTGGCCAGGATTTTGGGAGTTAATAAGTCATTTAGTGAAGAGTGGGGCCTGCTGTAGTTCAGCAGGGGGAGGTCCCGGTGTGGCATTGGCGGGAGCAGCTGTCACAGAGCCGTCTACGTCATCTCTGTGTCAGAGTGAGGAGCCGCAGGCTCCTCCTCATTCTCTCAGGGAATCCCTCATGGATTTCCCGTTAGAACAGTCGCGGGACGAGACTCTGCGGCATGCGTTTGACCAAGTGAGAGTAATCGATGGTCAAACACTCCAGCCAAACGCCACCCCGTCCTTCCCCTATTTCTCCATTATGAGAGAGAGATTATACTAAGTGACGCAGGACACTCAGACTAAGGAGCCGATTACACAACTTTTGATTCCAAAGAGCCGCCGGGAATTGGTATTCCAGGCGGCTCACTTTAATCCCATGGCCGGACACTTGGGGCAGGATAAGACACTAGCCTGAATAATGGCCTGGTTCTATTGGCCAGGAATTTGCGGCGATGTCTGTAGGTGGTGTACGGCATGCCGCAAATGCCAGTTAGTTAATCCAGCGGCCATTCCAAAAGCGCCTTTGCGCCCTCTACCATTAATCGAGACCTCGTTCGAAAGAATTGGGATGGATCTCGTCGGGCCATTAGATCGGTCAACACAAGGGTATCGCTTTATTTTAGTTCTGGTGGACTATGCAACGCGATACCCGGAAGCAGTGTCTCTTCGCAATATCTCAGCACACAGTATTGCGGAGGTGCTCTTCCGCGTTGTCATCTGAGTCGGAATCCCCAAAGAGATTCTGACTGATCAAGGCACCTCGTTTATGTCACGCACACTGAGCGAACTGTATGGGTTATTGGGAATTAAGCCGATCCGCATCGGCCTTTATCACCCACAAATGGACGGTTTAGTCGAACGGTTCAATCGCACACTCAAGAATATAATTAAAAAGTTTGTTTGTGAGGATGCACACAATTGGGGTAAATGGCTCGAACCCCTGTTATTTGCAGTGCAAGAGGTCCCACAAACCTCCACGGGTTTCTCCCCGTTCGAATTATTATATGGGCGTAAGCCGCGCGGCATCCTAGATGTACTGCGAGAAAACTGGGAGGACGGACCTTCTCCGAGCAAAAATGAAATTCAATACGTTATTGATCTGCGCGCAAAACTCCACACACTCGCATGCCTAACCCAGGAGAATTTGTGGCAGGCCCAAGAATGGCAAACCCGCCTGTATGGCAGGGGTACGTGCCTTAGGGAGTTCGCACTGGGAGATAAAGTACTCGTACTTTGCCCACATCAAGCTCCAAATTGATCGCCAAGTGGCAAGGACCCTTTGAGGTCACACGGCGAGTCGGGGACGTTGACTATGAGGTGGGGCGAACGGACAGGGGTGGGGCGATACAGATTTACCACCTCAATCGGCTCAAACTCTGGAACGAGGAGGTCCCCGTGGCGTTGGTGTAGGTGGTTCTGGAGAAGGCAGAGCTGGGGCCAGAGGTTCAAAAGGAAACATAGACATTGCGTACCTCTCCGGTCCCTTGTGGAGACCACCTCTCCCCGACCCAACTCGTGGAGGTTGCCCAGTTGCAGACAGAATTTTCTGACCTGTTCTCGCCCCTGCCCGGCCGCACCCACCTCATAGAACACCACATTGAGATGCCCCCGGGGGTGGTAGTGTGTAGCCGCCCTTACAGACTGCCCGAACACAAAAAAAAGGTGGTTCGGGAAGAACTTGAGGCCATGCTCGAAATGGGCATCGTCGTGGAGTCCCACAGTGACTGGAGCAGCCCGGTGGTCTTGGTTCCCAAGGCTGACGGGTCGGTCCGGTTCTGTGTGGACTATAGAAAAGTCAACGCAGTGTCTAAATTCGATGCGTACCCAGTGCCTCATATTGACGAGTTGCTGAATCGACTATTTATTCGATGCTGGATTTGACAAAGGGATATTGGCAGATCCCCTTGACTGTGTTATCCTGAGAGAAAACGGCCTTTTCCACACCGTTTGGCTTACACCAGTTCGTCATACTTCTGTTTGGGGCACCCGCTACGTTCCAGCGGCTTATGGATTGGGTCCTCCGCCCCCATGCCACCTACGCGGCTGCATACTTGGACGACATCATTATTTATAGTAATGACTGGCTGCTGCACTTAAGCCACCTAAGGGCCGTCCTTAGGTCACTGAGGCGAGTGGGTCTCACAGCCAACCCGAAAAAGTGTGCGATTGGGCGGGTGGAAGTACGGTATCTGGGCTTCCACTTGGGCAATGGGCAGGTGCGTCCCCAAATCAATAAGACAGCAGCGATTGCGGCCTCCCCGAGGCCCAAGACCAAAAAGGGGGTGAGACAGTAGCCAGCCAGCCCCAGGAACTATCATAGGTTTATTCCTAATTATTCGGACATCACCAGCCCGTTGACCGATCTCACTAAAAAGGGGGCACCAGATCCGGTCCAGTGGATGGAGCAATGCCAGCGGGCTTTCTCTGAGGTAAAGGCTGCACTGTGTGGGGGGCCACTGTTACACTCCCCTGACTTTTCTCTCCCCTTTGTTTTGCAGATGGACACGTCGGACAGGGGGCTGTTCTGTCCCAGCAGGTGGAGGGGGAGGACCGTCCAGTGCTGTACATCAGCCGGAAGCTGTTGATGCGCGAGGGCCGATACAGCACAATAGAAAAGGAATGCCTTGCCATCAAATGGGCGGTCCTCGCCCTCCGCTACTCTCTGCTGGGGCACTCTTTCACCCTCTGTTTGGACCACGCGCCCCTGCAGTGGCTGCACCACATGAAGGATGCTAACGCGCGGATCACCCATTGGTATCTGGCACTCCAGCCGTTTAAGTTCAAGGTGGTCCACAGTCCGGGGGCACAGATGGTCGTGGCAGATTTCCTCTCCTGTCGGGGGGGGTCAGCTGCAGGCCGGAGCCGGACGGCTCCCCAGCCTGAGTCGGCCAGTGGGGGTATGTGGCAGCGGGGGCATGGTCAAGCGTCGGTCTGTGAATGGAGGGCGGCGTCAGGGAAGGTAAGTGGCAGAGTCACTGCACCTGACGGGAATTAACCTGTGTTTGTGTGTCTTCCCCAGTGACCGCGCCCTATAAGAGGAGAGGGAGAGTAGAGGAAGGGAGCTCTCTCCCCAACCAGAATGCTTGTGTGCGCTTGTGACTGGGAGAGTGTAGAGTAAAGAGCTGAAAAGCTAAAATAAAAAGAGTTTGAGAACTCAGTTCTGGCCTGCCGTGCTTCTGTGCTCCACCCACCTTCAACGATTCCTACACTTACCGTATATAATCACAATCATCTATCAGTGGAATGAGTTCAATGATTGTATCGGAACGCCCTTCCAATCAGTCTGAGGATGAGTCATGCATGTGCACCAGGAGTGAGCAGTAACTTTCATGAGTCAGTATGCCATGTGACGTCATTATTGATGTCGATATCTGCTGTCAACATTGTGACCTGTGTTATACATATTTTTGTGGCAACATGTGCAGCGAGCAAACATCAAGTTCTGTGTCAAACTCAGGAAATTAGCAACGGAGCCCAATTGTTGAAATCCTTCAGCAAGCTTATGGCAAAGAAGCAACAAGCTGGGTAAGGTTTTGAGTGGCAGTAATGCTTCAGGAGGGGCAGAAGTCCGGGTGAGCCGATGATCCTGATGCACGGTACACTCAATTTCTTAGATAATTTCAAGGGTTGTGCTAGTGAACCATTTCAAGGGTCTTCGTTGCTGATTTCTTGAGTTTGACAGAGAATTTAATGTTTGCACACTGTATAAAATCAAATTCCCATATGCGCGCTGTCACAAAAACGTATGTAATACAGGTCCCATACAGGTCTTGACAGTTCACATTAATCATTACAAATGACCTGTATCTAACTTTAACTTGAGCATATCTGTTCTCTTTATGTGCACGCATGTGCACATTAATGTTTTTGCATGAGTCTTCTGCATCACCAACAGCAAAAAACATTTGTAACAACTCCCGCATGATGGTAGCTAATGTGTGCATCATATTTTGCTCTAGATGACGGCAAACAGTTTCAGGTGTACAAGATCAGGTCAAAGATGATATTAAAAAAAGCAGATGGCTAGTATTTCCTGTTTTTGCAGCTACTGTAGCTCTCCTCCATTTGTTGTTTTGCTGTGCTGCCAGTGCTGGTTGGTGAAGACAGCACTCGGCACATGTGTATAGGCAAAAAGCCGCATGAATTCTGATCTGACCGTTCTCGTTCATGCCTCATGGCCATGAATCGGATATGTAAAGGCACACTGTCAGTCCAAATCTGATTTTTTGGCATATTGGACCTATATCAGATCTTCCTGATTAACTATCCACCTCATATTGCAAGTGATCAGATCCGTTCTGTGTGGCAATCCTCATTTTCAGCCTTATTTTCAGTCACATTGATTGCAGTAGTAATGAGGTTTCCCCCTGAAGTAGTAGACTTTGCACATGAAAGTAGTTGGCATAAATGAACCAGAATGTAGGGAAATGGGCTTTCATTTCCGTCAATTTTGGTTCATTTATGTGAACTACTTTCAGGCGCAAGGTCATTACTACTTCAGGGGTAACCTCATTACTGAAAAAGCTGAAAATTCCACTCATCAGGGAAGATGACCTTACTCCAGTCCTCTATGGTCCTTATGGTCTTTTAGCAAACCTCAGCCTGGCTCCTCTTTGCTTCTCATTGATGAAGGGCTTTTTTTTAGCTTTGCATGACTTCAACCCCATCTGGAAAAGCCTGTTTCAAACTGTCCTTGCTGCGCACTTAAGCCCAGCTGCCATTTGCCATTCTTTTTGTAGGTCACTTGAAGTCATCCTACAATTGTTGAGTGACAGTCGAAGGAGTTGATCATCTCAGTCAGTGGAGAGTTGTTTTTGCCCTCTGCCAGTCTGTAGCGTTTTTGCCCCCAGCGTTTGCTGCTTGACCTTATTAATTGCCATCTTTGAAATTTTGAAGATGGAAGCAGCCTGATGCTCATTGTATCCTTCTGCTAGTAAAGCCAGAATTGAACCCTTTTCTCACTCAAAACTTTTCTTTTTAACTCTTTTGGCATGATGATATTTTTGTATTCCAATTAAATTTAAGGTACTACTAGCACTGTTTTTGCTGTCCAAACTGGTCCTATTGCAAGAGGATGGTGATGACCACAGTCGTGGTTTTTATACTTTTCATTATATAAGATTTGAGTCAGGTGATCACCTAATCAGTACCTAGTAGAATGAGCTGTGCTTGTGTTGTAATTCTAGTACAGACACTGGAATGAAATGGCTGCTGCACATATTTGCTGATTTAAGAAAAAAAATTTTAAGTGGTCTCTCAATTTTTTCCAGATTTATATTTATTTTATCCACATTCACTGGATATGAGCAATCGCACACTCTGACTATAAAACAAAATGGCGGAGTGCACCAAGTCAGAGATCACTTTATCAAATATTTAAAAGAAACAGAAATGGCTAAGGGCAGCATGGTGGTGTAGTGGTTAGCGCTATCACCTCATAGCAAGAAGGTCCGGGTTCGAGCCCCGTGGCCGGCGAGGGCCTTTCTGTGCGGAGTTTGCATGTTCTCCCCGTGTCCGCGTGGGTTTCCTCCGGGTGCTCCGTTTTCCCCCACAGTCCAAAGACATGCAGGTTAGGTTAACTGGTGACTCTAAATTGACCGTAGGTGTGAATGTGAGTGTGAATGGTTGTCTGTGTCTATGTGTCAGCCCTGTGATGACCTGGCGCCTTGTCCAGGGTGTACCCCGCCTTTCGCCCGTAGTCAGCTGGGATAGGCTCCAGCTTGCCTGCGACCCTGTAGAAGGATAAAGCGGCTAGAGATAATGAGATGAGATGAGAAATGGCTAAAAGAATATAGTTATCCCCCCCCCCCCCAATATCTCCTGTTTCACAGGCCAGCCCAAGTGGCAGTAATGCACCTTTAAGTTGGTTTGCCAACTGCCAAAAAAACCGTAAAGAAGAAAATAAAATAATGGTGGAGCATGTTGTTGAACTAACTGAGGATGAAGTAAAAACTCTTCTTGAAAACAAAACCCCCAAAAATACAAAAAAGCAACAAAATCTGAAATAAATATTGGATGGTATGAATCTCATCTCATTATCTGTAGCCGCTTTATCCTGTTCTACAGGGTCGCAGGCAAGCTGGAGCCTATCCCAGCTGACTACGGGCGAAAGGCGGGGTACACCCTGGACAAGTCGCCAGGTCATCACAGGGCTGACACATAGACACAGACAACCATTCACACTCACATTCACACCTACGGTCAATTTAGAGTCACCAGTTAACCTAACCTGCATGTCTTTGGACTGTGGGGGAAACCGGAGCACCCGGAGGAAACCCACGCAGACACGGGGAGAACATGCAAACTCCACACAGAAAGGCCCTCGCCGGCCACGGGGCTCGAACCCGGACCTTCTTGCTGTGAGGCGACAGCGCTAACCACTACACCACCGTGCCGCCCTCTGGATGGTATGAATGTGTGTCTTTATTTTTCATGAATTATTACAGCATTTTTCACAAATTGCTACTCTCATTTCGCTGGTTTGTTTACATTATAAGCGGAAATAGTGTCGCAAGTTTTGTATAAAGTTTTTATTTATCATATTTGCTAAAAATAAAAATGCTCCATTTCTCAAAATCCAGTGAATGTGGATAGAATAAAGCAGTTATTCCACTCAATCACATTGTGCGTGGCTTATAGCCAACTCGGTGCTACACGCCTTGTCGGCTATCAGCTGATGCACGACTTGATTTTGTGGAGTGTGTGTGTGTGTGTGTGTGTGTGTATAAAATTAGAGCAATGTAGTTGGTTGGTGCAAGTCGTGATAGTGTACTTTGTACGAAGCAATTTCTATTGTTGCATTCTGACTGTTTACTTAATGTGTGTAATGTTTTTATATGGTTTTGATGGTCCAGAAGGGAGAAAAGATGATGTATTAAGGTCCGTGTGTGTGTCAGTCAGGCGGAGTATACTGGGATGCAGGTTGATGGGACTGGAGACGGCAGTATTTGCAGAAGAGTCTTTATTATAAAAGAAATAGGAAAAAGGCATACAATTCGAAACGGCAGGCTGCAGTCATAAACGGAGAACAGGCAAAGGGTCCGGCGAGGCACAAACAGGCTAAACAGGGCTAGACAATATCAGAATAACACAGAACAGGAATTAGGAAACCAGGAAGACTACAAGACAAACAGACTCGGTAATGGTGACTCACAGTGCAATAATTCACGAAGTGTGTGAGTACTCGGAGTCCTCCTATGGGCGTGTTGATTGCACCTTAATCTGAGGCAGGCCTTGGTCATTAAAGGCGTGCACTGTTCAGCACGTGTGAGAGTTTGTTGCACGTGCTGTTCAGAGCGCGCATGAAAGAAAGTCTGTTGTGCGTGCCAGTGCGTGCAGGTGTGACTGTGTGTGTGGTGTGAGAGAGAGAGAGAGAGAGAGAGATTGCTCCTTTTTGTCAGAAGATCGCTATCTCTTCATTTTCTCACTGCATGACCATGTGCTTGCAGGTGACTTTTCAACCCAGCTTCTCTCTTGCATGAATGTTCACATATGTGACACTTGAACTTTCCATCTTTCCAAACTGCTGGCTGAGGAACATCTTTGTGTGTTTTGGAGTACCTCGTTAACCCACCAGCTGACTTACAAACTAAGCCACATGTAGGACAGATGTACCTTGCTGGACATGGTGGTAAAACTTCCTCATAAACTGCTTAGTTTTGCCTCTGCTCCTGGGATTTGAGGCGGTTTACAAACTTGCTCTTGACAGAAGGAAATGTCCACATAATAATAATAATAATAATAATAATTTCAACTTGTATAGCACCTTTCTCACACCCAAGGTTGCTTTACAATTATTTAAAAAAAAAAAAAGTCCACCACTTGGACATATGGTACACTTTAATTCCTGCTGGACATCGATAGGCACTGTACTCTCATCTTGCTTATGGAGTGCACGCTTCAATGCACCGTACTCCATATGCTTTTGTTCAAAAACTACTACATTTATCCCTGATGAGCTTCCTCCAGGATGCACAGCTTTCAGTCAATGCTTCCCAGTTGTCCATGTCAATTTCCAATGCTTTAAGGTTGCTTTTCAGGACGTCCTTAAAGGTCATAGGCAATGGTCGGAGGTGAAACGTAGAATATCAACTTTATTGTCTAGAAGAACGACCCAAAAAGCGAATTCAATCTTCCTAGTGTCTAATTTGCACTCTAAAATTGAATAAAACGGTTAAAATATACTGTTTTGCCCAATTTCCGAAGGTTTGTTTACGTCTCACTTATGCACACTTTCACCACCAGGGGACAGTCGTCGTGATGTCATTTAAGCCAAAGAGACCGGGAGCAGTTCTGTGTTTACCTGCGAACCAAGCACACGTGTACGGACTTTGGTCGTGAGAGGTTGTGTAAAACGTCTGATAGTGATTTTGAAGTAGGAACTCTCCAAATTGAATACTGAGAGGTGAAACCATATATGTATGAACCTATGGGTGTTACAAAGCAATCGGTGAATGTGGCTCACTGGTTTGACCGTGCGGCCTCAGAATCGGACAGCGACTCGGCCGACTGTGATCGTGGTGACGCCAGACCTCAGCAAGACTCGCGCCCAAACAATTTATCCTGGTAGTTATTATAAATTCCTACTTTCGTTGTAATACTAAATAAGAGGCCTTTTGAAGAATAATTAAACCGCCCTCCCTAGTGGATATAGGTAACGATTACTTGACGGTGCACCGGTAGGCCACGTTAGCCTGCCATCTGTGGACTCAACTTAAGCGGTTTGTTTGTCTTAAATGACATCATGCGCTGAGTGATCACAAAAATAGCTGAACAGAAATTTGCCATGATCCATGCTAACTTATTTTAATTATTACTTATTAACAATACTTCTTGGGACCAGAAGAAAATTACAGAGGTTTTTTTTTTAACATATAAAGTTTCAAATGTGCATAAAATTAAAACTATTGCCTATGAGCTTTAAACCGCTTCCTTGGTTTATGCTGTGGCTTTTTCCCTCTGGTTAGCTCACCACAGAATAGCAATTTTGGGAGCCTCCCATCACTCATGTGAACCATATGATCAGCCCAACACATTTGATTCAGAATTATCTTTCTCTCAATATTTGTGTTACATGCTCTCTCAAGGACAATGGTGTCTGGTGTGTAAGAGGTCCATTTAATGTTTCGGATTCTCCAGATGCAGTTCTGATGAAACCTTTTCAGTTGCTTAACATGATGCATATAGGTTGTTTATGTTTTAGATCCATACAATAAAGCTATAAGGATAGAAGCCTCATACTCACCGAATTTCATGTTTGTTGTGATACCATTAACAGACCAGACTTGTTTCTTGAGTTTTCCAAAAGCAGTACTGGCTTTTGCTATTCTTTGATCTATTTCAGCATCGAGAGTGCCATCTCTACTGAGTGTGCTTCTGAGATAGACAAAGCTGTCCATCACTCCAAGTATTTTTCCTTCCACCATGATTTTGGGCTCAATTGACGGCGTGTACATAACCTTGATCTTTTTTTTTTTAGGCTGATGGTGAGTATGAAAGCGGTGCATGCTCTAGAGATGATGTTCATTATCATCTGCATGTTTTCTTTCATATGAGCAATGAGATCTGCATAAAGAAGTTCTCAGACAAGAGTCTGAAAAGTTTTCGACTTGGTGTTGAAGTGTCGTAGGTTGGAGACTTTGCCAGAGGCTCTAAAGTGAATGCAGACCTTGATGTCACAATCTTGAAAGACATATGCAAGCATCCCTGCAAAGTAAATGGAGAACAGAATGGGTGCTAGTATATCTCCTTGTTTCACACCATTATCAACCGGAATTGGCTCAGAAAGCAACCCATTAAAGTTTACTTTTGCCTTCATGTTGCAATTAAGCTGGTTAACCCTTTGGTGACTGACCCCTTGAAAATGGTTCCTCCAGGAACGATGACTTTTCAGTTGTCAAGACAACGGAAAAACTAAAATACAAAAACAGAAAGATACGTCACAATGCTCTTGTGCACAAAACAAAATGCTCTTGTATTTTAGTTTTTCCGTTGTCTTGACAACAGAAACGTCATCGTTCCTGGAGGAACCATTTTCAAGGGGTCAGTCACCAAATTAAACATTTCAACAAACTCAGACGGACATCCAAGCTTCCCGAATATGATCCAGAGAGCACTACGGTTGACAGTATTGTCAACCGTAGTGCTCTCTGGATCATATTCGGGAAGCTTGGATGTCCTTCTGAGTTTGTTGAAATGTTTAACCAGCTTAATAGGCCTTGATCAAGTCCACAAATTTGTTGTTCAGTACACTTCTCCATAAGTTGGCAAGCAGAGATGATCATATCCATAGTACCCCATCCAGCTCTGAATCCACATTGACTTTCTGGGATGACACCAGGGCAGATCCCATCTTGTCAGTCGATTCAACAGGACCTTGGAGAGAACTTTCCATACTGCTTCTAGCAAGATTATGTCTTGGTAGTTACCACAGTCAGACCTGGAACCCTTGCCTTTATAAAGTGACAGCATAATTGCATCTACACAGTCTTGAGGAACAGGATCACCATGCCATACAACTAGAATGAGCACATAAATTGCAATAGCAGCATTATCTCCTCCAAAGTGCAACAGTTCAACAGTTATTCCATCCAAACCTGGTGCTTTCCCTATGTTCACTTCTTTAATGGTAGATTTTATCTCCTCAGTAGTGGGGTCTGTCGTCATTTCTGCTATGATCTCTTTTTGCAGAAGCCCGTTAATAACAGATTCATCAATTGCTGATGGATTGTCAAATAGATCTGTAAAGTGTTCAGTCCCTCGAGCTACAATTCCTACGCGGTCTTTGAAGACAGAACCGTCTTTTGACTTCAAGGGCACCATTGTCAAGGGTTGTGGACCAAAGACTTGTCTGTTTGTGCTTTCGAATCTTTGCAGTCATAAGCTCTCTGCATTTCTGTCGAAACTTCAGACTACCACTTGTTTTTCATCTGTCGGATCTCGCACTGCAGTCTTGATTTTGCTTCCTTGAAGGCTTTCTCTGTAGCAATCCACACTGGACTATCCAGACTGAGAAGCTTCTCATGCAACCTCTTTTTCTTTTCCAGGAGCTTAGTGATTTGATGAGCATGATGCTGCAGTCTTAGTGTTTTCGTCTCCTTAAGACCGAGAACATCAACACCTACTGTGTATGCTTGTGTTTTGAACTGTTCCCAGGATCCGTCAAAGACAATGTTCTCAAGTGTATTGCTGAGAGCTTCACACATTTCCAGATTTTGCAGTTTGGACACATCAATGTGCTTTGGCATTTTGATCCCAGTTGCACTCACTTTCTTCCTGATACGCCTCTTCATCTTGCCGTGTACTAGTTTGTGGTCTGTACCACATCCTGCACCATGCATTACCTTTACGGTACAAACATCCTGGAGGGCTTGCTTTTGTGTGATGATATAATTCAAGATGTGCTCATGCTTTGATCTTGGATGTATCCATGTTATCTTGTGGATAACCTTTTGCTGGTAGAAAGTGTCGCACATTGCACTAATTCAAACTCTGTACACAGTTGCAGCAGGAGAAGACCATTAGTATTCAGCTTGCCTATGCTGTATCATCCTAAAGCAGTCTAGGTATCATGATTGCTTCCCACACATGCATTGAAATCTTCAAGTCAGAAGATCTTATCTGCATTTGGTATCAATGTGATGCAGTCCCACAGGTCTTGATAAAAAGGCATGATAGATTCCTGGCTGCTATGTAATTTAGGAGCTTACACTGAAATAAGTCATAAAACATCCACAGTTGGTGTAGTGGTTAGCGCTGTCGCCTCACAGCAAGAAGGTCCGGGTTCGAGCCCCGTGGCCGACGAGGGCCTTTCTGTGTGGAGTTTGCATGTTCTCCCCGTGTCTGCGTGGGTTTCCTCCGGGTGCTCCGTTTTCCCCCACAGACCAAAGACATGCAGGTTAGGTTAACTGGTGACTCTAAATTGACCGTAGGTGTGAATGTGAGTGTGAATGGTTGTCTGTGTCTATGTGTCAGCCCTGTGATGACCTGGCGACTTGTCCAGGGTGTACCCCGCCTTTCGCCCATAGTCAGCTGGGATAGGCTCCAGCTTGCCTGCGACCCTGTAGGACAGGATAAAGCAGCTAGAGATAATGAGATGAGATGAGACATCCACAGTTAGCCACATGATCTGATCGCTAATTCTGCACGGTTGCTGCAGCTGTTTAGTAAACTCTGTCCAAATAGCAAAACCTACTCCCCCTTTCCTTTTCACTCCTTCCGCTTTGCCCTTCCAGAAAAAAAATGTATTCAGCACCCCTTTCTGAAAGCTGGTCTTCACTCAGACGGGTCTACGAAAGTGCAGCGATGTCAACATTATATCTAGCCAACTCTCTGATTTACAATAGCAGTTCTGGATTTGCAGATTCCTCCCAGTCAAGAAGTGTTCTTACATTTCATGTAGCAACATTTCAATTTGATTCTTTCCTTTGCATAATTGTTACTTCTCTTGTTTGCCCTGCTGGTGTGAACAGCCGTCAGCCGCAGATAGCTGACCAGCTTGTTAGTGGAACAGATGATGATGTCAACTTTTCTAGACCCTTTCCAAGACTTGGGTGAGCAGAATTCTCCCTAAAAAGGGCTGCTCAGTCACAAAAGGCTCTGCCCAAGCCGGTTCCTGTTCCAAAAACCAGCAACAACGTTAAGATAACCCTTGAGCTGCCTACGTGTAGATTCATGGCTGTATACTTCCAACTCGTTAAGTCTGTATATGTCACCACTCCTCCATTGCTGCAGGACTTTGAAGAGATATCGGCACAAGAAGTTTGTAGCAGCATATGCTTGTGCTACACACATGCCACCCTCTGAGTATCCACAGCTAGAATCCAATGACAAGCAGTGCAAGATGATTGGTAGCTGTATCAACTGCAGATTTTTCAGAGTTTCTTTCTCACCAGGTGTCATCAGTCAACATGTCTGTGTACCAAAACCTTTCAGCCATCCGTCTTCTTCAAGCACTGCCCAGGAAGTATACCGTCCCTTACTCGGTCTCTGAAATAACTTCTTGTTTGAAATGGGTGCCCCACGGGAAGGTAGTTATCCAGGAATTGGATGACCAGAGCCATGAAGAATAGTCATCCTTAGCCCCTGCATGTGTATTTTATAGATAGATAGATAGATAGATAGATAGATAGATAGATAGATAGATAGATAGATAGATAGTGTTTTTCCCTCAAGCTCAGGTCCTCTACCAGAGGCCTGGGAGTTTGAGGGTCTCGCACAGTGTCTTGACTGTTCCTAGGACTGCGCTTTTCTGGACAAGCGATCTCTGATGATGTTCCTGGGATCTGTTGGAGCCACTCTTCCAGTTTGGGGGTCACTGCACCGAGGGTTCTTATCACCACAGGGACCACTGTTGTCTTCATCTTCCACATCTTTTCTTCTTTCAGCCTTTGATACTTCTCAAGCTTCAAGTTCCTTTTTCCTCATGTTGTTGTCACTTAGTATTGCCACATCTATCACCACAACCTTGTTCTCCCATTCATACACCACTATCATGTCTGGTTGGTTAGCCATTACTAGTTTGTCCATCTGTATCTGGAAGTCCCACAGAATCTTAGCTTGGTCATTCTCAACCACCTTCGGAGGTGTGTCCCACTTTGACCTTGGGACTTCCAATCCATGCTCAGCACAGATATTTCTGTACACTATACCAGCCTCTTGGTTATGGTGTTCCATGTACGCTCTTCCTGCTAGCATCTTACACCCTACTGTTATGTACTGGATTGTCTCAGGGGCATCTTTGCACAGTCTTATCTGGGGTCTTGCCTCGTGTGGTAGACCCTGGCCTCTTTCAAGCTTGTGCTTAGGGCCTGTTCCTTTGTACCTATAATTAGTGCCTCTGTGCCATCTTCTAGTCCAGCTTTATGTAGCCACTGGTAGGATTTTTCAATATCAGCCACTTTTTCTATCTGCCAGTGGTACATCCCTTGCAGTGGTTTGTCATTCCATGATGGTTCCTCTTGCACTTCCTTCTTGGGTTTCTGCTGCCTGAGGTATTCGCTAAGCACTTCATCACTCTCCAATGTACTTTGTTTCATTCTGGATAGTGGCTCTGATGCTAACTAGTCCTCAGCCTCCTTTATTCCTCTTAGCATACAGCCTCAGTATGCTAGAATTGGGGTGAAACCATCTGTGCATTGTCAGGAGTTTTCTTGTCCTGATGTCAGTGGCCTCTGTTGCCTCCTTCAGCCAACTTATTATGCCAGCCGTTTATCTGCTGACTGGCAGGGCACAGGTGTTCAGGGCTTTCCCCAGAAAAAAAAAATATCAGAGTGGTGCTACTAATGCAGAGCCTGGCCCAGCCTTGAGGGCCCCAAAAGCTGCTAATGTGGTCTGGGGGCATGCTTCCCAGAAAATTTTGAAATTAGAGACTTCAAATGGTGCATTCTGGTGGCATCTAGGGCTGATTTTGGCACAATTCAACATTATTAAATTTACTGTCTTTTACCTTGTCAAATACACAAGGGGCAAAATTTAAATGGCAAAATTAGATTTGAAATAAAAACACTTTGTAGCACACTTCTTCATTTTCCAATTCCAGGATGCCAGGAACAGAATCAAGGTCAAATTATGCAACAGTGCCATCTAGTGACCAGCGCCTAGAATGTGGTTTTATGTATGGTTGCGAATGGCAGTCAGTGCAGGCAGCAAAACCCTTTATTTTCACTTATGGGTTGAGTTCCAGGATAGTCTAGACCAGGGCTATTCAGTTAATTCATAATGAGGGCCAGTTCATGAAAAATATCCCAAATGAGCAGAGGTGGAAAAACCCGGGTGCAGAAAGTAAAAACCCTGCCACATTTTTGCTCCAGCCAATTCAATGAACCAGCTGATCCTAATTACCACATCCCCTTAGCCAGGTTGATGAGCTAATTGATGAAATCACCTGTGTTGAGAGCACAGGCAGAAGGAAAACCTAAGCAGGACTTTTACTTTGTCAATCCAGTTTTTCCACCTCTGCAAATGAGGGGCCTGAGAAATACCACTTGAAATATGAGTAATCGCATTAACAGCTAAGTACAACAACACCACAGGAGTTATTTTTATATATACTGTATGTGTGTGTATTTTGTGACTGCATAACATCATTAGTGCATTGTATTGTTTTAAGACAAAGGCCCAAGCCTTTCTACATTCAAATGGCATGTTAGGAAATCAGTCCAGGTGAGCCATATCACATTTAAAATCACACACAGCCATCATACCGTTCAGGAAGGAGACGACTTCTGTGTCCCAGAGATGAACGTGCTTTGGTACGAAATGTGCAAATGAACCCCAGAACAAAAGTGAAAGACCTTGTAAAGATGCTGACCTGAAACTGGTAAGAGAGTATCATTATCCACAGTAAAATGAGTTCTGTACCGACATGAGCTGAAAGGCCACTCAGCAAGGAGAAAGCCACTGCTCCAAAACTACCATAAAAAAAGCCAGATATAGTTTGCAGCTGCACGTGGGGAAAAAGATTTACATTTTTGGAGACACGTCCTGTGGTCTGATGAAACAAAAATTTAACTGTTTGGTCATAATGATCATTGTTATGTTTGGAGGAGAAAGGGAGACGCTTGCAAGCCTCAGAACACCATCCCAACCGTAAAGTATGGGGGTGGCAGCATCATGTTGTGGGGCTGCTTTGCTGCAGGAGGGACTGGTACACTTCACAAAGTAGACTGTCATCTCAAGACATCAGCCAAAAAGTTAAAGTTTGGGCGTGGATGGGTCTTCCAAATGGACAATGACCCCAAGCATACCTCTAAATTAGTTGCAAAGTGGTTTAAAGGAGATACCATGGCCTCACTTTTTGTTTATAAATGCCTGGAGACCTCAAGAATGGCATAGGAATAGTTTTAAGCATTAACAATAAATCGAATATAGTAATTTTTATGATTAAAATGATTCATAGAGGTAGTGGTCTGAGTGAATGACCTTGACATCTGTGACGTCACTGCAGGAATGCTGTCGGTCTCATTGCCATTTCTGCTATACTAAAACACAGAGCTGACTGCAACTTCGAACTTCCATTTTGAGCTAATTTATCGCCATGTCATGTAGATGTGCTGCTGGCGGGTGCAGCAATAGGACAGAAGGTGGATTTACGTTGCATTCATGGCCCAAGAATGTTCAAACTGCAAAGACTTGGACGCGTTTTGTGAGAAGTTCACAGGCACATTGGGCGCCTACAAAGTGGTCTCTCCTCTGCTCTGCACGTTTTACTGAAGACTTGTATGAAACCTCTGATCTGTTGAGGAGCATTGGCTATAAGCCCATATTGAAAGAGGGTGCAGTACCAACAATTAAAGGAAGAAAACTACAAGAAAAGGAAAGTAAGTTCAGTTGCACCAGTTTTCCCAGAGTGTGAGGTTGTTGCTAAAACCCTGGGACGGGACATGACACATTATCACTTGGGCAGTGACCTCCCCGTGGTCGTTGCTAAAACTGGTGATGTCCCGTCCTGGGTTTTAGTAATTGCCTGAGCCGAGCAGTAATGGCGGAGTACTTGGTATGGAGAATGAGTGGACCAGCTGTCTGATTTCTCCGCTGGATATGCTTGCATCAGCAGCAATATCTTGTCCTTATGTGGAAGAAGCGAATGAACGGAGAACTGAACAAACAACTGAAAGTCAGATTGTTTTGAAACAATCAGCCACAAGCTCAGACTTCAAGAAGCGAGAACACAGATGGGTAAGCTGTGACTCGCATTTGGATACAAAACAACAAAAACAACACTACTTGTTTACCTGCATTTAGATTAATACATGTAACTTGAATTGTGTATTTAAGTTACCAGTATAAGATTATTTAATTTGCTTCAGAATGTGATTGTCTCAGTTCATCTGATTTATTTAATTAGCCTTTTACGTTTTATCGGTGAAAATGCATGCATGTACATGTACAGTGCTCAGCGTAAATGAGTACACCCCCTTTGAAAAATAACATTTTAAACAATATCTCAATGAACACAAACAATTTCCAAAATGTTGACAAGACAAAGTTTAACATAACATCTGTTTAACTTATAACGTGAAAGTAAGGTTAATAATATAACTTAGATTACATGTTTTTTCAGTTTTACTCAAATTAGGGTGGTGCAAAAATGAGTACACCCCACAACAAAAACTACTACATCTAGTACTTTGTATGGCCTCCATGATTTTTAATGACAGCACCAAGTCTTCTAGGCATGGAATGAATAAGTTGGCGACATTTTGCAACATGTTATTAAAGATCATGGAGGCCATACAAAGTACTAGATGTAGTAGTTTTTGTTGTGGGGTGTACTCATGTTTTTGCACCACCCTAATTTGAGTAAAACTGAAAAAATGTGTAATCTAAGTTATATTATTAACCTTACTTTCACGTTATAAGTTAGGGTTAAACAATTTTGGAAATTGTGTGTTCATTGAGATATTGTTTAAAATGTTACTTTTCAAAGGGGGTGTACTCTTTTTCGCTGAGCACTGTATGTTGCACAAGTTATAATGCCTGTCCTGTTTTAATGAGAGTCAACCCACAATTAATGAAGTCAGATCAGTCTTAGTTGAGAAAGTTGGTAATGGTAGTTCTTACTTTCACCATAAATTTTTATTTATATGACTTTTGGTCTATAGCCGTCAAAGCCCTCGGCCTTAAAACCAGTTCCTGCTGTGACGTCACGCACTCAGGGCTGGCTTGCTCAGCGGGGCAGCTCGAATGCCAACTTTGTGGTTGATTTTAACTCTCAAAAAAATATTTTTTTTACTCCCATTTATGCAGCCTACAAGAGTCAAGGATGGAGATACTATCCACTCAGAAATGTATTTTAAAATAAAGGTTCTGCGTATCTCCTTTCAGGGCAACAAAGTGAAGGTATTGGAGTGGCCATCACAAAGCTCTGACCTTAATCCTATAGAAAATTTGTGGGTGGCACTGAAAAGGTATGTGCGAGCAAGAAGGCCCACAAATTTGCCTCAATTCCACCAGTTCTGTCAGGAGGAATGAGCCAAAATTTCAGCAAGATATTGTGAAAAACTTGTGGAAGGCTACCCAAAACGCTTGATCCAAATTAAACAGTTCAAAGGCAATTCTACCGCATGCTAACAAAGTGTATGTAAACTTCTGACTTTGATGAAAGTAATTAAAAATTCTCTAAAAAAAATTCTCTGATTATTCTGACATTTTGCAAAAATAAAAAATAAAAAAATTGGGGGGGATCCTAACTGACTTAAGACAGGAAAGGTTTCCTCAATTTTACTGTCAGACATGGAGAAAAAGTTTGTCTTTTTCTAAACTCTATGTAAGCTTCTGGTTGCAACTGTATATGTATAAGTGTATGTAATATATAAAACCACACACAAACACTAATGCGTATAGAGGCTAGAGAGCTAATTGAACAAACAGCAACCAAGTCAAATTAAATCATATTTACACACGGAGGAGAGGAGTATAAAGTAATATAAGCAATTATATCCAGAAGAAATAACAATAATATTTGATAATAATGAGGACTTTGATGGGATCATAAAAGCATGCACAAGCGGGTAAGAACATGTAGGAGTGGCATCAGCCCACAGGCAAATTTAGAAAGGAAATAAGTGGTTTGCAGGTTTGCAAAAAGTGTTCGGATCCCCCCCCCCCATATCATATGTGTTCTATAATTTGAGTCCATAATAATGTACTGAGTTTATGTCTAGTTTTCCAGTTCATGAGTATTATTTTATTGATAATGGCAAGAGCAACTAAAACTAATTGGGCTATGATATTGTGGGTCAAGAATTGTTAGATCTCCAAGTAAGCAGAGCTTTGGGGATAGTGGGATGGTGCAGTTCAGAACCAAAGATATGATGTGGGTGACACATTCCAAGAATTGATGAACTGGTGGACAGTGCCATGTAGCATGGATATAGGTGTCTGTGGTATTGAGTGAGCAGTGAGAACATATACTGTATATCAGAGATATTGAAACCCATTTTGTATATTTTATGTTGAGTGAGATGTGTTCTGTGTTGTACTTTTGTATTGTATTAATTGTATATTTATAGATGAGGTCATTGTGAAAATGTTAGAGCAGATTTGTTCCCAGAAATTGGCATCAGTAGAGATGGAGAAGTCATCTTCCCATTTGTTTTTGGTTATGGTAATGGTTGGATATATAATAGATAGCAGTTTATATTCTTGAGAGCTGTTTGAGAGTCAAATATCGTAATCAATTTTTTGAGTAAAGGAGGCTGTTAGAGATTTTTAAATGCAATATCGATTTTGGTTTAAAATTATTCAAAGCTGAGAAGAGTGTTGTTTTTAAATATGTGATGGAGATGGGAGATTCCTTTTTGTTTCCAAATTTAAGATTTTATTGTGGTATTATTGACCAAGAAGTCTGGATTTGACCAAATTGGAGTGTGTGTGTTGTCATTGTATTTATCTTCCAACAGGCTGTCAGAGTTGTTAAGATGACTGGGTTTTTATAATGGGGGTGGTTTTTAATGGTTTTGATCAAGAAAGGTCTTTGATATCAATGTCTCTGCATTCTGATCGTTCTGTTTCAAGCCATGTGTTTTGGTAATGATTTTTGTAATTGGTTTGCTTAATAATAATGTTGAAAATTTGACACCTCTAAACTTTTAACTTCTAAATTTTCCAGTAAAATTTTGATATTGAGTCAAGCATGGAATACCAGTTTGAGTTAGGTTGGACAGGAGTCGTTGTGAACAAATAGTTAATTTTGGGCAGAATATTAATTTTTACTGTAGAGATTCATCCCATAAGGGAAAGAGGGCGGTTATTCCAGCATTTTAAATTATCTTCTATTGTTTTAACATGGGGGTGAAATTGAGCTGAAACAACTCTTGACAGCTTGGGGGAGATGTTGATTCCAGGGTATTTGATGTTGTCAGTGGTGAGGGGTAGTGAAATTTGGTTCTGGACTGCATCATTCCACTTGGCTTCATTGAGAGGTATAGTTATTGATTTTGTCTAGTTGACAGAGTAGTGTGATATGTTCAAAAATGAAATGAGTTTGAAAGCTTCCTGAAGTGATATTGATGTGTGTGTATAGCAGTATATCATCTGCGTAAAGACTGACTTTATGGCTTGAGTTCAGGATTGAAATTCCACTGATGTCATTCTGTTGGATAGCAGTAACTAGATAAGGGTTCTATAAAGATTGCAAAGAGAGCAGGAGAGAGAGGGCATCCTTGTCTGGTCCTCTGTTGTAGTTTGAAGCGCTGAGAAATGACTGTCGTTAGTTAGTGACTACTGTTAGTTGTAACTGCAGCCACGGGTGATTTTGTAAAGTATCCTTATCCAGTGAATGAATGATTCTCCAAAGCCAAACTTTTCCAACGTGGTAAATAAAAAATCTCCAGTTTACTTTGTTGAATGCTCTTTCTGCATCTAGTGAGGTGACATTTACACTTTGTTCTGATAAAACACAGGAATAAATGTTTTATTCTTTAAAAACTCTGACTAGTATGAAATGCTATATTGTGATATCGAGTGACCGAAATAGGGAAAAATACCGTATCTTTTGGCCATATTTCCAACTCTACTGAAAATACTATTCAGATCAGCACTGATAATGCTGACTATTATGTAAATAAGGGTTTGTTTGTTTGTTGTTGTTTTTTAAAGTAATGCTATTGCAGAGATGTAGTTTCCTTACAAAAGTGATGCTATAATTCAGCCAACTGTAGCTAAATTGTCATTTTGTTAACATACATAAGAAATGTACTTTGATCCCTTTACTGAGCGTGTTTCTTGACCCAACATTTCACCAATATGAAAATGATGCTTTTGTCAGTGCAGTGAAAAGTAGTTAGATAAGATCTGGTGAAGCTGTCCAGTTCCAGAACAGTCCTGGGGGAAAAGCACCAGAGCCCTGATCCATGTTTCCACTTCGTAATGAGAGAACATGGTGTTTCCACTCCAGCACAAGAAGAAAGGGAATCAAGTAATGCTCATCTGTCACCACCTGACCTTTCCACTTAACAAAGCGTTCACACTTATTCCTGTGCCTCATTAGAACATAATGCACTGTACTCATGATAATGTACCTGGCTGGCCTGCGACACATAAGGTGTACACACATGCCATGTGGATATGGAAATGATTTAATTGTGTTATTCTAAATCATTTGTAACTCTTGGTGCAAATTTGAGACATACTTTCTGAAGAATCTTTAGCCTATAGTTTTCATTCTGAGCTGACTTTATATTAATAAACACTGGGGAAAATACAGAAAGCCACTGAGTAATGGAAAAAAAAATCAGTGTAACAGTAAGGACAAAGAAAAGTAAAGTGTTATTGCCCATATTGTCTGAAGATGTAGATTTTTTTTTTTTGGTGGAAAGAGTCAAGAAATGGGGCTCTTTTGGTGGGAAAGTGTGAAGCCGGTTCTTCCACTGAGAAGCATGGACAATAGACATTCCAGTCTCCCTGAGGATGAAGCGCTTGTTGGCAAAAAAGTGTGTGGTCCTGAATCAGGGTGCATAGATGATGTGAAACAGAGCCTGTCTTGGGGAGGAACCAGCAGCATTCCGAATACTGTGTAGAGGAGCTATAATCAATCACCTGACGGAAAATCAGCAAGCAGAGAGTGATGTTGAAGTGAAGTTTCAGGTTGCAGCGGCGGACTGCGTGAGCTGTATTACGCAAGGAGGAAGCCATTCATCAATTCTATGCAGAAACACCTCTAAATTCTCTGGGCCTGAACTCATCTCGGATGAGCTAAAAGATGATGGAAGCATGTGCTGTGGTCAGGTGAGTATACATTTCAACTTGTTTTTGGGAAAACCAGATGTAGAGTTCTCCGTGCCAAAGATGAACATGACCATTTAGTTTGTTATTGGAGAAGGGTGCAAAAGCCATCATCTGTGATGGTATGGGGGGCATCAGTGCCCACGGCATGGATGAGTCACATGTGTGAAGGGACCATTGACACGAAGGCACATATTTGGATTTTAGAGAGATATATTCATCAAGGCAATGTCTCTTCCCGAGAAATCCATACTTATTTCAGCAGGACAATGCCAGGTCTCATTCTGCACAGGCTCTAACAGCATGGCTTTGTAGACAGAGTACATGTACTTGACTGTCCTGCTGCCAGTCCAGATCTGTCTCCTATGTATGGTGCATCATGAAGAGGAGAATCTGACAACGGTGACTACGGACTGTCAAGCAGCTGAAGAGCAAGCATGGACAAAAATTCCAATAGACAAGTATGAAGCAAGAATGGACAAAAATTCCAATTGCAAAACTGCAACAGTATTCTCAGATCCCATACAATTAAAAAGTGTTACTGAAAGGAAAGGTGATGTAACACCATGGTAATAATGCCTCTGTCCCAGCTGTTTTGAGTGTGTTGCAGGCATCAAATTCTAACTTCATTTATGTTTATGTGGCAGCAGGGGCGTGGTCAAGTGCCGGTCTGTGACAGGAGGGCGGAGCCAGGGAAGGTGAGTGGCAGAATCGCTACACCTGACGGTAATGAACCTGTGTTTTGTGTGTTTTCCCAGTAACCGCTCCCTATTTAAGGAGGCAGAGGGAGAGCAGAGGGAGCGCAACCCGGGACCAGAACACAGAGTGTGTGTGTGTGTTACGCCGCATACTAGAAACTGGCGATTTAACTGAAAAGTTGAGAAATAAAAGCCTTCTCTATATCTAAAGCGTTGTCCTGCCGTCCTCTGTGCTCCACCCACACTCCGTAAGCGCTACAGTGGTGCTGAAACCCGGGAAAGGTGGAGCACCAACCTTGCAGCCCCATGGAATCCTCCCTGTTCGCAGACTTGGTCCACGCCCTCGCCACGGCTCAGCAGAGCCAGCACCAGGCACTCGTCACGCTCCGAAAGGAGCAGGAGCGACACTTCGAAGCCCTGGTGCTGGCCCAGCAGGAAGATCGTGAGGCGTTCCGGCATCTCCTCACGTCGGCGGGGTCCACCAGCGCCCTGGCCGTGGGCCCGTCTCCCCTCACCATGACCAAGATGGGCCTGCAGGACGACCCCGAGGCGTTTATCACCTTGTTCGAGCAGGTCGCCAAAGCCTCGGGGTGGCCGATGGAGCAGCGCGCCTCCTCCCCCTCCTGACGGGAGAGGCGCAGCTGGCCGCACTACAGCTCCCCGCCGACCGCCGGCTGGCCTACGCGGACCTTCGCCGGGCCGTCCTCCAGCACGTGGGGTGCACGCCCGAACAACAGCACCAGCGCTTCCGCGCGCTGCGGATGGAGGAAGTCGGCCAGCCGTTCGCGTTCGGCCAGCAGCTCCGGGACGCCTGCTGGCGGTGGCTGAGGGCCGACGATCGCGACGCCGAGGGAATCATCGATCAGGTGGTGCTGGAGCAATTCATCACCCGCTTACCAGCCGGAACCGCGGAGTGAGTCCAGTGCCACCGCCCGGCGTCGCTGGATCAGGCCGTAGGACTGGCGGAGGATCATTTGGCGGCTGTTCCGGTGGCAGGACGGCCGACGACGTCGTCTCTTCTCTCCTCTTCTCTCTCTCTTTCTCCCCCCGCTTCTGTGTCCCGTCCTCGCCCCATTCCCCCACCACGGAGGCGGGGGCCGGCTCCACCCCAGCCGGCCCGCCGCACCCGTGGTGCCCTCCCATTTCTCCCTTCTGTGTCTGTCTCTCCCCCCCCCCCCTCAGGTGAGTGAGCCCCAGAGCACAGCTGCAGAGGGAAGGCCCGGGCCGGTTCGCTGGCGCTGCGGGGAACCGGGCCACCTGCAGCAACAGTGCGGAGCAATGGACGTGGGCGCGGTGGTGCGGATCCCCGACGTGCCAGAAGCTGCCCTCGATTGGGCCGGAGCGTATCGCATACCGGTGAGTGTACAAGGGGCTACATATCAGGCGTTGGTGGATTCGGGTTGCAATCAGACCTCGATCCGCCAAAGCCTGGTGCAAGACGAGGCATTGGGGGGAGCACAGGGGGTGAAGGTGTTGTGTGTGCGCACAGGGATGTTCACAGATACCCTTTGGTGTCGGTCCACATATATTTCAGAGGGGAAAAATCTATAGTGAAGGCGGCGGTTAATCCTCGCCTTACCCACTCTTTAATTTTGGGGACTGATTGGCCGGGATTTCAGGGTTTGATGACGCGCCTAGTAAAGAGTGGGTTCTGCCGTTTGACAGGGGGAGGTCCCGGTGTCGCTTTGGCTGGAGCTGCGGTCACAGAGCCGTCTACGTCATCTCCGTGACAGAGCGAGGAGCCGCCGGCTCCTCCTCTTTCTGTTGGGGAATCCCTCGCGGATTTCCCACTAGAACAATCGCGAGACAAGACTCTGCGACACGCGTTTGACCAAGTGAGAGTAATCGATGGTCAAACGCTCCAGCCGAACGCCACCCGGTCCTTCCCCTATTTTTCCATTTTGAAGGATAGATTATACCGAGTGACGCAGGACACTCAGACAAAAGAGCGAGTCACACAGTTATTAATTCCAAAGAGCCGCCGAGAATTGGTATTCCAGGCGGCTCACTTTAATCCCATGGCTGGACACCTAGGGCAGCATAAGACACTAGCCTGGATAATGGCCCGATTTTATTGGCCGGGGATTCGCGGCGACGTCCGTAAGTGGTGTACGGCGTGCCGCGAATGCCAGTTAGTAAATCCAGTGGCCATTCCAAAAGCGCCCTTGCGCCCCCTACCATTATTCGAGACCCCGTTCGAAAGAATTGGGATGGATCTCGTCGGGCCATTAGATCGGTCAACACGAGGGTACCGCTTTATATTGGTTCTGGTGGACTATGCAACGCGATACCCGGAAGCGGTGCCTCTTCGCAATATCTCAGCACGCAGTATTGCAGAGGCCCTCTTCCACGTCATCTCCCGGGTTGGAATCCCGAAAGAGATTCTGACTGACCAAGGCACCTCGTTTATGTCACGAACACTGAGCGAACTGTATGGGCTACTGGGTATTAAGCCGATCTGCACCAGCGTTTATCACCCACAAACGGACGGTTTAGTTGTACGATTCAATCGCACCCTCAAAAATATAATCAAAAAATTCATAAGTGAGGACGCACGTAACTGGGATAAGTGGCTCGAACCCTTGTTATTTGCAGTGCAAGAGGTCCCCCAAGCCTCCACGGGGTTCTCCCTGTTTGAATTATTATATGGGCGTAAGCCACGCGGCATCTTAGATGTACTGCGGGAAAATTGGGAGGAGGGACCTTCACAGAGTAAAAACGAAATTCAGTACGTTATGGACCTGTGCGCAAAACTCCACACGCTCACCCACCTAACTCAGGAGAATTTGCGGCAGGCCCAGGAACGGCAAGCCTGCCTGTACAACAAGGGCACGCGCCTTAGAGAGTTCACTCCGGGAGATAAGGTACTCGTCCTGTTGCCCACGTCGAGCTCCAAATTAATCGCCAAGTGGCAAGGACCCTTTGAGGTCACACGGCGAGTCGGGGATGTCGACTATGAGGTAAGGCGAACAGACAGGGAGGGGGCACTACAGATCTACCACCTCAATCTGCTTAAACTCTGGAAAGAGGAGGTCCCCGTGGCGTTGGTGTCGGTAGTTCCGGAGAAGGCAGAGCTGGGGCCGGAGGTTCAAAAAGGGACATTGGCATCACGTACCTCTCCGATCCCCTGTGGAGACCACCTCTCCCCGACCCAACTCATGGAGGTTGCCCAGTTGCAGGCCGAGTTTTCGGATGTGTTCTCACCCCTGCCCGGTCGCACTAACCTCATAGAACACCACATTGAGACGCCCCCGGGGGTGGTAGTGCGTAGCCGCCCTTATAGGCTACCCGAACACAAAAAAAAGGTGGTTCGGGAAGAACTTCAGGCCATGCTCGAAATGGGCATCGTCGAGGAGTCCCACAGTGACTGGAGCAGCCCGGTGGTCTTGGTTCCCAAGGCCGACGGGTCGGTCCGGTTCTGTGTGGACTATAGAAAAGTCAACGCGGTGTCTAAATTCGACGCGTACCCAATGCCTCGTATTGATGAGCTGCTCGATTGACTAGGCACGGCTCGCTTTTACTCGACACTGGATTTGACGAAGGGATATTGGCAGATCCCCTTGACTCCATTATCCCCGGAGAAAACGGCCTTTTCCACACTGTTCGGCTTACACCAGTTCGTCACACTTCCGTTTGGGCTGTTTGGGGCGCCAGCTATGTTTCAGCGACTGATGGACAGGGTCCTCCGGCCCCACACCACCTATGCGGCCGCTTATCTCGACGATATTATCATTTATAGTAACGACTGGCAGTGGCACCTGCAACACCTGAGAGCCGTCCTTAGGTCGCTGAGGCGGGCGGGTCTCACTGCCAACCCGAAGAAGTGTGCGATTGGGTGGGTGGAAGTACGGTATCTGGGCTTCCACTTGGGCAACGGGCAGGTGCGTCCCCAAATTAATAAGACAGCAGCGATTGTGGCCTGCCCGAGGCCCAAGACCAAAAAGGGGGTGAGACAGTTCCTGGGGCTGGCTGGCTACTATCGTAGGTTTATACCTAATTATTCGGACGTCACCAGCCCGCTGACTGACCTCACTAAAAAGGGGGCGCCAGATCTGGTCCAGTGGACGGAGCAGTGCCAGCGGGCTTTCTCTGAGGTAAAGGCTGCACTGTGTGGGGGGCCACTTTTACACTCCCCTGACTTCTCTCTCCCTTTTTTGTTGCAGACGGATGCGTCGGACAGAGGGCTGGGGGCCGTTTTGTCCCAGCAGGTGGAGGGGGAGGATCGCCCCGTCCTGTACATCAGTCGGAAGCTGTCGGTGCGTGAGCGGCGCTACAGCACGATTGAGAAGGAATGCCTGGCGATCAAGTGGGCGGTCCTCGCCCTCCGTTACTACCTGCTGGGGCGCCCTTTCACCCTCTGTTCGGACCATGCGCCCCTCCAGTGGCTCCACCGCATGAAGGATGCCAACGCGCGGATCACCCATTGGTATCTGGCACTCCAACCCTTCAACTTCAAGGTGGTCCACAGGCCGGGAGCGCAGATGGTCGTGGCGGACTTCCTCTCCCGTCGGGGGGAGTCGGCTGCGGGCCGGACGGGCGCCCGGCCTGAGTCGGGCGGTGGGGGTATGTGGCAGCGGGGGCGTGGTCAAGCGCCAGTCTGTGACAGGAGGGCGGAGCCAGGGAAGGTGAGTGGCAGAATCGCTACACCTGACGGTAATTAACCTGTGTTTTGTGTTTTCCCAGTAACCGCTCCCTATTTAAGGAGGCAGAGGGAGAGCAGAGGGAGCGCAACCCGGGACCAGAACACAGTGTGTGTGTGTGTGTGTGTGTGTGTGTGTGTGTGTGTGTGTGTTACGCCGCATACTAGAAACTGGCGATTTAACTGAAAAGTTGAGAAATAAAAGCCTTCTCTGTATCTAAAGCGTTGTCCTGCCGTCCTCTGTGCTCCACCCACACTCCGTAAGCGCTACAGTTTATAAAATACAATTAAGTTGGTCAGTAAAACTATTGAAAATCTTTTCTTTGTTCTTTTATCGGTTAAATAAAGGCTCACGTGAATTAATAAAGCTCAGATTTTTTTTTTTTCGCTTTGCGTTTTGGAAAATGGTCCAACTTTTCTGGAAATTGGGTTCATAGTACCAGTCAAAAGTTTGGACACTCCTCCTAATTAAATTTTTTTGTCTTTTTTTCCGCTATGCAATTTGGAAAATAGTCCAACTTTTCTGGAAATTGGATTCGTATATAGCACCAGTCAAAAGTTTGGACACGCCTTCTAATTCAATGTGTTTTTTTTTTTTTAATTAAAAGACTCATGTTTTAAAGTAATGATGGACTGTCATTTTTCTTTAATTAGTTGAGCAGCTCTTGACATAATATGGATTACTATAGTTGTGGAATAGGGCTATTTATTGTATTTTTATTATTTACTTTTTACTGTTTGATCTTAAACGCATTAAGAAGGTAAGAAACTAGTCCACTAATTGACTTTTGACAAGGCATATCTGATAAGTGACAAGCATTTCAGGTGATGACCTCGTGAAGCTGGTTAAGATAATGCCACTAGTGTGCAAAGTGTCATCAAGGTAAACGCTGGCTACTTTGAAGAATCTGAAATCTGAAACATTTTATTGCAACATTTTTTTTCTTTTTTTTTGGAACCATTCCTTTGAGATTTTGGTCCATGTTGAAATGAATGCATCACGCAATTCCTGTAGATGGTCATTAACAGTACTCAAATAGGCTCAGGCAATCAAGTGATGATTGGTATTAATAGGTCCAAATTGTGCCAAGAAAATGTTCCCCACACTATTACACCACCTCCACCAGCCTGGATTGTTGACACAAGGCAGGTTGGGCCCATGGATTTATGCTGTTGGTGCCAAATTCTGTCCTTATGGTCTGTGTGCCTCAGCATAAATCAAGATTCATCACACCGGGCTTCATCTGTCCAGTTTTGGTGAGCCTGTGCCAACTGCAGACTCAGTTTTCTGTTCTTGGCTGATTGAAGTGGAACCCGATGTGGTCTTCTACTGTTGTAGCTCATCTACCTCAGTATTCAACACGTGCATTCTGGGATGCTTTTCTGCTCACCACAATTGTACATAGTTTTTATCTCGGTTACTGTAGCAGTTTTGTCAGCTTGAAAATGTCTGGCTATTCTTTGTTTCATCAACAGGGAGTTTCTGTCCACAGACTTGCTGCTCACTGGATGGTTTTTTTTCTTTATTGCACCATTCTGTGTAAACTCTAGAGACGCGCGTGTGTGTGTGTGTGTGTGTGTGTGTGAGAGTGAAAATCTCAGGAGATCAGTAGTTATAGAAATACTCAAATCGGTCCATCTGGCACCAACATTGAGGTCACGTTTTTTCCCCCGGTTCTGAAGGTCGATGTTTGCCCATATTTGCATGTTTTTATTCATTGCACTGCTTCCACATTATTGCAAATAAACACAAACTCCAAGATCTAGCAGCAAAGGGGGACTAAATCTTTGGCATTTGCTTTTTATTTATTACTTATTTATAAACTGTTTATTATTCTTCTGTGGCAGTGTTTGTGCTTTCTCATGTGTCCGGAGTAAGTCTATATCCAAAATGCATGCAATTAGTTGTTGTACAGATTACTGAATGTTCCACACTTGCTTACATTTTCGGTACAGGTAGATAAATCTTCATAAGCAGATGTTCAGTGGGAGTGCTGAGTAACGTAAACGAAGGTAACTTAGATATTAGGAAGACAACAGAAGTAGCTTGAAGCAAACAGATGATAACTGGCTAGAGGTGTGTCATGCATGCAACTGTAACATGTATGAGACGCCTAGGGAACAGAATCTTCAATGCTGCAGTATGCACTAATTGGGTTATAGCAAGGCCTGAATATGCGTGCGTGTGTAATCGGCCACTTTCACTTTAATAGGGACTTTGTTCTTGATTCTTGGATGGCAGGAGTGGAACCCAATGTGGTCGTCTGCTGTTGCATGCTGAGATGCTTTTCTGCTCACCACGGTTGTAAAGAGTTGCTGAGTTGTTAAAGCCTTCCTAGTAACTCAAACCAATCTAGCCATTTTCCTCTGACCTCTCATCAACAAGGCGTTTGGCACCCACAGAACTATTACTCAGTTCAGAGCTACAACCAACTCTGTTACACAGTTACTCTGTAATTTTGCTCCAACTCCAACTTCTGCTGGTCATCAGCTCATTCTTTGAACATGCTTATTAAAGTGAAAGTATGTGTTCTGGAGACTGTAAAATGATCACAGAGGTTGTGTGGTATTGTATGGTAATCTTGATGGAAAGTCAGTTAGCTTTCACCTAAACCCCACAAAGCTAGTTAAAATGCATCCACTTTTTTGAATTGCATAGATTAATGCATTCATGGATTAATAATCTTTATGGGGTCTGAGGGTATTTTCTGGCACTCTAATGATTTTGGCATACTCTGATTTTGTCAATTTCAACAAATCTAAGCAGTATTTTCAAGGTCATATGACTTTTTTTTGTATTCAGCACAAGTTTAGCTACAATAATATCTATGCAGTGTGTGTGTGTGTGTGTGTATGTTGGAGTGTGTGAAAAAAACATTACCTTACCCATTGTGACAAACCATTTGTCACTTGAGGTGATTTTGTTCAGTCTTGGGAATGTATCAAGCACAAAAACTTAAATCTGCTCCATTGTTTTTGGACAATTAACCGGCCATCAAAAAATTTATGTCCTATTGTTTTGGGGTAAAGAGTTGGGAGTGGGAGGGGCATTCAATGAGAAGAGTAAAAAAAATTCCATTCAATGGGAAGCATGAATACCCCTCCCACTGCCAACTCTTAATCCCATCAGGTCAAGTGATCAAAATGGTTCGTCACAATGGGCAAGGTAATGTTTTTTCACACATTCTAACACCGTTCTAAAACTGCTTTTTACAACAGCTTCATTTATCTGGTATTTGACTTTATTTTGGTATTTGACCTAAAATAGATTACCTAAGTTAGATGCAACATAAAACTTGTCACTTTACTCAGTCAGTCACACCGGTGTTGGAGCACTGAGCTCCTACTTACGCATTCATAAAAGACTATTCACATGCTAACGGCATGATATTCTTTTATGAACGCGTAAGTGGGAGCTCAGCACGCCGACTCCAGTGTGACTGAGTAAGGTAACAAGTTTTATGTTTCATCTAATTTAGGTAATTTGAAAAATATATTATTTGGTAGTGGGCACATAGGAAAGCATAAAGTGTGTGTCTTGAAATTAACTCTTGTTCTATTTTACTCAGTTCAGAGCTACAACCAATTCTGTTACACAGTTACTCTAATTTTGCTCCAACTCCAAATTTTACTCTCTAAACTCAAAGTAGAGCAAAATTAGCTATTTTTAGGAAAATCCTTTCAACTCTGGAAAATTGCAGTGTCATTTTTTCCTGTATATGCACTACAGTGTACGCATATCAACCGATGTGCTCATAAATATTTACATTTACTTGAGTTGATCTTCGGCTGGATCGGGTCGAAGTTTAAAAAAAGAAAAAAAGGCACCACTCATCAGTGTTGCAGTTCTGAAGATTGAATCGAATCGCTGTCCGAATCATCCGAAGCACATAAAACCGAATGTCATCTCACAATAAGTTTTACCTCCAAATAGCCTAAACTATGGCTGACCTATTTTATCCTATTTGCGGTGGGCATTCCCACGGTGATAGAGAACCCAATTGAAACCAAAAGAGTGAAAGTGATTATCATTCTGTTAGCATGTGAGCTCAGCACGCCGACTCCGGTGTGACTGAGTAAGGTAACAAGTTTTATGTTTCATCTAATTTAGGTAATTTGAAAAATATAATATTTTTCAATAGTGGGCACATAGAAACTTTACACTTTCCTGTCAATATGTTTATCATGCTTGTATGATAACTCACAAAGATATTTAGCTAAATACATGACCTACTCATTCTAAACCTGCCAAGCTTCCCTGGCGAAGCTCTCGACCCCAGAGGTTTAAGATCTGACTCAATATCCTACTAGGACCTTTAAGCAACAGTACTCTCTTACTAGGACCTTTAAGCAACAGTACTCGTTCAATGTTATTGATGTCTGCTCTTATGTATTTTAGGTTGCCAGATGGGAACACAGAACACGAGGTCTGACACGCATGTTTAAAAGCCCTTATGTGGCCTGCTACTGCCTGGGTGCTGTCATTCTGCTTCTCAATGTTTACCGCAGTCACAGGTAATACAAATAACTCACTGAGCATTCAAATTGATAGAATTCACAAATGGGCAACTTTTTAAGAAAAAAAAACACAAAGGCAATATCATAATGCAACAGAAATCACGGATAATGACTGTAGCAACTTTCTGTATTTGGGACAATGAGGAACTGGAGACAGGTGTGAAAATTCAAGGTGCACTTTATTCTACCATTCACTTTTCAGTGACTTTACCATTACCACATAGGCACACTACACACACAAACGCATGTGGGGTGAGACAGCTCTCTCTCTCTATCTCGTTACTGGCCATCTGGAAGACACACTGAGACATACGTTAATAGACAGCCAATAATTAAACATGGGTGTAAAACCTCACAATACCTGCTGGTTCAACCTGACTCATCGCCGTTCACAGCTGTCGCTCGACCACACCCTCATTGCCACATACCCTACCGCCCGACTCAGGCTGGGGAGCCGTCCAGCTTGCAGCAGGCCATCACCATCTGTAACCCCTGGCCTGTGGACCACCTCGAACTTGAAGGGCTGGAGGGCCAAATACCAACAAGTGATCTGCGCATTGGCATACTTCATGCAGTGGAGCCACTGGAGCAGGGCATGGTCGGAACAGAGGGTGAAAGGGCATCCTAGCAGGTAGTACTGAAGAGTGAGGACTGCCCACTTGAACACTTCTATGGTGCTGTACTTCAATACTCGCATCAAGAGCTTGCAGCTGATTGCGTTCCTCCCCCTCCACCATTTGGGACCAAACTGCCCCCAGCCCTCTGTCAGACACGTCGATTTGTAAAACAAAAAGGAAAGTCAGGTGAATGCAACAGCGGGCCCCCACACAAAATCGCTTTAATTTGAGCAAAAGCCCATTTGCACGGGTCCCACCACTGGACCGGATCTGGTGGCCCCTTTTTAGTGAAGTCAGTCAGCAGGCTAGTGACATCCAAAAAAAATTAGGCACGAGTCACCTGTAATAGCCAGCCAGCCCCAGGAATTGCCTCACCCCCTTTTGGGTCTTGGGTCTCGGGCAGGCCGCAGTTGCTGCAGTCGTATCAATTTGGGGATGCACCTGCCCATGACCCAAGTGGAAGCCCAGATACCACACTTCCACCCATCCAGTTGCACACTTCCTTAGGTTTGCTGTGAGCCCAGTGCACCTCAGCAACCTCAGGATAGCCCTTAGATGTTGTAAATGCTGCTGCCAATCATTACTATAAATAATAATGTCATCTAAATAGGCAGCGGCATATGCATTGTGGGGACTGAGGATTCGGTCCATTTGATGCTGAAACGTTGCAGGGCCCCAAATAACCCAAATGGAAGGGTGACAAATTGATGTAAACCAAATGGAGTGGAAAAGGCCCCCCACGGGATAATGGAGTCAAGGGGATCTGCTAATATCCCTTTGTCAAATCCAGTGTTGAATAAAAGCGAGCCATGCCTAAGCAATTGAGCAGTTCATCAATGCGAGGCATCGGATATGCATCAAATTTAGAAACCATGTTGACTTTTCTTTAGTCCACACAGAACCAGACTGTCCCATCTGTCTTGGCAACTAAGGCCATCGGGCTGTTCCAGTCACTGTGCAACTCTTCAATTACTCCCATGTAAGCATTGTCTTGAGTTCACCCCAAACCACATTTTTCTTTTACTTGGGGACCCAATACGGGCGTCTGTGCACCACCACCCCTGGGGGAATCTCTATGTGGTGCCCTGAGGTCAGTGTGACCAGGGAGGGGTGAGAACACATTGCAGAATTCCTCCTGCAACCTGATAACTTGTGCTCTCTGGGACAGACTGAGTGGTGGTCTCCAAAGGGCACCGGGATGAATTGGGCCACACCTTTTGTACTTGCCTCCGGTCCCAGCTCTGCCCTCTCCGAAACTACCGTCGCCAGAGCCACAGGAACCTTCTCTCTCTGAGGTTTCAGGAGATTGAGGTGGTAAATTTGACATGCATTGCCCCGATCTGTGCGCTTGACCTAATGGTTGACTTCCCCAATTTGCCATGTGACTTCAAAGGGCCCTTGCCACTTGGCGAGTCATTTTAAGCTTGATGTGGGCAGTAAAATGAGTACTTTATCTACCGGTGCAAATTCTCTTAGCTGTGTCCTTCTGTTGTACAGGTGGGATTGACGTTCTCATGCCTGTAGCAAATTCTCCTGGGTTACGCGATTCAGTTACCACTACCACACAGGCACACTATACACTTGTGGAGTGACGCATCTCTCTCTCTCATTACTAGCCATCTGGAAGGCACACAGAGACACACTTTAATAGACAGCTAGTAATTAAACACGTGTAACTCATCACGTTACCTGCTTGTTCAACCTGACTCCTCGCCATTCACAGCTGACACTTGACCACACCCTCGCTGCCACAGTGATAATAGGTTGGATTTCTCTGAGTTGAGCACCTTTTGGAATGAATGTTGAAATGTTACAGCACATTGTAGTCCCATGTGTTTATTTGTAGATGCTTTTTCAAATTGATTTTAAAAATCAAATAAGCATAAAGCTGAGCTACTGTTCATCCATGTTGCTCATTCTGTCTGGTATGTTTTGTATTTTATGATGTAGTAAATTTCTTAGAAATTGTTAATGTTAAAATCACTATAATAGTATAGTACATTACAGTCATATTAAATTCTTATTCAGCACAGTATCTAAATTAACAAAAGAGCAAGCTGTTTAAGATTCTTAAATTACTCCACACTTTTACAAGCAATGATTTCTCAGACTTTTTGTGTCGGACAGTAGAGCTTCTTAAGGGCTAAAGTTCAGCAGCAGTCTGCCAGCAAGCTATTATAAACTATAGGCATCATCTTAAAGTGCATATCACAGGTAAATTCAGGAGCAAAATCAATGTAATTCTCCTATTTTATATTAAACTTTGGTCAGATATTTGTCACATTTTGCATTTTGTGCAATTTTTTTACCTTGCGCAATACCAGAAAAATTCAGTTGAAATCAAGCCATTTGAGGCGAATTGGTCCGCCTCTGGAAAAAAAAACTTGCCATTTGGACTTTCCTGGGAAACATTGATTTTCGTGACGTCACATGCGGGACGCCTTTTCTGAATCCTACGTCAGCGCTGGTTTGTTTATGAGAAAATGACCTGGTGGTTTTCTGCAAATTTCTTCAATGTTATCACATAATTATTACAATGGTTAACAGATGTATCGTAGGAGCGTGTAGCAACACCAATCTTGATGGGATTAGTACTCATCGTTTTCCAAAAGACCGGACAATGAGAGAGAAATGGGAGCGCTTGTTCTACACAGGCTGTGCACTGAAACTGTGCAAGCTCGCGCAGCCTGCTGGCGCTTCCGCAGATAACGTCATGAATCTAGCTCCAGACTCCCTTGGGATTTTTCCAGACACGTTTTATTTTATTTTTTTCTGCTGTAGACAGATGGCCTTGCGCAAAATTACCCTTCTGGATGAGTGTGTAAAGGAACATACTTTCATATAAAAAAAAAAAAAATGAAATTGGTCCAGAATATGCACTTTAAGTGAGCATCATGGCTGCCAAGTACCACAAAGTTGTTTGCTTCCTAAAAATAATTTTAAAAAATCCAGTTTTCAGCCCCTTAGTATTTTTAAAGTGCCCTTGTTTCTAGTCTGTGGGGTTTTTGTTTTAACCCCCCCCCCCCAAAAAAAAAGTAATCTGAAGTGTGTGTGTGTGGCACCTCACTGCTGTTGTCCTGTGTTCTCTTCACTGTCTTTGACCTCATTGGCTGGAGCTCATGGCTCTGTATCTGCTGGAGGATTTTGTAACCAGAGGGCAGTGAGGGGAAAATTTCCATGGCAGGGCAGCTGTTTAGCGCAGTATACATAATTCAACATTCATGGGTAAAGTCTTTTGTATTTGTATGATTCTCTGACGTGAGCAGTTATGGGATTTGAAAAAAGGAAAAATCATCAGAGAGTAAACAGAAGAGAGGAACATCTATTCCATTCTGAAATATTTATGAAGTACATAGTTTAGGTATTATGTACATTTTACGCCTTTGCTTTTCCTGATGGTGGAAAATACTTTAACTTTCACATTTTTAAACCTGGGCACAGTAACAAACAATAGTTTAGTGGTGTACTTACAGGGTGAATACTGTTACATTACTTCGGATACAATGCTAGAAATGCACTATTGGGCCTGACTTAATAATGTTTTCTACCAGCACAAATCCTCTTATGGTGTTAACTACCATCAGAATTTACTAAAGATGCACAGTGAAAAGTATTTTTGTGGCTGACGTTCTTCCATTTGTAGCAGTTTCCCTTTCAGCCTGCAAAATTTGGGGGAGAGTATTTAAACAAATCATGCAACGTGATTTACTCAGGTTTGCAGTTGTCAATTTACTGACAATTGTGCCATTATTTAACACCAAAACCCCATCTTGACCCATTTTGTGCTTGACATGGCTTCGATTGTTGCCACCAGGAGGCACCGCTGAGAACTCAATTTTATTTCTATAGTGCTTTGAACAATGGACATTGTTACAAAGCAGCTTTACTGAACATATAAGTTCTAGAATAAATTTTAAACATATGAATTTATAAATTTATCCCTAATGAGCAAGCTTGAACAGAGAGCACATGGTAGAAGGGAGAGAATTTTCTCTACTCATGTTAATTTATTTGGAATGACAGAGGAAGACGTTATCAGAACATATCGATTACCAACATGTTATTCTGTACCCGTTTGAGACAGTATGCTAATTTGTGCTGCTCTTGGTAGATTGTGTTGGACATTCTTGAAAGGAACTGGCTGTGTTTTGTGTTCATTAATCTGCACGTTGAATTGATCAGAACTGGCCCCTCCATCAGTACTTTTTGGTGTGTGTGGCTTTTTTTTTTTAAATAAAAAACAACTTGCAGCCTCACACTCATTTGCCCTGTTTAGTAAATCTGGTCCTATTTGGCAGTGTCCTGTGGACACCTGACCATCACACAAACATGAGGCTGCCACATGATTGCTTGAGTAAATAACTGCATAAATGAGCGAGTGGGTGTACAGGTGTTCCTGTTAACTTGACTGGTGAGTGTATATGTATACAACTTTTTGTGTTGCCTTTTACTTCTTTCACAAAATAGTGATGATTGTGCGGGTAGAAATGATGCACTTTCAACCCAAATGTTTGACTGTTAGGTTTTGATCTGTCTGTACTGAAGGAGGGTGAATTGACAAAGTATGATCGAGGAATGTAGACCTCTGCCACCCAAGAGATTCTGCCTTATGGCTCAATCAGGGAGCACTGATAGAAATATATGTTTGGCATTCTTTTGTGGAATTAATGGTTTTATTCTTTTTTTAATATTTTTTCTATTTCTGAATATCAAGTGCAATAACTGTTAATGTAGTGTTCTAGAGAGAAATCTAGTAGTTACTAGAATTCTTCATCTTCATATTTGAAACTCTTCTATAACAAGATTGTATTTTAATTTTAGGAGAAAAACTGCTCAATCTGACAATTTGAGCTCATGACATACAGTGATTTAAGAAAATATTACATCTTAAAATTACGTACCAAGTCTTGAGTCTTGCAGCTCACATCATTGAGAGCATCTGCAGTGGAAATTCTTAAAATGCGAGCATTTTCAGGAAGCACGTTATTCAAAAAGATGGTGATGAAACGCATAGTGAACTGCCTACCATCTGAAGCATGCTCGTTCCATGCAGTTTCGAGGTTGTTTAACACCTGTTACTTGAGGGAGATCGGAAATGGATTGAAATTTATTCCTGACTGTTCAAACATTACAGCTTGCTAAAAGTGGACAGCGTTTACATTTTTGTTTTTCAGCAGGGGGAGTCTGCTCAGAGTCAGGACTGATAGTGATATACTGAATAAAACTCAGATATTTTTAACACAGTGGGGTTAAAGGAGGCAGTGAAGCCTGCACACACACAAATTTACAGATTTAGTCAACTTTACACTTTGAGTTACTCTCTTCTCTGTCAGTGTTATCAACCTTTTTCTTATGAGCACGACCATGATGTTTTATCGTTTACCATCAAACTAATGCTTAAAAAATAGCTCTCATCAAAATTTACTCAGGTTGAGTTGTCCATTAGCCAAATTATCAATGAACAGTTCCACAAAATAACCTTGTTGTACATTAATTAATTTGAAGTCCTATATTTGTTCTTCTTTCCACCCATTTTGATGCACACAAAACACAACACACACGCAAGAGAAAAGAAAGCACAAAGGAGGAGAATTTCCTCGGTGGCATGAGGTAAAATTTCAGCAAATTATAATCTTGGGAGCTAATTCTTAGCTTGGAGTGTTTTAAACCTCTCAATCTGTCTCTGGGAACACCACTGAGACCATATCCACACAGTATATGGCAGCTTTAGAATGTACCGTATGTGGTTGAGTAGGACTCAACGGCCTTCTTATTCTCAAACACTCAGAGATGAGGATAACTTGGACAAATCAAAATCAGAGGAATCAAGATCAGATGGATCAAATCAGTCTCTTCCAATTGGCCCTAGGAGATACCATAGGACTACTTATACAATGCGTGTATGTGTGCAACTAGGTTAACCAAACACTACCATCCAGTTGGTCCTAGGAAACATCATGGGATTATTTATAAACTGTTAGGTTTTGATCTGTCTGTAGCAAAGGAGGTTAAATTGACAGTGTGATCTAGGATTGTAGACCTCTGCTGCCCAAGAGATTCTGCCTGATGGATCAATCTGGGAGCAAACAGTCACTGACACAGCCACAGTTGTTCAGAGATGTTTCTTAGTTTATTGTAGGACAAACATGAGTATATCTTCACATTCAAGAGAGCTAGAAATATATATTTGGCATGCTTGAAACTGGAACAGGCTGTTCTGATTGCTACTTATTTTGGTTAGTTAAATCCTTGAGATTTGTCTTCGCTCACACATTCTGCTCTCTGCTTAATGTAGGCATATCAGACACTTGCTGTCCGTGCTGTGAAAATTGTGCATGCAGACGCTCATTTAAGTTTCCAACTCTGTTATTGCTTAACTCTTGAATATTTTCTATCGTGAATCCTATCATTAAAAAGCTTTTTTCTGTTTTCCAAAGAGATTTATCTCATTAAAATCTGTTCAGTACTTTGGGATTAACGGCAGTTTGAAGTTGGTACAACAGCATACACACACTGCTCGCGTGACGTCGGGGAACGGCCAGTGCTTTTCAAGTCACGGGAAAGTGGTCAGGCTCTCTTCTGATCGATTTCTGACTGGGTTACTCGTGAATATCAATCAGATAACTTTTATAGGGATGTTCTCTAGCTCTCACTGTTTCTGATTAAATATTCAGCAAAAATTTCGGTCAGCTAGTTTTGATGTTATGATTCATGGAAGACTTTGAAGCGAGTTTTCATAGCTTTACCAACTTTTTTCTTTCAAATCAAACTGATTCATGTAAATAAAAAATAACTATTTTAGAATATAACTAATTGTTTTTGATGAAAAATATTGATATCTTAGTGGTCAGAATGATATTTAAAAAAAACAGATGTCAGAAACGTGAGTGTCAATTTCAGTTCATTTAAACAGAATTCTTTATTGGATGTGGCTCACACTTTTTTTTTTCCTTTTTTTGAGGTTAGCCTTGAAAGCTGTGAATATTAATCGAAATCATTTATATTCTTTTATATGGACACTAGTAGGCCCTACTTAGAAATACAAAGGTCTACAGAGCACAAAGAGGGTATATTCTTTTATTTTGATAGAGAGTGGTAGATGTGAATGACATTCAATGCTTATTTATGCATATTTTGTAACTGTAACATTGATTTTTCCTTCTTTGTGATGTATAAATGAGGGTTAAGATCAGCTTTATATTGCATAAATAAAGCCATTTGGTGAAACTTTGACGAAGAGAGTGTACTGATTTAACGTGTTTTTATCTAATTAGCGTAATATTAAATACTTCTTCTTTTGGCTGCTCCCGATTAGGGGTCGCCACAGCAGATCTTTCGTCTCCATTGCTCCCTGTCTTCCGTATCCTTCTCTACCACACCTGCTACTTTGATATCCTCTCTCAACACATCCATGTATCTCCTCTTTGGCCTTCCTCGTTTTCATTTGCCTGGCAGCTCCATCCTCAACATTCTCCTTCCCACATGCTCTGCATCTCTTCTCAGGATGTGCCCATACCATCTCAGTCTCATCTCTCTTAGTTTAATTCCCAAGCTCTCCACATGTGCTGTCCCTCTGATGTGCTCGTTCCTTATCCTGTCCAACCTTGTCACTCCCATCGCAAACCTTAACATCCTCAACTCTGCTACCTCCCACTTTGCCTCCTGTCTCTTCGTTAAGGGTACGGTCTCCAATCCATACATCACAGCTGGTCTCACTACTGTCTTATACATCTTACCTTTCACTTTTGCTGGGACTTTCCTATCACAAATGACTCCTGAAATCCTTCTCCAACTGCTCCACCCTGCCTGCACTCTTTCTCACCTCGCTATCGCAACCCCCATTTTCCTGCACAGTTGACCCCAGGTACTTGAATTCACCAACTTTCTTTACGTCTGCTCCTTGCATCTGAACTACACTCTCATCCCCATTTTCATTGATGCACATGTATTCTGTTTTGCTACTGCTCACCTTCATTCCTCTTCGTTCCAATGCATACGTCCATCTGTCCAAACCCAACTCAACCTCCTTTCTACTTTCACCACTTATCACAATATCATCCACAAACATCATGTTCCATGGTGACTCTTGCCTCACTTCGTCCGTCAAGCTATCCATCACTATGGCAAACAAAAAAGGACTCAAAGCAGATCCTTGATGGAGTCCCACCTTCACCTTGAACCATTCAGTTGTTCCAACTGCACACCTTACTGCTGTTTCACTGTTCTCATACATGTCTTGTACCACTCTAATATACTTCTCATTCACTCCACTCTTTCTCATACAGTACCATAACTCATCTCTCTCTCGGCACTCTATCACATGCCTTTTCCAGGTCTACAAACACACAATGTAGCTTTCTCTGGCCTTCTCTATACGTCTCCATTAACATTCTTAAAGCAAAAATTGCATCCGACATGCTCTTCCTTGGCATAAACCCTTACTGCTGTTCACAGATTGCTACCTCTCTTCTCAATCTCGCTTCCAATACCCTTTCCCATAGCTTCATGGTGTGGCTCATCAATTTTATTCCTCTGTAATTACTGCAGCTCTGTACATCTCCCTTATTCTTGTATATTGGGACTAGCACACTCTCCATTCATTTGGCATTTTCTCATTCTCTAGGATCTTATTAAACAATCTCGCTAGGAACTCCACAGCCGTCTCACCCAAACATCTCCAAGTCTCAATCGGGATACCATCTGGTCCGACTGCTTTCCCAGTCTTCATTCTTTTCATGGCTGCCCTCACCTCATCCTTACTAACCAACTCTGCTTCCTGCTGTCTCCAGTGAATCTGACCTTTTCTCTCTTGGATTCTCCTCATTTAATAAATCCTCAAAGTACTCTTTCCACCTTCTTAATACACTCTGTCAGCACATTTCCATTTACATCTTTCATCACTCTTACATCCCTCGCTTCCCTGTTTCTCTGCCTAGCTAGTCTGTACAGGTCTTTCTGTCCTTCTTTGGTCTCCAGTCTTTCGTACAACTCCTGGTATGCATCTGCTTTCGCCTTCGCTACCGCTCTTTTTGCCTTCTGTCTCGTCTCTCTGTATAACTGCCTGCTTTCCTCGTCTCTCTGCTCGTCCCAATTCTTCTTTGCTAGCCTCTTCTCTTTTATAATTTCCTGCACTTTTTGTTCCACCACCATGTCTCCTTGTCTTCCTTCCTCCTTCCTGATGACCACCCTAGCACCTTCCTTGCTGCCTCTCTTACTAGTACAGCAGTAGTATTCCAATCTTCTGGCAGACTTCCATGACCACTCAATGCTCGTCTCATTTCTTCCCTAAACTCCTTCTGATGTTCAACCTCTTTTAGTTTCCACCACTTAATCTTCGGCTCCACTATTTCACGCTTCCTCTTTTTCACTTTCAAGCTCATCCTGCACACAACCACTTGATGTTGTCTAGCTACACTTTCCCCTGTCATCACTTTACAGTTTCCAGTCTCCTTCAGGTTACCCCTTCTGCAGAGTATGTAGTCCACCTGTGTAGATCTTCCTCCACTCTTAAACGTCACCCTGTGCTGCTCTTTCTTCTCGAAGTATGTAGTGACTATTGCCAAATTCACCCTCTTTGAAAAATCAACCACCATTTGCCCTTCCACATTTCTTTCTTACACCATATCTGCCCATCACGTCCTCATCTCCTCTGTTTCCCTTGCCAACATGTCCGTTGAAATCTGCTCCTATCAGCATGCGCTCCTCCCTCGGTATACTTTCTACCACTTCATCCATCTTTTCCTAGAAAGACTCTTTCTCTTCATTCTCACATCCAACCTGTGGGGCGTACACGCACACAACATTGATTACCACTCCTTGAATCTCCAACTTCATGCATATCACTCTGACACCCTCTTCACATCAATCACACTGTTGACCAACTCTCCCCTCAAAACAATACCAACACCATTTCTCTTTCCATCGACTCCATAATAAAACAACTTGCATCCATCTCCAATGTTCTTGGCCTTGCTTCCTTTCCACCTCGTCTCTTGCACACACAAAACGTCCAACTTCCTTCTTTCCATCATACCTGCTAACTCTCTCGCTCTGCCAGTCAATGTTCCCACATTCAGTGTTCCTACCCTCAATTCTAAGCTCCTTCCCTTCCATCTTTCACACTCTCTTCTAACACGCCTCCTCCCTCTCTTTCTCCTTCTCTGTTTTGGCGCAACAGTAGCACACTTTCCACCGGCACCCTGTTGACCAACAGTACCAGAGGCGGTCGTTGTTAACCCCGGCCCCGACCGATCCAGTATGGTATTTCTCTTTTCATTCTATTAGATTTGGCACAGTTTTACACCGGATGCCCTTCCTGATGCAACCCTCTCCAATTTATCCGGGCTTGGGACCGGCACCAAGAGTATGCTTATGCACCCCCAGTGGCTGGATTAGCATAATATTAAATACTAACTTGCATAATTTGTTTTTACTATTTTTTTAAAAAACTTTGTATTCAGTATACAACCATCTGTGTGCCTGCTGTTTTTCCATGTAAATATCTTGAAAAATCAAAAAGAAGAAAACATTTGATCTCATTCGTTAATGAGGCCCATTTTGTACCATGTTAATACATATTACATCAGTTTTCTAAAAATTAAGCCTTTTTTTCAATCTTTGATTTGTAATATCTCAAGAACGGATAAACATTTTAATTCTGTAAAAAGTATGTTGTTCTGCGTTCAGTTCTGAATTCAGTAAGACCAGTTTCAAGCAATTTGGATTGAATTTGAATTTTTATCTGATATGCCTACTTAGTGAAGGTTATGTTGACCAGTAATGTCTGTCTTTCATGAGATTATGATGCTGATGGGTGATGTAATGGTACATAATGTCTCTTTTCTTTCATAAAGTAGTGTAGTCTAAACCAGTGATGTAATGCTTCATCACCCATTTATGTTACTCTGTCATACACAGACAACTCAGCTTTTTAAATCATCATCCAATCACATAACAACACACTCTTGAATGTGTGTGTGTGTGTGTGTGTATATATATATATATATATATATATATATATATATATATATATATATATATATATAAGTATAAGTGGGCGGCACGGTGGTGTAGTGGTTAGCGCTGTCGCCTCACAGCAAGAAGGTCCGGGGTTCGAGCCCCGGGGCCGGCGAGGGCCCTTCTGTGTGGAGTTTGCATGTTCTCCCCGTGTCCGCGTGGGTTTCCTCCGGGTGCTCCGGTTTCCCCCACAGTCCAAAGACATGCAGGTTAGGTTAACTGGTGACTAAATTGACCGTAGGTGTGAATGTGAGTGTGAATGGTTGTCTGTGTCTATGTGTCAGCCCTGTGATGACCTGGCGACTTGTCCAGGGTGTACCCCGCCTTTCGCCCGTAGTCAGCTGGGATAGGCTCCAGCTTGCCTGCGACCCTGTAGAAGGATAAAGCGGCTAGAGATAATGAGATGAGATGAGATATATATGAGTGATTCCACGCTTATGGGTACTGAAATGGGGACATGAACTTATTTTTAAAAATTCACCTACACCCATTTCTTTTTTTACCATCAGGTCACAAAACATGTAATCTTTAATGAATGATATGTTAAAAGATAACTTTAATTTTCTGAGATGTAATAAAAACATATTTATATGCCAAAGTCAGAACGTAACAGAAGTGTTGTGGACATATATATTCTCAATTTTAACAATGTAGAATTACTTTTTGAAACATAGGAAGGTGATGTTTTAGCAAATATAATTAATAAACATGTGTAGTAGAATAAACATACACATTCTTTCAATAAGATTAACATGGTATATAGCTAGATTGTAATTAATTTGTAACAGACGCGAGATGGACAATCGTAACAGAAGTAATGTAACAGACATCATTTTGGAACTCATAGGCTTGACTTTGGCATATAAATATGTTTTTATTACATCTCAGAAAATTAAAGTTATCTTTTAACATATCATTCATTAAAGAATACATGTTTTGTGACCTGATGGTAAAAAAAAGAAATGGCTTTAGGTGAATTTTTAAAAATAAGTTCATGTCCCCATTTCAGTACCCATAAGCATGGAATCACTCATATATATATATATACACACACACACACACACACACACACACACGTTTGTCCTACATTAAAGGAGAAACATCTCTGAACAGCTGCGTCAGTGACTGTTTGCTCCCAGATATCTGTGAGGCAATCTTCTAGGCACCAGAGGTCTACATTCCTAGATCATACTTTGTCGATTCAACCTCCTTCAATACAGACAGATCAAAACCTAACAAAGAGTGTGTTGTAGCTATGTAACAATCACTGACGCTGGTCTTAGAATCTGTCAAGTTCCTTATTGTTAGCCATCATGCAGAGGGAGGTAACAGCATATCAGATCCACAGCCAATAAATTGGTCCGAGGAACCTTGGACAACTTATACTGGCAACTAAGCAGCTTAAGCTGTATCTTGATTTTAGAATCTCTTAAAGGAGATGCATAATGAAAAACTCACTTTTTCAGTGCTTGTACACATATATTTGGGTATCTGGAGTGCCTACCAACCCACAAACTCTGAAATAAGACAACCCGTACCCCTTTTCTATCAAGGCAGTTCCAGGGCTAGTGCTTAATCTTAAACCAATTCTTTGCATTTCAACAAAGAACTGGATTTTAGCCAGGAAAAAATGGTTCCAGAGCAGCACCAGTTCTTTGCTGGGCTAGAACCACTTATGTCAGGGGCTAGGGGCAGGATTATCATGATCAATGAAACCAGCTGAAACTGCCATTTTTTAAAAAAACAAAGCTAGTGTTGGCATCTCACTACAGGCCATCTACCATCTGACTAATCCAAAGAAGAAGAAAAAGAGATTATATATTCTGTCATTGTTGTTGTGCTTGGTGCTAGCAGTGCTCATGTGGTGGGCTAATGGCGCTAGCAAGGCCAGGTAGCATGGTGGACTAATGGTGCTAGCGAGGCTGGGTAGCATGGTGGGCTGGCTAAAGGCACAAGCAGGGCTAGTGGCTGGGAAAGCGGAGACGTTTTCATTGATGCTATGATGTTGCTCTTTAGCCCATGGAAAAGTTTAGAAGTTCTGAGAAGGTTCACAAGTTGAACCAGTATCCATCCCCAATTTGCACCAGCCCAGAACTAGCATGTGGTTCATGTTGGTGGAAGGCAGGTACCAGTCAGTTTCTTTTGGACTGCCCATTTCAGACAACATGCTTCAACAAGCCATTCAGATTTGGCTCCACTTTCTATCTAGGGGAGCCCATTAGAATTATACCACCCCTTATCTGAGTATCTCCACTCATGGCTTGAGAACTGCCTTTTGTCGTGGAAACACTAAAAACTTAAACTCTCCCGAGCAAAAACGATTCGAAGTCAAAGAGGTTGCAGAAAAGTTTAGACCTTTATTAAATCAATTAACAAAGACCGAGTTCAGTCTGCAGAGTGAACTGGTTCCAAATCTCAAATCGTCCATTTTTATAGTATTCCACCAATGCCAGACTTACTCTATATAGCGATACATTTCCACCTCTCTCTTCCAATATTCCCAAAGTGAACTGCATTGTTCTCAATTCAAGGACCGACTTCCCTGATTATTCTTAATATTAAAACAAACCACCTGTGCTAAGTGACAAATATGTATCCAAACAAGGCTTTTAAGGTCATTCCAATAATATACATCCAAATAAGGCTTGGTTCTGGTTTTAAGGTTATTTCTAGTTCAACACATGCTTCAAGGTTCCATTAACAATATAAAGCTTTGATTAATCTATTTGTAATATCAACTTCATTAACTGTTCACTGAAAATCAACATGACTGGCTTTGAATTAAAATACAATCATCATAAACCAAATTATTGCTTGTATGATGACAGCTGTATGTGTGGTTACATATGAATCAAAATACAGTCATCATAAGCCAAATTATGGCTTATGCTATTACATCAAGGAATGTGTGGGTGGTTACATATGTGGGTGGTTACAATAAGGATATAAAATCACCACACCTCCATGAATATTCATGATGAAAATGCTATCTGATTGACTGGCAGAAGAGGGGGTGGGGTGAGCAGTAGCTCATCATTTAAAGGAACAGGCACTCAAATTATCCTAAACAAGGCTGTTTAGACAAGGTGAGAAGGTGCTGTGGTGCTTTATCCTTCTGGTATTTTGACCAAAACATGTAAGACATTTCATTAATACTTCAGGGAACTGGGTTAACTTGTGGAAAAGGGGTTTAATATGTCACCTTTAAAGTCAAACAAAACCCAAGAATAAATGCCGTTTGCTGATCATGGCAAGTGGCCTGATGTGCCCCTCTGCATGTTTTAAATTACAACTCCGATTCCAAAAAAGTTGGGACAAAGAACAAATTGTAAATAAAAACGGAATGCAATGATGTGGAAGTTTCAAAATTCCATATTTTATTCAGAATAGAACATAGATGACATCAAATGTTTAAACTGAGAAAATGTATCATTTAAAAAGAAAAATTAGGTGATTTTAAATTTCATGACAACAAATCTCAAAAAAGTTGGGACAAGGCCATGTTTACCACTGCGAGACGTCCCCTTTTCTCTTTACAACAGTCTGTAAACGTCTGGGGACTGAGGAGACAAGTTGCTCAAGTTTAGGGATAGGAATGTTAACCCATTCTTGTCTAATGTAGGATTCTAGTTGCTTAACTGTCTTAGGTCTTTTTTGTCGTATCTTCCGTTTTACGATGCACCAAATGTTTTCTATGGGTGAAAGATCTGGACTGCAGGCTGGCCAGTTCAGTACCCGGACCCTTCTTCTATGCAGCCATGATGCTGTAATTAATGCAATATGTGGTTTGGCATTGTCATGTTGGAAAATGCAAGGTCTTCCCTGAAAGAGACGTCATCTGGATGGGAGCATATGCTCTAGAACCTGGATATACCTTTCAGCATTGATGGTGTCTTTCCAGATGTGTAAGCTGCCCATGCCACATGCACTAATGCAACCCCATACCATCAGAGATGCAGGCTTCTGAACTGAGCGCCGATAACAACTTGGGTAGTCCTTCTCCTCTTTAGTCCGAATGACACGGCATCCCTGATTTCCATAAAGAACTTCAAATTTTGATTCGTCTGACCACAGAACAGTTTTCCACTTTGCCACAGTCCATTTTAAATGAGCCTTGGCCCAGAGAAGACGTCTGCGCTTCTGGATCATGTTTAGATACGGCTTCTTCTTTGAACTATAGAGTTTTAGCTGGCAACGGCAGATGGCACGGTGAATTGTGTTCACAGATGATGTTCTCTGGAAATATTCCTGAGCCCATTTTGTGATTTCCAATACAGAAGCATGCCTGTATGTGATGCAGTGCCGTCTAAGGGCCCGAAGATCACGGGCACCCAGTATGGTTTTCCGGGCTTGACCCTTACGCACAGAGATTCTTCCAGATTCTCTGAATCTTTTGATAATATTATGTACTGTAGATGATGATATGTTCAAACTCTTTGCAATTTTACACTGTCGAACTCCTTTCTGATATTGCTCCACTATTTGTCGGCACATAATTAGTGGGATTGGTGATCCTCTTCCCGTCTTTACTTCTGAGGGCCGCTGCCACTCCAAGATGCTCTTTTTATACCCAGTCATGTTAATGACCTATTGCCAATTGCAGAGGTGGAAAAACTGGATTGACAAAGTAAAAGTCCTGCTTAGGTTTTCCTTCTGCCTGTGCTCTCAACACAGGTGATTTCACCAATTAGCTCATCAACCTGGCTTAGGGGATGTGGTAATTAGGATCAGCTGGTTCATTGAATTGGTTGGAGCAAAAATGTGGCAGGGTTTTTACTTTCTGTACCTGGGTTTTTCCACCTCTGGCCAATTGACCTAATGAGTTGCAATTTGGTCCTCCAGCTGTTCCTTTTTTGTACCTTTAACTTTTCCAGCCTCTTATTGCCCCGTCCCAACTTTTTTGAGACGTGTTGCTGTCATGAAATTTCAAATGAGCCAATATTTGGCATGAAATTTCAAAATGTTTCACTTTCGACATTTGATATGTTGTCTATGTTCTATTGTGAATACAATATCAGTTTTTGAGATTTGTAAATTATTGCATTCCGTTTTTTACAATTTGTACTTTGTCCCAACTTTTTTGGAATCAGGGTTGTAAGAATAAACATTATAACAGCAATTTATCCATTTTGAAAGTCATGATATTGCTAAAAAAATAGGCTTACCTGGACGCAACCAATTGCACTGAACCAGGATATCCGGCTGTGACGTTAATAGCACACTAGTACTCCGTTAATGTCAAATCTTACTCAGCGAGATAATGCACACAGTACTGAGACAAATACTAGTAAACAGTCCCATTGCCATAGCAATGTGATTAGTAACACAGAACTATCAAATAAAGGCTTCTAATTCTAAAAAAAAAAAAAAAAAAAAAAAAAATCACAGAGCATCCCGTGTGTGTGTGTGTGTGTGTGCGCATGCACATCCGTGTTTTCACTGCTTCAGATGGGTTAAATACAAAGAAAGTATCTCACTCTGCTTTAATGTATATGTGACAAAGGCTTCTCATTCTAAAAATCTAATCAGAAATGTTCAGTAACCATGTGATTTTTATACTGGCAACAAAATCCACCAATCAACAGACTTCACTTTTATGAAGTTTAAATCACACGCCACAGTACTGACAATGCATAGTACTGATAACGCACACACAGGACTGACACAGATGCTAGGAAACAGTCCTGTTGCCATAGCAATGTGATTTTTGCCATCTAAAAAGATCGCTTTTCTCAGTGAATAAAAACAAACAAAAGCATGTCACATAAATTGATCAGTGATCTGGCTTATTTTTACACTCAAATGCTTGACATCAGGCATCTTTGGGGATGTTCACAACAATTTAGAAGTGATGTGTCCATGAGATCCAAGTCATGTAGCGTGTAAGTGATATCATGATTTATACTTCAGAGCGCAATATTTGAACCTTGGAGACAGTAAGATGTCAGCACCCAGGGACATTTGTTTTCCTTTTAAAATAAAATCTGTACACAGTATACAGGTACTGTCAGTAACTGCGTTGAGAGCGACAGCTCGAGACAAACTACAAACACGGATTCTATTAACTACAACTCCCAAGATCTACAGCGCCTTCTGTCACCTGAGTTCTAATTGCACCCGTCTTTCATTCCACTAATTACTTCCCTTGCTACTTAAGCCTCCCTCTCACACTTCACAGATGCAAAGTATTATTCAGTGTTTACTCCTACATACCGAGCCATTTGTTTGCTTAGTCAGCCTTCCTGTTTCCTTGACCTAGTTTCTCATTTATCTCCCCTCGCTCTCTAGTCTAGTCTCTGTTGCCCTGTTTGCTGATCGATCAACCCCTGCCTGTTTTCTTAACTATGATTCTTGTCTTGTGATTCGGGTTGGTCTCCAGTTTGCTTCTGTGCTCTCCCCTGCACATGCATCCGTAAGTGCCTGCACCCTGACAGGTACAAGTATGAATATGTGAACCCTTGAGCATGTCTTGTATGGATATTATCTGTCATATAAAGGAGTTTACTTTTTGGGTTTTGTTTGGCTTTATGTCCATCCATCCAAACTTTTAATGCAAAATCAGCTCACTGATTTGACTCCACTTATTGTTGTAAGCAGGGTTATACCAATAGCCAGGTTAAGTGAGCAGCTTGATGATCATTTCTAAGAAAATGTATAGCCATGCACTTACTGGTAAATTGGGTAATATAGGGGCCTTTCACCGACGTCACAGATTTTTGTTTTTCACGCAGCGTCCGTCATATTACTAGGCAAACAAAGAAACAGCCATGACCGTTAATAATGAAAATCGAGATGACTGCAGTCAGTACAATTTTTCTGGAATGATAAAAAATTTATATTATACCAGTAGATCCCGTTACATCCAAAAGCTGAAACATGCAGACATTAGATCCATATAATTTACCCACAAATGTATTTATTATGCTCACTGTGTGTGCGTGCATGCACATTGCTTTAGATGGGTCAAATACAGAGGAGGAATTTTGCTGTGCTTGAGTATACATGTGACAAAAATAAAGACTGTTTCTTCTTAATTTACCCACAAATATATTTATTCCACTTGAAAAGTGTATGACAAACCAGCTACCGGATTTGGGACCCTACGACATCCTGAACTGTTTGGTATTTGGGACTTTTAAATACACTAGAGAGATGCTAAAGGCCTACAAAAGTACAGATATTTTGAGGTAGGTTTTGTGTATGCTGGAATGTTATGTGAAATTCCTGATAAAGTAAAATGCATTATTATGACAAGGGTAAGCTCAGACGTGGACCTCTAATAGTAATAAACAAGCCAGGGCCTAGATCTAGCATATTTTATGGTGTTTAGCCTAGTTTACATTATCAGTACATAATAAACATGCTGCTAGTTGAGCCAAGCATGACCTCTAATAAAATACACCATGTCCAAAACCCACATCCAGATATACATTTTAATGTTGCGCAGAACTTTCACACTAACTTGATGATATAAAATGTTCTCCACACACAGAAATGCTTTGTTGGCATCCAGTCTTCCTGTTTAACTGCAGCTTGACATTTTTCTCATCTTTCTGCATTTGCCGGGAAGCAGTGAAAAGTTAAATCAGGCTTATCTCCACATCTGTTATTACATCCAAAAGCGCTATAGGTCTCTGGCATTGTTCTTTTAGATGTAACTTCTACAAGTTTATCTGTAGATGTTTACTGAATTGGGCTTACAATCATTCATGTACACTTGTGCCAGTTATGGTCAAACTCAAAGCTTGCCTGGCAACATGGCTGCTTAAACAAAGCCACAGTTACAATGACATCATGTGAAAGGCCCCTATTGAGCATTTCAAATGTCTAGACAATTGCTTGTCCCATTTTATAAACTGTTTAAAGGGCACCTCTCGTGGGAGTGATAGAAACAAATATAATAATGTGGATAAAATATTCACTTTAATTCTTGGGTTGCATGTGATGTCACATCACCGCATTAGATATGCAAGACATGAAGTGGTGGTCAACCAAGCTCACTGTTCACAAAGCAAGGCACCTCAGTGATAGTAATGCTAGTTGTTAAAATGCCCTGCACTTGTGTTGTTTTGGGCTGTTCATATCGAGCAAACCATGAAACTGATAAGTTTCTTCTGGGTTCCCTGTGAAGTGATAAAAAGGATCAAAGAGCAAAGAATTTTAGTAAAAGACACCAAGAAAGGTGGCTCTTGAACCTTTTGCTGCAGTCGAAGGGAGCTGAGTCCAAGAATGGTTGAATTTGCAGTGATCACCTTGTGAAAGGTTTGTAAATTCATCCGATTTATTTCATTTGGATTCGCAAATGACTTCTCGCCATTTTCCGTTATTTCGTGATGCATTGGAGTTCAAGAGACGCTTAAGTGCTTGGATGTGTTTTTGTTTACTGTTTGATCATGGTTGCCATATTGTAAGCCAATGCACATGTTTCCACTTTATCAGGATGTCCTAGCAGTCTTTACAGGGATGATGTAGATTGGGCTCCTACACTGAACTTAGGACATAAGGTGAAAGAACAATCAGAGGATAGTAAAAGGTACAAAGAACAAGCAAAATTGTGAGAATAAAAGCACAAACGTTCTGAGGGTGCTGAGGCCTTGCTTGATTTTTCTTAAAATAATGAAAATCAAGATGCCAGAACCACAAGGAATCCATGAGGAGCCTGACAGTGTGGGACACGATGTAGCATGCCAGACAGATCTTGCATGCAAGAATGTTTGTTTGGAAGGGGAGCACAAGAGACTGAACAGTGAGCTAAAAGATGAATAATTTTCCAACTCAGGAAAAATCCTTATTTGCTAACGTATAAGGGTCTATTCCATTGCAAAGAACAACTTTCTGAAGGTATCTTGACTGTGCATTGGCCTCTAAACTGTGAAAAGAGTCAGAGATGGTTTCAATAGTTCTTTGCATAATGGCAGCAAAGATAATTGGTTTGCCTGATCACCTGAAGTAAATTCACAAGCAAAAGTCACATGACTGAATACAATGAATTGACTGAATCCTTCTGCTAAAAGAGGGAGCGGGAGAGAAGACTCTAGCTGTTCACGTCCACTGTATTGTTTGTGTTAATATGTTCATAGTTAATCTCATACAGCAAGTACAGCTAAAATAATAACACAGACTACTTATTGTGCCATGCAATGTAGTTTATTTGTGTCTAACAAATGTTCAGGTTGCCTGATAAACACACACACACACACTCATAATAATAACGTAAACTATTGTCAGAATAAGAGAATGTCCACAAAGACCTAGGCATTTACAGTTTGTGGCAGCAGGGGCGTGGCCAAGCGTCGGTCTGTGAATGGAGGGTGGAGTCAGGGAAGGTAAGTGGTGGAATCACTGCACCTGATGGGAATTAACCTGTGTTTGTGTCTTCCCCAGTGACCGCGCCCTTTAAAAGGAGAGAGAGAGAGAGAGAGCGAGCAGAGAAAGGGAGCTCTCTCAACCAACCAGAAGACTTGTGTGTGTGTGTGTGTGTGTGTGGGGGGGGGGGGGGGGGGGCTGGGAGAGTGTGAAAGGCTTAGCTGAAAAGCTGAAAATAAAGAGTTTTGAGCTGTGCTTCTGTGCTCCACACACCTGGTCAGATACAACAGTGGTGCCAAAACCCAAAACGGAGTGCAGAAGGGAACAGCCACATGGAGTCCTTCCCCTTCAAAGACCTGGTCCATATCCTTGCCACAGCCCAACAGAGCCAGCACCAGGCACTGATCGCCCTCCGGAAGGAGCAGGAACAACGGTTCGAAGCCCTGGTGCTGGCGCAACAGGAAGATCACCAGGTGTTCCGGCAGCTGCTCGCGTCGGTGGGGTCCACGATCACCACCGCCGTGGACCCTCCCTACCTCACCCTAAGGAAGATGGGTCCACATGACAACCCCGAAGCCTTCCTTGTTCTTTTTGAGCAGGCAACAGAGGTGTGGGGTTGGCCGGTGGAACAGCGTGCGCCTTCTCCCCCTGCTAACGGGCGAGGCACAGCTGGTCGCGCTACAGCTCCCTGCCGACAGCCAGCTGGTCTACGCAGACCTCCACAGGGCTGTCCTCCAATGCGTGGGTCGCACCCCGGAACAGCAACAGCAGCACTTCCGCGCGGTGCGCCTGGAGGAGGTTGGCCGCCCGTTCGCGTTTGGCCAGCAATGCTTGCCAGCGGTGGCTGAGGGCCGACAACCACGATGCTGAGGGAATCGTCGATCTGGGGGCGCTGGAGCAATTCGTTGCCCGACTTCCGGAAGGGACAGCGGAGTGGGTCCAGTGCCATCGCCCAGCGTCGCTGGATCAGGCCATTGAGCTGGCGGAGGACCATATGGCAGCTGTTCCGACGGCAGGACAGCGTGTCTCCCATATCTCCCTCTGTTCCTTGTCCTCGCCCCATTCCCCCACCGTGGAGGCAGGAGCTGGCTCCCCCCCAGCTGGCCTGCCACACCCATGGTGCCCTACTGTTTCCTACTTCCTTGTCTGTGTCTTCCTCCACCTCAGGTGAGTGATCTCTGGAACACAGGTGCAGGGAGAGAGCCTGGGCCGATATGCTGGCACTGCGGGGAACTGGGGCACCTCCAGCATCAGTGCTTCGCGATGGAGGTGGGCGTGGTGGTCCGGATCCCCGACGCGCCAGGGACCGCCCTCAATCGGGCCGGAGCGTATCGCATACTGGTGAGTATCCAAGGGGATATGTGTCAGGCTTTGGTGGACTCTGGCTGTAATCAGACCTCAATCCACCAAAGCCTAGTGCAAGACGAGGCATTGGGAAGAGCACAATTGGTGAAGGTGTTGTGTGTGCACAGGGATGTTCACAACTACCCTTTAGTGTCGGTCCACATTCTATTTCGAGGGGAAAAATTTAGATTAAAGGCAGCGGTTAATCCTCGCCTTACCCACTGAATAATTTTGGGGACTGATTGGCCGGGATTTCGGGAATTAATGATGCATTTATTGAAGAGTGGGGCTTGCCATAGTTCAGCGGGGGGAGGTCCCGGAGTGGCATTGGCAGGAGCAGCTGTCACAGAGCCGTCTACGTCATCACCACGTCAGAGTGAGGAGTAGCATGCTCCTCCTCCCTCTCTCGGGGATTCCCCTCACGGATTTCCCGTTAGAGCAGTCGCGAGACAAGACTCTGCGGCATGCGTTTGACCAAGTGAGAGTAATCGATGGTCAAACTCTCCAGCTAAACACCACCCCGTCCTTCCCCTATTTTTCCATTATTAAGAATAGGTTATACCGAGTGACACAGGACACTCAGACTAGGGAACAAGTAACACAACTTTTAATCCCAAAGAGACGCCGGGAATTTATATTCCCGGCAGCTCACTTTAATCCCATGGCCGGACACTTGGGGCAGGATAAGACACTAGCCCGAATAATGGCCCGGTTCTATTGGCCAGGGATTCACGGCTACGTCCGTAGGTGGTGTACAGCGTGCCGCGAATTCCAGTTAGTAAATCCCGTGGCCATTCCAGAAGTGCCTTTGCGCCCTCTGCCATTAATCGAGACCCCGTTTGAAAGAATTGGGATGGATCTCGTTGGGCCATTAGATCGGTCAACATGAGGATATCGCTTTAGTTTAGTCCTGGTGGACTATGCAACGTGATATCCGGAAGCAGTGCCTCTTCTCAATATCTCAGCACGTAGTATTGCAGAAGCACTCTTCCGCATCATCTCCCGAGTCGGAATCCCCAAAGAGATTCTGACTGACCAAGGCACCACGTTTGTCACGCACACTGCACGAACTGTATGGGTTACTGGGAATTAAGCCTATCCGCACCAGCATTTATCACCCACAAACAGATGGCTTAGTCGAACGGTTTAATCGCACCCTCAAAAACATAATGAGAAAATTTGTAAGCGAAGACGCACGCAACTGGGATAAATGGCTTGAGCCCCTGTTATTTGCAGTGCGAGAGGTCCCACAAGCCTCCACGGGGTTCTCCCCATTCTAATTATTATACGGGCGTAAGCCACGTGGCATTCTGGATGTGCTACGGGAAAATTTGGAGGAGGGACCTTCAACCAGTAAAAACGAAATTCAATACATTATTGACCTGTGTGCCAAACTCCACACACTCACGCACCTAACCCAGGAGAATTTGCTGCAGGCCCAAGAACGTCAAGTCTGCCTGTACGACAGGGGCACGCGCCTTAGGGAATTCACACTGGGAGATAAAGTACTCGTGTTGTTGCCCATGTCAAGCTCCAAATTGATCGCTAGGTGGCAAGGACCCTTTGAGGTCACACGGCGAGTCGGGAACGTCGACTATGAGGTGAGCCGAACGGACAGGGGTGGGGCGTTACAGATTTATCACCTCAATCTACTAAAACTTTGGAATGAGGAGGTCCCCTTGGTGTTGGTGTCGGTGGTTCTGGAAAAGGCAGAGCTGGGGCTGGAGGTTCAAAAAAGAAAATTGACATCACCCACCACTCCGGTCCCCTGTGGAGACCACCTCTCCACCCAGTTCATGGAGGTTGCCCAGCTGCAAACAGAATTTTCTGAAGTGTTCTCGCCGCTGCCCGGCCGCACCCACCTCATAGAACACCACATTGAGACTCCCCCGGGGGTAGTAGTGCGCAGCCACCCTTACAGACTGCCCGAACACAAAAAAAAGGTGATTCGGGAAGAACTCGAGGCCATGCTCGAAATGGGCATCATCAAGGAGTCCCATAGTGACTGGAGCAGCCTCGTGGTCTTGGTTCCCAAGGCTGACGGGTCGGTCCAGTTCTGTGTGGACTATAGAAAAGTCAACACGGTGTCTAAATTTGATGCGTACCCAATGCCTTGTATTGACAAGTTTCTCGATTGACTAGGCATGGCTAGTTTTTACTCGACACTGGATTTGACAAAGGGATATTGGCAGATTCCCTTGACTCCGCTATCCCGAGAGAAAACGGCCTTTTCCACACTGTTTGGCTTACACCAGTTTGTCACGCTTCCTTTTGGGCTGTTTGGGGGGGCGCCTGTTACGTTCCAGTGGCTTATGGACAGGGTCCTCTGCCCCCACCCCACCTATGCGGCCGCCTACTTGGACGACATTATTATTTACAGTAATGACCGGCTGCGGCACTTGGAACACCCAAGGGCCATCCTTAGGTCGCTGAGGCGAGCGGGTCTCACAGCCAACCCAAAGAAGTGTGCGATTGGGCGGGTGGAAGTACGGTATCTGTGTTTCCACTTGGGCAATGGGCAGGTGTGTCCCCAAATTAATAAGACCGCAGCGATTGCGGCCTGCCCGAGGCCCAAGACCAAAAAGGGGGTGAGACAGTTCCTGGGGCTGGCTGGCTACTATCGTAGGTTTATACCTACTTATTAGGACGTCACCAGCCTGCTGACTGATCTCACTAAAAAGGGAGCACTAGATCCGGTCCAGTGGACGGAGCAATGCCAGCAGGCTTTCTCTGAGGTAAAGGCTGCACTGTGTGGGGGGCCACTGTTACATTACCCTGACTTTTCTCTCCCCTTTATTTTGCAGACGGACACGTTGGACAGAGGGCTGGGGGCTGTTCTGTCCCAGGAGGTGGAGGGGGAGGACCATCCAGTGCACGGAAGCTGTCCGTGCATGAGGGCAAGTACAGCACAATAGAAAAGGAATGCCTTGCCATCAAGTGGGCGGTCCTCACCCTCCGCTACTACCTGCTGGGGCGCCCTTTCACCCTCTATTCGGACCATGCGCCCTTGCAGTGGCTGCACCGCATGAAGGATGCCAACTCGCGGATTATCCGTTGGGATCTGGCACTCCAGCCATTTAAGTTCGAGGTGGTCCACAGGCCGGGGGCGCAGATGGCCGTGGCGGATTTCCTCTCCCGTCAAGGGGGGGGAGGAGTCGGGTACAGGCCGGACGGCTCCCCGGCCTGAGTTGGGCAGTGGGGGTATGTGGTAGCGGGGGCATGGCCAAGTCGTGGCCTGTGAATGGAGGGCGGAGTCAGGGAAGGTAAGTGGTGGAATCATTGCACCTGATGGGAATTAACCTGTGTTTGTGTGTCTTCCCCAGTGACCGCGCCCTTTAAAAGGAGAGAGAGAGCAGAGAAAGGGAGCTCTCTCCCCAACCAGAAGACTTGTGTGTGTGTGTGTGTGTGTGTGTGTGTGTGGCTGGGAGAGTGTGAAAAGCTAAAAATAAAAAGAGTTTTTGAGAACTCAGTTCTGGCCTGCCGTGCTTCTGTGCTCCACCCACCTGGTCCGATACTACAACCTGACTAAAGCTGCTGGTGTCCCTAAAGGCCTAGCTAATTTCACATGCCATGTGATAGCGTCTCCTATAACCAGAGCTCTTTCAGGTTTCTCAGTGGGTGCATCACTGAGAAGAGCAAACCTGTTTGGCATGTGAAGCGGAGAGGAATGATGCTCCCATGGGCGAACTTCAGTGGTAGTTTTGGCTCTATGTTTATGCTGCTAAGTCGTCACCCATTCACCCCACTGTGAGGGCTCTAATGCCGGAGTTGGGGAATTACTAACTCCACCTAGGGCATCCAGACTTTCCTCTGCAGAAACTACACTGTTCTCATTCTCACTTACCCTCTCTATAAAGTCTGGATGTGCACCTCTAATGCTGCAGTCTTCTCCATCATAGAGCTAACTACTCTGCACTTATCACAAATGAAGCTATCACTAGTGATGGAGGAAGAATGACTAAACATCCTGCACTCAGCACACTGTGAACAAGCTGATGGTGTGCCATGATGAATGAATTTATGTACCTTACCCATGATGATAAAACAAACATTACCCCTCAACACAGCAACAGGAGAAAACGTTGTGATTTTGTACATGCACACTGAAGGGGAAACAGAGGAATTGAATTCTCTGGAACACCTGGTTACTGAGCTGTCACTCAAAAACTCATTAGTCAATGGGGACATATCCCTAGAAAAATCCACCCACACGAGAGGCTTGTGCCAGAATTACAAACAGGCAGCTTGATGGCTGGGCATAAGCACTTTTGGGAACTCCTGAACAGTATCCACCCATCTGACCCCGCAGTCCTTGAGAAATTCCTGTGATATCACGAGAGGTTGACCAGCTCTCAGCGGGACCCTTCAATTAGTGCAAGGACACAAAGGTTAGAATAAATCAAGATTTTTAATGTGATGCCAGGAGATGAAACAGAAAAGGTATCTCAAATTCCAATGTTCAAACGAGGATGGATTCCCAAAAGTCAAACTCAATGTCTCTGGCTTTAGAATAACAAAATTATAGGCAGGCTTCCTTCAGTCCAAGATCCTTTTCACGGAAGAAACAAAATCTTCTGCCTTACTTTGAGTCCAGTCAACAGTCCCTGTAGTCTTCAGCCCGGTGGCGGTCCAGTAGCAGGCGTTCATAACACAGGCAAGTATTTCAGTGAAAAATCCCTCAGGTAAGAATTCCAGATAAGCATTTCGATGAATACTTCACCCAGCAGGATCCACTCAGCAAGAGAGTCCATGAACCTCTCTCCTCCACCTTCACACTGAGAGTTTTGAGCTCTCACAAAGCCCTCTTGCTCATTAGGCCCTCATTGGCCACAGGTGTGTTGCCGTGTTGTGTGCCGGGGGGTGAAGTTCCCAACTCCACCACCAGATGGAGTTATAGCTGCCAGTGGTTGGAGCCATCTCCGTGGAATATAGCGCCCCTCCAAGACACAGCCACTCGGGATGTCACACTCTCCATGGTTAAAGAACTTGATGAATGTCCCACCCTCAATGAAGTTTGACATGCAATCCAAGCCTTGAAGAACAAAGCCCCCAGTGGAGAAACAATTCCTGGAGGTGTACAAATATGGAGGCCTGTACCTCCTTTTGAAACTCCCCAATCTCTTTTCCATCCCCAACCATCACCATCCCTGACTCCTGGAAGTGTGCCACCATAGTCACTGTCTACAGGAGAAAAGGGGATCACTCTACATGTGGCAACAGTCACAGCATCTCACTTCTGGATGTTGCTGGCAAGATATTTGCCCATGTTATGCTCCACTGATTCATTTACCAGGTTGCTGAAGGAGTACTCCTGGAGTCACAAACTGGCTTCCGTTCTGAATGCAGCACAATCGACATGATCTTTTGGTCTTCAACTACTGGAAAAAGCCAGAAAACATCAGTAAGATATCACTTTCATCGACCTGTGTAAGGCCTTTGATACAGTCAAGTGAGATGGTGTGGAGTCGCCTCCAAAAAATTTGGATGTCCCCCAAGATTTCTCACCATACTCCTTCAATTCCATGACAGTATGATGGTGAAAGTTCTTGCTGGTGGTGAAACTTCTCTATCGTTCAAAGTCACGGTCAGCGTTAAACAAGGCTGCTTTCTGGCACCACTGCTATTCAACCTCTATCTTGTTGCTGCCACCTTCCTCTCCAGAAATACACTTGATATGAACAATGGTGTATGCATTCACTATCATTGTGAATACAGGAAAGCAATGTCTCCAATCTCCGATGTCTGTCTTTCAGCCCATTCCAAGACCTCCTGAATCGACCTCTTCAAACTCCAGTAGTGCTGGCATTTCCCTTCTTCCAGCCGGCCTCCAAATGATCGTTGCGTCCTTAAACTTGGTCTATGAATGGATGGGGCTTGACATAAACGTGCCGAAGACACTGGCTCTGCAAACTTCATGCCATCACAGTGGCAAGCAGGGCTATACTGGAGAGAACACACTCTTTCACATATCTAGGAAGCATAATCTCTGACACATTACGTTACATGGCATGTAGCAGACACATTTATCCAGAGCGACATGCAAGTGTAAATGTCAGGTACAAGAAGTGCTGAAATGGATGGATGGATGGATAGTTGATTTGGCCATGCATAACATTGTTGCTATGTTGGCTATGTTGCTCTAATGGGTTTGATTAAATTTTTCACCTGATTGATGGCTTGCTTCACTGGCAATGACGGCTCTTTTGTACACACTGTATATACTGGCATAGAGAAACATGCATGAGGAACAGCTTGTGGAATTTTGCACATTATCGGACATTCTTGCATTTACTGTAACACTACAGCATTTAGTGGACTTATCAGTAGCTAACATTGTTCAACCAGAATACTACTTTAATTGATATGACAGTATTTATTAATGATGTGACTGCTGACAAAAGCAGGTAGGGTTATATTATCTGCTCATAATCAGCCAAATGCTTCAAAACTGGAATGATTTGCAATGGCCAAGTCAATGACCTGAGTTAAATCCACTTGGTTCGAGTGAGCTGCAGTTCACTTGCAACTGAAAGCAAAATGCCTGATTTTTTACAACCAAGTATGAAAAAATGCCACTTTAGTCTACAGTTGTTTTTGATATGAAGAATAAATAAATATAAATCCACACTTAGGTTATCAGGGAACATTACTTAGGGAACTCAGGGAACATTTACACATGCATATTAATGCATTCACGATACCAATCCCAGTGTAATTCTGATTCATTTGTGCATACATAATGTCTTTTATTTCTGTTTGTCATTCGCAGTTTTATGAGTAAAAGATTATCCTCGAAAGCCCTTGCACTAAAGTGGGATTTCGTGATTTATAGAAAGATGATGCACTGAAGCTATTCATAGCACTCTCAGTGGGATGGTACACCCAGACGTTGACAGTCATGCACGGCAGGCTCATGGTTTGTTTTGTGTGACGGTTGTTTTATTTTCAATCAGTTGTCTTTTTTTTTTTTTGCTTTGTCTTATGGCTGTGGATACCATCTGGGTTCAAGTAGTTATTTATTAGCGCTCTCTCTCTCACTCACACACACACACACACACGGGGTGTCACTGAATATGAATAAATTATTTGGAGGGTCTTTGTCAATAGAAATCATTTTGAATAATTTGAAATAAATTTTAAAAAGTATAAATTTGTATATTACGTATGTGTTTTTCATTCTTCTTAAATTATTTTATCCAGCATTATGAAAAAATTTTTGGGAAAATGATATGGTATTATAATGAAATGCTGCTTAAAGAACCTCAGAAACACTCCAAGTGTGTCCAGCTTTAGAGAAGATCTGATAGTGTGCCCATCAAATGTTTCTGACCTTTCAGGAATGTAACAAGCCCCAAAAAAAATCAAATCTGATAAAAAAATAGTATTATTTTATAGCTGTTATAACTGTAAATGTGTTTCTTGATTTTGGAAAAAGATTGTTTAAAAATTTGCTTACTCCGTCATATTAGATAGAAGATAGAAAGCTTGCCAGAAAGTTTCACAAGTCATCTGGTTCAAGAGTTGAATAAAGTTACATACAGCGGAGCACAGTTATAAAACAATAGTTGAGATCCAAAGAATCCGACCATGTTATGAGTGAATCCATGTTATAACGTTATGGAAAATCGGGCATGGCTCGAGTAGAAAACATTCTTTGAGCTTTATTGTTAAGTTAAACCAGTTTCTTGAAGATATCCGATGAAGAAATCGCAAGAACTATGATCGGTTTTATCATACTGATAACTTTTTTTTTTTCATTTTTGACTGTCAGTATGTATTGTTGACTGTCAATATGTCAATATCAGTAATATGGAATAAAATATTTTGCGGGCGGCACAGTGGTGTAGTGGTTAGCGCTGTCGCCTCACAACAAGAAGGTCCGGGTTCGAGCCCCATGGCTGGTGAGGGCCTTTCTGTGCGGAGTTTGCATGTTCTCCCCGTGTCTGCATAGGTTTCCTCCGGGTGCTCTGGTTTCCCCTACAGTCCAAAGACATGCAGGTTAGGTTAACTGGTGACTCTAAATTGACCGTAGGTGTGAGTGTGAATGGTTGTCTGTGTCTATGTGTCAGCCCTGTGATGACCTGGTGACTTGTCCAGGGTGTACCCCGCCTTTCACCCGTAGTCAGCTGGGATCGGCTCCAGCTTGCCTGTGACCCTGTAGAACAGGATAAAGAGGCTAGAGATAATGAGATGAGAATGAGAAAATATTTTGCTTTCTGTCATATCCGCTCACATTTGTATCTGGCGCACTTCGAACTCTCACTCACACACTTCTGCACTCTGAGCAGCGTGCACCTCAAAGACTGCACCTGTCCTGGATTAGAGCAATGGATGCTTGTGTATGTTATTTAAATTAATTTTATTTACATATATGTATATATAAAATGTATTCTTTACAAAACTCGTTTTTTCTATAGTGACATCCTATGTTTGCATTGCAAGGTATTAAAAGTACAAGTTTTGGCCTGCTGTGAACAATTGTAGGCATAATTCTATACAGCATAGTAGCACCACTGCATTAATTACAAGTCATTATAAAATTACAATAGCAGTGAGAAGAATATGGCCAATCATGTAATAATTAACTGCATGTAATAAGTAAACGAGAAGTGTTCAAAGAATAGGGCAATTACCATGCAGCAAGCACAGTTCAGGCATAGCACATAACAGCACAATTTAGTCCTTGGTTTTACTGAAAAAGTCTGTAACTTTTGTTTGTTGAAATCTCGTGTAGGCCTGTAGTCGGACAAAATGTAGCATGTTTCGTAGATGCATGATGTTCGCTGCAGAAGTATTATTGCATTCAAACCATCTTAACGCATTTTCAGGTAATTCTTCTTCCAAGTCTGAGACTGCTGAGTTATCGAATGCAATTGCATAAAGTTTTTGGGAGCCTTGAGCTTACCGTGTTACAACGGTTTTCATGTCATTAGCAATCTGTATTGTAACTGCGTTCCACTGTAATTACATGTATAAAGTTACAAAATAAAGTTGTTCAAATTCTCATTGTTTTCCAGTGTTTCCAGGGCATAGTTACAGGGTTCAGATTTACAGCCCTGTTTCCAAAAGCCCTGTTGGGATGCTATATAAAATGTAAATAAAAACAGAATATGATGATTTGTAAATCATGAAAACCTTATATTTCATTGAAAATAGTACAGAGGCACCATCTCAAATGTTGAAACTGAGAAATTGGTTTTTTTGAAAAATAAATGCTCATTTTGAATTTAGTGCCAACAAGAAGTTTCAAAAAAGTTATTTTTTTTTCAAAAGTCTAAAAACAGGGTCAACAAAAGACTGGAAAAACTGTAATGCTAAAAAAAATCCACTCAGTGGATCATCTCACAACTAATTAGGTTAATTGGCAATGATCAGTAACTTGATTGGGTCTAAAAATAGCATCCCAAAGAGGCTGTGTCCGAATACTCATACTTCCATACTATTAGTACACAAAAAGCAGTACATAGTGTGTCTGAGTACTCAGTGACAATTTAACCCCTTCGGACATAATGTGTACAGTTGTACACATGACGTTCCATAGCATTTTTCCTTGTGTCCGAAGGGGTTAATAGTAGTTGAACGGTACCTAGATGATCTACTACATCAGTATGCAAACACCACATTACACTTGGAAGAAAAAGAGCCTTAAATGTGGCTTTCTTTAAGGGGCACCTCAACATGCAAGGAAATGGCCCACGCACTATGATTTCAAGGCATTCTGCTATGGCACATATAACATGTGACATAAAGGACTTGGCATTGAAACTGCAACAAACTGCCTCTAACTCACTTAACAGAGTCATGCTTTATAACCAGTCCGTCTGGCATTGCTCTCATCTGCCTCCTCAGTCATTGGGAATCTGCGTGATGGTTCCTCCTCCACCTGCTTTGCTGTTGGGGACTTGGAAAATATTACACTACAATATCCAAAAATTCAGCTGGCAACACCAAATAACTGTAGAATTCCCCCGGGAAAAATAGAAAGAAGATGGCTGTCTGAAACAAAGATGGTTGTTGGTTCTCTCTGTCCTCCTGTGAGTCACTGAAAACAGCTGGGTTTTGGTGTGCATTCAGTTGTCTGGGAAGTGTGCCAAGGACTGCATTGTAGGTGGCTGATAAATGATGTCTTAGACCGCCACCTCTGTTCAGTGATGGCCGTTCCAGATTGACAAAAATGGCTTCTTTAACTCCTCGCTCATACCAACGATCCTCATTTCATCTCTCTGGCTAAAATGCATACGTTGCAATCCTGAAATGAGTGTCCTTTGTTGTTAAGATGAAGACGTCCTCCCGAGTGAAATTGATGTTGATATCCACTGCATTGATGTGCTTAGAGAAGGCTTCCACCTCATGGGTTTGGGTTAAAATCAAAACCCATGAGGTGGAAGCCTTGTCTAAGCACATTAATGCAGTGGATATCAACATCAATTTCACTCGGGAGGACGTCAGTGGGAATAATCTAGCCTTCTTGGATTGTGATGTACACATTAGACAAGACAGAAGCCTGAGCATTGATGTCTACCGGAAACCCACACACACAGACCAATACCTACTTTTCAACTCACACCACCCACTGGAACACAAATTGGGGGTCATTGGAACCTTGCAACACAGGGCTCAGAACATTCCTACAATGATTGAGGGAAAAGAGAAGAAGCAGAACCACATCAAGAAAGTACTTCAGAACTGCAGGTATCCCAACTGGGCTTTCTTCAAGAGCAGTAAAAGGAACATAACGAACAAGGAGGATAGCAGGAACAAACGCAAGAACATTGTCATTCCGGTACATTTCAGACACAGTAACACCCTGAAGCAGAAACTGGTCCTTAGGGACAGAATAGCCAGACACAAGCAGCGCAACGTAGTGTATGCAATTCAGTGCAGTGAGGAATGCACGGACTCGTATATTGGGGAAACAAAACAACCGCTTCACAGGTGCATGGTTCAACACTGGAGAGCCAGTTCCTCAGGCCAGGACTCTGTTGTCTATCTTCATCTTAACAAAGGACACTAATTTCAGGATTGCAACATGCGCATTTTAGCCAGAGAGGATCGTTGGTATGAGCGAGGAGTTAAAGAAGCCATTTTTGTCAACCTGGAACGGCCATCACTGAACAGAGGTGGTGGTCTAAGACCGCATTTCTCAACCTTTTTTCAGTCACGGCACCCTTCAGAAGTATGCACGTTTTCTCAAGGCACCCCCATATAAAATATACGCAGTCATGCTGACCATACGCTGACCTCGGCAGTGACGTTGTGACATGGGAAAGGGGGCCATGAGACAAATTTTGATGATGCATGAGGCGGCAATGATCTGCATTAGTGTAACTATCGTTTTTTGGAATTTTAATTCATTTTATTTATTTCAACGTTAGAATATGTAATGGGCGGCACAGTGGTGTAGTGGTTAGCACTGTCGCCTCACAGCAAGAAGGTCCGGGTTCGAGCCCCGTGGCCGGCGAGGGCCTTTCTGTGTGGAGTTTGCATGTTCTCCCCGTGTCCGCGTGGGTTTCCTCCGGGTGCTCCGGTTTCCCCCACAGTCCAAAGACATGCAGGTTAGGTTAACTGGTGACTCTAAATTGACCGTAGGTGTGAATGTGAATGGTTGTCTATGTGTCAGCCCTGTGATGACCTGGTGACTTGTCCAGGGTGTACCCCGCCTTTCGCCCGTAGTCAGCTGGGATAGGCTCCGGCTTGCCTGCGACCCTGTAGAACAGGATAAAGCAGCTAGAGATAATGAGATGAGAATATGTAATTTTTTGACAGCACCCCTAACGAAGCCAGATGGCACCCTGGTTGAGAAAGGCTGGTCTAAGACATCATTTATCAGCTACCTACAATGCAGTCCTTGGCACACTTCCCAGACAACTGAATGCACACCAAAACCCAGCTGTTTTCAGTGACTCACAGGAGGACAGAGAACCAACAATCCATTGATCACCCCAACGACTCTCTAGGCCGTTTACATCCAGCCCCCAGTGACCCACACCAACAGGATGACTCAACGACACCTTAGGATTGCTTTTCATCCATGAGAGGATAAATACCTGAGACTCCCTATTAGTCAGACAGAACTGAAGAAGCCTTTCGGATGAGAGGTGAAACGTCTTCAAGAATCTTCAAGCAAGTCCAGTTGTTCTCTTTTACCACCCACAGTTTACTATGACCTGGATGACTGTGAATCTTCACAGACATTTTCAGTGAGGTATTTAAAGGCACGGCTCTGTTAAGTGAGTTAGAGGCAGTTTGTTGCAGTTTCAATGCCAAATCTTTTATGTCATGTCTTCCTCTTAAGCGGTATAGAAAATGGATTAGATGGATGGATAATGTATTATATTCAAATAGATATTGGTTATGCTCAAAATAAAAAATTTAACTGCTTGTCTAATAAATACAAATAAAATCTGCTCATTCATGTCCTATTTCTAGTTTGTTTTTTTTAATGAAATAAATATTTAGCAAATAACATAAATTAAGGCAATTTTGCCACAGGTTAGTTTCATAAATCTTCCAGGATAAAGAGGAGAGAGACAAGAACTGTGGGAGAGAGAAAGCTGAGCAACACAGAACTGTGTATGTGTGCTGAATAAACCATCACTGAAAAGTGAAAGGGAACGATAAAAGCGCACCTTTTTTTAAACCAATACTAAAGTCACAACACCATTTAATCTCACAAAATTTATCATAGTCCTGGCATTTATTTGTTTGTTCAAACTCCACGTATCGGAGCAGTCAATGTTGTAGAAGCTGTGCGTATGTGAATAAAAAAATTTTAATAAATTAAACAAAAGTAGTGAGAAGTGTGTAGTCTAATGGAGTGTGAATACGTTTTTAAATTGCAAATGTACTGGAGTAAGAGTGAAAAGTATACATTAAAACTACTAAGTATTTTGGTATTTATTAGAAAAAGTTACTTGAATACGTGTACCGGAATAAATAAAATAATGTGTACCCACCTGTGTGTGTGTGTGTGTGTGTGTGTGTGTGTGTGTGTATATATACAGAGAGACAAAAAATTCTGGTATAGACCACATCCACCTCCAGTTTAAATATTAATCCTAAAACAGACAATTATTTTGAGCACTAAACAGATATAAATGGCTCATTATTTGTTTTAGAGCTGTATAAAGAGGACAAAAGGGTCAAAATTTAAAAATCAAAACTGACAGACTTTGTTGCATGCATATTAGTTACAAAGCTATAGTTTCAATAAAATGTACATTGAAGATAACCAGCCTTGTAATTCTTATCTATTTCATGACCTAACATACACCTGTCATAACTAATGTAACAGGACAGACGTACATCTTTTGTATGAAATCATTTAATAATTACTGAAGTACAGTATATGTTAAAGACAAAATAATTATCTATGGCATATTCAATAGCTTTTTACAAAAATAATAAAAATACCAGTCTATACCACTGATGAGACATTTTAAAGCTGGAAATACAGAGGTTAAAAATGACTTCAGTTCTATACATTTGATTATTTACATTTCTTCTGCACAACTAAACAGCATTATATGATTCATTTTAATTCACAGAATGGTAATAACAGCCTTGAATAATAAACGTGTGTAAGAAAGTAATAAGAATCAACATGTGTTACAAAACAGATTCACCAAGATCTTCATTTACTCACCCAATCATACCGTACATAACAGGACAAATATTTAGTGTAAAATAACAAGAAAATCCAGACTTTTCAAATGTAACATAATTATAATATTTTTATATTATATATTTATACAATTATTACTATTTTAATATAAATATAATATATTTATATCCTAGTATACTTTATTATTGTTGTTATAGATTATCCTTGTTAAAATGAATAGAGAATAACTAAATCAGGGACCGACTATGTCTGTCTGTCAGTTTATGTGTGACCCACGTTTTACACATGTTGTTTACACATCTGCTGTAACCTAATTTTCCTCAACTTGTGCAGACTTGCAGAATAATGAAATGGCAATCATGACAGAAGCAGCAGTGATCTGCAATGGCAAATTGCAGAATTGCTATTTCATTTGTTTTTCCATAAGAAAGATAACTTTCTTCTTGAAAACCAATCAAACCAAACTGTAATTGTCAGGCACACACAGGAGCAGGAGACGGTTGTAGGTGCAGAGTTTTACTGACAGGAGCAAAACGCAAAACTAACATGATAACCAAAGCACCGGGCTGAGCAACGCAGCAGGAAAACGACAAACGCAAGACAAAAAATGTGCACAAAACTCAGGTTTTTAGCAAACAACTAATTACTGAACTAGGAACAACTGTGCATCATCCAGAGCATGTGATCAATGCAGGTGCTGTTGAGAAACAGAGTTATTATTATTGTAGAGAAGCCACGCGCTGCTTCTCTATAGTAATAATTATATACTAAATAAAATGTACTAATATAAATTTAGGCAATCAACTGTCTCAATGTTGATGATCGAAAGAGAATGTGGTCAACATTGCACCATACTGCATCAGGCTTTTACCAACAGTATTCTTAAATACTGTATATTTCAAAGTTATGACCTCATTCTATAAATATACTCATTTCTGACAGTTGGACATAAAATACAATAAATTCACGTAACTTACAGATATCAACTTCCGTAACACTCAAGTAACATTTGGGCAGATGAAATTCAGGCCCTGTCCACACAGCAACGGATTCAGGTGACTCTGATACAAATGCTTATCGTTTAGGCCTGGCGTCCACACGGCACCGGCGTTTTGGGTGCCCCAAAACACAATCTTTTTGAGAACGATTTCCGGAGTGGAAAGATCTGGCAACGTTGCCGTTGTGAAGTCATCTGGATGAGTAGAACGGATTTGTTTATGATGACGTCACAACCACATGACTGTGAGTGCTTCACGCCGGGTAGAAGTGTAACGAACTCGATGCGAGTTATCAACAAATCCTATAACTTGGTTCATGAAACGCACTTACAAAATATTTTCACTGTGAATATTTATTGTGTAATGGTGCAAAGTGAGAGAGAGAGAGCGAGAGAGACTCTGCCCTTAGGGCAGAGTCAATCCCGCCAGCAAAAATAGGGAAAAAAAGGAGCGATCTCACCTCTTCAGATGTTGCTTTAAGTCCTACAATACATTCCTCAAAAAGGGCGTAGAAGAGCAAATTAACCCATCAGCGTGTAGCATTCAATTTATTCCGGACCATTAAAGACGCCGCCTTCCGCGTAGAATCATACGCCATCCTCGCCGCCATATTGGATAGGTCAAAGCGGAGAATAAAGATTAGCTGCGTTTAACTGTACCAACAGGTTTGCCGTCCAAACGAGATCACATGGGATTACCTTTCACAGGTGAGACTGGAAAAATACTTTTCATTGTATTTGGTCATTATAATGTAATTTTACGAACAGATTTTCCTGACTTTGTGGCTAATATGAAGTCTCACGCATAATAGTTTATGCGCATGCGTCCTTACTTCTTCTATTGTTCTGGTGTCTCCGAAGGGACCGTCTTACAGCGCCCCTAGAGGTGTGGCATGTGTATTGCATCGTTTTCAGCAAGCGTTGCGTTGCCATATGGACCTGATATTTTACTGATCGTTGCCCATTTGGACGCGATATATTTTTAAATAACATCTCGTTGCCGTTGTCGTGTGGATGTAGCCTCAAACATGCTTGTTGGTTTGTTATTTGACCTTTTCATAACAGCTTTACAACAATTCAGTAGATGCCCGAATGATGTGAAAACATTTGCTTACCGATTGGTCAGTAGTGCTCTGGTAAGTCGTCAGTGAGGTCAAAGGTCACTGACTCATGTAACTCGTTAAAATGGACACAGAGTGGAATTTATTTGTTGGTAAATATTTCCAAAACAAATGCATAGATTAGCTCTTTGCCCCAGTCTTTAAAACATATTGAAATAATGTTGGCAAAGTAGCAAAAACCGGAGTTATAATTGGTAAAAAGGGCAAAGGGGAATTTGCTTAAGAGCTTTGTATGATGCTCAATTTAAAGATTAACAAACCCCCAAAGTAAACTCCTGACAATATCCATACAAGACATGTTTGAGTGTTCTCTTGTTCATATTTGTACCTGGATACTGTGTACAGATTTTATTTTTAAAGAAAACAATGTTCCTGGGTGCTGATATCTTATGGTCTCTGAGGTTCAGGTATTGCGCTCTGAGTACAAATTACGCGACAGAATCTGAGATTGTGACGTCATTTACACCCTACATAACTTACCCAGGCTGAGACCTAGTGTATACATCACTTCTAAATTGTTATAAACAATCCTGAAGATGCCAGAGTGCTGTAAAAAAAAAAGTCTCATCATTGAAGCAGTGAACACACACACACACACACACACACGTAAACAGTGAGCAGACTCATACCCAGTGTTTGGGAGCATTTTGCTGCCTATAAACTCCATTGCCAGCTACACAGTGGTGGGTTGTTGTTGTTTTTTTAAATTAAACTTTTCCTTATATTTTTATGTTGAGTTGAAGATTTTGTTGCCAGTAAAACTCAAATGGTTACAGAAAATTTCTAATGAGATTTTTAGAATTAGAAGCCTTCATTTGTCACATATAGATGACTTGCAACCACACGATCAAAATGTGCTACGTCATGAGTGTCCGCCATAATGGTGGATATACAAAGCAACTAGGATGACAGCCGCTGAAAGTGTGTCTGTAAACAGTGCTGAATTTTCTCAGTATTATCACGATTTGAATGGTCCAGCGAAGATTCGATACGAAGAGAAGATAGACATGTGGTTTTGACCCATATTATTTTAAAAAGTCAGACTTTTCTCAAGATAAGACACTTCTACCGAACATCGAGTACCCAGATATCGCGTTCTATCTGGTTTGGCTGTCGAAGAATGAAGTCTGACCTTGGACAAAACATAGCCCATTTTCTGAGTGGGTGCCCAGTCTGGATTGTTTCTATTGTATAATTTTGCTGGCACTCCTAGAAGTGAAATGGTAATACACGTGTTAAAATTATAACAATGACTGAGTGAACCACAACAAGAGAATGCTCATTTTTTAGCAAAATTCTAGCAACACAAAATTCTTCCATGATATTGAGAGAGCTTTTGAATCTCACCTGAGATAAAATGATTATTGTTGTAATCATTTTACACAAGCTGTTTTGGTTTTAGCTTCTGTTAGATCAGCCCTACCGATGTTGTTCAGCCGTGCTCTTCTCCTCTCCGTACTCAGCCTCAGAGTTTCCTCGCCTTCGTTCTGAATCACGGACGGAATTCTAAAAATTCGGAATGTGCCGCGGTCACGAGTACTGTTGTGACCACAACCATATATGCACAAAGATATGGCATAGATATGGCATAGCTAAAAAAAAATGCTTAAAGCAGTGGAAAAACCAAGAGAGTTGCAGATGCGTGACTATGTACGGAATGTCGCTTGACCTTGCATTTGTATCTCCACCAACATAGCCAACATCTGGGTTTCTATTTTGCTTTGATGTCACTTGCAAGTGAACGATACATTACAACACAGTGAAATCCTTTCTCTGTATTCCACCCATCTGAAGCAGTAAACACAGAGAGAGCAGTGGTGGCTGGCAATTTTTTCTTCTTTTTTAAGAATTAGAAGCCTTTATTTGATGGCTCTGTGTCACAAAGGCAAACGGCGTACTAGTGATCCGGTTACGTCACAGGCAGATATCCGGTTTCAGTGCAAGTGGTTGCATCCAGGTAAGCCTATTTTTAGCAATATCATAACATTTAAAATGGATACATTATTGTTCGGTTCTTCCTGATTTTCCCACCGAACAGGGCATCAAAAGAGCACACTGGAAGGTTATAACTCGTCTTTGGTTTATTTTATTTTAGTCCACAATTTGCTTCAGTAGCTGTACATGCAACAGTATTTGGCAGTACAGTACATTAGTGGCAGTACAGCAGCAGCGTTTGGCAGGTTATAAACCTGTAAAACAGAAGGCTGTATTGTAAACCAGCAATTCTGACGCATATGAAGCTAACAATGTAAACCACATAATACACAGTCAAATAAAACCACAATACAATTGATAAATACCAGTATAACCCACAACATATAAATCAAGTGTTCATACAAACATCCATAAGCAACAGCACTTTACTATAAATACAACAATTATTAATTTAATTGATGGCTCTTAAATATATTTAACATCAAGACACCAATAAATAAATGTCTATGCACAAACAACTAAGCATACATTTCATTCTGACAAGTCAAGTCAAAGCAGCATGACAAATGTATAGGGCCAAATGCTGATTTCATTTCTTCACAATAAAGCCAAAGCCACACTGAGTACGTCAATGTCTCAACTGGACTACATTACCAGCTTACTCAACACAGGTAAGTATTTGCCAACAAGCAACTACACTACCCAGCATGCACCGCTTGCTCTGCAACCAGGAAATGTTTTAAACATATGATGCGAGTGGAAGCACAGGACAACAAACTGTCACTATTAAGCCACCGTTACACGCACAATGTCACAACAACTAAGGAGAGGACTTAACTAAGCAAACAATACGTCATGCACAGCGGCAGACCAAACCCAAGCAGCGCAATGAATAAAACCAGCAGCTTACCGGTGCCGTGTAGCTCTCTTGACAAGGTGGCAATACTGACTTTGTGCGCACTCCAACTTTTATACATTCTAAATTTCATTGGATACAAACCAGCCTATGAGGATTTACCAGCTCCAAACACTTTAACAAGGTAAGTAAGAAAGTCCTCTCCACTCATTTCATCCAATTGCTTTAATTGATTGCCCAACTTGACTCCTCCTACTCACTAGTGACTTAACAAACGCAACACCTCCCACTTGACCGACTAATCAAAAAATGATTCAAGGAGGTCACAGCCAAACCCATTATACATCACAATACATTTTTTTTTTAATATACTTTTCCAGTCCTTTCCCGCCCAAAAAGGAGAGAAAGAGAGAGAGAGATTAAAGTGATGGACATCCCGGGCAGTGTCTCCAGGAACTAGATTTTAAGGTCCTGAGGCAGTGCCTCCAAAGCTGGGGCTGAAAATATCAGCCCATGACGTCAAACATCACTGATCCTCCACAGGAAGGAGGACTACCAATCTCCTCACATCTCTCCGTAGGGTGACAGCCGCTGTCAACTGCTCAAGATTCTTCTTGGATTGCCCAACTGCCAGAGGAGCAGGAAGGCCAGCACAAGTCTTCACGTCAACATCCCTAACCAGTCCTTTCTTATCTGGGTATACTACTTGGACTCGTCCGAGTCGGAATTGACCCCGCAAGGCGTTTTGGTTAGCAATCCACACAATGTCGCCAACTTTGACATTCCGCTTCATCTGGTGCCACTTAGGTCGAATAAATAGATTAGGTCCTGCAAGTTCACTCCACCTCTTCCAGAAGATGTCAACACCAATCTGGATGGCACGGAGACGGCGCCAGGGGTGGGTGGACAGGTCTATTCCACCTGTATCTCCTCTTTTATTGGTCCTCCCAAGGAGCAAAGAGTTAGGTGTTAAATACTCTATGGAATCTTCCTGTTCTTGCGCTCTGGCGTCAATCGGCCTTTCATTGGTGAGATTGGCTGCCTGGTAAAAGAGGGTTTGGATTTCACCCCAGGTAAGTGAGCTTGTGGTTCCTCCAAGGCTTGTAAGTGCTCGCTTTATGAGCTTAACTGCGGCTTCTGCAGCTCCATTTCGGTGAGGCGCATCAGCAGGGTGGAAGTTCCATTCCCACTCTGTTCCATTCCTACCAGCTGCTTGCTCTAAGATGGCTAGATTACTTTGCAGGTCATGTAGGGCAGGTTTAGCTCCAATAAAATTGGTTCCCATGTCTGACCACAGCTTTCTTGGATGGCCCCTCAACGCTACAAAGCGAGAGTAAGTTTGGAGAAAACTCTCAGATGACTGGTCGTCAACAATGTCCACATGAACCGCTCTTGATGCCATACAACAGAACACTATGCCCCAGACCTTTTTGCTTGTTCTCCTTTTGACTGCATCCTTGATTTCAAAGGGGCCGAAGAGATCCAAGGTTGTATATTCAAATGGCTGGGCACGCTGTGAGCGTTCAGTTGGCAGATCACTCATCATCTGCTGGCAAGTCTTTACTTTCAATTTGCGGCAAGTGACACAGTTAATAACAGTTTTCTTCACTATTCTCCGCCCTTGTACAATCCACGTCCTTTTTCTGGTGCGTAATAGAGTGGCAGCAACACCTTCATGATTCTCATCATGTGCTTCTCTTGCCACCAAGGTCGCAACCCAGGATTTAAAGGGGAGGAGAGGAACAGCTGCTCCATCTACAGTCCAGGACTGGATTCTGCCTCCACAGAGGAGGAGTCCTGAGTTCTTGTCCTTGTACACAACCAAGCGGTTCAATGTCGAGTCCCGGAACTGACTGCCATTTTGGGCTGCAAGGACCAGGTCTTGGAAGGCTTGTGCCCTTTCTTCAGCGGACAATGCAGGGCAAGTTACCTCCCACTTTGGATGCACAGGGACCTGGCATTTCCCCAGCCAAACTTTTGCAGCTCGTCGCGTCCATGCTATTGCAGCGCACAATCTGGACAGAGAACTGAAGCGCTCGGGATTGACAAGGCGCACCAGCCCAATTCCCCAGAGTCTTTGTCTGTCTGCAGATACTGTACTTGATACATGTTGTGAAGGCGATCCATCTTTGGCTCCTTCATCCTTGATGTCAGGGTGTTCTGTGGTATTGGACTCAGTTTTTGCTTTTGACTGGGCCCGAGTAGCCACTGCCGAAAAGGCCTTTCGCTGCAATTTTCCCACAACTTCAGCAGCAGAAGATATGACTTCATTGACCATCTTCATTGGCCATTCTGATTCAGGCAATTGCAAGAATTTGGGGCCTTGTTGCCATTCTGAGCCTTCATCGAGTTCCTCAGGAGTTGCACCTCTGGTAAGTATATCAGCGATATTTCGGTTGCCTTCGATCCATCTCCAGTCCTCCACTTGAGTATCCTTCTGGATCTCACCAATTCGGTTAGCAAAGAAGGTCTGGTAACCGTAGCTGTCTTTCTGTATGGCTGCCAGGATTGTCTGGCTGTCCACAAAGTGAATCCAGCACCTGACTTTTATATAGCAATGCTTTTCAAAGTACTTCTTAAGACGAGTAGCAAAAACCGCACCACACAGTTCCGCCTTTATCACATCTCCCTTTTGATCAAGGGGTGTCAGCTTTGCTTTTGACTCTACTAAGGTCACTATGACTTCTCCATTAGTCTCCCACTGGAGATAGAGTACAGCTCCGTATGAGGACTCGCTTCCATCAGAGAATGTTATTCCCATCGGTGGGCCTAAGGCATCAGGTGGTGTAAGGCTCCTATTAAACCTAATCTGGCCCAGTCTCACATATTCTTCAAAAAGGTTTACTGCAGCATCTTGAAGCTTGGGCGAAAGTGGGACATCCCACGTGTCCTGGTTGTTCTTACCAGCCTCCTGGAATGACTCCCTAACCAACATCACTCCCTTCTGCTTTGCTGGTGAGGCAAGACCAATTGGGTCATAGAACCCAGCAATCTGACTAAGGAGTATACGTCGAGTCAGGGGGTTGGGCGTTTCTTCCCTGACTTCATCCATATGCAGATTGAGTCCAGTCCTCATTTTTCCCCTTTTCTTTGAAAAGTTAACAGATGTGAGAAGCCGAAGTTGGTCTGTTCCGGATTCGTAGCCAACGCCAAGTGCTTTGTTCTCACTATCGGACATTTGATTAGGCAGTACTAGTGTCTTGGGTGCAGCACCATCTTCACTGGGACCAGAAAGATCTTCACTCCTCCCACTTTGATGAGACAGGACCCAAGGCTTAAGAAAGAAGCCTCCTGCTTCCAGAATTTCCTCCACTCCTTTAATGATCCTCTTCAAAGTCTCAAGATTATTGTGGGAGGTTAGAATATCATCCACATAACTGTCCTCAGTTAGGACTCGCCGTTCTTCAGCCATGTTAGCGAACTGAGGAAGGCTGGCCGTTTCCTTCATGGCAACTTGGGCGATACAACCCGCAGGTTTGTCGCCAATATTGACCCTAACGACTGCATACTCCTCAATGTCATCTTCTGGGTTGTCTCTCCATAGAAAACGATGGAGGTGGACTTCATTGTCTTTAAGCCACACTGAGTTATACATTTTCTTAACATCACCCAGTGCAGCATAACATCCACTTCTGAACCGCAAAAGGACTCCCCTAATGGGGTTGAGGACATCAGGGCCTTTGTGAAGGAGATCGTTAAGACTTATGCCATGGAACTCCTGACTGCTATTCCAAACAATTCTTACAGGGGTTGAAGAAGAATGAGGGTTAGGGGCGACGAGATGGCTAATATACCATTTGGGCCCCTTCCAAACATTAATTTCTTCCTGTGAAAGTTTCACAGCAGCTCCTCTGGAGACCATTTCATTGATTTGGTCCCGGTATGGAGACTTCCATGCAGGCTCCTTTTCCAAACGTTTCTCCATATTTTTAAATGTTGCCTCCACTGCTTGCCGATTGTCTGGAAGCATTGTAAGATCTCCTTTCCAGGGATATGCAGCATCCCAATGAGGAGAATTACTGTGTTTGTCTGCCAGCATGTAAGTAAGGCAGTCTTTAATTTTTTCAAGATCCCGCTCTTCCTTAAGGGTCATTTCTTTTCCTCCTGGGGGGCACGTGCCACACTTACAGCCACCACACTGAGGACTGCAGGCCGCTCCTATGCTGTCCCACTTAAACCATTCAAGGACTTCCTTGTTGGACGTTGCTGTGCTCCAGGCTTGGGCATTTCCCTGCTGGGGTATGATTGTCTCTGTGTATACAGCTGAGGCTGACCTCATACTCCTAGCAAGGTGGGTGTCAGAGCGGTGCACAGTCAAGTCCACCCTCTCAATAAGGTTGGGATGGGTTCCTCCGACGGTCTTACCCAATGGACCGTCCCAAAGTACTAGGTCCCCCACAATGTTGATTGGCTGGGGAACAAGTCGACCTTCTCGGTGACTGATCAATAGGTCTATCTTTGTGGGACGGACCAATTCGTCCCTTGACACATTTGGAAAGAACTCTTGCAGCCGCTCAGGAGATACAGCATAAGTTACCTCTGCAATGCTCTCAAGGCCATAGCAAAGGATCTTGTGCACTGCAACTTTTCCTTTGGAAGTTTTCACTTTCAGCCGCAGGAAGTAACGTTTGGTCAGGACAGTCCTCTTCATGCCCCCAACTCCATGGACTATAAGTTTAATGTTTTCACCACACAGTCCAAGGCGATCAGCCGCCACATGGGTGATGTAATTTGTGTCGGAGGCAAGGTCAATCAAGGTGCCGATTAAACAGTCGGAGTTTGTGGTGACCTCCAGTAGCATCATCACCACTGGATGTTCTTTTGCCCCATCTCTGTACTCTGTGCAAGCAGTTGATGACACCTTATTTGAGAACGCCTTCTTGTACTTTTCCCGCAGGTCCGGAGTGAGCTCAGCTAGGAACACCTCCTGTTGAGTGGTTAGGCCCAGGGGTACCTTCCCTCTGTTTCTTGTGCCACTTTGCCCTTCACTGCTACCGTCCCTTTTAGCAGTTGGTGGCTTAGAACACAGCAGGTAGTTGTGGTCCGAACCCCCTTCCTTCCGACAGTCTACCTTTGAGCAGAGAAATCTGGGCGTACATCCTTTCCCATCCTTGGGGTGAGACCGTAAACACTTAGTGCACAACCCCATTTTTTTCACATGGGCCATTTTACTTGAAAAGTTTTGTTCTCTGAACACTTTGCAAGAAAACAGCTTGCCGGCATGGGAGTTACCATCACAGACAGGACAGCTTAGCTGATCATCCTTTTGACCTGCCGTAGACTTGGTGAAAGACTTCTGGACTGTTTTATTTGAGTGGCCTGTGAGACCTCCAGGGCCTTTTTCTGCTGGACTCTGCTCCAACTGATCCAATTCTTCCAAAATTTCTTCCTGCTTTTTTAGGAATTCCAGGAGAGAATCAAAGTGATTTAGTGGAGAGAAATGATTTGCAGGGTCAATTTTATACACTATCCACTCCTTCTTAAGAGAACTGGGCAGCTTGCTTTCTAGGGATTGAGCAACAATGCGGTTTTTTACAGCATCCTCTTCGCCCAGGATCTGGAGGCTGCACAGCGCTCTTTCCACAGCCTGAATGAGCTCGATTGTTTTCCTCGGGTTGTTTCCTTTGATGGGGGGCAGAGACTGGACCTCGTTGATGATGAGCAAAACTATCTTTGCCTTGTTCCCATATTTATTATCCAGCAATTTAAACACATCTTTAGTTGATCCACAACTGGTTAGGACAAGCTCCTTTTTGACCTTCTCATCTAAACTGTTTAATAGGTGGAATTTTGCAATGCAGTCCACACCTTCTGGGTTGCCCAATTCCTGCAAGTCCTCCCACTCACACTTCCAGCGATAATAGTCCCTCATCTCACCAGAGAATGTGGGCAATCATGCTCGTTGAAGGCTGATTTGGGGCTTGGAATTACTGTCTACTTGAGCTGATCTTGGGCTACTTTGCCGGGAAGGTGGCTGAGTGTTTATAATTGACACCCCGACATTCATACGGGGCTTCATCTTTGTGTCAACCGACAGGTCAGGAAGGGAGAGGAAGGAAGGATCCTTTATTCGATCAGCAGCGATGTCTCCATCCACTCCTTTTCTTCCTCCACTCCTCAGCTCTTCTGCTTCGTCTTCCTCCAACTTGTCACACAATACCAGGACTCGCTTTTTCAGTCCACCATAACACATTTGCAGGTCCAAGGACTTTGGTCCCGGAATCAGCTCTTCCCACTCCATCAGCATGTGTCCAAGCTCCACAATCTCACGGTCCAGGACTCTGTTCCTCAGTCTGCGGTCCTTGAACGAGTCTTGAGAACTGATTTCCTCCTCCTCGGCTTGTGTGACAGCAGACTCAGCCACTTTGGCTTGTTTAAAAAATGCCTCCTCAGCATAATTATTCCAGGTTTACAGCTTGAAAGTCTCTTGAGTGGTCCTTTTAACTTCCAGGAAGCGATTTTCACACTCCTGGGTCTTTTTCTCAATCTCATTTGCGCATGCTTCAGCCTCTTCACCAGGGGTTTCCCGTAGAACTTCTACATACTCATACCCCGCGTCAGTGACTTTTGAGAAGTCAGCTTTGAAACTTTTCCATTCTTTAATAATTTCAGTTGACTCCAATAGTCCTGGCTTGGTGAGTGCGTTGGCCCTCTTGGTGAATACTGCTTGTGCTCTTGAACGTGCACTTTTAAATTTATCCAAGTCTGCCATTTTACTTGTACTCCTTTTATGTTGACCGGGGAGCTAACTGTTGCCACCAATGGGCCTTTAGAACTCCTTTATCCTCGTCAATGGGCTATGTAGTCAGTGGCAGGGCTGGACAATGGTGCAGGCAGGCACAGGAGTGACAGGCTGGCTATTCCACAAGCAAATAATTGAGTCCTTTTTGAATCAGTCCCAGGGATTAATTTGCTGCACTTCCTCCGGTGCAGTGGGCGTCGGTTTATAACTGTTCGGTTCTTCCTGATTTTCCCACCGAACGGGGCATCAAAAGAGCACACTGGAAGGTTATAACTCGTCTTTGGTTTATTTTATTTTATTTTTGTCCACAATTTGCCAAATACTGTTGCATGTACAGCTACTGAAGCAAATTGTTGACTAAAATAAAATAAACCAAAGACGAGTTATAACCTTCCAGTGTGCTCTTTTGATGCCCCGTTCGGTGGGAAAATCAGGAAGAACCGAACAATTATTGTTATAAAGTTTTATTTTTAATTTAAACATACGGAGGGCACATCAGGGCACTTGCTGTGATCAGCTAATGGCATTTATTTTTGGATTTTGTTTTACTTTAATAAAGAATATAATATGCATCATGATTGCATAGTATTAGTACTTTACCTTCTTATTATTTCATATGTTATTGTAATATTATTTTAGTAGGCATAAATTGTTTGTGTAAATGTAAGCCAGTGTGCCATCTGTTCCTCTGAATATATTTTATCAGTGTAATGCTGTTACATAGTAATACTGAGTGAAACAAAGTCTTTTGAGAAGATTTTAGCTTCGCTGACTCATCACTCTCAGTGGTCCATCCCCCCCCCCAAGCATACTATAATTCAGCCATTGTTATTATCTTTACATACAAAAAGTTGGGACAATATGGAAAATGCAAATTTAAAAAAAAGTGATTTTCTTAATTTACTTTGCAAATTCAAGATATTTCATGTGTTGTCTGATCAACTTCATTTATTTAATGAATTAAATAAATGAAGTGGTAAATGCTCTACCGTCCCAACTTTTTTTTTTTTAAATGTATCACAAAAATCAGGCCGCACGGCGGTGTAGTGGTTAGCGCTGTCGCCTCACAGCAAGAACGTCTGGGTTCGAGCCCCGTGGCCGGCGAGGGCCTTTCTGTGCGGAGTTTGCATGTTCTCCCTGTGTCCGCGTGGGTTTCCTCCGGGTGCTCCGGTTTCCCCCACAGTCCAAAGACATGCAGGTTAGGTTAACTGGTGACTCTAAATTGACCGTAGGTGTGAATGTGAGTGTGAATGGTTGTCTGTGTCTATGTGTCAGCCCTGTGATGACCTGGTGACTTGTCCAGGGTGTACCCCGCCTTTCGCCCGTAGTCAGCTGGGATAGGCTCCAGCTTGCCTGCGACCCTGTAGAACAGGATTAAGCAGCTTGAGATAATGAGGTGAGATCACAAAAATCAAAATTGAAATGTGTTTATTTTCAATAAAACAATAAACTTCATGAGGTAAAACACCAAATAATATATTGTTGAATTGCTTTGAGTGCAGTACAGGTCAAATATGATTTACAAATCATTGTTTTCACTTTTAATTTCAATTTCAACATGCTGTCTCAACATTTTCTGATTTATTTTTTTACAATTGAAGGGAAAGTTCTGCCTGTTCTCAAGTTATAAGCCTGAAAATAAATAAGATCATGAAGTGGTAGTTCTAAGATTATATTGACTGTGTAACTTTTCCTTTATTGCTTAAAATCATTTTTTAAATTCAAGTTTTAAACTGGCTGAGATGGAAGATAACATATCAGCTGTATGTTGATAAAATTCACTTAAAGTCACTAGGTAGGATGAATGATAAGAATAAAGAGTATAAATGATAAACTATTAAATGAAGCTAACAAATGAGGGGAAAAAGAGGGCTGTATGTATTTCATTGTTAGTTAAAGCACTGATCATAGCTTTGTCTTCTTGATGGTGATGTTCAGGTTACAATAATATCAGTATTCTTCTTAGAGATTGTTCTCCTTAGTGTTATATTATAAGTCCATCTTTAAAACCCCTGAAATTTTTTTTTTTTGCACAAAGAATGTATCCACACACTAAAATATAAGATTGCATAAGTACCAGAAACATGACTCCAGTGTGATATTGATTATAATTTAAAAAATTTTGTTTGTGTTGAAAGGTAGCTGTTTATCTGTATTTGTAGGTCCTCTGTTGTTCTTGGTATCTGTACCTGTTGTGTGCCTGAACAACACATCTGACCTGGCTAGTAAAAAAAAACGACACTCGACAAAGTGTTCATTAATTTCTCCTGTTGCTGTTCTACAATAGATAACTGTATTATAAATTCTCCCTGAATAATTTACATTTTCATGCTTTTAAAGATGTTATTAAAAGTTTCTTGATGCTTTTGTTCTTGCCATGTCTACAGTGTACCGTAAGTGCTACAAATAGCACTTAATAATTCAGTTCTTTCTCGGATAAATTTAAAGTGTCAGTAAAACGTCCCAAACATCAGAAGGTTAGGAGGTGTGTGTTGTTATTATTATTGTTGTTGTTATTATTTATAATGGGTTGTTTTGGCCACCTATTTATTCAACCTGTTTGGCCAGCTAGAAGCTTTGGCCACCTATCCAGAGGACTATCTTGGTAAAGAACTGATGAGGTCCCTTGAATGTTTTTAAGATTAAAACACAAGTCCACTCACATTGATTAAAGACACAATGAGAAGAAACACAGGCCTATCAGCTTACAGATGCATGCACTGATATTGAGCATAACTGCCAGTGCAACAGTCCTGTTTGTTAACTAGTGTTAGTAAAAGACCTCATGTCATACACACTATAGTTTACGTTTAATGTACATTTACTGCTGCCAAAGCCCCTGCAAACCTTTTCTTTCAAAACAAAGTTACATCTGCATGAAAGACACTTCTTCTCTGTTGGCTTCATCCACCTTGCTATTCCCTGCTCTTAACATGCTCATTCATTGTTTGGTCCTCTGTAACAATGTGGGTGTCACCCAATAGCAAATTAAGGGTGCATAGAGGGTGCTCATGAGCCTTTTAAAGTTTAAAATGAAAATGGACCTATTCCGACCTTACAGTCAAATGGCAAATAGGACCACAAGGCTGCAAATGTTCTAACTGGGGGTGGGGCATATATGTTGCTTCACATCAGTGAATCTGTGTTCTTTGTACAAATTGAAAGTGTTTAATTTGAATATAGACTTTAAATTAGAAAGCAACTGCTTTAAAATGAAAGGTTGTAAAATCTACATAATCTGTTATACTGTTAGTATTACAGTAGCCATGAAGAGCCAACCAAAGATGGAGCTGCTGGACAGAGTGCAGGTGTATTACATGGGCACAGCTCTCATGCTAGTCGGCTCACTGTTCGTTATCAGTAGCTTCCTGGCCCTGGGCTTCACTGGGACTTTCCTCGGTAGGTAACTCATCTTCACATTCAAATCATGCAAATTTATTCATATATTCATCTCATCTAGCAAACTGTGTCTTTCAGACCATGATGATGTAAATATTCACATACCCCCTGTGTATTCAAACATTCATGAACAACATAGTAATGCTTTTTTTCTAAGATACTATTGTTTATATCATAACCGCTCATACACAGACTTGTGCAACAGACACTCCACATAATCTAAGACAAATAAACATATTTAAAAACATGTTTTTTAACAAAGTAATTCTTATCATTTTTGATGTGGTGAGATTTTTACGTGACATTTATGGAAGGGGTCTCAGTTGTACCCATTTTCTCAGTAAAATGACAGGCTGTGTGTGTGTGTGTGTGTGTGTGTGTGTGTGTGTGTGTGTGTGGCGGGGGAGTTCTATATTCTATGGAGAGTTAGTACATCCTAAGTTCAAACAGGAGTATTGTGTTGTTTAAAATTTAATATGATCTTGATTTTTATGCATTATTCAAGGTCTGAAAACACTTCTTTTTTTTTTTTGTTCTTATGACCAGTTGTCATTTTCTGCAATTAAATGCTCTAAGTGACAATATTTTTATGTGAAATTTTGGGGAAATGTTGTCAGTAGTTTATCGAATAAAACAAAAATGTTCATGTTCCTCACACGTACACCTTTGAATAGTAAAACCAGTTAAACTGATCATTTTACAATGTGTCTATGGGCAGCACAGTGGTGTAGTGGTTGGCACTGTCGCCTCACAGCAAGAAGGTTCCATGTTTGAACCTCACGGCCGATGGGGGCCTTTTTGTGTGGAGTTTGCATGTGCTCCCCGTGTCTGCGTGGGTTTCCTCCCACAGTCTAAAAACATGCAGATATAAACATAGTTTGTTTACTGGGGTTGTACAAGCCAGTGCATACTTACTGCCGGTCCCAAGCCCAGAGAGACTGGGGAGGGTTGTGTCCGGAAGGGTACCCAGTGGAAATATATATGCCTAAGACTTTTGCACAGCACTGTATGTATGTGTATAGATAGATAGATAGATAGATGTGCAAAAGTCTTAGGCACCCTATTTTTTTTCAGACAAACTTTGTTATAGAGTTCTGTTTTTTGACTTCTACATTATTGAGTCAGTACAAAAACATTTTAGAGTTCCCGATGTTCATTTTCTAGCACAAAATTAAATGTTACAGATTTTTTTTTTGTACTTCAGCAGCATTTTACATAAGAGACCACTTTTCAGATTAAAAAAGAAACTATAACGAAGGCTGCAGAGTTTTGCTGCAAAATTAAGTGTGACAGTCAAAATGTCCAGAAGACCTGTGGCTGGTTCTGCAAGATGCTCAGTAATTCCTACAGCTCATTTCCTTATAAAACTTCACTAATTGTACTTGAGACTGCTATTTTTTAAAGCAAAGGGTCGTGTCACAACAAATATTAACTTTGTTTCATTTATTATGGCTTACTGCTGTTTATAGTATTTTTTTTAATGTTGAAACATTTAATTTAATTATTTTTGATTTATAGCATTTCTTTACATGTGCCTAAGATGTTTGCACAATACTGTGTGTATATATGTATATATTTTCCATCAGTTATTTAAGAAAGTGGAATTCAATATATTCTAGATTCATTACATGTAAACTAAAATGTTTCAAACATTTTTCTGTTTTAATTTTGAGAATTATGGTTTACAGCACAAAAAAAAATCTCAAAATATGAGAATATTTTATTTTGGGTTTGAGTAAAGCAGTATAAATACTGTGTATCTCTGTCTAGTTAAGTACACACAACCACAATCATAGGGAAGACTGCTGACTTGACAGTTGTCCAGAAGATGATCCATCAACACTGTCCATAAGGAGGGTAAGTCACAGAAGGTCATTGCTGAAAAGACTAGCTGGAAAAGGTGCACGAGCAGCAGGGATGACCACAGCCTTGAGAGGATTGTCAAGAAAAGTGTATTCAGGAACTTGGGAGAGCTTCACCAGGAGTGGGCTGAGGCTGCTGTTAGTGTATCAAGAGCCACCACACACAGACATCTTCAGAAAAGGGGATACAACTGTTGCATTCCTAATATCAAGCCACTCCTGAAACAAAGATAATGTCAGAAGCATCTTAACCTGGGCTAAGGAGAGAAATAACTGGATTGTTGCTCAGTGGTCCAAACTCCTCTTTTCAAATGAAAGCAAATTTGGTTTTCATTTGGAAATCATGGTCCTAGAGTCAGGAGGAAGAGTGGAGAGGCACAGAATCTATATAAGATGATGATGGACTGAGCCGTCGTCATCGATGGATCTCCTTTCTCTCTGAGCTCAAATTTACTAGCTTTGGTTGACATGTTCTTCGGTGGTTGATCAGTTCTATTCTTGATCAACATCTACATTGACAGTCCAAGCAAACAAAATCTTTGCCAGGGGGTCTTGGATCTTGCAGAGTTGTGTGATGTGCTGCTCGACACTACTGAAGCTGGTGGATGCAGTGGTGTTCAAAGCTTCTAACACCAGTGAAGCTGATTTGAGGCTGTCCCAGGTGTCAGTGGGGATATTGTATGCTTTGAGGTTGGATTTCAGAGTATCCCTATACCTCTTGTACTGCCCACCTTGTCTGTGATGGCCTTGTACTAACTCTCCATAGAATAGAGCCTTGAGTATACAGGTGTCGTCCATTCTGACAACATGCCCTGTCCAGTGGCATTACCCTTTGATCAGAAAAGCCTCTATTCCTTCTGTATTGCATCACTCCAGGACAGCTGTGTTTGGCAACCTGTCCCTCCACCAGATGCCACAGATCTTACGAAAGCATTGGAGGTGGAATTGGTCTAGGTGTTTAATGTGACAACAATAAAGAAACAGTGGCAGTACAACTGTGCGATACACAGCAATCTTTGTACTGAGGCGGATTCCTCAGTCTGACCAAAGCCTGTGCTCTAGTCTGCCTGTGCTCATTTGGTTTGTGTGTTCTCTTATCTTTACCATGTTGATGGATGACTAAAGGAAGTTGGCCTGTGTGTCACCTCCTATTTGTACCTACAGTGGTGCTTGAAAGTTTGTGAACCCTTTAGAATTTTCTATATTTCTGCATAAATATGACCTAAAACATCATCAGATTTTCACACAAGTCCTAAAAGTAGATAAAGAGAACCCAGGTAAACAAATGAGACAAAAATATTATACTTGGTCACTTATTTATTGAGGAAAATGATCCAATATTCCATATCTGTGAGTGGCAAAAGTATGTGAACCTTTGCTTTCAGTATCTGGTGTGACCCCCTTGTGCAGCAATAAATGCAACTAAACGTTTGCGGTAACTGTTGATCAGTCCTGCACACCGGCTTGGAGGAATTTTAGCCCATTCCTCCGTACAGAACAGCTTCAACTCTGGGATGTTGGTGGGTTTCCTCACATGAACTGCTCACTTCAGGTCCTTCCACAATATTTCCATTGGATTAAGGTCAGGACTTTGACTTGGCCATTCCAAAACATTAACTTTATTCTTCTTTAACCATTCTTTGGTAGAATGACTTGTGTGCTTAGGGTCGTTGTCTTGCTGCATGACCCACCTTCTCTTGAGATTCAGTTCATGGACAGATGTCCTGACATTTTCCTTTAGAATTCGCTGGTATAATTCAGAATTCATTGTTCCATCAATGATGGCAAGCTGTCCTGGCCCAGATGCAGCAAAACAGGCCCAAACCATGATACTACCACCACCATGTTTCACAGATGGGATAAGGTTCTTATGCTGGAATGCAGTGTTTTCCTTTCTCCAAACATAATGCTTCTCATTTAAACCAAAAACTTCTATTTTGGTCTCATCCATCCACAAAACATTTTTCCAATAGCCTTCTGGCTTGTCCACGTGATCTTTAGCAAACTGCAGACGAGCAGCAATGTTCTTTTTGGAGAGCAGTGGCTTTCTCCTTGCAACCCTGCCATGCACACCATTGTTGTTCAGTGTTCTCCTGATGGTGGACTCATGAACATTAACATTAGCCAATGTGAGAGAGGCCTTCAGTTGCTTAGAGGTTACCCTGGGGTACTTTGTGACCTCACCGACTATTACACACCTTGCTCTTGGAGTGATCTTTGTTGGTCGACCACTCCTGGGGAGGGTAACAATGGTCTTGAATTTCCTCCATTTGTACACAATCTGTCTGACTGTGGATTGGTGGAGTCCAAACTCTTTAGAGATGGTTTTGTAACCTTTTCCAGCCTGATGAGCATCAACAACACTTTTTCTGAGGTCCTCAGAAATCTCCTTCGTTCATGCCATGATACACTTCCGCAAACGTGTGTTGTGAAGATCAGACTTTGATAGATCCCTGTTCTTTAAATAAAATAGGGTGCCCACTCACACCTGATTGTCATCCCATTAATTGAAAACTCCTGACTCTAATTTCACCTTCAAATTAACTGCTAAGCCTAGAGGTTCACATACTTTTGCCACTCACAGATATGTAATATTGGATAATTTTCTTCAATAAATAAATGACCAAGTATAATATTTTTGTCTCATTTGTTTAACTGGGTTCTCTTTATCTACTTTTAGGACTTGTGTGAAAAGCTGATGATGTTTTAGGTCATATTTATGCAGAAATATAGAAAATTCTAAAGGGTTCACAAACTTTCAAGCACCACTGTAAGTTAATCAGGAAGTCGTGGATTACAGCTTGAAAGTTCCTACACACTCCAGTCAACTTAAAAATGTACAATTTAAATGGGAAACATGCTTCAGTTACATTGTGTTCACTATAATTTCCAGGGGTGCCAGTGATAGTGGCATGTGTTTTTGCTGGAAATGATTATTTCTTGATGAGGGATTTGTTTTTCTCTGAATAAATTTATTTCAATTAAAGGTTGGGTTTTTCCTCATTTTTGTCAGTGTGAGATGAAGCTATTTCATCAAAAGATATATTTTTTTCGAACCCTTTTTACTAATGTTTACAAGGGGTTCCAATAATCGTGGCAGGCACTGTACATACACATACATACAGTACCAGTCAAAAGTTTGGACACAGAGTCAAAAGACCCTGCCCCTCAGAGTGCAGTCGTTGCTCAGCAAGGTTTACATGTATGGCAGGCATGGCCAGATTGTCATCCTGCGACTGCCACATATACCTCCATCGCATGCTGAAACATGCATTACCTTGGAGTCAGCTCTGATATTAACCACCCATTACCACAAAAATCTGCTATGATTGATACAGAACTGTCCTGCCTCCATGTGTTTGTTGCTGCTCTGAGTGAAACATGGTTGACTGGCATTGGTTCTGTCCAGGAAAGAAACTATACCCTTTTCTGGAATTGCTATCCTGATGGCAAGAGACCAATGCACGGTGTTGGATTTGTAGTTCACAACAAGTTGCTACTTTCTATGGAACAGCCTGTCCCTATCTCCCCATGCCCCTTCTTACTTCGTCTGCTTACTGACTGTGGCCCAATCACAATCATTGCTGCTTACGCCCTTACACTGACCTCCAACGACAATGCAAAGTGTTCTACAATCAACTGAGCTCCTTCATTCGTAATGTCTCTGGAGGTGGATGTCTGGTGATCCTTGGTGACTTCAATGCTCATGTGGGCTCAAACACATGACACGAAGCATGGCCTGAAGTGCTGGGTGCTCATGGCCAAGTCAAGTTTATTTGTATAGTACTTTGAACAGCAGACATTGTCGCTAAACAGCTTTACAGAAAATTAAAGGCTTTAAACATGAGCTAATTTTATCCCAATTGAGCAAGTCTGTGGTGACGGTGGTAAAGAAAAACTCCCTCAGACAACATGAGGAAGAAACTTCAAGAGGAATCAGACTCAAAAGGGAACCCATCCTCATTTGGGTGATAACAGATAGCATGATTATAAATAACTCTCTTCTATAACTGTGTCCTATAGAGTCACAAAGTATAACTGTGCAGACAGGAAAATCATTATCATTTTAACATGAAGTCTGTTTTGTTGACGTTATAAACTGTTCATTGATGGAAACTTGAGTGCAAAACTGTTCATGACAACTGCATTCCTAAAGTTAGCAAGTCAGCTGTAGTCCTCAGACATAAATGTATTACTGTAAGTGTCCAGAGCCATCTTCCAAGTGTGACTTTTGACTGTCCATATGGGGCCGTCCTGCACAGGAGCAATGTAATGAGACTCCAGCCAGACATAGGGCATCAGGATGGATCAGGCAGGTTCGAGGAGCAGAAGAGGTCGGCATCTTACTGGTGTCTCAGGATCAACATGTAACTCAGTGGGACAGACAGATGGAGGGGGGAGGAGAAAGAGAGAGAGAAAACACAGGTTGTTTGGTATGCCCAATGCCACCTGATGAGTAGGAACAATATACGTTTTGTGCTGAGTGCAAGCAGGAACTCTGGCAAAACTAACTATGACGGCATAACTAAAAGGGGAGAGCTAGAAGGTAACATGGACATGAGGGCACCCTGGAACATAAAGCATCCAGCCACTACACTGTCAACAAACCTGAGTGAGTGAGTAAGTGGGGGGATGACAGCATCCATACATCCCAGTTTACCAAAACACTCTCTGCCTGAGAACCCTCCAGATCTATTCCTTTACCTAATAAAAACTATTGACAAAAGGCTTGACTAAACAGATATGTTTTCAGCTTAGACTTAAACACTGAGACTGTATCTGAGTCCCAAACACTACTTGGAAGGCTGTTCCATAACTGTGGGGCTTTGTAAGAAAAGGCTCTGCACCCTGTTGTAGCCTTCACTATCTGAGGTACCAGCAGATAGCCTGCACCTTTTGATCCAAGTAGGCATGGTGGGTCATAAAGGACCAGAAGTTCACTAAGGTACTGTGGTGCAAGACCATTTACTGCTTTAAATGTCAATAGTAGTATTTTATAATCAATATGAAATTTGATTGGGAGCCAGTGCAGTGTGGATAAGATGGGTGATGTGGGCATATCTTCTAGTTCTAGTAAGGACGCTTGCTGCTGCATTTTGAACTAACTGGAGCTTGTGTATGCACTTATTGGAACATCCAGACAGTAAGGCATTACAATAATCCAACCTAGAGGTAGCAAAAGCATGAACTAGTTTTTCTGCATCATGTAGTGACACTTCTTATCTTAGCAATATTTTTGAGATGAAAGAAAGCTATCCATGTAATGTTATCGATAGGAGCTTCAAATGAAAGACTGGAGTCAGTGATCAATCAATCAAAGTCCTTCCCACGCCATGTGGTGCATAGGGCGGCGCTAATCTCTGTTTCCGTAGCCCTCAGCCTCTCGCCTATTACATAGCTAGGGTTACAGTGGGGGGGCTAGTCCTCTGGTAACTGCGAAAGTTTGACTTCCCACTCACATCTGTATTGCAGCGTGCCTTGCCAGATGGCAGTAGGTACCATTTTTATGATGGTCTTTGGTATGACCCGACCGTGAGTAGAACTCACCGTCTCCTGATCGAGAGGCGGACACACTAACCACTAGGCCAACTCGCGGTCCTGTGTCAATGATTCACACCAAGGTCTTTTACTGCTGCATGTGAAGAAACGGAAAGACCATCCAGAGTTACTGTGTAATCAGAAAACCTACTTCTAGCTGCATGTGGTCCTAGTACAAGTTCTTCTGTCTTGTCAGAGTTAAGCAGAAGGAAGTTAATAAGCATCCAGTGTCTAATGTCCTTTACACATTTCCTCCATTTTATGAAGCTGGTGTCTCTCATCTGGCTTTGCAGAAACGTACAACTGTGTGTCATCAGCATAACAGTGGAAACTAATACCTTGCTTACAAATAATATCACCCAAAGGTAGCATATATAAAGAAAAACGCAGTGGGCCTAAGACAGAACCTTGTGGAACACCAAACTTTACCTCAGTATGTCTAGAAAAATCACCATTTACATCAACAAACTGATAGCGATCAGTTAAATAAGACTTGAGCTAGGAGAGGGCCGTTCCCATAACTCTCATAACATTTTCTAGTCTATCCAGGAGAATAAAATTATCAGTGATATCAAAGGCTACACTAGGGTCAAGCAATACAAGCAGGGAGACACAGCCAGATGGCTCCCTGACCTGAGTCGGACAGTGGGGGCATGGTCAAGCGCTGGTTTGTGAATGGAGAGCGCGGCTGGGGAAGGGTGAGTGGCAAAATGGAAGCACCTGTTGGGAATTAATGTGCTGTCTGTGTGTGTTTGTGTGCAGTGAGAGGGAGCAGATAAAAGGGGAGAGGAGCAGAGAGTGACGATCTCTTCCCCTGGCTGAAATCACGCCCATGCATTGGGAGAGTGAAGCTTCGTCAAGGCCTCTGAAAAGCCTATTTTGTTTTGATTACTGGTTGAAAATAAAAACTGAAAGTGAACTTGATCCTGCCTGCCTGTTTCAGTGTCCACTATACTAGGGAGACATTACACTGGTGCCGAAACCCAGGACACTGGAAAAGAGCTGTTGCCATGGAGTCCTCCCCATTCAGTGAGCTGATTCATGCCATCACTGCCATCCAGCAGAACCAGCACCAGGCGCTGGTTGCAATGAAGACAGAGCAGGAGCAGTGCTTTGAGGCTCTGCTGCGGGCCCAACAAGACGACCGCCAGGCACTCCTGTGCCTCATTACCCCTGCAAGTGCCCCAGTCCCAGAGCCTGCGGTATTCCCACATGTCACCCTCACAAAAATGGGGCTACACAACGACCCGGAGGCATTTATGGACTGGTTCAAGTGATCCACAGAGGCGTGGGGGTGGCCAGACAAACAGCAAGTGGCCCGCCTGTTACTGCTCCTGACTGGCGAAGCGCAGCTTGCAGCTCAGCAAGTACCCACAGAGAACTGACTGGTGTATGCAGACTTGAAGCACGCAATCCTCCAGCAAGTCGACCACTCCCCAGAGCAACATTGGCAGTGCTTCTGTGACCTGACGCTGGAGGAGGTTGGCCAGCCCTTTGCCTACGGCCAGCAACTGCAACACGCCTGCTGACAGTGGCTGAGAGTAGAGGACTGCAATGTTGAGGGAATCATCGACGCGATGGCGCTGGAGCAGTTCATTGCTTGGCTGCTGAGGGGGACAGCAGAATGGGTCCAGTGCCACCGCTCGACATCGCTGGATTGGGCCATTGAGCTGGTGGAGGACCATCTGGCAGCAGTTCCAGTGGCAGGTGGACATCCAGCTTCTTCTCTCTCTCTTTCTCTCTCTGTCTCGTTCTGTGCCCCCTTCCTCTTGTTCCTCCCCTCCCTACTGTCCTCTCCCCACACCATGGAAGCGGGGGTCGATTCCCCCGCAGCCAGTTCCCTAAGTCCAGGGTTCCTCTTCCCCTTATGTTTCTGTGTCTTCCCCACAGTTGAGTGTTCCTCACCCCAGCAGTGCAGAGGTGAGGCCTGGGCCGGTGTGCTGGCGCTGCATGGAGCCTGGGCACTTCCAGGACCAGTGCCAGGTGATGGAGGTTGGAGCAGTGGTGCGGATCCCCGATGCGCCAGATTGAACTAGAATGTGCTGCATACTAGTGAGTGTTCAAGGGGTACACATCAGGCATTGGTGGATTCAGGTTGTAATCAGACCTTCATACATCAAAGCGTGATTCAGTGCAGGGCACTGGGGAATGCACGTTTGGTGAAGGTTAAGTGTGTGTACGGTGGTATACACAAATATCCACTAATGCCTGTCTCTATTCATTTCCGAAGAGAAAAGCATAATGTAGAGGTGGCGGTTAGCCCGAGCATCACCCGACCGCTGATCTTGGGAACTGATTGGCCAGGGTTTAAAACATTAATGAAACAGATGGTAGTGGGTGGTTCCTGCAGTAGCACGTCACAGGGGAATCCCTCCACAACATTGGCTGGGGAGGCGGTCATCAGCTCCACGTCATGATGACACAGAGAGTGGGGAGAGCCCTCCTCCCTCTCTGGGGAACCCCTTGGGGGATTTCCCATTGGAGCAGGCGCATGATGAGTCTTTGAGACACGCTTTTGACCAAGTGAAAGTAATTGATGGCCAAATCCTCCAGCCTAACGTTGCGTTTTCCTTCCCATACTTTTCTATTATTAAGGATAGGCTCTATCGAGTGACGCAGGACACTCAATCAAAAGAAAAGGTGACACAATTGTTGGTCCCAAAGAGATATAGGGAACTTTTATTCCATGTGGCTCATCATAATCCTATGGCTGGGCATTTTGGGCAGGATAAAACACTAAATTGTCTCGTGGCCCATTTCTATTGGCCAGGGATTCGCGCTGATGTCCGCAGGTGGTGTGCAGCATGTCGTAAATAGCAGCTGGTGAATCGAGCGGCCACACCAGAAACGCCATTTTGCCCCCTCCCTTCCAGGCACTCTTCCATGTTATCTCCCTAGTCAGGATTCCAAAATAAATCCTGACTGATCAAGGCACTACTTTCATGTCACACACACTGCGTGAACTGTACTAATTATTGGGGATTAAATAGATTCATACTAGTGTTTATCATCTGCAAATGGACAGGCTGGTTGAACGATTTAACCAAACATTTAAAAATATGATTCGTAAGTTCATTCACGGGGATGCTAAAAATTGGGACAGGTGTCAAGACCCTCTGTTGTTTGCAGTGCGCGAGGTCCCACAAGCCTCCACTAGGTTTTCCTCGTTTGAATTGCTGTATGGGTACAAGCCCTGCGGTATCCTAGACATCATTGGAGAAAATTGGGAAGAGGGGCCTTCTCCAAGCAAAACCAAAATTCAATGCGTTCTTGACCTGAGAGCAAAACTCCATGCACTGAGTCACATAACCAAGGAGAATTTGCTACAGGCCCAAGAACGTCAAGCTCACATGTACAACAGAGGGACACAGCTAAGGGAATTTGCACTGGGAGCGAAAGTCCTCATTTTACTGCCCACTTCAAGTTCAAAATTGCTTGCCAAGTGGCAAGGGCCCTTTAAGGTCACACAGCGAATTGGGGAGGTCGACTATGAGGTCAAGCGGCGATACATGTCAAATTTACCACCTCAATCTCCTAAAATCATGGAGATTGGAGGTTCCTGTGGCTTTGGTGATGGTAGTTCCGAAGAGGGCAGAGCTGGGATCGGAGGTAAGTCTTAAAAAGTGTGGCCCAATTCACCCCGGTCCACTCCTCACAGTCCCAGAGAGCACAGGTCACTAGTTTGCAGGAGGAGTTCTCTGATGTGTTCTTGCCCCTCCCTGGGCGCACTGACCTCATAGAACACCACGTTGAGACCCCCCTGGGTGTGGTGGTGCGCAGCTGTACATATCGGCTCTCTGAGCACAAAAGAAATGTGGTTCGGGACGAACTCCAAGTTATGCTGAAGATGGGGGTAATGGAGGAGTCGCACAGTGACTGGAGCAGCCTGGTGGTCTTGGTTCCCGAGTCAGCGCGGTGTCTAAATTTGATGCATATCCAATGCCTCGCATTGATGAACTGCTCGATCGGTTAGATGCAGCTCACTTTTACTTGACACTGGATTTAACAAGGGGATATTGGCAGATCCCCTTGATGCCAGTATCTCATTAAAAAAATTACCTTTTCCACTCTGTTCAGTTTACACCAATTTGTCACCCATCCTTTCAGGTTGTTTGGGGCCCCTGCGATGTTTATTTCAGTGTCTCATGGAGCAAATTCTCCATCCACACGATGCATATGCAGCAGCCTACTTAGATGATATAGTCATGATTGGGAGCGGCATCTACAACATCTCAGGGCGGTGGTGAGGCGCACGGGGCTCACGGCAAACCTGAAGAAGTGTGCAATTGGGTGGGTGGAATTACGATATCTGGGCTTCCACTTGGGTCATGAGCAGGTGCGTCCCCAGATTGATTATGGCCTGCCCAAGACCTAAGACCAGAAAGGGAGTGAGACAGTTCCTGGGGCTGGCTGGCTATTATAGGCAGTTCATGTCTAATTTTTTGGATATCACCAGGCTGCCAACTGACGTCACTAAAAAGGGAGCACCAGATTTGGTCCAGTGGACAGAGCCATGCCAACAGGCCTTTAACCAGATAAAAGATGTACTGTGTGGGGGGCCACTTTTATACTCCCCTGACTTCTCTTTTCCTTTTGTGTTGCAGACCGATGGATTGAACAGAAGGCTGGGGGCAGTTTTGTCCCAAACGGTGGAGGGGGAAGCATGCCCCATGCTGTACATCAGCCGCAAGCTCTCCATGCAGGAGATGAAGTACAGCACCATCAATAACGAGTGCTTGGCCATCAAGTGGGTGGTCCTCACCCTCCATTACTACCTGCTGGGAAGCCTTTTCATCCTCTGCTCGGCTCATGCCCCACTCCAGTGGCTCCACCGCATGAAGGATGCCAATGCCCGGATTGCCCATTGGTATCTGGCTCTGCAGCCTTTTAAGTTCAAAGTGGTCCACAGAGCGGGGGCACAGATGATGGCAGCGGACTACCTCTCCCAGCTGGGGGGGAGTCAGCTGCAGGCTGGATGGCTCCCTGGCCTGAGTTGGGCAATGGGGGCATATGGCAGTGGGGGCATGGTCAAGCGCCGGTTTGTGAATGGAGAGCGAGGCCGGGGAAGGGTGAGTGGCAAAGAGGAAGCACCTGTTGGGAATTAATGTGCTGTGTGTGTGTGTGTGTGTGTGTGTGTGTGTGTGTGTGTGTGTGTGTGTGTGTGCAGTGAGAGGGAGCAGATAAAAGGGGAGAGGAGCAAAGAGTGAGGATCTCTTCCCCTGACCGAAAGCACGCCCGTGCATTGGGACAGTGAAGCTTTGTCAAGGCCGGTGAAAAGCAAATTTTGTTTTGATTACCGGTTGAAAATAAAAACCAAAAGTGAACTTGATTCCACCTGCCTGTTTCAGTGTCCACTATACTAGAGAGGCATTACAATAACCTAAACTTGAAAAATCTGAAAGGCAGTCTACCTTTAAATAGAAATCTAGGATTATTTTTGTTATCCTCTATTAGGGTGGAGAGATATGTTGATCTAGCAACACTAAGAGCTTTTTTGTACTTCAGGAAGCTCTCCTTCCTTGCTAATTTTAACACTACCAATGTTGTTTGATGCCATTTATGTTCTAATTTTCGAGTGGTCTGTTTTAAAGTGCAAGTGTAATCGTTATACCAAGGTGCTATTTTTTTCTCTCTAATAATTTTTCTTTTAAGATAAGTCTTTATTGTCATTGTAGAAATCAGAGCGGGTGGGTGGAGCACAGAAGTACGGCAGGCCAGAACTGAGTTCAAAAACTCTTTTTATTTGTAGCTTTTCAGCTTTTCACACTCTCCCAGTCACACACGCATGCACACACACAAGTCGTCTAGTTGGGGAGAGAGATCCCTTCCTCTGCTCTCTCTCCTTTTATAGGGCGCGGTCACTGGGGAAGACACACAAACACAGGTTAACTAACATCAGGTGCAGTGATTCTGCCACTTACCTTCCCCGACTCCGCCCTCCGTTCACAGACCGACACTTGACCATGCCCCCTCTGCCACAGTCATTATCACTTTTTTCAAAGGTACAACGAAATTGAAGGTGCTGTTGACTCATTATGAGTTATAGAAAAAATAAAAACAAATAAAGTATAAAAATAAATAGTAAAGTATACAGAATTGCACTGGTAAAATAGTATAAACAGAATATAAACAGAATTGTATTGTATTGGTTCTATATGTACACAGATTGCACTGATAAAATAGTATAAACAGAATTGTATTGGTTCTGTATGTACACAGATTGCACTAAGAAGAAAAAAAAAAAAAAAAAAAAAATATATATATATATATATATATATATATATATATATATATATATATACACACACACACACAAATTGCACATTGGGGATAGAGCCAAGAATAGTTCAATTGCACATTTGAGTTTAAAGCCATGATTGCTTTGGGATAGAAACTGTTTTTTAGGCGGTTTGTCCTGGTTTTCATTGCTCTTTATCTCTTGCCTGATGGCAAAATCTGGAAGAGACAATGACTGGGGTGTGAAGAGTCTTTTGAAATGTCCATTGCTTTCCTGCGGCATCTGGAGGTGTAAATCTGTTCCAGGGTGGGAAGGGGCAGCCTATTGTTTTCTCTGCTGCCCTAACGACCCTGTGGAGCACCTTCTTCTCTGAGGACGTGCAGCTGCCATACCATACACACAGTCCATACATGAGCACACTCTCTATGGAGCAGTGATAGAAGGCCCGGAGCAGATTTTGGGGGAGACAGTTCTTTTTGAGGATTCTCAGAAAGTGCAGTCTCTGCTGCACCTTCTTCAGCAGCTCCTTGGTGTTGGCACTCCAGGTTAGGTCATTCTCCAGCTCAATGCTGAGAAACCTGAACACCAGGACCCTCTCGACACAGGCCCCGCCGATGATGAGTAGCTGGATGTCAGTTTTGTTTTTCCTAAAGTCAATAACCAGCTCCTTTGTTTTTGTGGTGTTGAGGAGCAGATTGTTGACTTTACACCACTCTGACAGCCGCTCCACCTTGTCCCTGTATGCCAGCTCACCCTCCTCGCCCGAGATAAGTCCGGCCATGGTCGTGTCATCTGCGAACTTTACAATCTTGTTGCTGAGGTGGGTGGAGACACAGTTATACGTGTAGAGGGTGTAAAAGAGTGGGCTAAGTACACAACCCTGTGGCGAGCTGGTGTTCAGGCTGAGAGCAGTGGAGGTGTGGGAACCCAGCCTGACCCTCTGGGAGCAGCCTGACAGAAAGTCCAATATCCAGCTGCAGGTGAGTGTTGGAAGCCCAAGGTCCGCCAGCTTGGACACCAGTCGTTGTGGGAGGATGGTGTTAAACGCCGGGCTGAAGTCCACAAAGAGCATTCTGACGTAGCTCCCCTGCTGCTCCAAGTGGGTCAGTGCAGCGTGAAGTGCTGTGGATGCAGCATCCTCCGTGGAGCTATTTGCTTTGTAAGCAAATTGAAGAGGGTCCAGCTCAGCAGGCAGGCAGGCAAGGATATGACTCCGCACCAGTTTCTCAAAGCACTTCATGATAACAGGTGTAAGTGCCGCTGGGCGGTAGTCATTCAGGGTATTGATGTTAGTTTTTTTTGGCAGTGGTACAATGGTTGAGGACTTAAAGTAGGATGGGACAATGGCCTGAGACAGGGACTGGTTAAAAATCCTTGTGAAGACTCCAGCCAGTTGATCTGCACAGTCTTTCAGCACCCGTCCCATCACACCGTCGGGTCCCGCAGCCTTCCTTGGGTTCACCTTCCTCATCACCCGCCTCACCTCACACTCCTCTACCATGAGTGTGAGGCTGCTGTGGACAGGCGGCTGTGATGGAGCTGCTGTTGGTGTCACCTCAAAGTGGGCAAAGATGTTCAGCTCCTCTACCAGAGAAGAGTCTCCCTCCATGGGCGGGGAGTTGCTGGATCTGTAACTGGTGATGTGCTGGACACCCTGCCACACCTGCCTGGTGTTGTTGCTCCTGAGCTGGTCCTCTATCCTCTTTCTGTATGTTGCCTTGGCCTCGCGGATGCCTCTTTTCAGGTTGGCTCTAGCTGCACTGTAGAGTGCCTTATCCCCTGACCTGAAAGCAGTGTTCCTGGCTTTCAACAGGCTCTGGACATCTTTTGTCATCCAGGGCTTCCTGCTAGGATAAATCCTTATACGTTTGTCCCTGGTGACATTGTCCGTGCAGAATCTGATGTGATCCAGGACTGCTGTAGTGTAGTTCTCCAGGTCCTGGTGAGCAAAAACCTCCCAGTCGGTTCTTTGGAAGCAGTCCTGTAGCTGGTGGGAGGCATCCTCAGGCCATGTGCTAACAGTCTGGGTCGTAATGGGATCTTGTTTCCGGAGGGGGGTGTATGCAGGGACATGTGATCAGACTGGCCAAGGTGTGCTAGGGCTTTAGCCCTGTAGGCCTGTCTGATGTTTGTGTACAACTTATCCAGTGTTTTTTCTCCCCTGGTTGTACACTTTGTGTTGATGGAATTTGGGGAGGACTGCTTTCAGATCAGCATGATTAAAGTCCCCGGAAATTATGTGAGCAGCCTCGGGATACTTGTTCTGTTTGTTGCTGATGGTGTCGTGCAAAAGCCCCAGAGCCGAGCTAGCATTAGCATCTGGTGCTATATACACAGCAGTGAGTAGTACAGCATTAATCTCACGGGGGAGGTACAAGGGTCTGCATTTAATTGTCATGAACTCCACATCTGGAGAGCAGTGTCTAGCGACTACTGTGCAATTCGTGCACCAGCTGTTGTTTACACAAATGCATAGCCCCCCTCCTCTTTTCTTACCAGAGCTTTCCGACCTGTCTTGCTGGTGTGCTGTGTAGCCTGCTAGCTCGATAACCATGTCCAGTATGAGTGGATTCAATCATGTCTCCGTGATCAGCAGAATGCAGCAGCCCCGGATAAGATTATCGGTTGCAATCCGCAGCTTCCACTTGTCCAGTTTGTTCACAAGAGACCTCACATTAGAGAGAAAAATGCTTGGAAGCAGTGGTTTGTGCGGCTGCTTCCTTAGCCTCACTAGCACGCCGGCTCGGCACCCCCTCTTTTGCTTATGTTCTCTGCGCCGCCGCCACTGGCTCCTCGAAGCTGGGATTGTAATCCACGGAAAGCCCAGTGTCTGTGCGATGCCGTCCGGAATGTGGATACGGAGAAAGTCATATGACAAGCTTAAGTGGAGCTACATTATCTAAAGCAGGGGTTCTCAACCTTTTCTGCTTCGAGGCCCACCTATTCTTTATAGGCTTTACACCAGCGCTGTTTGAGACGGCTGCCTCTCCAGTAGCTCTGTAGTTTTTAGCTCTTTAAACCTCTTTTTTCCACCTTTTTTTTACTTTTTTGCTCTTCTTACGAAGACATAGTGTGTTTTACTATATAACATGGATATATTTAACTTTAACACGCAACCAGGAGCCAGTTTTCTCACTTATTCGAGAGAGGAGCTGCTGGCCCTGAAAACAATGGGACGAGCCGGGATACGACACCCCATCCCGGCCGAGCTGAGGAGGAAACCAAGGGGCTGCAAGGCTGGAGCTAAGCTAAAGGCTAGGCTAGAGGACAACCGGCGGCACTACAAACCATCCATTCCCTCCATTATCATGGGGAATGTGAACTCGCTGCCGAATAAAGTCGATGAGCTTTCCGCTCTGAACAACCAGCGGATTTACCGGGAGAGCAGCTTATTTATCTTTACGGAGACATGGCTAACACATCTCGTACCGGATGCTAATGTGGACCTGCGGGGATTCACTGCTGTGAGAGCCGACAGAGACACTAACACATGCGGGAAAAGCAAAGGTGGGGGACTCATAATTTATGTTAACAACCGCTGGTGTAACCCAGGACATATCTCTGTAAAGACAGTTTTATGTTGCCCGGACTTGGAGCTGCTAGCCATTAGCCTGTGGCCATATTATCTGCCGAGGGAGTTCAGTCATATGATCACCATCTGTGTTTACATCCCTCCGAAGGCAGACGCAGCCGTTGCATGTGAGAGGATTCACTCTGTCACAGCAAGGCTGCAGACACAGCACCCTGAGGCATTTATGATCATTTCTGGGGACTTTAATCACGCTGCTTTGGACTCTACTTTGGCTGCTTTTTACCAGGCTGTGGATTTTCCAACAAGGAACAACAGGACAATTGACTTGCTGTATGCTAACATGAGGGATGCATACAGAGTCACACCCCTCCCCCCACTAGGGAAGTCTGACCACAACCTGGTTCTTCTGCAGCCGAAGTACACCCTCCTGGTTCAAAGGCAGCCTGCAACAACTAGCTCCATCAGGAGGTGGTCCCCTGAAATGGCAGATGCCCTCAGAAACTGCTATGACATCACGGACTGGGATGTGCTGCTTAGCCCACACTGTGAGGACATAGAGGGGCTGACACATTGTCTGACAGATTACTTCAACTTCTGTGCAGACATAGTCTCTCCCGCTAAGACTGTACGGTGTTACCCTAATAACAAGCCATGGGTAACACAGGAAGTCAAAGCTGTCCTCAACAGGAAGAAGGCCGCCTTCAGGAGCAGGGATAGGGAGGCGATGAAAGCAGCGCAGCAGGAGGTGAAATGCTGTGTGAGGGAAGCTAAGGACAGCTACAGGAGAAAGGTGGAGCAGAAGCTGAAGGAGAACAGCATGAGGGAGGTCTGAGAAAGTGTGAAAACCATCACAGGCCGCAATATAAAGACCAGAGTCATTGAGGGGACAGTGGAGAGTGTGAACAAGTTGAATGACTTCTTCAATCCGTTCAACCAGCCCACGTCCCCCCCACCCTCTCCCTCACTGCAGCCATCTCTCCTTCTTCCCTCAACACACCTCCCCCAGTCATCACAGCAGCCCCTTCCTCCCCCACCTCAACACAAACTCCTCTATGCGTTACTGCAGACCAGGTCAGAGGTCAACTGAGGAAGTTCACCCCAGGAAAGCAGCAGGCCCGAACAAGGTGTGTCCCCGACTACTGAAGACCTGCGCTGCTGAACTGGGTGAACCACTCCAACGCATCTTCAACCTCAGCCTGCAGCTGGGGAGAGTGCCAACCCTCTGGAAGACATCATGTATTGTTCCAGTTCCCAAAAAGAATCGGCCCAGTGAGCTGAACGACTTCCGACCGGTGGCACTCACTTCACATCTGATGAAGACATTGGAGCGGCTCCTCCTCAGCCTCCTCAGACTCTAGGTCCAACATGCCCAGGACTGTCTGCAGTTTGCATACTGGGCAGGTGTTGGTGTGGAAGACGCCATCCTCTACCTGCTACACCAAGCCCACTTGCATCTGGATAAGGGAAATGGCACAGTGAGGATCCTCTTCTTGGACTTCTCGAGTGCCTTCAACACCATCCAGCCCCTATTGCTTCAGGACAAACTGAACAGGATGCGAGTGGACCCCTGCCTGGTCACCTGGATCTCCAGTTGCCTCACTGTCAGGCCGCAGTACGTCAGGCTGAAGGACATCACATCTGACACTGTAATTAGCAGCACCAGAGCACCCCAGGGCACAGTGCTGGCCCCTCGTCTCTTCACCCTGTACACCGCAGACTTCTGCTACAACTCGGAGCTGCGTCACATTCAGAAGTTTGCCGATGACACAGCCATCGTTGGGTGTATCAGTGACAACAGAGAGGAGGAATATAGGAGCCTGGTGAGGGACTTTGCTGTGTGGTGCAACAGGAACCATCTGCAGCTCAACACCTCGAAGACCAAGGAGCTGGTCATTGACTTTGGGAGGTCCAGACCAAGGTCACGACTAGTTCTGATCGAGGGAGTCGAGGTGGAGGCTGTGGATTCCTACAAGTACCTCAGGCTGTGGCTGGACAGCAAGCTGGACTGGACTTGTAACACCAATCACTTATACAGGAAGGGACAGAGCAGGCTATACTTCCTGAGGAGGCTGCGGTCCTTTAACATCTGCAGGAAACCCCTGTGGATGTTCTATCAGTCTGTGGTCGCCAATGTCCTGTTTTACACCGTGGTGTGCTGGGGGGGCAGCACATCCAAGGAGGACACATCCAGGTTGGACAAACTGATCAGGCAGGCCGGCTCTGTGGTTGGCATGAAGCTGGACTCTCTGGTGATGGTGGCAGAGAAGAGGTCTATGGACAAACTATTGAACATCATGGACGATGCCAGTCACCCTCTGCAAACCGTCATCAGCAACCAGAGGAGCCTGTTCAGTGACAGAATGCTCCTTCCCAAGTGCAGGACGAACAGACTCAAAAACTCCTTTGTCCCCCATGCCATCAGACTGTACAGCTCCTCTCTGGGGGGGAGGAGGGATAAGAGGAGGACAGAGGACGGAAAGGAGCAGTAGCCTAGCCTAACAATAAGCAATACTGGACAATGTGCACTATAATGTGCAATATCAAATCAAATCAAATCAAGTTTATTTGTACAGCGCTTTTAACAATAAACATTGTCGCGAAGCAGCTTTACAGAATTTGAATGACTTAAAACATGAGCTAATTTTATCCCTAATCTATCCCCAATGAGCAAGCCTGTGGCGACGGTGGCAAGGAAAAACTCCCTCAGACGACATGAGGAAGAAACCTCGAGAGGAACCAGACTCAAAAGGGAACCCATCCTCATTTGGGCAACAACAGACAGCCTGACTATAATATTAACAGTTTTAACAGGTATAACCCTCAACTGTCCTCATGGGGCCGTCCTTCACAGGAGTGGGGCGATAAAACTCCGACCAGACACAGGGCACCAGGATGGATCAAGCAGGTCCGAGGGGCAGAAGAGGCCAGCATCTCAATCCCAGGATCAACATGTAACTCAATATAAAGTGCAACATCTTTCCTGCTTCCCCCCCCACACACACACACAGACACTTACCCTAACCCCACTTCTCCCCCCTTTCCCCCTCCCCCTTCCTCTCTTCCCCATATCTTATTCTTTTATATTTGTATATGTAAATACTTAATTTAATTTAATTTATCTAGAGGTTTTTCTCTGTTTCTTTTCTCTGTTTATCTGTAATGATGCTGCTGGAATCTTAATTTCCCTGAGGGAACCCTCCCAAAGGGATCAATAAAGTTTTATCTAATCTAATCTAATTAATCATATTTGTAATGAATCGGGGTCCATTAAAAACATCCCCCCAAAAAGATTTATTTTGGCTCATCTGTTCTATTAGAATCTAATAATCTATTGTAAGGTGTATTAATGGGATGCAACATTACTCCCCATCACAGATGGGAGCCCAGGAATTAAATAAATACAATAAAAATAAATTGTTTTTAATTGTAGGTATTGTATTTAAAACTGTATGGATGTGCCAGAAGCCAACATAAAACCATACATGAAGGGCATTCTCAGTCAAAAGGGATTAATGATCCAAAAGTGGAGTCTGATCGATTAACACAAGAGCTTATTGCCATGTTTGTGTCCAGCAAACAAGCAAGTTATTAAAACCAAGAAGTACACTCAAAAGAAGTGGATATAGAAACCACTCAATGGGATAGATCCTTACATGCTAACACAGAAGGATTTTTTCTATGAAAGAAAAATTTACTAGCTAAATTTGACATGAGTAGAATAAATTTTGATCCTATTGTAGCCAGAACTAAATGCAAAGACAATAGTTATTCATACTATTAATTAATTAATGTGAAGATGATTAACAGATAATCAACAGATTTTAAGATTTTTTTAAAGATTGTGTATATTTTCAGTCTTTTCTGTTTGTAATTATTTGTGTCTGTACATAACCCCACCAGCTCTGCTGATCAACTTATCATGTTTAAATAAAGGTATTCATTCATTCATTATGAGCTGGAAAATTATCCATCCGTTGAGTTCCCCGATATCTCAAGCTACTTGGTGCTGCAGACATCGTTCTACACGGACAAACAGATGAAAACCTGGAAGAGCATGGAGGAGTACAACTTTTTATATGTGGCTGGGTTAAAGATCTGGGGATCAGGACACTACAAGATAAATCCTCTATCATTTTTGCCCAGGCAATTAGGAATTTCTGGGCTTTGCACTCATCTTTGCAATGGTTGCTAGGACGCTACAAATTTTAGTATCGTGTGTAAACAAACCACAGCCGCTTGGTTCTCAATCCTCCCTGCTCTTCTCTTCCAGCAGGCATCACAGATCCATATAATTTACCCACAAACATATTTATTTATTTATTCTGCCCACTGTGCGTGCATGTTCTCTGTGTGGGTGTGGGTGGGCCCCTCATCATGACTATCATCATCAGCATGTGGTTGGTCAGGTTGGATGTCCACCTGGTTCTCAGTCTCGCTTGGTGATAACGTGACATGAACGTTACTGCTGCTGCTTGCAGTTGCACTGCTGCCAAAAAGCTCTGTGAGCTTTCTACATTTTGAAGCATCTTCTTCAAGTGACTTCACTTTCTTTTGTTTTAACTTTTCCCATCCACCTTTCTCCTTACGTTTTCTGCTTGCCATCTTTCTGTTGACAGACACTAACGTTACTCTGCTTTGTTGGCTTTTAGGCCTATGGAATAATGATTGACAGATAAATTATCATCTTAGCACCACCTGTTGTTAGTTGATAGACTGAAAATTTTGGTTATTGAACAGGGCTGACGGCCGTAGACCGGACAGCCGTTCTGGACTTTTCCAGAACGCACAGATTGCCAGTCCGCCCCTGCCTTTGATCCATACTTGGTGTATGCTGGCAGGACTGTGTCCCAAAAAACTATGTTGTGCTTGAGAGAACAGGTTCCTGTGATCTTTACCCCATCCTGAATCAACATTAGTGGTGAATCATTACTATTAGAGCTAGGACTTCAGCTCAGACAAAAGTTAGCCAGACACACCAAAAAAGCAACAGAGCAAAGGATTTTGCAAGGGATTAGCGGCAGGCTGCCAGGACGTGCCGTTGTGCGTAATTGTCAATGTTGATTTTAAAAGTAACTACGTAAATTACATAGGGAAATTAATACTTAAGTCTGAGTGAAAAATACTGTGGCGAGTGTATGTGGAAGAAGAGTCTGGAGACAGAAATCTTAGTTTCTTGGTCGTTAGCCTGTGCTACTTGCTCTCGATAGCACTGGCTTGACTTCTTTATTAGCATTCACTAACACTACTAACACCATCTGGAAGGTGACTTCACAACCACACTGACGATGCCAGCTCGCAGTTAAGCTCACGTTGGCCTTCAAGTCCTAGGGTGATAAATTTTTGGTCCCTCCCACTATAAATCAAAATCTGATTGGTTAATTCATCAGTCACTTTCTACATAAACATACACTGCCATGGCCTTCTGTCCCGGCAATGAAGTCCTAACCAATGAGTGAGCCAGCTCTAAACCCTTCTCAGCCTAGAGACAACAAACAAAAAAATCTCATGGGGTAACTCTAATGTTTTCAGGACAGCAATCCTTTAATTTCTGAAGCAAATTTGATAGAAAATGAGGCCAAATTAGAAGAGAATAATTTTAATGACATTATGAAAGAATGAAAGCAATTAAAGAATGAAAGAAATTAAATATAACATTTGAAATGCTGATATGTTTGAGCCTTCTCTGAAAGCCTAGAAGGCCCTGACACTTCCTCTCTGATCAACATTATCTCCGCTGGGCTGGTCATGTTCATGGGATGGATGATACTCATCTCCCTAAAACCTTGCTGCATGGAGAGCTGGTTAATACTTCCTGCCGACAAGGACATCCCTGCCTCCGTTTTAAGGATGTCCTCAAAAGGAACCTTAAAGCCTTTAATATCAACCTGGATAGTTGGGAAGCAGTTGCTACCAACAGATCCAAATGGCGCACAGCGCTGAACAGTGGATGCCAAGCCTCTCGGGAAACCTATATGTTATTTCTGCAGGAGAGATGCTTTAAGCAGAAAGAAGTTCATCACTCACGACGTGGATGGCCATAATATTAATTGTCAACATGATGCATTATAAGTAGTGTTTATAACATATCAGAAACTCAGCCCCACATTCATGTTGATGAAATAGTCATATTACATATACAAGTCATACTACAAAACCTTCCAACAGGTTGCAGCAATTTAAAACATATTTATTTTTAAATTTTCAGCTTTACAACCATTGTAAATTTAAGTTTATGCTCTAAATCTACAGATGTGGACAAATTTGTTCGTACCCTTCCATGAAAAAAAGAACCCACAACTATCTCTGAAGTAACTCGAAACTGGCAAAAGGTAATGGCATCCATCATCGTTTATTCCATGTATAACACATCAGACTTTGCTTTTGATTTTTGATTCAACTAAATATTTTACATAATAAAACAAATGAAAATGGCATGGACAAAAATGATGGTACCCTTAACTTAATATTTTCTTGCATAACCTTTAGCAGCAATTACTGCTAACATGCGATTTCTGTACCTCTCAATGACACTTCTGCATCTGGTAGTTTGGCCCACTCTTCCTGAGCAAACTACCAGATGCTTTCACAGGTTTGAAGAGTGCCTTCTCCACACTGCATGTTTCAGCTCTTTCCAGAGATGTTCACAGATTCAGATTAAGGCTCATAGAGGGCCACTTCAGAATAGTCCAATGTTTTGTTTTTCACCATTCTTGGGTGCTTTCAGCTGTGTGTTTTGGGTCTTTATCCTGTTGGAGGACTGATGACCTGTGACTAAGACAGAGCTTTGACACTGTGTAGTACGTTTCACTCCAGAATGCCTTGATGATCTTGAGATTCCACTGTGCCCTGCACAGATTCAAAGCACCCTGTGCCAGATGCAACAAAACAGCCCCAAATCATAATCAAGCCTCATCCATGTTTCACAGTAAGTATAGTGTTCTTTTCTTTGAAAGATTCATTTTTTTCTTTTGGGGACATAGAGCTGATGTGACTTGTCAAGAAGCTTGAGTTTTGTCTCAGCACCCTGTGCCAGATGCAACAAAGCAGCCCCAAATCATAATCAAGCCTCATCTACGTTTCACAGTAGGTATGGTGTTCTTTTCTTTGAAAGCTTCATTTTTTTTCTTTTGGGGGACATAGAGCTGATGTGACTTGGCAATAAGCTTGATTTTTGTCTCATCTGTCCAAAGGACATGCTCCCAGAAGCACTGTGGCTTGTCAATATGCATTTTAGTATATTCCAGCCTGGCTTTTTCTTTTTTTTTAATTTTTTTTTTTTAGTTTTTCTTTCAGTAATGGAGTCCTCCTGTATCTTCTTCCCTTGAGCCCACTGTTACTCAAAAAGTGACAGATGGTACAAACATCGATTGTACATTAATGTACGTTGACCTTGGAGTTAAACTTTTATCTCTTTAGAAGTTGTCCTTGGCTCTTTGCCTATTGTTGGCACTACCTGTCTGATCAGTCCATGGTGGATTTTCTTCTTGCAGTCATGTCCAGGAAGGTTGGCTACAGTCCCATGGAACTTAAACTTCTTAATACAATCCCAGTTCCGAAAAAAGTTGGGACTCTGTGTAAACTGTAAATAAAAACAGAATGCTATAATTTGCAAATCATGGAAGCCCTATATCCATCCATTATCTGTAGCCGCTTATCCTGTTCTACAGGGTCACAGGCAAACTGGAGCCTATCCCAGCTGACTATGGGCAAGAGGCGGGGTACACCCTGGACAAGTTGCCAGGTTATCGCAGGGCTGACAAAGAGACAAACAACCATTCACACCTACGGTCAATTTAGAGCCACCAATTAACCTAACCTGCATGTCTTTGGACTGTGAGGGAAACCGGAGCACCCGGAGGAAACCCACGCAGACACGGGGAGAACATGCAAACTCCACACAGAAAGGCCCCCGCCGGCCACTGGGCTCGAACCCAGGACCTTCTTGCTGTGAGGCGACAGTGCTAACCACTGCACCACCGTGCTGCCCCGGAAGCCCTATATTTAATTGAAAATAGTACAAAGACAACGTATCAAATTATTGTTCTTTGAAAAATATAAGCTCATTTTGAATTTGATGTCAGCAACACATTTCCAAAAAGTTGGGACACGGGCATGTTTACCACTGTGTTGCGTCACCTCTACTTTTAAGAACACTCTCTGTAAACATTTGGGAACTGAGGAGACCAGTTTCTGTAGTTTTGAAAGAGAAGTCTTGTCCCATTCTTACCTGATATACAATTTCAGTTGCTCAACAGTTTGGGGTCTCCTTTGTTGTACTTTGTGCTTCATAATGCACCAAATGTTTTAAATGGGAGACAGGTCTGGACTGCAGGCAGGTCAGTTTAACACCCAAACTCTTTTTACTGTGGAGCCATGTAGTTTTAATATGTGCAGAAAGCGGTTTGGCATTGTCTTGCTGAAAGAAGGAAGGCCTTCCCTGAAAAAGATTTAATCTGGATGGCAGCATATTGCTCTGAAATGTGTATACAGTATATCATTCAGCATTAATGATTCCTTCCCAGATGCACAAGCTTTCCATGTCATCTGCACTAATGCACCCTCATGCCATCACAGATGCTGGCTTTTGAACTATACACTGATAACAAGCCGGATGGTTCCTCTCCTCTTTAGCCTGGAAGACATGGTTTCCATGACTTGTCAGACCTCGGGACAATTTTCCACTTCGCCTCAGTCCATCGTAAAAGAGCTCAGGCCCAGAGAAGGTGGTGGTGTTTCTGGATATTGTTTATATATGATTTTAACTTGCATTTGTGGATGCAGTAATGAACTGTTTTCATAGACGATGGTTTTCTGAAGTATTCCTGAGCCCATACAATGATTTCCACCCAAACTTTTGCATGGTGTTCCTTTTCTTTTTTCACTCTCCAATGTACAAAACAAAAATAATACACAAATCTTGCAGAAAACACTGAAAAGAAATGTGTCGTCTTTACCTTTATGCCTTTTGGTGATCAGTTCCTTTTCTGCTCACTTAACTATTCACTGTAACAGACATTTTCAGTAAGGGTGCCCAAACTTTTGCATGCCACTGTACTTGTGCTTAAATGATTGACGTAATGCGTACACCGATCAGCCATAACATTAAAACCACTGACAGGAGACGTGAATGACATTGATTATCTCATTACAAATGGCACCTGACAAGGGGTGGGATATATAAGGCAGCAAGAGAACAGTTGGTTCTCAAATTTGATGTGTTGAAGCAGGAAAAATGGGCAAGCATAGTAATGAGAGTCACTCTGACAAGGGCCAAATTGTGATGGCTAAACAACTGGGTCAGAGCATCTCCAGAATGGCAGGTGTTGTGGGGAGTTTCTCTAATGCAGAGTTTAGTACCTACCAAAAGTGGTCCAAAGAAAGACAACCAGTGAGCCAGCAAACAGGGTTATTGCCACCCAAGGCTCACTGATGCGAGTGGGGAGATAAGGCTAGCTCGTCTGGTCCAATCCCACAGAAAAGCTACTGTCGCACAAATTGCTGAAAAAGTTAATGCTGACTAAGATAGAAATCTGTAAGAACACACTGCATAGCCGCAGACTGGTCAGCATACCTATGCTGAACCCTGTCCATGGCCGAAAATACTTACAGTGGAGCAATGGAAGAAGGTGGCCTGATCTGATGAATTTTTTTTTTTTTTTTTTTGTGTGTGTGTGTGTGGTGGTGGGGGTTTCATCATGTGGGCGGCCAGGTGTGTGTACATCGCTTACCTAGGGAAAAAATGGCAGGATACAATACACCTTTGGTGTCACTGTACAAGTACAATGATGTTAGATGTTGTTTGGAGCAAGCACATAGAATCCTAGTTAAGGTTAAAATTATATATATATTTTTTAAAAAGTAAGCTAAACCTATAAAAAAGTATAACATATATAGTATATTCCCAGAATAAAATATTAAGTTGGAAGTATATTGCACAAAACAGATTTTTTTTTTTTTGGGGGGGGGAGGGTTTAGAATAAATAAAGTAGCAGTTACAGTGATTGAGAAAATTATTGCACTTGAAGGAGAGCACAATCAATAATAGTAACAGTCACAGTTAGTGCCATTAAAATGGATTGCACATAGGTATATATAAGTGTGTAATGTGTGTATTGTGGCTGAGGTCCTATATAGTTCCAGTGGTGGTGCTGTTATAAGAGGGGGAGTGGGTGCTGTGTGTATGATAGTGGCGCCAGGATGCACTATGGGAAGAAGGCAAGCTGGCAAAGGCAGTGTGATGCTCTGGTCAGTGTTCTGTTGAGAAACCTCAAGTCCTAGCATTCATGTGGAGGTTACTTTGACATGTACGGTACAGTACCACCTACCTAAATATTGTTGCAGGCCCTTCATACACCCTTTCATGGCACCAGTATTCCCTAATTGTAGTAGCATCTTTCAGCAGGATAATGCACACTGCAAAAATTGTTCAGAAATGGTTTGATGAGTTCAAGGTGTTGACTTGGCCTCCAAATTCCCCAGATCTCAGTCTGATTGAGCATCTGTAGGATGCACTGGAAAAAGAAATTCAATTCATGGAGGACCCATCACACAGCTTACAGGACTTAAAGGCTCTGATGCTAACATCTTGGAGCCAGATACTATAGCACACCTTCAGAGGTCTTGTGAAGTCCATGCCTTGACTGGTCAGAGCTTTTGTGGTGACACAAGGCAAGAGGGACCTACATAATATTAGGCAGGTAGTTTTATTGTTATGGCTGATTGGTGTATGAATTATACAAATAGTGTGTTTTCTGTTTAGAAAAATCACATTTGTAAAACGTATTGCAGTGGAGAAGCTATGCAGATTGATCGCACAAGCAACTGACTTGACAGAGGTATGGAGAAGAGCATGGAACAAATAAACGGTGGTGTGTGTCACGATCAAGGAACATCCTCCATTTTGATATCTGAATTAATTTTTTTAAACATCTTAGGTGTTTGGAAGATGTCTTAGTAGAGGCAGTGTTCTAAAGGTCAGCGTTTTTTGAAGTCTAATGGAGTATGTGCTCTTGAGAGGCTGCTGTGCATTGTAAGGAAAAACATGGAAGGATTTTGAGTAGTGGTTATTTTCATCCATGGCTGTATAACAAAGAGAATGACTGACTAATTTTTCTCATTTGTTTTGACAGGAGATTACTTTGGTATCCTGATGCAGCAGAAGGTGACCAGTTTTCCCTTTAACCTTATGGATAACCCAATGTACTGGGGAAGCACTGTCAACTACCTCGGCCTGGCCTTAATGTGAGTTGTGTGTGTGTGTGTGTGTGTGTGTGTGTGTGTGTGTGTGTGTGTGTGTGTGTGTGTGTGTGTGTGTGTGAGAGATGTGTTTTTGAGGAAAATCTAATGTAGAAACCTGCACAGAAGTGTTTCCCTCCATATTTAACCTGAATCATTGGTCATTTGCCATTATTCAATAATAATTACAAAACCATTTCATTTTCTACATTGTAGGACAATACTGAAGACATCAAAACTATGAAATAACATATGGAACATATATGGAATTGTGTGGTAAACAAAAAAGTGTTAGAAGAAACAAAAATGTTTTACATTTTATATTCTTCAAAGTAGCCACCGTTTACCTTTATGACACTTGGCACATTATTGGCATTATCTTAAACAGCTTCATGAGGTAGTCGCCTGGAATACTTTTCAATTAACAGGTGTATCTTGTGGGCGGCACGGTGGTGTAGTGGTTAGCGCTGTCGCCTCACAGCAAGAAGGTCCTGGGTTCGAGCCCCGGGGCCGGCGAGGGCCTTTCTGTGTGGAGTTTGCATGTTCTCCCCGTGTCCGCGTGGGTTTCATCCGGGTGCTCCGGTTTCCCCCACAGTCCAAAGACATGCAGGTTAGGTTAACTGGTGACTCTAAATTGACTGTAGGTGTGAGTGTGAATGGTTGTCTGTGTCTATGTGTCAGCCCTGTGATGACCTGGCGACTTGTCCAGGGTGTACCCCGCCTTTCGCCCGTAGTCAGCTGGGATAGGCTCCAGCTTGCCTGCGACCCTGTAGAAGGATAAAGCGGCTAGAGATAATGAGATGAGATGAGGTGTATCTTGTTAACTGAAAAGTTAATGAGTGCAATTTCTTGCCTTCTTAATGTGTTTGAGATCATCAAACAGTAAATAGTAAATGATAAAAAAATACAGTAAATCAAATCAAGTTTAAGTTTATTTGTATAGCACTTTTAACAACAGAAATTGTTGCAAAGCAACTTTACAGAAAATTAATTACTTTAAACATGAGCTAATTTTATCCCTAATAAATTTATGATGAACAAGCCTGTGGTGACAGTGGCAAGGAAAAACTCCCTCAGACAACATGAGGAAAAAACCTTGAGAGGAACCCAGACTCAAAAAGGAACCCATCCTCATTTGGGTGATAACAGATAACATGATTATAAATAACATCAACTATTCATTGATGGAGACTTGAGTGCAAAACTTTTCATGACAACTGCAGTCCCAAAGTTATCATGGCAGTTGTAGTCCTCAGCCATCATAGCAACACTGCAAGTGCCCAGAGCTATCTTCCAAGTGCGACTTTTGACTTTCCATATGGGGAATTAGATCAAAAGTGCGACCACTATTATCAGTAGGTCCTATGACCTTCTGATTAACCCCTACTGAATCTAGAATGGACACAAATGCTGTTTTCAGAAGGTCTGTTTTCAGAAACAAACTCAGAATGTGGCCCTGGGGGCCTGTAAATAATAAGTAACAGAATTTACAGGCTAGACTTGTTTTGTGGCTACATATGTTGTTAGTATAAAGAACTTCAAACATATTGAATTTATGTCCAGGTTTTGGTGTCATGCCTAGAAATTCATTATAAATAACCACAACGCCTCCTCCTCTGCCAGTTAGACAAGACTGGTGTATATAATTGTATCGAGGAGGACTAACTTCATTTAATGCTACATACTCATTTGGTGTAATCCATGTTTCTGTTAAACACAGTACATTAAACTCCTGATCAGTCATAAATTCATTAACAATTAGCGCTTTAGACATAAGGGGTCTAATATTTCATAGTCCTACCTTTAAATCAAAGGTGCTGGCAGTGGCTGTACAGTCAGTATGATATAATTTTTTATATCAATTAGGTTACTAGAACAAACTCTCAGAGTATTTCTACTTTTTTATAGCTCAGGGAACGGACACAGTCTCAATATAGTGGAACCTGAGTGACAACTCTGTGCAGCTAGTAGACAGTCCGTTTTGCCTGTTCGTCTGCTTCCTGGTCTTGGCTATGGATTGTCAGAAGTTAACTAGGTCTGTTCTGAGACTATGAGCTATGCTATCCTCAAGTTCTGTGCAGACGTGGTCTCCCCCGCTAAGACTGTATGGTGTTACCCTAATAACAAGCCATGGGTGACACAGGAAGTCAAAGCTGTCCTCAACAGGAAGAAGGCCGCCTTCAGGGACAGGGAGGCAATGAAAGCAGCACAGCAGGAGGTGAAACGCTGTGTGAGGGAAGCTAAGGACAGCTACAGGAGAAAGGTGGAGCAGAAGCTGAAGGAGAACAGCATGAGGGAGGTCTGGGAAGGTGTGAAAAACATCACAGGCCACAACAGAAGGACCAGAGTCATTGAGGGGACAGTGGAGAGGGCAAACGAGCTGAATGACTTCTTCAACCGGTTCAACTAGCCCACGCCCCCCCCCCCACCCTCCCCCTCACTGCAGCCATCTCTCCTTCTTCCCTCAACACACCTCCTCCCAGTCATCACAGCATCCCCCTCCCCCCCACCTCAACACAGACTCCTCCATACATTACTGCAGACCAGGTCAGAGGTCAACTGAGGAAGCTTCACCCCAGGAAAGCAGCAGGCCCAGACAAGGTGTGTCCCTGACTACTGAAGACCTGTGCTGCTGAACTGGGTGAACCACTCCAACGCATCTTCAACCTCAGCCTGCAGCTGGGGAGAGTGCCCACCCTCTGGAAGACATCATGTATCATTCCAGTTCCCAAGAAGAACCGGCCCAGCGAGCTGAACGACTTCCGACCGGCACTCACTTCACATCTGATGAAGACGTTGGAGCGGCTCTTCCTCAGCCTCCTCAGACCCCAGGTGCAACATGCCCAGGACTGTCTGCAGTTTGCGTACCGGGCAGGTGTTGGTATGGAAGACGCCATCCTCTACCTGCTACACCGAGTCCACTCGCATCTGGATAAGGGAAAGGGCACAGTAAGGATCCTCTTCTTGGACTTCTCGAGTGCCTTCAATACCATCCAGCCCCTACTGCTTCAGGACAAACTGAACAGGATGCAAGTGGACCCCTGCCTGGTCACCTGGTCACACTGTAATTAGCAGCACCGGAGCACCCCAGGGCACGGTGCTGGCCCCTCTTCTCTTCACCCTATACACCGCAGACTTCTGCTACAACTCGGAGCTGTGTCACATTCAGAAGTTTGCCGATGACACAGCCATCGTTGGGTGTATCAGGGACGGCAGAGAGGAGGTGTATAGGAGCCTGGTGAGGGACTTTGCCGTTTGGTGCAACAGGAACCATCTGTAGCTCAACACCTCAAAGACCAAGGAGCTGGTCATTGACTTTGGGAGGTCCAGACCAAGGTCACGACCAGTTCTGATTGAGGGAGTCGAGGTGGAGACTGTGGATTCCTACAAGTACCTCAGGCTGTGGCTGGACAGCAAGCTGGACTGGACTTGCAACACCAACCAATTGTACAGGAAGGGACAGAGCAGGCTATACTTCCTGAGGAGGCTGCGGTCCTTTAACATCCTGTGGATGTTCTATCAGTCCGTGGTCACCAGTGTCCTGTTTTACACCGTGGTGTGCTGGGGGGGCAGCACATCCAAGAAGGACACATCCAGGCTGGACAAACTGATCAGGCAGGCCGGCTCTGTGGTTGGCATGAAGCTGGATTCTCTGGCGACGGTGGCAAAGAAGAGGACTATGGACAAACTACTGAACATCATGGACGATGCCAGTCACCCTCTGCACACCGTCATCAGCAACCAGAGGAGCCTGTTCAGTGACAGAATGCTCCTTCCCAAGTGCAGGAGTAACAGACTTAAAAACTCCTTTGTCCCTCATGCCATCAGACTGTACAACTCCTCTCGGGGGTAAACAGGAGCAAAACAACAAACAAAAAAACAGGACAAAAAAGCAATACTAGACAATGTGCAATATAAATGTGCAATACCTCTCCTGCTGGACTTTTTTCATATCTTCTTAATATATTTGTATATATAAATACTTAATTTATTTCACTAGAAGTTTTCTAAGACTTAATTTATCTAGAAGTTCTCTCTTTTTTCTATTCTATTCTCTGTTTATCCTATAATGATGCTACTGGAATTTTAATTTCCCTGAGGGAACCTTCCCAAAGGGATCAATAAAGTTCTATCTAATCTAATCTAATCTATGCTGCAAGAAATGACAGCAGCACCTTCCCGAATGGGATGAATACCGTCCTGCCCTAACAGGCCAGTTTTGCCCTCAAAACTACTTCGATTATCTATAAAGCCCACATTGTTTTCAGAGCACCACCTGGAAAACCAGCAGTTCAGCGACCATAATCTGCTGTAAAATACATCGCCATGCCGCATTGGGATGGGGCCAGAGCATACTACTACTACTACTACTAATAATAATAATAATAATAATAATTATTATTATTATTATTATTATTATTATTATTAAATTATTATTATTATTATTATTATTATTATTATTATTATTATTATTTAGTTTCAGCAAACACCATTGTAAATCACTCAGAATACTGATTTCTTTCAGAATGATAATTACTTCTAAAACCACAAATGCAAAAATGGGTTCAACAGATTTAATGATCATGTTGTCTTACTAATTCATATCTTAATTTTCATTAAAAGCACAAATGAAACTCGAAATGAAATAGCAATATGTGCTTGAAAATGCAATGATACAAACAGTGCTGTGTCTGAAGCACTTTAAGCTCCAGTGGAATTATGATGCAACTGTTTTTTCATCACTCAACTTTCTCCCTTAGTGGATGTGTAAATCACGTACCTACATGTGGTTACGATGGCAACAATGGCGAATCATTTACGAGCAACTGCCTGGCTTGGTTGCTAGGCAGCTGTTGCTGGAGTGACTGGCCCATGTCCTCCCAAAGTCTGCTCCTGTGGCCTCTTTCTCTTTTATTCTCTGCATCTTTCAGTCTTTTTGCAGTGGTTTTTTAAATCCACTTTGTAAAACTGTCAAAATGTTCATGCAGCAGAGAACCAGGTACTTGATAGGCTTACAGCTAGCCACACAAAAAGGAACACTTCACACATCACCACTTAATTTATTAGAATTAAGCTACTTTCCCAAACACATTAGACATGTGTGAGCATGGTGGTATTCAGAGCCTGCCTTGGCCATATGCTGAGTTTTTGGCTTGCGCTCCCAACTCTTTTTAGTCACACATTTCTCAGTGGACTATTGGCAGTTCTTCAGAGGATATCTTACTCAGACAGTAAAACAGAGGGACTGAGACATCAAGACAGAGATATGGGACACATGATTTTACCCTAAATTTTAGACACCTGATGTCTTATGTTGATAATTTCACAGTGTTGTCTGATGATATTTATCCATTCATTATACACAGTGGTGGTTGAAAGTTTGTGAACCCTTTAGAATTTTCTATATTTCTACATAAATATGACCTAAAACATCATCAGATTTTCACACAAGTCCTAAAAGTAGATAAAGAGAATCCAGTTAAAAATGAGACAAAAAATATTATACTTGGTCATTTATTTATTGAGGAAAATTATCCAATATTACATATCTGTGAGTGGCAAAAGTATGTGAACCTTTGCTTTCAGTATCTGATGTGACTCCCTTGTACAGCAATAACTGCAACTAAACGTTTCCGATAACTGTTGATCAGTCCTGCACACCAGCTTGGAGGAATTTTAGCCCATTCCTCTGTACAGAACAGCTTCAACTCTGGGATGTTGGTGGGTTTCCTCACATGAACTGCTTGCTTCAGGTCCTTCCACAACATTTTGATTGGATTAAGGTCAGGACTTTGACTTGGCCATTCCAAAACATTAACTTTATTCTTCTTTAACCATTCTTTGGTAGAACGACTTGTGTGCTTAGGGTCATTGTCTTGCTGCATGACCCACCTTCTCCTGAGATTCAGTTCATGGACAGATGTCCTGATATTTTCCTTTAGAATTTGCTGGTATAATTCAGAATCCATTGTTCCATCAATGATGGCAAGCCATCCTGGCCCAGATGCAGCAAAACAGGCCCAAACCATGATTCTACCACCACCATGTTTCACAGATGGGATAAGGTTCTTATGCTGGAATGCAGTGTTTTCCTTTCTCCAAACATAATGCTTCTCATTTAAACCAAAAAGTTCTATTTTGGTCTCATCCATCCACAAAACATTTTTCCAATAGCCTTCTGGCTTGTCCACAAGATCTTTAGCAAACTGCAGACGAGAAGCAATGTTCTTTTTGGAGAGCAGTGGCTTTCTCCTTGCAACCCTGCCATGCACACCATTGTTGTTCAGTGTCCTCCTGATGGTGGACTCATGAACATTAACTAATGTTAATGTGAGAGAGGCCTTCAGTTGCTTAGAAGTTACCCTGGGGTCATTTGTGACCTCGCTGACTATTACATGCCTTGCTCTTGGAGTGATCTTTGTTGGTCGACCACTCCTGGGGAGGGTAACAATGGTCTTGAATTTCCTCCATTTATACACAATCTGTCTGACTGTGGATTGATGGAGTCCAAACTCTTTAGAGATGGTTTTGTAACCTTTTCCAGCCTGATGAGCATCAACAATGCTTTTTCTGAGGTCCTCAGAAATCTCCTTTGTTCGTGCCATGATACACTTCCACAAACGTGTTGTGAAGATCAGACTTTGATAGATTCCTCTTCTTTAAATAAAACAGGGTGCCCACTCACACCTGATTGTCATCCCACTGACTGAAAACACCGGACTCTAATTTCACCTTCAAATTAACTGCTAATCCTAGAGGTTCACATACTTTTGCCACTCACAGATATGTAATATTGGATCATTTTCCTCAATAAATAAATGATCAAGTATACTATTTTTGTCTCATTTGTTTAACTGGGTTCTCTTTATCTACTTTTAGGACTTGTGTGAAAATCTGATGATAAAGTCATATTTATGCAGAAATATATAGAAAATTCTAAAGGGTTCACAAACTTTCAAGCACCACTGTATATCACTTATCCGTCAGGGTTGCGGAGGAAGCTGAAGCCAATCCCAGCTGACTTTGGGCGAGAGTTGGGGCTCACCCTGGGCAGGTCACCAGTCTATTGCAGGGCTAACACAGACGAACAACCATTCACACTCACATTCACACCTATGGGCAATTTATGCCGCTTTTCCACTACCAACGCGGCTGAGTTGGGCTGAGCCGTGCCGTGCTGAGTTGGGCTGAGTGGGGCTGTTGGGGTTGCATTTCGACTACATCCGCGCTGAACCGTGCTGGCTGGAAGTGGGTGGACACATTGGGTGGAGTTAGCGAAAGTGGGTGGACGTCAGGTGATGTCGTTAGGCGGCGCAAACAGTGACATCAGTGACCTTTTAAGCGGTAGTCTCACGACCCGGATAGTAAACAATAAACATGGAGGACATGGTGTCGTTAGTGTTGCTGGTCTTGGTGCTGTGGCTTGTTGTCACCGACAATGCCAACAGATACTGGCAAGAGCGTATAGATGAGGCGAGGCGCATAAGGCTTCATAATTCTCGTAATTCGTAATTCTCCTTCTTCCGGGTTTACGGTGTTTACAGATCCCAGCGTGCTCGCGGGGCGTGTGTGGGCATGTGAGCACACTCCTCCTCACCAATCAGTGCACAGGGGAGTGTCTGCTCACGCCCCTAGCCTCACTCAGCTCGGTTTGGCTCGCTTCAGCCCCACTCCAAAACCGTGCGAGTTTTGGGGGCTGAGCAGGGCTGAAGCGAGCTGAGTCGTGCTGTTCTTAGATAGTCGAAACGCGAGCCGTGTCGGGCTGAAGTGAGCTGAAGCGAGCTGAAGTGAGCTGAAAAAGGGTAGTGGAAAAGGGCCATTAGAGTAGCCACATGGATTTAGACTGTGGGAGGAAACCAGAGCATTCCGAGGAAACCCGTGCAAACATGGGGAGGACATGCAAACTCCACAGAGAAAGACCTCAGTTGCCCACAAGGTTTGAACCCAAAACCTTCTTGCTGTGACGCAACAGTGCTAAACCACTATGTCAGTACCATGCCGCCCCATGATATTTAACTAATGTTAAATACACAGTTGTCTGATGTTAGCTCAGTAAAACATACACAGGTAGATTTTATTTCAGATAAATGAACTTTAAACATTCTTTATTTACTGGACAGAAACAGGATGAGAGTGTGGGAAAGGGGTGGGGCTTCCAGAAGTGTCTGTTCATATTGGAGAGTTCAAAAAACTGGTGCAGATCATTCCAGTTTAATATTGGCTCACTCATCTGCTATTTTATTATGGAAGAAAAGACTGCTCTTTAGATGTATTTTTGTCATAGTTTAATCTTGGGTGCATCAGAGCATCAACGCAATCTTGTTTCTATTAATCTAAAAATCCCTTGGGTACCTTTTAATAAACTCCAAGTTATGTGACTTTTACTGAGGAGTGGCTTCCATCCAGCTCTTTCATAAAGGCCTGATTGGTGGAGTGTTGTAAAGGTGGTTGTTCTGGCAGGTTTTTTGTAGTCTCCTTAACTCACCTACATTTAGTTAATTAGTTGCACTTAAAGAAAAAGAAAGAAAATAAATTAGAGTTTAAAACAGAATGCTTTCTATATTGTGTAGAAAAAGTCATATTTCAAATGGGTTCAAGGTGTTGCACTCCAGTTAAAACTTAAATGTTTCAGGGTTTGTTCTGGAATGTGATGCATATATTCTGCAGTAGTGCATTCTGTGTGAGTTTTGCATTTGAATGCTTAAGGAAAAGTCAGCTAATCTGACTGAAAGCTGATCTGTCTCATTTTAAAGACATTCACAATCAGTGGTGTTTCTAATTAAGGCTGGATGAAACAAAACTAGATTGAATGACTATTTCAAAGTTGTCTGTGTGTCATTTACGTAAATAAAACAATTAAAATTAGATTTTCTATGCTGTAGGAACATAATTGCTAAGTGTCTGACCCACATTTAAAGGAAACGCTCAATGTAAATCACAATTTAAATTAAAAATATTCAATAAGTTGTTCAAAAGAAGAAATCTTAACAAGCCCCCTTCAGTTTGCAGGTAATTACTACAAACCAAAAATAAGATCTCATCTCATCTCATCTCATTATCTCTAGCCGCTTTATCCTTCTACAGGGTCACAGGCAAGCTGGAGCCTATCCCAGCTGACTACGGGCGAAAGGCGGGGTACACCCTGGACAAGTCGCCAGGTCATCACAGGGCTGACACATAGACACAGACAACCATTCACACTCACATTCACACCTACGGTCAATTTAGAGTCACCAGTTAACCTAACCTGCATGTCTTTGGACTGTGGGGGAAACCGGAGCACCCGGAGGAAACCCACGCGGACACGGGGAGAACATGCAAACTCCGCACAGAAAGGCCCTCGCCGGCCCCGGGGCTCGAACCCAGGACCTTCTTGCTGTGAGGCGACAGCGCTAACCACTACACCACCGTGCCGCCCCAAAAATAAGATATTTTTACAATAGAAGAAGAAGAAACCTTTATTTGTCACATGCACACTTCAAGCACAGTGAAATTCATCCTCTGCATTTAACCCATCTGAAGCAGTGAACACACACACCCAAAGCAGTGGGCAGCCACACCAGAGCACCCGGGGAGCAGTCAGGGGTCAGGTACCTTGCTCAAGGGCACCTCAGCTCAAGGCCACCCCATGTCAGCCTAACTGCATGTCTTTGGATTGTGGGGGAAACTGGAGCACCCGGAGGAAACCCACGCAGACACGGGGAGAACATGCAAACTCCACACAGAAAGGCCCTCGCCAGCCGCTGGGTTCGAACCCAGAACCTTCTTGCTGTGAACAACCGTGCTAACCACTACACTACCGTGCCACCCATCAATATGATTGCGTTTAATTTTCTCAAAATGTACAACCCAAATTCCAAAAATGTTGGGACACTGTGTAAAATGTAAATAAAAACAGAATGTGATGATATGCAAATCATGGAAACCTGACATCTCATCTCATTATCTCTAGCCACTTTATCCTGTTCTACAGGGTCGCAGGCAAGCTGGAGCCTATCCCAGCTGACTATGGGCGAGAGGCAGGGTACATCCTGGAGGAAACCTGACATTTCATTGAAAATAGTACAAAGACAACATACCAAATGGTGAAGCTGAGAAGTCTTATTGTGTTTTGGAAAATATCTGCTCATTTTGAATATAGTGCCAGCAACATATTTCAGAAAAGTTGGGACAGGGGCAACAAAAGACTGAAAAATTTGTGTAATGTTAAAAAAATAAATTAAAAAAACCCACCTAAATTGGTTAATTGGCAACAGGTCAGTAACATGAGTGGGTATAAAAAGAGTATCTTACAGAGGCTGAGTCTCTCAGAAGTAAAGATATGGAGGGGTTCAGCACTCTGTGAAAGACTGTGTGAGGAAAATAGTTCAACAATTTAAGAATAATGTTCCACAATGTAAAATTGCAAAGAATTTGGGGATCACATCATCTACGGTACATAATATGATTAAAGAGGTTCAGAGAATCCAGGGAAATCTCTGTACGCAAGTGACAAGGATGAAAACCAATACTGGATGGCTGTGATCGTTGAGCCCTCAGGAGACACTGCATTAAAAATAGCCACAGTTCTGTAGTGGAAATCGCTGTATGGGCCATCCAGTCAACATCTTTTTCAAGGAAGGCCTTCCTTCTTTCAGCAAGACAGTGCTAATCTGTATTCTGCACGTATTACAACTGCATGGCTCTGTAGTAAAAGAGTCCGGGTGCTAAAATGATCTGCCTGCAGTCCAGACCTGTGTCCCATTTAAAATATTTGGTGTATTATGAAGTGCAAAATACGACAAAAGAGACACCGAACTGTTGAGCAACTGAAGTTGTATATCAGGCAAGAATGGGACAACATTTCTCTTTCAAAACTACAACAATTCGTCTCAGTTCCCGGACGTTTACAGTGTGTTGTTAAAAGTAGAGGTGATGCAACACAGTGGTAGACATGCCCCTGTCCCAACATTTTTAAAACGTGTTGCTGACATCAAATTCAAAATAAGCTTATATTTTTTTCAAAAATAATAAATTTTCTTTTTCAACACTTAATACATTGTCTTTGTACGATTTTCAATTAAATATATGGTTTCCATGCTTTGTAAATTATCACATTATGTTTTCCACACTGAAACTTTTTTGAAATTGGACTTGTATGATCTCATCTCATTATCTCTAGCCGCTTTATCCTGTTCTACAGGGTCGCAGGTAAGCTGGAGCCTATCTCAGCTGACTACGGGCGAAAGGCGGGTTACACCCTGGACAAATCGCCAGGTCATCACAGGGCTGACACATAGACACAGACAACCATTCACACTCACATTCACACCTACGGTCAATTTAGAGTCACCAGTTAACCTAACCTGCATGTCTTTGGACTGTGGGGGAAACCGGAGCACCCGGAGGAAACCCATGCGGACACGGGGTGAACATGCAAACTCCACACAGAAAGGCCCTCGTCGGCCACGGGGCTCGAACCCGGATATTCTTGCTGTGAGGCGACAGCACTAACCACTACACCACCGTGCCGCCAGCTTGTATCATATTTTATGTAACTTAATTTCACAACTGAAGGACAAAATAGTGTTCCACCATGAGCCACCAATATCACTTCAGTGTTCCTTTGTGTAAATTCTACAATTGGTGTTTTTGATGATGATGGTGAAGTGCTGTCTAACCCCATGTTCACACTAAACGTGGCAAGGGCATCAAAATTCGCTCTCGCCACCCTGCAAACAACTGGTAATTTTGTGGATGCTCTGTCATGGAGATGAAATAGGTGGCTTCAAGGTTGTTCAGAATGCTTTATCTTGCAAACTTTATATAAAGGGGATGCAAAGCAAACACATGTCGACCGGTATATCTTAATAATATTAAAATAATAATAAATAATATACAATAATTTAAATTATTACAATAATTTTTAAAAAATCATGAACAATACCATTAGGGAGATTGGGTAGACTTTTTGTTTTTACTTGTAAAAAAAAAAAAATCACCAAAAGTGTCTGCTTTCATTTTAACATATCCAACATGCACCTCTTGTTTCGTAACACCTCCCATTCAACAGCATCATTCAAGTCACATGTAAATAAATAGCCAGCACTCTTTTGCATTCTCTGGTACTAGTTAGCCTTCAGTTCCTCCTATTTTCACAAAATATATTATGCACTTCACGAACTCACTTGAAACACCTACAGTTTCCGACTCTTTGGTCCATTCTTCGTTTTTTTATGTCCCTGTATGCAAACAGGGCCACATCATAAATAATGTGAAAACCCACCACCGCAATTATCAGTTTCTCCTCCATGGTAGGCTACTTGGAAACGGTTTGAACGGAACCAAAATTTGCACAACTGTGTTCTCTAGGATTCTTTAGAGCAGTGCTCTTCTAAATTCTAATTGGTTACCGCAGAACAGCATCATAGCTTATTACCATAAAGTTGCTTGGACTTCAGTTTTATTCTGATGTGCTGCCACCAACCTTGCCACCAAGAGATGCTGGCTCACAAAGAAAATGAATGACTTCCAGTCATGTTGATGCTCTCGCCGTGTTTGGTGTGAGCGTATGGTAACACAATAGATTAAAATCATCATCTATAGGACTTGTGTGAACTGGGTTGAGATCCTGTGACTGCAAAGGGCAAATGACAATTCAAGTTTATTTGTATAGCGCTTTTAACAACAGACATTGTCGCAAAGCAGCTTTACAGAAAATTAAACATGAGCTTTAAACATGAGCTAATTTTATCCCTAATTTATCCCCAATGAGGAAGCCTGTGGCCACGGTGGCAAGGAAAAACTCCCTCAGACGACAGGAGGAAGAAACCTTGAGAGGAGCCAGACTCAAAAGGGAACCCATTCTCATTTGGGTGATAACAGATAGCGTGATTATAAATAACTCGCCTCTATAACTGTGTCTTATAGAGTCACAAAGTATAACTATGAAAACAGGAAAATCATTATAGTTTTAACATGAAGTCTCTTTTGTTGAAGTTATAAACTGTTCATTGATGGAAACTTGAGTGCAAAACTGTTCATGACAACTACAGTCCTAAAGCTAGCAAGTCAACTGTAATCCTCAGACATAAATGTATTACTGTAAGTGTCCAGAGCCATCTTCCAAATGCAACTTTCGGCTGATCATATGGGGCCGTCCTCCACAGGAGCAATGTGTGTGATGAGACTTCAGCCAGACGTAGGGCATCAGGATGGATCAGGCATGTCCGAAGAGCAGAAGAGGTCAGCATCTTACTGGTGTCTCAGGATCGACATGAAACTCAGGGACAGATTTTGGGGGGGGGGGGACGAGACAGGTTGTTAGGGTATGCCCAATAATGTAGCTTAGGACTTACATTATTAACATTCTCATCAAACCATTCAACGATATCTCATGCCCTTAGGATGGAGACAGAGTCACCCTGGAAGAGACCACTCCCATTAAGATAGAAATGTTTATCCATAGGATAAAGGTGAACAGACGGCTAATTCTTTTGTTTTTATTATACACTGAAGACATTTGGGTTTGAGACCAAAGATGAACATGAGACAGTTGATCAGAACTTCACCTTTCATTTCCATATATTTATATCGACATGTGTTGAACCAATTAGAACATGGTGCCTTTGTTGGACCCCACCCATTTAATCAATGTGATCAAAAATATTGGAACATATGGCTGACAGGTGTTTCTTGTTGCCCAGATGTGCCCTGTTAGATTGATTGATTAAAAAATTAATAGCTCTGAATGATTGCTCTTGGTCTGAGCTCTGGTTTTCACCCATTGGGGTTTACATTTGTTGTTGAAAAGGATAAACCAACATGATGCCCAAAGATCTCTCTATTGGAGAAAAGCAAGCTAATTTGTAACTGAAAAAAGACAAGACACTGACCTAAAACACACTGCCAACACAACAAAGGACTTCATCAGGGAAACAAGTGGAAGGTTTTAGACTGGCCAAGTCCATCACCAGACCTTAATCCAACTAAGCAGCATTTTACCTGCTGGAGAGGAGACTGAAGGGAGAAACCCCCCAAAACAAACACATGCAAATGTAAGGCATAGTAAGTTATTTTCGGACTAGCACTGTGTGGGGATGGGAAGCATATTTGGGGTAGGTAGGTATTGTGTAACTACCTAATGATGCTTCGGCCACTGCAGTGGATAATTTCATTTCTGCCAGTTGGACCTGCAAGTTATCATAGGCCAGCATGGATCCATTATCACGTATTGCTGAGTCTGGAGTTGTATACATTGGTTCACCTACTTTGTCATTATGGGCCCAGGTGAATCTCTAATGAGAAATTATGCAGGTGACTATACTAGTTGGACTATAAGGAGTATTCTGTTAAAAGACCCTAGTCTCCAATTTTTGTGGTCTCAGCTGCTGAATCATCAAATTCTGCTGACCCATGCTTACTGCCAAATCCTTAATTTGCCTAGAAAGTCATCCAGATTACTTCTGGGGCTTCTTATTATTTTTATCACTCATTACCAGATGTGGGTGTTTGCTACTGATGAGCTGTTTGGCTGTAGTATTTGGGTGTGGATGATGAGGCAGTGAACACATACAGTAGCTGGTGCCAATCTTCAGCTTCGAAGGGATTCAGACACTAGTTTGCATGTTCTCCCCATGTCTGCGTGGGTTTCCTCTGGGTGCTCCGGTTTCACCCACAGTTGGTGGCTCTAATTGGTGGCTCTAAATTGATCATAGGCGTGAATGGTTGTTTGTCTCTATGTGTCAGCCCTGTGATGATTTGGTGACTTGTCCAGGGTGTACCCCGCCTTTCGCCCATAGTCAGCTGGGATAGGCTCCAGCTTGCCCACAACCCTGCACAGGATAAGCAGTTATGGATAATGGATGGATGGATTTAGAATTGGTGGTTTTTGTGTTATTTAACAAAGGGATCTACAACCCCGATTCCAAAAAAGTTGGGACAAAGTACAAATTTTAAATAAAAATGGAATGCAATGATGTGGAAGTTTCAAGATTCCATATTTTATTCAGAATAGAACATAGATGACATATCAAATGTTTAAACTGAGAAAATGTATCATTTAAAGAGAAAAATTAGGTGATTTAAAATTTCATGACAACAACACATCTCAAAAAAGTTGGGACAAGGCCATGTTTACCACTGTGAGACATCCCCTTTTCTCTTTACAAGAGTCTGTAAACGTCTGGGGACTGAGGAGACAAGTTGCTCAAGTTTAGGGATAGGAATGTTAACCCATTCTTGTCTAATGTAGGATTCTAGTTGCTCAACTGTCTTAGGTCTTTTTTGTCGTATGATCCGTTTTATGATGCGCCAAATGTTTTCTATGGGTAAAAGCTCTGGACTGCAGGCTGGCCAGTTCAGTACCCGGACCCTTCTTCTACGCAGCCATGATGCTGTAATTGATTCAGTATGTGGTTTGGCATTGTCATGTTGGAAAATGCAAGGTCTTCCCTGAAAGAGATGTAGTCTGGATGGGAGCATATGTTGCTCTAGAACCTGGATATACCTTTCAGCATTGATGGTGTCTTATCAGATGTGTAAACTGCCCATGCCACATGCACTAATGCAACCCCATACCATCAGAAATGCAGGCTTCTGAACTGAGCGCTGATAACAACTTGGGTCGTCCTTCTCCTCTTTAGTCCGAATGACACGGCGTCCCTGATTTCCATAAAGAACTTCAAATTTTGATTTGTCGGACCACAGAACAGCTTTCCACTTTGCCACAGTCCATTTTAAATTAGCCTTGGCCCAGAGAAGACGTCTGCGCTTCTGGATCATGTTTAGACATGGCTTCTTCTTTGAACTATAGAGTTTTAGCTGGCAACGGCGGATGGCACGGTGAATTGTGTTCACAGATAATGTTCTCTGGAAATATTCCTGAGCCCATTTTGTGATTTCCAATACAGAAGCATGCCTGTATGCGATGCAGTGCCGTCTAAGGGCCCGAAGATCACGGGCACCCAGTATGGTTTTCCGGCCTTGACCTTTACGCACAGAGATTCTTCCAGATTCTCTGAATCTTTTGATGATATTATGCACTGTAGATGATGATATGTTCAAACTCTTTGCAATTTTACACTGTCGAACTCCTTTCTGATATTGCTCCACTATTTGTTGGCGCAGAATTAGGGGGATTGGTGATCCTCTTCCCATCTTTACTTCTGAGAGCTGCTGCCACTCCAAGATGCTCTTTTTATACCCAGTCATGTTAATGACCTATTGCCAATTGAGTTGCAATTTGGTCCTCCAGCTGTTCCTTTTTTGTACCTTTAACTTTTCCAGCCTCTTATTGCCCCGCTGTCATGAAATTTCAAATGAGCCAATATTTGGCATGAAATTTCAAAATGTCTCACTTTCGACATTTGATATGTTGTCTATGTTCTATTGTGAATACAATATCAGTTTTTGAGATTTGTAAATTATTGCATTCCGTTTTTATTTACAATTTGTACTTTGTCCCAGCTTTTTTGGAATCAGGGTTGTATTACAGAATTTGCATGGATTTGTTACTTAAGCAAATTTATTCTTTTGGGTAAGAGAGGAAATAGTTCTGTTGTATAACCATATTTTCATGTTTGTTTTATTGTATCATTGCTTTCATTGGACTTATTTACCCCACAGGTCATAAGACTTTTGTAAAATTTAAATACACATATTCTCTTCAACTGCTGCAGGTCAGTGAGGCCATCCTTTTTACCCAGGTTAACCTGTTTCATCAGTGTAACCCAACACACCATGAATTTTAAAGCATGGGGAGTTCAGTGTTCATTTCAGGCTTCCAGAAACTGTATTTAATGGCTGAGTAATATGTCTCACCTGCTATTACTAATCCTCCAGATAGTAGGAAATCATCACTTTGGATGGCACAGTGACGTTTATTATGTGAATTAAAATGTAAATGTTTCCCTTTGACTACATAGCCTATAGTTCAAAACAATTCTTGGACAAAGAGTGTATGGGTTATGCATGCCTAGGTGACCTTATTTTCATGTCATCAACCTCAAAGTATAGTATAACACAGATCGTGTCCCCATATATTTTTACATACTATTTAGCGCAGTAGTCAAATGGATCTATGCTATGTTGATGTCCATGTACACTATAGTTTTTCAAAATTAATACGTCACAGATATGTTTATGACTGCTTCTTTTTTGATGGGGTGGCACGGTGGTGTAGTGGTTAGCACTGTTGCCTCACAGCAAGAAGGTTCTGGGTTCGAGCCCAGTGGCTGACAGGGGCCTTTCTGTGTGGGGTTTGCATGTTCTGTCCGTGTCTGCGTAGGTTTCCTCCGGGTGCTCCGGTTTCCCCCACAGTCCAAAGACATGCAGGTTAGGCTAATTGGTGGCTCTAAATTGACCATAGGTGTGAATGTGAGTGTGAATGGTGGTTTATCTCTATGTGTCAGCCCTGCAATGATTTGGCAACTTGTCCAGGGTGTACCCTGCCTCTCAGCCATAGTCAGCTGGGATAGGCTCCAGCTTGCCTGCGACCCTGCACAGGATAAGCGGTTGTGGATGATGGATGGATGGATCTTTATTGACCTGTACAAAAAAGATGAAAGCATTTTTACTATAAATTTATTTTTATATATTTTCAGTATCAGTGCGCTAGATATGATGCAGGTCTGAAGATGTTGAGCTCTGGCTCTCTACATATGATTGATGGCCGTCCTTTAAAGGAAGCAAGCAACAGCTTGAGAAAACCACCTGATCATCTGCTACTCAGCTCAACACATGCTGCTGTTCTGTTTACAACACTGAGTCATCATGCCACTGCACCAGTATTTCAGTTCATACTGGTTTGTGGTCAAGACTTTGAACTTTGCAGTAGTTACAGAATAAATCCTACTTTAGCACTGATGACCCAAAAGAGAAACCTGCCATGAATTGATGAACTCAACATTTGTGCAGTTGTCTTGTATGGGGTTGTTGAGTCTATGACTGAATCCATGTACCATGGTAGACTAATCTTTCTGAATCTTATTCAGTTAGATACAGACATTTTTAAACACAGTTCATTAAGGATGAAGGGATTAAATCTCAAAGAAAAGAAGAATGTTAATGGTACTTGGAGCTCTTTCAGCTCCTCTCTGGACTTGAACTGTTTTGAGGTTTTTTTTGAAAGCCACTTTTTAAATGTTGCTAACTCTGGTACTGATTTTTTTAACAGCAAGTCTGTGATCATAATTAGGGGTCAAGCACTGCAGGTGCTGGAACCATATTGTAATTGTTGCAATTCTTCTTCTTGTAAACTGAAAGTCATAGAGACATGAAATTTTGTCAGTAGGTAATACTCCCTCCTGGTATATGGTGGTGCTGTAGCACAGGGTTTTATGTTTTAGCCTATATCTCATGAACTGTCTCATTCTCTCTCATTATCTCTAGCTGCTTTATCCTTCTACAGGGTCGCAGGCAAGCTGGAGCCTATCCCAGCTGACTACGGGCGAAAGGCGGGGTACACCCTGGACAAGTCGCCAGGTCATCACAGGGCTGACACATAGACACAGACAACCATTCACACTTACATTCACACCTACGGTCAATTTAGAGTCACCAGTTAACCTAACCTGCATGTCTTTGGACTGTGGGGGAAACCGGAGCACTCGGAGGAAACCCACGCGGACACGGGGAGAACATGCAAACTCCGCACAGAAAGGCCCTCGCCGGCCACGGAGCTCGAACCTGGACCTTCTTGCTGTGAGGCGACAGCGCTAACCACTACACCACCGTGTCGCCCCTCATGAACTGTGATTCCTACAAACATTTTTTCTACTGATTCCATGGGTTCTCCCAAACAAAATAGCCTCAAGAGCCAGTTAGCTTACTGTTGAGATTTGTAAACACATTTCAGTCAATGTTAATGAAGCAGAGACTTGAGTGTTGCTCAAAAAGCTGTAACTCATGATTGCTTGCATGGATTCACACGAAATGGGAAAGTCTCATACAGAACATTGAGGTCATATCCAAATTTCAGGGCATGGTCATACAAAGAAGGTGGGGCTGAGGTCAGATAGCTGTTATTTACAAAGGGTATGTAGGGTATTTAGATCCTGCAAGCAAAAATTCAATTAAATTATGCGTATAGAGCTTTTAACAACAACCATTGTCACAAAGCAGCTTTACAGAAATATACAAATTCTGGCTATAAATTTTCAACATATGAATGAATAAATTTATCCCTAATGAGTAAGACTGAGGTAACAGTGGTGAGGAAAAACTCCCTCAGATGACATGAGGAAGAAACCTTGAGAGGAACCAGACTCAAAAGGGAACCCATCCTCATTTGGATGATAAGAGAGAACATTATTATTGATAACTCGCTTCTATAACTGTGTTCTATGTAGTCGCAAAGTGCAATTTTATAACCAGGAAATTAATTATAGTTTTAATGTGAAGTATATTTTCTTGAAGTTATCAACTGTTTCCTGATGGAGACTTGAGTGCAAGACTGTTCATGACAGCTGCACTCCTAAAGTTATCATGGGTCTTGTAGTTCTCAGCCATCGTAGCAAAACTGTTTGTATTACTTGTCCAAAGTCATGTTCTAAGTGTATCTTTAGGGTGCCTGCATGGGGCGAAGTGATGAGAACTCCAGCCAGAAGTAGGGCATCAGGATGGATCAGGCAGGTCTGGAGAGCAGGAGAGATCAGAATCACTGGTATCTCAGGAATAGCGTGTGTGGGGGGGGGACAAGGAGAGCCAGAAGGTAACACAGACATGAGGGAGCCCTAGGACATAAAGCAGCCAGTCACTCCACCTTCAACAAACCTAAGTGAATGTATGAGAATGGGGGGGTGACAGTATCCATACATCCCAGTTTACCAAAACACTGTATGCCCAAGGACCCTCCAGATCTACTCCTTTACCTAATAAAAAAAGCTATTAACAAAAACGGTAATGTTCATATTAGTGTCTTTTTTTCCCCATCTTAGATATTATTTGTGCATGTCTCATGTGAAACTAAATGTGAAACAAATATGTTGGGTAAAGACAGACCTAAAACAGAGAGCAAACAGGGCATCACGCCAAAATATCCAACATTTCTACAAATTCAACATAATAAAAGTGATCCACACTGGGAAACTGTGGCTTGCTAGTTGCTTGTTAATGAGGACTTTCAACAATAACACTTTTAACCAAGACAAATTAAATTGTTACTGGTATTAATATTATTTCAAATAATTATATTATTTATGTAAATAATGACACTTATTTCAAGACCTACATGATTGTTACACTCCTATATACTTTGTGTGTTTTAGGAACGCCAGTCTTGTAGGGGTTCTCCTCTCTGCAGTGGTAGCATTGTGCTACAGAGTGGCCATCGCGTATGAAGGGTAAGGTGTATAAAATGTTTTACAGTATAATTTATTTTGATATTTCTCATTGATTAACTCAGAACATTTTGCTCACATTTAAAATCCTATTTTGTTTGTGAAATCTGAGACCCAAATCTATAATAGGTAATACAGGTAACACATCTCACATTTAAAAGGCTTAGTGGGGAAATGATGAAAGTAAAAAAAATTCAGAGATTGAAAAACAGATTTTGGTCTATCCATGTACACAGACAGACCAAGGGATAGAGGGAAAGAGAGAAAGACAGTACTAAGGGACACACAAAACAACAGCAGAAGCAGCTCATTAGTAGTCTGGCCTCAGCGTGTGGCGAAAATCATGATGAACAAAGCAGTCAACAACTTAAATTCCTCTCCCCTCCCTCTCTCTCTCTCTCTCTCCTCTCTCTCTCTCTCTGAGTCATTGCTTGGGCACATTGTGCAGAAAGCACAAGGTTTAAAAAGATCACATTTGCATTTTTGTACATAAATGTGTCTAATCTTCTGGCACCACTTCAGTTCTGCTCAGAAAGTATGTATCAGAAAGTGTGTTTATTCGATTGAATTCTTGGATACTCGTTTAATGTTGTATTTCAGCTGCACTGCTAATTTCAGATGCTTTTCTTCTAATAATGAGATACTGAATGGGATTTTTTCTTGCTTAACAGCACTGCACTTCCTTGCAAAACTGCAAACTCTCTTCATGCTGAATAAAATCTAGTGCAGTCCTGTTCTCAGGATCCTCTTTGCATAATTATCATTATGAAGTTCTCTGTGATTGCTTAGTCATTGATAATCACTTGCCATTTTCAGCTAAAACCATTCTTATGGGGTGTGAATATGTTTCTGGGGATGTTTACCTTCAGGTCCTTATGTGATCAGTTGTGTGCAGTGTTAGTTCACATTTGTGTGTTGTGTTTGCACATATGAATTGGTCTGTGCCAGGAGCAGGTTGGTACAATACAGTGATACTCTAGATTTATGACCTCCGCACTCCCTGTGTTTATTCTGTTGAATTTGCAGACCATTCATGGAGAAAATCTATCAGCAAAAGAGCCTATGCAGCAAACACCAATAATTCTTGAGTGTGTTTGCGTGAGGATCACAGCGGAGCCCCAGACTCTCCAGATTCCACTCTAAATGTTACCTGTTCATGAAAAAGTAGCAGTAAAGAATCAGAGCAACTGCATTTCCAGATGTCACCTTTACATTTAAAGCAACAGCTCTATTTTAAAGGAAAACCTTCTGTAAGTCAATTTCCTGTTGTATCAGAGGGCAAACAGAAACCATAATGATGTGAGAACTTTATATTATTTGTACTCACAGTGTTTTAATTGTACTTATTCTGGATTATTACTTAGCTAAGTTTTATATCCCTAGAGACCCTGCCGACTTTATCTAGGACAGTCTGCTAAAGCTAAAGTCAGTTCAGCAAACATATGCAGTATTTGTAAATCAGTCCGTTGTTTGAGTAAATAAAAACCCAGTCTGCCCGATACAGACTAATAATAAATTGTGCATGTAAATACTGTATTTTGTGCTGTAACATAATGCTTATTAAAACAAACTAAACTATGTGTGTTGTTTCTGGAAGACACTAAAGTACTTGGTTAGTTAATAGATTGTCAGTGCCCTTACCGTTTTTCTTTCTGTAATGGCTGATTTGGGAAAAGCATGAAGATTTCCCATGAACCATCCTTGTGTGATGTCATTCTGGTTGTGAAGACAGTGTCAGACAGAGTTCTTTCACTTAAACTTATTAATGTCTTTGGGTGAAGATAGACAAATGTTCCCAGTGAATGTTGAAGTATAATTAGGAATAATCCAATTTGTGGAAAACTAACTTGACTCCTTTGTCTTTACATGATGATTTACTGCACTTTACTCAACAGAAGTAAGTGTCACAAATCCTGGAGAGACCTTTCCATATGCCATCCATGGAAAGTCAACAAATCAGATTTTTCCAGTGTACAGCAAGTGCTAGATGATGGCTGAGTGAACAAACCCACTCATTTTTATGGCTGGCTGCTTTGTACATTACGATCACATGGTCATTCATCCAGCATCTCTGTTTTGGACTGTATCTAGATCAGCAAAACATCATATATTAACGTGACTAAGCTCAAATACGTTCCTCTCAGGTTTTCCTGAATTCAACATTACACTATAGAGGATGAATTACTCCAGGAACATCAATAACTCAACACTTTTCACTGTAAAAGCTAACCTAAAATGTTCATGTTAGAAAGACAAGAAGGACTGAAACACTGAAAGTTAGACTTAAAAACTAGTGGAACAGTGCATAATAAATTAAACTGAGCCAAACTAGCCATATGCTAGTATTTGTATTTAAATATTTTGTATTTAAAAATGCTTATTTTGTGAACAAAATGTTAGCAATTGAGAGTAGAAGTTGTACATCTGTCTATGGAAAAATGGTGTAAAATAAAATACACTTTCATTGCATTACAGTATGTACACTGCAAAGACATTCTACACCTAAACATTGTCTTCTCTAAGGTAAAACGTGATCTGTTAATTTTTTACACAATCATATACTGACAAACCTGTCTCCTGTGTTCTAATGAGCTTGTAGTTCTAGTCATTCTTTAAGCAGATGTTGACCACACATTGATAAAGAATAAAATTAGACAAAAATTCATCTATTCTACATAATTACTGAAGCTGAGAGACACAATGCACTACAGAATGCTGCATACTGAGGGTGAGGGGTAACAAAAAAATATTTTCAAACTGCTTCTCATATAATATCACAGGGCACCTGAGAACTCGGAGGAGAACATAACTGCTGTATTCTTCATACATTTATTTTAGTATTTAAGTTACTATCAACTTCCTGTCAGCTCAGACCAGTCTGATGATTCTCCTCTGATCTCGCGCATCAACAAGCCGTTTCAGCCTGCAGACCCTCCACTCACTGGAAGATTTTTTTGTTTTGTTTTTCACACCATTCTCTGTAAACTCTAGAAACTGTTGTGTGTGAAAATCCCAGGAGATCAGCAGTTTCTGAAATACTCAAACCAGTCCATCTAGCACCAACAATTATACCACAGGTAAAGTCACAGAGATTACCTTTTTTGCTGTTCTGATGTTTGAAGTAAATATTATCTGAATCTCTTGATCTTGATGAATTTTTCATTGCACTGCTGCCACATGATTGGCTTATTAAATAACTGCATGAATGTACAGGTGAACAAGAAGCCTTTATTTAATCACACGTACACTCAAGCACAGACTTAAGTACACAGTGAAATGTCTCCAACTGAAGCAGTGAACACACATGCATACTAGGGTTATGACTGTGAAAGTGTTTTCAAAATTTCTACTTTCCTGATGTTGCATTTGGTGAACTTTTACTCACATATTACTTTTTTGAAGTTATTTTTATTGGGTCATGCAAAAACCTCCCGCACCCAACATCACCTCACTTTTGATAAATACATGTATATTAAATAAATAAATCATGATTATAAAATAAATTCATTGAAAGATGTGTAAAGTACTTTTATATAACAATAAATTGCTTAACAATTGTTGTAATAATAATTATAATTGTTGTATTAATTAACAATTATAATTATTATTACAATTGTTAAGCAATTTATTGTTATATAAAAGTACTTTACACATCTTTCAATGAATTTATTTTATAATCATGATTTATTTATTTAATATACATGTATTTATCAAAATGTTGGGTGCGGGAGGTTTTTGCATGACCCAATAAAAATAACTTCAAAAAGTAATATATGAGTAAAAGTTCACCAAATGCAACATCAGGAAAGTAGAAATTTTGAAAACACTTTCACAGTCATAACCCTAATGCATACGCAAGTGACCAATGAGCACACACACATACCCAGAGCAGTGGGCAGCTATGCTACAGCACCCAGGGAGCAGTTGGGTGTTAGGTGCCTTGCTCGAGAGCACTTAAGCCCAACCTTCAGGCCATGGCTGCCCCATGTTAATCTAACCAAATGTCTTTGGACTGTGGGGGAAACCAAAGCACCCAGAGGAAACCCACGCAGACACAGGGAAAACATGCAAACTCCACACAGAAAGGAACCCAGAACCTTCTTGCTGTGAGGTGACAGTACTAACCACTATACCACTGTGCCGCTCTAATAAAGTGGATAGCGAATGTATATTCTGTATACATGAGCTTGCCAAAGAACAACTACTCTCCTGAAGTACTCTCTTGGATGCAATGGTGAAATTAAACTGATTAAAAAACATAACTAACAAACTAAAAACAGAATTTATTGCATTTTCTGAAATACAAACACATGACAGCTGAAAGGACATATGACATCTGTGTTTCTCACTCCATCCCCCCCCAATTGAGTTACATATGCTACTCCTGAGGTACTGGCCTGCCTGATTCATCCTGATGCCCTATTTTTTGTCACTGATTCTGTACTCTGTCTCTTCTATGCCAATCATGTGTCACTCACATAATTTTCCTGCTCCATGTCTGAATTTCCGTTTTTACTTTGGGAGCTCTTCTGGTGGAGTGATGGTAGAAATGAGTGGTACAGTCTCAAACATTTCAATTTCATTTGAAGCCAATTGTTTCTGAGACCGAGGCTTAGAAACTGTTAAAAGAGCACATACATGTAGAATCAAGGTTGTTCATGCCGTTCTTAAGATGTGGAGATGAATTGAAGTAATTGTGTAGTTTTGGAATTTGAGCTGTAAGATGAGTTTATCTTTTGTCCTTTTCCAATTCCCTACCCTTCACAGCCAAACAGTGGGCCTCTTGCATGCTTGGGCCCTGGGCCTGCAGCTCTCTTTCTCTCATTTTATATCTCACACACACACACACACACACACACACACACACACACACCCTTTTTTCCCTCGTCATATATGTTATTTCAGTAGCCCACTTGTCATCAGCATGTCCTGTGGACCTTGTTACTCTGGGCAACACCTGAGCCGGTATTGCTTTTTTTTTTTAGTCATATTTCAGTCACTGGAATAGTAGGCTGGCCACAGGAGGAAATAGATGCAGCTGATGTCAAGACACGAAAACTCCTCACAATGCATGGAGGGTTCCATCTGAAGTCCAGCACCCTGAAATTCTACAAGCCACAGAAACAGGGAGGGCAAGGATTAGTGAGTATCAGAACCACAATCCAGGATGAAACAAGAAGCATTTATGAGTACATCAGAAAGATGGACCCCCCAAATTAACTAGTAAGAGGCAGCAGAAGACAGAGGGTGATGAGGATGAAGGTCAAGTTTTTTTTTTTGTCATTTCAACTATATACAGTTGGTACAGTACACAGTTACAATGAAACAGCATTTTTCCAGGACCATGGTGCTACATTAAACATCACAGGACTACAAATCTACATATCACAACAAAGTGCAAGAGTGTAGCGGGTGCAAACATTGCAGACAATAAACTAAACACAATATAAAGCAAATATCGACAACAAAAAGTACAAACAACAAGGACAGTACAAAAATAACAACTAGCACTAAAACAGTATGTCAGACCTCCAGTTGGACTCTCAAGCACGCTCTAAGTGGACTCTTGCACAGGTGCTGTTAACGACGCACACCTGAGCATGATTAAGGTGCAATCTATTCACCTATAATAAAGAATGGTTAAACACACACTCAAGTGTGAAGTATTATGTCACGTCAGTGCACATTACCGAGCCTTAGATTTCCCATGTAGATTTCCTGGTTACCTGATCCTGTTTCCTGTTCCTAGTTTCCGTTTGTCATTTCCTGATTTAGCCTATTTGTGCCTCGCCCGACCTTTTGCTAGTTTCACATTTATGACATTGTCTGCTGATTTGGATTGTTTGTCTGATTGTCATGCTGTTTCTAATAAACACTTCTACACTTGCATCCATCTACTACCAATCCCTGACAGAATATTTCACCAAAAAATAGGTACCCTATGGGTACATGTGGCTACTGCTTATAAATAAAATTGTTTTCTGATACCATGTCCATACAGTAAATATATCATATATATTTACTCTATGAGGCAGTAGCCACAAAAATGAAGCGTAATCCAAAATGAACAATTTAAAAATCACAGAAGTAAAATCAGAGGTGATTCTAGAGTCTGTTGTGGCCCCAGGCAAAAATTTCCAGGGGGCCCTTCTGACCAGTATTCATCACCAATATGTTATAAATAATCTGACACCAACAAAAAATGTATGAAACCAAAGTTTTTTAAATTCCAAATGTGAAAATACAATGGTAAAGAACAATAAAAACAATAAAAAACAAAATAAATAAGCCCTCAGGCCCCGACTCTCGGGGGGCCCCTGGGCCAGGGGGCCCCAAGCAGTTGCCTGCCTTGCCTGTTCACAAGCTGTGTGTCTGAGTAAAATATACCAAGTGTCTGTACTTTTATATTATTCTACTCTTACCTCTTACAATTTTCAAAACTGAAATCTCCGAACCGAGGCTGAACGCGCTGTCACCATGACCGAAACTCTGATTTCCCAGAAAAGACTTGGCACTAGAGCTCAGTGGTCTCAATACTCTTTTCGACAACTTCCCGTAACAACTTGGAAGTGCGTCGCATCTACATCACACATGGGACCACTGGCCGAAGAAGTTGAGGAAAGGGGGACAACCTGGAGTATATTTTAAAATAGGAATGCACTTTCCCTCTGTAATAAGCATAAACATGTCTGAAAGCGATTTCTTTAGTCCATTTATTTCAAATGGTGAACCAAATTGTATACACGCACCGGTCATTTTAATCAGAACATGTGTATGCGTATTTGCATGCGCAGTGCACGATTGTTACACTCATTCTTACATTCTTACAACATGATGACATAGTGGCTACACCCTGTATGTGAGGCAGTAGCCACAAAAATGGATGTAGCAGAACGGTTCCAGTACACCATGCCATGCCACTTCCAGAATTTTGTACTTCAGCCTCCAGGCCTATTTTTCTGGCAGTGTACTGGCGTATACGCTCCAACACCCTATGATGGAGAGTATCACCCTTGTAGATTCACCATAGAGTGTGGTGCTTTTTATGCGGACCTTGAAGAACCCAAGCCTCCAGAACCCATGTGAACAAGAGGCATGATTTCCTGGCTGATTGGATGAGCACACCAATGGGCCAAGTCCCTCATTAGAATACAGCACCTGTGCCTTTGGAGCTCACATGTTTTGCAGGTCATGCTCTGGTACATTTATGAGTCCTTAAAGAAGAAGGACCCCCATAAAAATTTTTTGAGAAGGGCTACCACGCCTGAGGCTGACGCAGTGACAGCAGAGGAGGCCATTGCTCCTGAGCTCCCTCCAGTAGCCGACGCAGTGACAGCAGAGGAGACAGTTGCTCCAGAGCTCCTCCTAGAAGCTGTCACTCCAGAACCAGTCCCACAGCCTGCATCAGAGTCAGCACCTGAACCAGAGCTAGAACCAGAAACAGTGCAAGAGCCAGAGCCTGCATCAGAGCCAGAGCCTGAACCAGAGCACGAGCCAGAGTCACTGCCAGAGCCAGCACACAAACCTAAACCTGAGCCAGTGCCAGCTCCAGTGCCAGAGTCAGAGCCAGAGCTAGAGCCAGTGCCTGAACCAGAGCATGAGCCAGAGCCACTGCAAGAGCCAGCATTAGAGCTAGAACCAGAGCCAGTGCCTGAACCAGAGCATAAGCCAGAGCCACTGCAAGAGCCAGAACCAGCATCAGAGCCAGAGTCTGAACCAGAGCACAAGCCAGAGTCACTGCAAGAGCCAGCAGAGCTAGAACCAGAGCCAGCATCTGAACCAGAGCACAAGCCAGAGCCACTGCAAGTGCCAGAGCCAGATCCAGTGCCTGAGCCAGAGCCAGTGTTAGCTCCAGATTCAGAGCCAGTGCCAGTGTCTGAGCCAGCTACAACACAATAGCCAGTGCCAGAACTTCAGCCAGTTCCTGAACCAGTGCCAGAGGACAATGACATGGTCTCTGCCTCAAATCGGCTTTGAAATCATCGTCGCCCCGCTGCCACCCAGCCATCCTGCTGCTGGGTCCTGATCAGGACCAGAGTGATGCACAGACAGAGCTCAAGCCCATACCTGAATCCAGTCCAGAGTCCAAGCCATGTCCAGAGCTTGAGCCCATGCCGGAGTCCAGTCCAGAGTCCAAGCCACGTTCAGAGCTCGAGCCCGAGGCCAGTCCAGAGTCCAAGCCATGTTCAAAGCTTGAGCCCGAGTCCAGTCCAGTGTCCAAGTCATGTTCTAAGCCTGAATCCACTTCAAGCCAAGAGTCCAAATCCTGTCCTGAGCCCAAGCCCCCACCTGAGCCAAGTATCCAGTGCCACATCGACCCAGAGCTACGCGGTGATGGCATAGCATCCAATATCAGGCCCTCATCCCCAGGGCAAGGTAGGATGGATTTTCCACTTGAGTGCTTTGAAGTGTGCACCAGTTGGACTCTCAAATGCGCTCCGGACTGAAAGTGGACTCTCGCACGTGCGATGTTAATGATGCACACCTATGCATGATTATGGCGCAATCTGCAGTGGTGCTTGAAAGTTTGTGAACCCTTTAGAATTTTCTATATTTCTGCATAAATACCATCAGATATGACCTAAAACATCATCAGATTTTCACACAAGTCCTAAAAGTAGATAAAGAGAACCCAGTTAAACAAATGAGACAAAAATATTATACTTGGTCATTTATTTATTTATTGAGGAAAATGATCCAAGATTACATATCTGTGAGTGGCAAAAGTATGTGAACCTTTGCTTTCAGTATCTGGTGTGACCCTCTTGTGCAGCAATAACTGCAACTAAACGTTTACGGTAACTGTTGATCAGTCCTGCACAGTGGCTTGGAGGAATTTTAGTCCATTCCTCTGTACAGAACAGCTTCAACTCTGGAATGTTGGTGGGTTTCCTCACATGAACTGCTCGCTTCAGGTCCTTCCACAACATTTTGATTAGATTAAGGTCAGGACTTTGACTTGGCCATTCCAAAACATTAACTTTATTCTTCTTTAACCATCCTTTGGTAGAACAACTTGTGTGCTTAGGGTTGTTGTCTTGCTGCATGACCCACCTTCTCTTGAGATTCAGTTCATGGACAGATGTCCTGACATTTTTCTTTAGAATTTGCTGGTATAATTCAGAATTCATTGTTCCATCAATGATGGCAAGCTGTCCTGGCCCAGATGCAGCAAAACAAGCCCAAACCATGATACTACCACCACTATGTTTCACAGATGGGATAAAGTTCTTATGCTGGAATGCAGTGTTTTCCTTTCTCCAAACACAACGCTTCTCATTTAAACCAAAAAGTTCTATTTTGGTCTCATCCGTCCACAAAACATTTTTCCAATAGTCTTCTGGCTTGTCCACAAGATCATTAGCAAACTGCAGACGAGCAGCAATGTTCTTTTTGGAGAGCAGTGGCTTTCTCCTTGCAACTCTGCCATGCACACCATTGTTGTTCAGTGTTCTCCTGATGGTGGACTCATGAACATTGGCTAATGTTAATGTGAGAGAGGCCTTCAGTTGCTTAGAAGTTACCCTGGGGTCCTTTGTGACCTCACCGACTATTAGACCCCTTGCTCTTGGAGTGATCTTTGTCGGTCAACCACTCCTGGGGAGGGTAACAATGGTCTTGAATTTCCTCCATTTGTACACAATCTGTCTGACTGTGGATTGGTGGAGTCCAAACTCTTTAGAGATGGTTTTGTAACCTTTTCCAGCCTGATGAGCATCAACAACACTTTTTCTGAGGTCCTCAGAAATCTCCTTTGTTCGTGCCATGATACACTTCCACACACATGTGCTGTGAAAATCAGAATTTGATAGATCCCTGTTCTTTAAATAAAACAGAACACTCACACCTGATTTTCATCCCATTGATTGAAAACACCTGACTCTAATTTCACCATCAAATTAACTGCTAATCCTAGAGGTTCACATACTTTTGCCACTCACAGGTATGTAATATTGGATCATTTTCCTCAATAAATAAATAAATAAATGACCAAGTATAATATTTTTGTCTAATTTGTTTAACTGGGTTCTCTTTATCTACTTTTAGGACTTGTGTGAAAATCTGATGATGTTTTAGGTCATATTTATGCAGAAATATAGAAAATTCTATTCAATGCAGCGTGGCGATGTAGCTTACAGCAGGTTATGGTCGCTGAACTGCTGGCTGTCCAGGTGGTGCTCTGAAAACAGTGTGGGCTTTATTGATAATTGGGCTAATTTTGAGGGCACTGCTGGCCTGTTAGGGCGGGACGGTATCCATCCCATTCGGGAAGGTGCTGCTCTCATTTCCTGCAGCATAGGTCATAGTCTCAGAACAGGCCTAGTTAATTTCTGACAATCCAGAGCCAAGGCCAGGGAGCAGACAAACAGGCTAAACCGACTGTCTGCTAGCTGCACAGAGTCGTCACTCAGGGCCCACTACATTGAGACTGTGTCTGTTCCCCGAGCTCAACAAAAAGGTAGAAATTTTCAGAGAGTTTGTTCCAGTAACCTAATCAATATAAAATTAGATCATACTGACTGTACAGCTGCTGCCAGCACCTTTGATCTAAAGGTGGGGCTATTAAATATTAGATCTCTTACATCTAAAGCACTAATGGTTAATGAACTCATTACTGATCAGGAGTTTAATGTACTGTGTTTAACAGAAACATGAATTAAGCCAAATGAATATATAGCATTAAATGAAGCGAGTCCTCCTGGATACAGTTATATACACCAGCCTCGTCTAACTGGCAGAGGAGGAGGCGTCGCGGTTATTTATAACGATTATCTAGGTGTAACACAAAAACCTGGTTATAAATTTAATACATTTGAAGTTCTTCATACTCATATAATGTATGTAGCCTCGAAAAATAAGTCTACCCAGTTAATTCCATTGTTTATTATTTACAGGCCTCCGGGGCCATATTCTGAGTTTCTTTCTGAATTTGCAGATTTTATCTCAGATCTGGTTATTTCCTTAGACAAAGCTTTAGTTGTCGGAGATTTTAATATTCACTTCGATAACCCAGAAGACCCTTTAAAAACAGCGTTTTTGTCCATCTTAGACTCAGTCGGGATTAAGCAGAATGTCCTAGGACCGACCCATAATGGTGGTCACACCCTTGATCTAATACTAACATTCAGATTAAACGTAGATAATATAGTCATACTTCCACAGTCTGAAGTTATCTCAGATCATTGTCTCATCTCATTCAAGATATGTCTGAGTAATAATATATGCACCTCACCACGCTACTGTATTAAACGTACTTTCAAGTCAACTACTGCACAGAGCTTTATAAATGATCTCCCAGAGCTGTCAACTTTGATTGGGTCACTGTCAGCCCCTGCAGAACTTGATCAGGCAACTGAATGCTTAGAGTCAACATTCCGCCATACTTTAGATAATGTACCTCCTCTAAAAAGGAAAATGGTCAGAGACAAAAAAATTAGCACCCTGGTATAATGATGACACTCGCACATTAAAACAGACCACTCGAAAATTGGAACGTAAATGGCGTCAAACAAAATTGGTAGTGTTCAAATTAGCTTGGAAGGAGAGCTTCCTGAAGTATAGAAAAGCTCTTAGTGCTGCGAGATCAACATATTTCTCCTCCCTAATAGAAGATAACAAAAATAATCCTAGATTCCTATTTAATACTGTAGCAAAATTAACCAGGAATAAGTCCACTATCAACACATGCACACCTGCAGTATGTAGTAGCAACGACTTCATGAATTTTTTTAATGACAAAATTGAGAATATCATTAAAAAAAAAAAAGACAAAATTGAGAATATCCCCTCCTAGAACTGCCACCTTATTCTGGTGGAGGGGTTTGTGTGCTTGAATGATCGTAGGAGCTATGTTGTCGGGGGCATTATGCCCCTGTCAGGGTTTCCCAAGGCAGACAGGTCCTAGGTGACAGGCCAGACCAAGAGCAGTTCACCAAAAACCCCCTATGGAGAAAAAATCCAGGACCGTTACGTCGCCCGGTAGGACGCAGCCGGGGCCCCACCCTGGAGCCAGGCCCGGGGTTGGGGCTCGTATGCGAGCGCTTGGTGGCCGGGCCTTTGCCCATGGGGCCCGGCCGGGCTCAGCCCGAAGAGGTGACGTGGGCCTGACCTCCTGTGGGTTCACCACCCACAGAGGTAGCAGTAGGGGTTTGGTGCAGTGTGGATTGGGTGGCAGTCGAAGGCAGGGGCCTCGACGACCTGATCCCCAGACACAGCGGCTGGCTGTTGGGACATGGAATGTCACTTCGCTGGGGGGGAAGGAGCCTGAGCTTGTGCGGGAGGTTGAGAGGTACCGGCTAGAGATAGTCGGGCTCACCTCCACGCACAGCTTGGGCTCTGGAACCCAGCTCCTCGAGAGGGGCTGGACTCTCCACTTCTCTGGAGTCGCCCGTGGTGAGCGGCGGCGGGCTGGTGTGGGCTTGCTTATAGCTCCCCAGCTCAGCTGCCATGTGTTGGAGTTTACCCCAGTGAACGAGAGGGTCGCCTCTCTGCGCCTTCGGATTGGGGAGAGGGCTCTTGCTGTTGTTTGTGCCTACGGGCCAAATAGCAGTATAGAGTATCCGGCCTTCTTGGAGTCCCTGGGAGAGGTACTGAGGGGTGCTCAGACTGGGGACTCCATTGTGCTACTGGGGGACTTCAATGCTCACGTGGGCGACGACAGTGACACCTGGAGGGGCGTGGTTGGGAGGAACGGCCTCCCCGATCTGAACCCTAGTGGTGTTTTGTTATTGGACTTCTGTGCTAGTCACGGTTTGTCCATAACGAACACCATGTTCGAGCATAGGGGTGTCCATAAGTGCACGTGGCACCAGGACACCTTAGGTCGGAGGTCGATGATCGACTTTGTAGTCGTTTCATCTGATCTCCGGCCCTATGTCTTGGACACTCGGGTGAAGAGAGGGGCTGAGCTGTCAACTGATCACCACCTGGTGGTGAGTTGGATCCGCTGGCGGAGGAGGAAGCTGGACAGACCTGGCAGGCCCAAACGTATGGTGAGGGTCTGCTGGGAACGTCTGGCCGAGCACTCTGTTGGGGAGGTCTTTAACTCCCACCTCCGGGAGAGCTTTTCCCAGCTTCCGAGGGAGGTGGGGGACATTGAGTCTGAGTGGACCATGTTCTCTACCTCCATTGTGGACGCAGCTGTTCGGAGCTGTGGCCGCAAGGTCTCCGGTGCCTGTCGTGGCGGCAATCCCCGAACCCGGTGGTGGACACCGGAAGTAAGGGATGCCGTCAAGCTGAAGAAGGAGTCCTATCGGGCCATGTTGACCTCCAGGACTCCTGAGGCAGCTGACGGGTATCGGCAGGCCAGGCGTGCTGCAGCTCGGGCAGTTGCAGAGGCAAAAACTCGGAACTGGGAGGAGTTCGGGGAGGCCATGGAGAAGGACTATCGGTCGGCCTCGAAGAAATTCTGGCAAACCGTCCGGCGCCTCAGGAGGGGGAAGCAGTACTCTGCCAACACTGTTTACAGTGCGGGTGGGGAGCTGTTGACCTCGACTGGGGACATTGTCGGGCGGTGGAAGGAATACTTTGAGGATCTCCGCAATCCCACCGTCATGTCTTCCACTGAGGAGACTGAGGCTGATGACTCAGAGGTGGACTCATCCATTACACAAGCCGAAGTCACTGAGGTGGTTTGCAAGCTCCTCGGTGGCAAGGCACCGGGGGTGGATGAGATCCGCCCTGAGTATCTCAAGTCTCTGGATGTTGTGGGGCTGTCTTGGTTGACACGCCTCTGCAACATCGCGTGGCAGTTGGGGACAGTGCCTCTGGAGTGGCAGACTGGGGTGGTGGTCCCTCTTTTTAAGAAAGGGGACCGGAGAGTGTGCTCCAATTATAGGGGAATCACACTTCTCAGCCTCTCAGGGAAAGTTTACTCCAGGGTACTGGAGAGGAGAATTCGACCAATAGTTGAACCTCGGATCCAGGAGGAACAATGCGGTTTTCGTCCTGGTCGCGGAACACTGGACCAGCTCTATACCCTTCATAGGGTGCTCGAGGGTTCATGGGAGTTTGCCCAACCAGTCCACATGTGCTTTGTGGATCTGGAGAAGGCATTCAACCGTGTCCCCCGTAGTATTCTGTGGGGGGTGCTTCGGGATTATGGGGTTCGGGGCTCTTTGCTAAGGGCTGTCCGGTCCCTGTACGAACGGAGCAGGAGTCTGGTTCGCATTGCCGGCAGTAAGTCAGACCTGTTCCCAGTGCATGTTGGACTCCGGCAGGGCTGCCCTTTGTCACCGGTTCTGTTCATAATTTTTATGGACAGAATTTCTAGGCGCAGCCAGGGGCCGGAAGGAATCCTGTTTGGGAACCACAGGATTTCATCTCTGCTTTTTGTGGATGATGTTGTCCTGTTGGCTTCTTCAAACCAGGACCTTCAGCATGCACTGGGGCGGTTTGCAGTCGAGTGTGAAGCGGCTGGGATGAGAATCAGCACCTCCAAGTCCGAGGCCATGGTTCTCGACCGGAAAAGGGTGGCTTGCCCTCTCCAGGTTGGTGGAGAAGTCCTGCCTCAAGTGGAGGAGTTTAAGTATCTCGGGATCTTGTTCACGAGTGAGGGAAGGATGGAGCGTGAGATCGACAGGCAGATCGGTGCAGCCTCCGCAGTGATGCGGTCGCTTTACCGGTCCGTCGTGGTGAAGAAGGAGCTGAGCCAAAAGGCGAAGCTCTCAATTTACCGGTCGATCTACGTTCCGACTCTCACCTATGGTCATGAGCTTTGGGTAATGACCGAAAGGACAAGATCGCGGATACAAGCGGCCGAAATGAGTTTCCTTCGCAGGGTGGCTGGGCGCTCCCTTAGAGATAGGGTGAGAAGCACAGTCACTTGGGAGGAGCTCGGAGTAGAGCCGCTGCTGCTCCACATCGAGAGGAATCAGCTGAGGTGGCTCGGGCATCTTTTTCGGATGCCTCCTGGACGCCTCCCTGGGGAGGTGTTCCAGGCATGTCCCCCCGGGAGGAGGCCCCGGGGAAGACCCAGGACACGCTGGAGGGACTATGTCTCTCGGCTGGCCTGGGAACGCCTCGGTGTTCTTCCCGAGGAGCTGGCCGAGGTGTCTGGGGAAAGGGACGTTTGGGCTTCCCTGCTTAGACTGCTGCCTCCGCGACCCGGTCCCGGATAAAGCAGAAGAAGATGAGATGAGACGAGACGAGACAGATCATCAGTTAGAATGTTTTACTCCCCTAAAAGAAACTGAATTACTTTCATTAATCTCTACATCAAAAGCCTCAACTTGCGTACTAGATCCCTTACCGACACATCTATTCAAACAGATAATGCCTGGAGTAATTGAACCACTTCTAAAAATAATAAATTCTTCTCTTATGATTGGCTATGTACCCAAATCCTTTAAACTAGCAGTTATCAAACCCCTGATTAAAAAACCTGACCTTGATCCCTGTCAGCTGTCCAATTATCGGCCAATATCAAACCTCCCCTTTATCTCTAAGATCCTTGAAAAAGCTGTGGCACAGCAGTTATGCTCATATTTACATAGGAATAACATCCATGAAATGTATCAGTCAGGATTTAGACCTCATCATAGCACAGAGACAGCACTGGTTAAAGTAGTAAACGACCCACTGTTGGCGTCTGATCAGGGCTGTGTCTTGCTACTTGTGTTGCTTGACCTTAGTGCAGCATTTGATACCATTGATCATTCCATTCTTCTGGATAGACTAGAAAATGTTGTGGGAGTTAAGGGAATGGCCCTCTCCTGGCTCAGGTCTTATCTAACTGATCGTTATCAGTATGTTGATATAAATGGTGATATTTCTAGACGTACCAAGGTAAAGTTTGGTGTTCCACAAGGTTCTGTCTTGGGTCCACTGCTTTTTTCTCTATATATGTTACCTCTGGGCGATATTATTCATAAACATTGTATTAGTTTCCACTGTTATGCTGATGACACACAGTTGTATGTCTCTGCAAAACCTGATGAGAGACACCAGCTTAATAGAATTGAGGAATGTGTTAAGGACATTAGACACTGGATGCTTATTAATTTCCTTCTGCTTAACTCTGACAAGACTGAAGTACTTGTGCTAGGACCACATGCAGCTAGAAGTAAGTTTTCTGATTACACAGTGACTCTGGATGGCCTTTCTGTTTCTTCACGTGCAGCAGTAAAAGACCTCGGAGTGATTATTGACCCCAGTCTTTCATTCGAAACTCACATTGATAACATCACCCGGATAGCTTTCTTTCATCTCAGAAATATTGCAAAGATAAGAAATTTAATGTCATTGCATGATGCAGAAAAACTAGTCCATGCTTTCGTTACCTCCAGGTTGGATTATTGTAATGCCTTACTGTCCGGATGTTCCAATAAGTGCATAAACAAGCTCCAGTTAGTTCAAAATGCAGCAGCAAGAGTCCTTACCAGAACTAGAAAATATGACCACATCACGCCTGTCTTATCCACACTGCATTGGCTCCCAATCAAATTTCGTATTGATTATAAAATATTACTATTGACCTTTAAAGCACTGAATGGTCTCGCACCACAGTACCTGAGTGAACTTCAGCTCCTCTATGATCCGCCACGCCTACTTAGATCAAAAGGTGCAGGCTATCTTCTGGTACCTCGTATAGTGAAGGCTACATCAGGGGGCAGAGCCTTTTCTTACAAAGCCCCACAGTTATGGAACAGCCTTCCAAGTAATGTTCGGGAATCAGACACAGTCTCAGCATTTAAGTCTAGGCTGAAAACATATCTGTTTAGTCAAGCCTTTTGTTAATGGTGTTTATGAGGTAAAGGAGTAGATCTGGAGGGTCCTCAGACATAGAGTGTTTTGGTAAACTGGGATGTATGGATGCTGTCAGTCCCCACTCGCTTGCTCACTCGAGTTTGTTGACAGTGTAGTGGCTGGCTGTTTTATGTCCCGGGGCTCCCTCATGCCTGTGTTACCTTCTGGCTCTCTCCTTTTAGTTATGCTGTTATAGTTAGTTGCCGGAGTCCCTGCTTGTACTCGGTGCAATATGTATACTGTTCCTACTTATTCAGGTGACATTGGGCATACCTAACAACCTGTGTTTTCTTTCCCTCCCCCCCACCCCTAATCTGTCCCTCTGAGTTACATGGAGTTAACAGGAAATCTTTTGGTGGAGAGGGTGGAGACCTCAACTGGCTATCGTAGCCTGCAGGGAATCGGCCGTCAGACATTCTGTTGCATGTCCCAGACCTGGTGAAATGTAACTGAATTGTCTTGGCCAGCCCTAAGGGTCCCATCTGCATCTCATCATTGCTGAGGAGTGTGCTCCCATCACCCAATCAAGCATCCAGCCAGAGCAGGTCATGATATATTTTTTACCATATTAACATGCCATTGTTGTGTGTTATGCCTGATATAAAGACTCTCGTCTCTGCGAGCCTACCACACAGATTTAATACTTGTCATTTTTAGGGCATACCTAACAACCTGTGTTTTCTTTCTCTCTCCCCCCCCAATCTGTCCCTCTGAGTTACATGTTGATCCTGGGATTGAGATGCTGGCCTCTTCTGCCCCTCGGACCTGCTTGATCCATCCTGGTGCCCTGTGTCTGGTCAGAGTTTTATCGCACCGCTCCTGTGAAGGACGGCCCCATGAGGACAGTTGAGGGTTATACCTGTTAAAACTGTTAATATTATAGTCAGGCTGTCTGTTGTTGCCCAAATGAGGATGGGTTCCCTTTTGAGTCTGGTTCCTCTCGAGGTTTCTTCCTCATGTCGTCTGAGGGAGTTTTTCCTTGCCACCATCGCCACAGGCTTGCTCATTGGGGATAGATTAGGGATAAAATTAGCTCATGTTTTAAGTCGTTCAAATTCTGTAAAGCTGCTTCGCGACAACGTTTATTGTTAAAAGCGCTATACAAATAAACTTGATTTGATTTGATTTCATTTGATTAAAGGGATCACAAACTTTCAAGCACCACTGTAAACTCTATAGAGTTTCTATAGCCTCTATCAGCTTAAGTATTGCAGAAGTTTTGTTGGAACTGTCTATGTTACTGTTCTTCCCAGTTTAATATCATACCCCTTTTTCACAAGTTGACATAATTCCCTGAAGTCTAAATGAAATGTCTGTGACATGCTTTGGTCAAAATACCACAAGAATAAAGCATCATAGGTCCCTTCTCACCCTGTCTAAACAGCCCTGTTCAAAACAGCTGATTCAAGTAACGGTCAAGGAACCTTTCAATGATAATGAGCCACTGCTTACTCCACCCTCCTCTCTCACCAGCCAATCAGGTAGCATTTTCCTTATGGATATTCATTGCAGAGGCAGTTCTCATGCCATGAGTGGAAATACTCAGATGAGGGGGTCATAATTCTAATGACACAAAGTGGAACCAAATCTGAACAGCATGTTAAAGCATGTTTTCTGAACTAGGAGCCCAAAAGAAACTGACTGGGTGTCTTATTTCAGAGTTTGTGGGTTGGTAAGCTCCAGATACCCACATGCATGTGCACAAGCACTGAAAAAGTGAATTTTTTTATAATATGTCCCCTTTAATGGAAGATTCCTGTTAGATCACTAGTTGCTAATTAGCTTCAGAAAAAAAAACAGTTCAAGCATATAAAATCTACAATCAGTAAAGGAAAGGGAAATGTCAGTGGTGTGTTGCTGTTAGGACTTGGACTGTTTTGGCCTCTAGAGGCCGCTGTTATTTCCTTTTCGTGTCTTGTTTATTTTGGCCTCTAGAGGCCGCCACTGTTCCTGTGTTTTGTGTTTTTGTTAATTGCCTGTTAGTCCTAATTATCTTCACCCGTGTCCTTAATTAGTTTGTGTATTTATACCCCTGAGTTCAGTCCTCTTGTCACGGAGTCTTTGTGCTGTTATGTTTATCTCCAGTTTCCTTTGTACTGTGTTTTGTGGATCTTCTGAGCTTTTGCATTTTTGCCTTTTTCTTTTTGAATTATACTCTTTGTTTTTGTTTTTTTTGTTTTGCCCTGGATTGTATATAGTGTACATAGTATAAATAAACCTTTTGTTACTTTTTCTACTTCCGCCTCACGCCTCTGCATTTGCGTCATTCCCCTGGTGGCCTAGTGGGGGTTTGCTGGATCATCACACCAACGAACCAGGTTCGAATCCCAGCAAAACCCTAACAGAAAGACTCCGTCATGACCGACTCAGCAGAGGCTGCTTCAACTGTCTACCCGGCCAACCTTCAGGGAATTATGGCAGCTTTGACACGCTTCGGAGCGACCATGGACGCTCATGGACGTACGCTCACCAGCCAACGTGAGGCCCTTGCTCGCCACGAGGAACTGCTTCAGCAAATTGGGAAAACCCTGGCACAGCTGACATCTCTGCCTGCATCTCCTGCTCCTGATCCAGCTCCCACTCCTGCTCCAGTGCCTCCTGCCATGCTGCCTTCTTCACCTCGTGAACCCAGCCTTCCTGCACCACAGAGGTATGACGGCAAGCACAGTGAGTGCCGAGAGTTCCTTACCCAGTGTCAACTCACCTTTGAGCTTCAGCCTACCACCTACACTACGGATCGCCGCAAGATTGCCTTTGTGATCACCTTATTAGCTGGTAAGGCGCGAGCCTGGGCTACTGCTATCTGGCAAAGACAGGGACCTGAGTGCTTTGATTTCCAGCTGTTTTCTGAAGAGATGCTTCGGGTCTTCAATCAGGCAGACATCAGTACCGACGCAGCCCGAAAGCTCATGTCCATCCGGCAAGGAGGAAGCGTCGCAGATTACGCCATCTCGTTCCGAACACTCGCAGCAGTAAGTGGATGGAACGAGACTGCCCTGGTGTCAGCCTTCCACCATGGTCTGTCTGACCCCATCAAGGACGGTCTGGCCTCTATTGGATGCCCAAGTGACCTCGAAACCCTCATCTCACATGCTATTCGTCTGGACAACAGGATGAGAGAACGCCACCAAGCCTTGAGCCCCCCCAGCCTCCCTACCTCTACCTGGAGACCATCTACCTCCTTCAGTGACTGTCCAGAACCCATGCAAGTGGGTCGTACTCGCCTCTCCGCATCTGAGAGGGAGCGCAGAAGGAGGGACAAGTGCTGCATCTACTGTGGCAAGCCTGGTCACTTCCGAGCATCATGTCCCGAACTCTTGGGAAAAGGACCGCCCCGTCCAGCCGAGGGAGGGTTGTGACGGGGCCTACCCTCTCTCCCGGACTCCCTGGTCAAGGAATCTACATCCCGGTCTCCATCTCCTGGGGTGAGTCTGTCCACTCTTGTCAAGCTTTGATAGACTCAGGGGCGGCTGGGAACTTTATGGATATTCACTTCGCCCAAAGCATCAATATACCTACTGCACCTCTTGAAGTCCCTCTGTCTGTGTCTGCCCTCGATGGCCAAGCGTTAGGTGATGGAAGAGTCACCCAAGTTACTTCTCCAGTCTTCCTCCAGTCTCAAGGTCACAAGGAAGAAATATCCCTGCACCTGATTCCTTCACCTGAGTTCCCAGTTATTCTAGGCCTTCCTTGGCTTATTCGCCACAACCCTCGCATAGACTGGGTAACAAGCCAGGTTGTGGAATGGGGCCCTGCATGCCATGCCTCTTGTCTGCTCTCTAGCTCTCCTGTGTCTCCTGCCGAGCCCCCTGATCTCACCGAGTTATCTCAAGTTCCCACAGAGTACTGGGATCTCAAGGAAGTATTCAGCAAGAGCAGGGCCGCCGTTCTTCCTCCGCACCGGGCCTACGACTGTGCCATCGACTTGCTCCCTGGGACTACCCCTCCTCGTGGCAGACTGTTTTCCCTCTCTCAGCCAGAACGCAAGGCTATGGAGGAATACCTCAAAGACGCCCTGGTCTCTGGGTTCATTCGACCCTCCACCTCACCTGCTGGTGCCGGCTTCTTCTTTGTCGGCAAGAAGGATGGGGGGCTTCGACCATGTATTGACTACAGGGGCCTGAACAAGATCACTGTGCGCAACCGATATCCCCTTCCGCTGATGTCCACTGCTTTCGACCTGCTCCAAGGCGCCACCGTCTTCACCAAGTTGGACCTACGGAACGCATACCACCTCATCCGTATCCGACAGGGAGACGAGTGGAAGACTGCCTTTAACACCCCGTCTGGGCACTACGAATACCAGGTGATGCCCTTCGGACTCACCAACGCACCAGCTGTTTTTCAGGCCCTAATCAACGACGTCTTAAGGGACATGATTAACCTGTACGTCTTTGTCTACCTCGATGACATCCTTATCTTTTCCAAGACCATGCAGGAGCACCGCCACCATGTCCGCCAGGTTCTCCAGAGGCTGCTACAGAACAATCTGTTCGCCAAGGCCCAGAAATGCGAATTTCATGTTCCCGAGGTCTCCTTTCTGGGATTTATTGTACGGACAGGCCAACTCCAAATGGACCCTGCCAAGACCCTGGCCGTCCGGGACTGGCCTACTCCCAAGTCCGTTAAGGAGGTTCAGCGGTTCTTAGGATTCGCTAACTTCTACCGCAAGTTCATCAGGAACTTCAGTTCTGTGGCAGCACCCATGTCAGACCTCACCAAAGGGACAGGTGGATCTTATGGCTGGTCTCCTCAGGCAGAAAAGGCGTTCAAAGACCTCAAGGCCCGCTTCTGCACGGCACCCATTCTGGTCCTCCCGGACACCTCCCAACCATTCATTGTGGAGGTGGACGCCTCGGACAGTGGTGTCGGCGCGGTACTCTCTCAACGTTCGGAAGGAAAGCTGCACCCCTGCGCTTACTTCTCCCACCGCCTGAGTCCTGCGGAGTCCCGGTACGATGTGGGGGATCGAGAACTGTTAGCGGTCAAACTGGCCCTTGAGGAGTGGAGGCACTGGCTGGAGGGAGCGCAACATCCATTCCTGGTTTGGACTGACCACAAGAACCTGGAGTACCTCCAGCAAGCCAAGAGACTGAACCCTCGACAGGCTAGGTGGGCCCTGTTTTTCAGTCGGTTTAACTTCACCCTCTCGTACCGTCCCGGCTCCAAGAACACCAAACCTGACGCACTGTCCAGGCTGTTCTCTGCCACTAACAGGGAGAATGAAGTCGGGCCTATTATCCCGGTGTCCCGGATTGTGGCCCCTGTCCGCTGGGGTATTGAGGAGGCTGTTCGACGAGCCCAACGCCAGGACCCCGGTCCTGGGACGGGGCCACCGGGCCTCTTGTACGTCCCACATCAAGCCCAGGCCAAGGTTCTCCAGTGGGGTCACTCTTCCCCTCTCACCGCCCACCCGGGAGCTCGGAGGACCCTGGACTTCCTGAAAAGACGCTTCTGGTGGCCTAACATGGAGCAGGAAGTAAGGTCATTTGTCCTGTCCTGTGAGGTTTGCACCAGAACCAAGAACCCACGACAGCGTCCCCAGGGTCTCCTGCATCCTCTGACCATTCCCCGGCGTCCCTGGTCCCACGTGGCAGTCGACTTCATCACGGGTCTCCCTGAGTCACAAGGTAACATGGTCATTTTGGTCATTGTTGACAGATTCTCCAAGGCCTGCCGCTTCATACCTCTGTGCAAACTCCCCTCTGCTCTTGAAACAGCGAAACTTATATTTAATCATGTCTTCCGAGTCTTTGGTCTTCCACAGGACATCGTCTCAGACCGAGGGCCCCAGTTCTCCTCCCGAGTGTGGCACGGGTTCTGCAAGGTCATCGGAGCCACTGCCAGCCTCTCCTCTGGGTTTCACCCACAGTCCAATGGTCAGACGGAGAGGCTCAACCAGGACCTGGAAACCACCCTGCGAGGCCTGGCTATGGATAACCCGACATCATGGAGCACCTGGCTGCCATGGGCAGAGTACGCCCACAACACCCTGCAGTCATCGGCCACCAAGCTGTCGCCATTCCAGTGCCAATTCGGGTTCCAGCCACCTCTGTTCCTGGACCAGGAGGAGGACGCGGGGGTGCCCTCGGTCAACCAATATGTGAGACGGTGTCGCAAGACCTGGAGCAAGGTCAGGAAGACCCTCATACAGACCTCCAGAACCAACCAGACTCAGGCCAACCGCCACAGAAGACCTGCACACACTTTCCGCCCTGGGCAGCGGGTTTGGCTGTCCACTAAGGACCTTCCGCTGCGGGTGGAGAACCGCAAGCTTGCTCCTCGCTACATTGGCCCCTTCAAGGTGGTGCGCAGGGTGAACCCTGTCTCCTACCGGCTCCAGTTGCCCCGGACTCTGAGGATCAACCCCACTTTCCATGTTTCCCTGTTGCGGCCTGTACTGACGTCTACGTATGCCCCTGCCCCTAGGAACCCCCCACCCCCCCCGCATCTTCCAGGGGCAGACTGTGTTCACTGTGCATCGCCTGCTTGACTCCCGCCGGGTCCGCGGCGGGTTGCAATATCTGGTGGACTGGGAGGGCTATGGTCCTGAGGAGCGCTGCTGGGTTCCTGCTCGGGATGTCCTAGATAAAGAACTGTGTTGGGACTTCCATTCGGCCCATCCGGATCGCCCTGGGAACGTCAGGAGACGCTCCTAGAGGGGGGGGGTCCTGTTAGGACTTGGACTGTTTTGGCCTCTAGAGGCCGCTGTTATTTCCTTTTCGTGTCTTGTTTATTTTGGCCTCTAGAGGCCGCCACTGTTCCTGTGTTTTGTGTTTTTGTTAATTGCCTGTTAGTCCTAATTATCTTCACCTGTGTCCTTAATTAGTTTGTGTATTTATACCCCTGAGTTCAGTCCTCTTGTCACGGAGTCTTTGTGCTGTTATGTTTATCTCCAGTTTCCTTTGTACTGTGTTTTGTGGATCTTCTGAGCTTTTGCATTTTTGCCTTTTTCTTTTTGAATTATACTCTTTGTTTTTGTTTTTTTTGTTTTGCCCTGGATTGTATATAGTGTACATAGTATAAATAAACCTTTTGTTACTTTTTCTACTTCCGCCTCACGCCTCTGCATTTGAGTCATTCCCCTGGTGGCCTAGTGGGGGTTTGCTGGATCATCACACCAACGAACCAGGTTCGAATCCCAGCAAAACCCTAACAGTTGCATTGGTAGATTTTTACTGGGCGAATCAGTACAAATGATATATTTAATTAATATTTAATTTACCAATTTGGAGAGCAAAGCAGTATTTGATGAAGCAGCCTCATGTCCTGTTTTATCTCATTCTAGCCTGGCCAGTGTTCCATCATGCATTTGTCATTAGAGCTTGCTGTATATTTCTTTGTTCAGGTGCAATCTAGGACACTCATCATTCATCTACCTGAAAACACACAAGTTACAGTTGTGTATACACACTCACCGGTCACTTTAATGGGAACTTGCTCTTGATTTTCAGATTTCTGTTCTTGGCTGGCAGGAATGGAACCCAATGTGGTCTTCTGCTGTTGCAGAAGATGCTTTTCTGCTCACCATGGTTGTAAAGAGTGATTATATGATTATCCTTCCTGGCAGCTCAGACCAATCTGGCCATTTTCCTCTGACTTCTATCATGAACAAGATTTTTCCACCCACAGAACTGTCACTCACTCAATCCCCCCCCCCCCCCCCCCCCCCCCCCCCCCCCCCCCCCCCGCACTATTCTGTGTAAACTTGAGAGTCTGTTGTGTGTGAAAACCCCAGGAGTTCAGCAGTTTATAAAATACTCAAACCAGTCCATCTGGCACCAACACCCATGCCACAATGAAAGTCACAGAGATCACAGTTTTCCCATTCTAGTGTTTGAAGTGAACATTAACTAAAGCTCTTGATTTTGTATCAACATTTTGCACTGTGCTGCTGTCAAGGGATTGGCTGATTAGATAACTGCATAAAACAGTAGGTGTATGGGTGTACCTCATAAAGTGGCCGGTGAATGTCCATTAGTTATAATATTACTTAATGTCATTAGAGCTCTAATAGCTACACTATATGACAAAGGATCCATTATGTGCTTTTTGAACATCTCATTTCAGATTTAATATAATAACCTCCACTCTTCTGTGAAGGCTTTTCACTATATTTTGTAAAGTATCTGTGGGGATTTGTGTCTTTAGCCACAGGAGCATTTAGTGGGATCAGACGCTGATAACAGCCAAGGAGACCTGATGTACAGTCAGCATTCCAGTTCATCTCAAAAGTGTTCAATGTGGTTCACTTCCACTCCAACCTTGGCATGCCTCGGGGTGCACACAGAGGCACAGTCATGCTGTTTTTGCCACTTAGTTCCAGTGAAGGGAAATTGAAATGCTACTACAGCACACAAGACATTGTGTACAATCGTGTGCTTCTAACTTTGTCAACTATTTGGAGAAGAACTACAGAAGAGTGTGAAGGTCAGGTGTCCACAGACTTTTGGCTATATAGTGTATTTGTTTATGTTGTGACCACACTGCCAGAATAAGTAACATAAAATATCCCATAAAAGTGTGATCCATTATTTTTAATTCAAAACATTCTTGGAATGCCTAGTGAAGTCCAAAATGTGTACTCATATTCTCGGATACAGTATGTCTGCTTACTGAGGAGAAACCCTCAGGTTCTACAAATTGGAGAAATCATGTGGACCACCAACATACATCAATCCTAATGTGTTTAGGGACATGGATTTGAGAGGGTTTTGTGTTTCAACAGCTACAGTAGCTTTAGCTGAGCTTTGCTGTATTCACTGAACTGCAAATGCTGAGAAAACATTGTGTGTGTGTGTGTGTGTGTGTGTAAGGAAGGAAGGAAGGAAGGAAGGAAGGAAGGAAGGAAGGAACAGTTCATTTGTTATGAGAAAACAACATGATTTATATGTATGAAACAGCTTCAGCTGTCTACCTGACATAGGCTGACATTTGCGACCCCTTGTGGATCAAACAGACCATATGGATCGAAACAGTTCTTCGTCTCGGTCTGTTTCACTGACTTGTGTTTCCTTCAGTCTCTCTCATGCATCAGTGAACCATTATCTTGGAGTACAAGCTCAATATTCATACCATTAATAACCAAATGCACATGCTTATGACTGAATAATAAATATGTGGCCAGAGATCACTACTGTGTTCATTCAGGGGCGATTCTAGCATCTGATCTTTGGGGGTGCTTAGCCCCCAGAACTGACAGAGGCACCTGGCTTGAACGACAGTGTTTCCACATTTATTCCGCATTTAGACTAGACTTAACTAGACAAGAAGACTAGACTAGACAAGACTAGACTTATGCAATGTTTTAACAGAAGCTGACCCAATAAACTATGATATCTACACATTTACAACCACTGACACAAATATTTACGTTATATTTTTAACTAAACAAGACCTACTACTGCATTTGTAATGTTGGAGCTATTCATTTTGAACAGTGGTAATTGTTAATTAATGTGTTATTGTGTAATAAGTGTGTATTATTATGATTTTACATTAGTTTACATTAGTAAACACTATGTTACATTAAATAAAATTGACTAACACACGGTGGTCTAGCACCGTAGCACTTGTACAGCTCTGCACAAAAGTATCTCGATATGGATGGTAAATGTCGTTTTTATCATTCTGTTCATAGACCAGGGAACATCAATATTGCATTATGCATATTATTGTGTTGTGTTTAACAATTGTAACTCCAGTCCGTACCTTCACATCTCGCTATGCCAGTAATACTCAGGTGCTACTTCGAGTTCCTCATCGGCGTGGAATCCAGTTAAAAAAAACACCATGTCGTAGCAAGCACTCGCACGGACAGGCAACCCAATCAGAGAGGACGCAAGGGGGAGAGGTATTTTACTGGTCATAGAACTATCACCTAACAGGTGAATTCAAGAACACACACGCCCGCGCACACATTCATTGCGCAGTGCGCGAGGGCACTTATTTCTGAAAATTACTTCCAAAAGCAGTGTTTTTGAGGGTGCTGAGCTAGGGGGTGCTGAGCTCATTTTTGGGGGTGCTTGAGCACCCCCAAAAATAGGCTAAACACGCCCCTGAGTGTTCATCTTGCATGGATTAAAGTGTACTTCAGATGCAGCCTCTTTCTTAATATCTGAATTTGTTGAAACGCAATCCTGTGGAAGAAAGCACCTCTTCTAACTAAATGAGCCACTCTGATGTTTATATATTAATGAACAAGTCCAATTTGACATTAACATTATCATTAGGCATGCACTGGGCTTTTGCACACACCATGTGCTTTTTCACTACGATTTTCAAGTGTACAGTAAAAACCCTGATGTTCTGAACAGGCTGAAGGATCTAGGTTGCCAGAGAGGCAGGGGTGTCATGGGGGGGGGGGGGGGGGGGGGGACTTAGGACGATTCTAAGGGCCCAGCATTGACAGAGGGCCCTCAGAGGACAATATTCATATTATTACCATGTGCAAGTTAATTTAATAAAATATATTTTAATAATTGTCTCATATTGAGCAAATGCAACAACCTTTTGGTTTGGTTTTCCATTTTCCACAAAATTATTAGAATAGATAGTCTTTATATTTCACCCCTCTCCCTATTCATTACATGGTACAGTCTTGTGTAGGCGGGCGGCACGGTGGTGTAGTGGTTAGCGCTGTCGCCTCACAGCAAGAAGGTCCGGGTTCGAGCCCCGTGGCTGGCGAGGGCCTTTCTGTGCAGAGTTTGCATGTTCTCCCCGTGTCCACGTGGGTTTCCTCCGGGTGCTCCGGTTTCCCCCACAGTCCAAAGACATGCAGGTTAGGTTAACTGGTGACTCTAAGTTGACCGTAGGTGTGAATGTGAGTGTGAATGGTTGTCTGTGTCTATGTGTCACCCCTGTGATGACCTGGCGACTTGTCCAGGGTGTACCCCGCCTTTCGCCCGTAGTCAGCTGGGATAGGCTTCAGCTTGCCTGCGACCCTGTAGAACAGGATAAAGCGGCTGGAGATAATGAGATGAGATTAGATGAGTCTTGTGTAGGCAGAGCCAGTGTGACACCGCGTTAGGTTTGGTGCTTTCCAATCAAGCACTAATGTTAGCTGCACCATCATGTAGAAGTCGGATTACCAGAAACGTAAAGAGAGGGAGCAGAAAGCTGAGAGAGAGAGAGAGAGAGAGAGGGCCAATAGTCACTCAGGGTTGTTGTTTGTTTTCCCAAAGAAAGGTAGCCTATACACTGATCTTCATTGGTGGCTATTATCCTAACAAACTAACATTAATGCTACAGAAGATTATTATTGTGGCTTAACTACTGCTTGAATGATCAAGCTAACAACTTAATTTACAATGCACTGTCGTTTTACTTAAATATTTTATAGGTTACTTTTATTGCCACTGAAAATGAGACAAGTAATGAATGTAATTTTGGTCTGCAAAGAGCTCAGTGAATTTGTAGGTCCACTAGACAGCTAGTGCGCCAGCTAGGTTAACATACATGCTAATAACTAGCTTGTTCACTAATGAGGTCTGCCCTCAACATGCACAGATGCAGTCTCAGGATTAGGAAACCCTGCCTCAACCCCCCTCCCAGTTGAAACAGAAGGAGGTAAGCAGTATTTTGTTGATAATGTATTTACAGTGCAATCTGTGAATAAAGGGCTTTGGGGTTAAGGCTCATTGAGACCGATTTTTAGTATTTATGCTGCATTAACCATGTGAGCAGCTAGCTATAGCAAGCAAGTACAATTTTAGCTGATAACGTTCATATAGACATTCCAATAATTAAATGTACAACTGGCATATGAAATGGACAAAAACTGGCTAAAAAGACTGTTAGATAGCTTGACTTAAAATGTAAAGGGAATAATGCCATTGCCACTTTTAAGATCACCCTTTTAAGAAATTTGTTTCCCTTTATGATCAACTAATATTTCTAACCAAGCATGCAGCTCATTCCATCCAAACGTTAGTAATACATACACATAGTTCTCACAACACAGTGTTAGTATGATTAGATGACAGATTCTGAATTATGTACCTTATTGTTAAGTTTATGGATACTTTAGAGTCAGGGCCCTCTTCAAGCCATGATGCAGCCAGAAAGAATACCATTTTCTGTTTTTGTTGCATCCATTAGCAGGCAGCATGGTGTGACCAATTTGTTGATGTAAAATTCATTATTGTGTTAAAAAAAAAGTTCCCCTCTGTTGCACAACAGAGCCCATAAGTCACTTTAAAACTGTATGTAGAGTATGTACAGTGGTTATTTAGCTCATTTGGGGCTGTTGAACATTGAGATACTAAATATTTGAGGTTGAGGGATTTATTCTCTGCCATTTGACCTCTTGCATGTTTAGATGTTTTGCCATTGTTCACATTTATATTTGTTGTTATTGTTCAGGTCTTTATTTAATAAAGTTGATGAATGCTGAGTTTTTCCTCACTGCATTGTTGATTACTGTATTTACTGTGTTTTCTATTAAATTGGCACAGCCAAAAAAAGAAGAAAAAAAAAAACCACTCAGTAACTGCATATAATGAGTCAGTACATGAAGGAGACATAAGGATGAATTTGGAAATATGTTTGCGACAGCAAATCCAGTCTACACTAAGTTTATACTTATCTACTAATTTATCTACTAGCTACAGCCTGGGTAGGTTACTAACTAAATACTGACACCTAGTGGTGAAAAATAATATCAGGGTATAAACAAGGTCTGTGTCTTCTGTGACCAATTCAGTGGAGGTGTTCAGATCCAGTGGGTCATTACTGGTGTTTGCCAGACTTGAATTCATGTGTTTTTTGTTAGAAAATTACACTAATAACCCTAAAACTAGAGTGGCGACTACAATTATCGACAGTTCATAATTAGACACCTTTTCAGATTTACCAATGAAAAATAATTTTACAAACATAAGTTTTAGTTACAATAGTTATTATTGGTTAATTAATCAACCGGAAGACCCCCCCCACACACACACACACCCTTTGATCTTGTCGTCTGATGATACAGCTCATTACCTGAGATGGAACTTTTTTAGCATGATCAGCAAGTTGAGAAAAACCCAGATGTTGTCATTACAGGTAAGCTCATGGGTGGAAAGCTCATGGACATGTTTTTACTGATCAAATTCATTGACATTTCATGATATCCTTGTCCTACTTTATTTTTTACTCTTTCATTTGACAGTCGCCATTTTGTATCTAAACGTGCATTTGAGAAGTCAAGTGATGTTTCAGTAATAGTGATCACTTTCACTGGTGTCCACCATTATCGACACCCTGTGGAATTAAGTGACATTTACAACTGTTATGTATTGATCTTTGTATAACATTGTTGAACTACTTTAAAAAAATAAAAGTGCTATGATTTATAATAACTTTTTTCTGATTCATAACAGAATGGAATGTTTATAGAGTATTTGGAATCCTATTGCAATAAATAGAATTAGACCAGAATTAAATTCCTAGCATATAAAAAAAATTGCATGCTTGAAATATTCAGATTTTTCTATTCCATTCAGTTTTTTGTAAATATTTACCACATACTACAATATCAGTAGACATTTTATATTTTTAGATGTAAAAATATAAAGTTTTGGTTCGATGAATGACATGCGATCTTTGACCTGGATGTTCATGTGGTTACAATGTCAATTGCCTGTTGAAATTTATTGGTAAACCACAAAACTAGAAATTAATACACACAACGAATGATGAACAAAATGTGATCTATGAAAATGCTTTAGAAAGTGGAACAAAAAGATTTTCTGACACAGGTTAAACATTATCAGTTCATTTGCTTACAAATATTAGCATTACTTACGTAAACACTGACATCCATATATTTATAGAAAAGATATTTTGTACTAAATATAAGTCTATGTAAAACAAATTTTAAATAAAAACTATTTTTGTGGGCGCCACGGTGGTTAGTGCTGTCACCTCACAGCAAGAAGGTCCGGGTTCGAGCCCCGTGGCCGACGAGGGCCTTTCTGTGTGGAGTTTGCATGTTCTCCCCATGTCCGCGTGGGTTTCCTCTGGGTGCTCCGGTTTCCCCCACAGTCCAAAGACATGCAGGTTAGGTTAACTGGTGACTCTAAATTGACCGTAGGTGTGAATGTGAGTGTGAATGGTTGTCTGTGTCTATGTGTCAGCCCTGTGATGACCTGGTGACTTGTCCAGGGTGTACCCCGCCTTTCGCCTGTAGTCAGCTGGGATAGGCTCCAGCTTGCCTGCGACCCTGTAGAACAGGATAAAGCGGCTAGAGATAATGAGATGAGATGAGAAGTTTGAGTAATTATTCATGCACAATTGACGTACTGAAAATCTTTGCTATTTTTGCAACGGCCAAAAGATTGTTAAGGTGTTGATAATTGTAGCCGCCGCTCTAATTACACTATTAATTATGTTCTTTCATTGGGCCCAAAAATTTCTAGTGGCACCCCTGCAGAGAGGTTTTATCATTTCCAGCTGATTAGTTCTTTTAAAATTCACAATAAATGGGACTTGCTAGATATTACTTAGTTGCTAATAACCAATACCTCATTTAAAAGGAGTCCATGTTTAACCATGCTATAAAATAACGCAGTCTTTTGCACTCCGCTGGGCGCATGCTCTCTTCACAAGAGAAACAAACAAACCCAACTTGGCCACCCTCGGAGGGGCGCGTGCAGCTGACCAGCGGGTGGGAGTGACGCGCACCAAAGGAGGCGGGGTCCGACTGCCCTACAGGCTGCATATAATATATAAACCCGCCACCTGGAGCTGCAGCGCACAAGTTATCCAAGTCCTGAAGGTCCAGACTGCTCATTTCTCTCATTTAGAGGACCTGTAACCCTCAGCCATGATTAAGAAAATGTCTCCCTCCGAGAACGAGTTTGACATCCCGGCGAAGAACTGCTACAGGATGGTTATTCTGGGCTCCACTAAAGTTGGCAAGTCGGCTATAGTGTCCCGGTTCCTCACCGGAAGGTTTGATGATCAGTACACACCGACCATAGAGGACTTCCACAGAAAACTTTACAGTATCAAAGGAGATGTTTACCAGCTGGATATTTTGGATACCTCAGGAAATCATCCGTTTCCTGCTATGAGGAGACTATCTATACTGACAGGTAAATCATCATCTCCTCCTCCTCCTGTATTATTGTTTTGAAATACAGTATTGCTTTGCTGTGCTCTGAGTATGTCTGAGACATTGGTGTTGTTAGAGATGAACTGCTCTCGGAGTTTAATGCGACTCTGTCATGCTCCGCAGGTGATGTCTTCATCCTGGTGTTCAGTCTGGACAACCGAGAATCGTTTAATGAAGTGCAGCGTCTGAAGCACCAGATCTATGAGACCAAATCGTGCTTGAAAAACAAGACGAAGGAGAACATGGCCGTGCCGCTGGTGATCTGCGGGAATAAAGGAGACCGCGAGTTCCAGCGCGAAGTGGCGCGTGAGGAGATCGAGCAGCTCGTGGCCGGGGATGAGCAGTGCGCCTACTTCGAGATCTCCGCCAAGCGCAACACCAACGTGGACCTGATGTTCCACCGCCTCTTCGCCATGGCCAAGCTGCCCAACGAGATGAGCCCTGACCTGCACCGCAAAGTCTCAGCGCAGTACTGCGACATGCTGCACCGCAAGTCCTTTAAGGGCAAGAAGCCGAAAGACTGCGATGCGTACGGTGTGGTTGCACCTTTCGCGCGCCGCCCCAGCGTGCACAGCGACCTCATGTACATCAAAGAAAAGGCGGTCGGTGGCGCCCACAGCAAGGACAGGTGTGTCATCAGCTAAGCGCGTCACTCATGAGCGACTTCTCAGATTGAAAATACTCGGTTGTTGAACCGCACGCGCGAATGGAGAGACTGAGTGAGTGCGCACGCACACGACTCGAACCGTTCGCTGGACGCCCGCTGGTCGCGCGCTTCATTAAACCAGCGAGATTCCCGTTAGTGGACTGACTGTTCGGCTCACTGAAAGCGCTCGGTAGTCCCGAGTAGCTGCTCGTGAGAAAATAGTACTTTTTTTTCCATCTGCGTTTTTATTATCGGTGTGGTGAAAGACGCCACGCGTGCAAAGCTGCAGTGTTAAATTGCCTGCTAGTGTTCACTGTTTTATAAAATAACGTGAAATCTTGCTTTCTGAGCAACTTGTGAATGTTTTCTTTATGACCAATGTCTTTTTAAATAAACTGCTAAACGAATATATCCATCTTTTGTTCCTGTCATTACTCCTCAGCAGTGGGTTTATACCCTGTCCACACTAGGGATTTTGTACCGATATGATACTACTTTCGTACCGCAACACCTGTCCACACTAGCAACTATACCGGTGCTGTAGCAGTATAACTGTATCGGTACGAAACCCACAAATGTAATACCCTGTCCACACTAGGGATTTTGTACCGATGTGATACTACTTTCGTACCGCAACACCTGTCCACACTAGCAACTATACCGGTACTGTAGCGGTATAACTGTATCAGTACGAAACCCACAAATGTAATACCCTGTCCACACTAGGGATTTTGTACCGATATGATACTACTTTCGTACCACAACACCTGTCCACACTAGTAACTATACCGGTACTGTAGCGGTATAACTGTATCGGTACGAAACCCACAAATGTAATACCCTGTCCACACTAGGGATTTTGTACCGATATGATACTACTTTCGTACCGCAACACCTGTCCACACTAGCAACTATACCGGTACTGTAGCGGTATAACTGTATCGGTACGAAACCCACAAATATATGGGTTTCGTACCGGTACAGTATCGGTACTGTAGCGCTTCGCTGTAGTGTGGACAGATGAAGTGGCTCTGTATCGATACAAATATAATGCGCATGCGCAATGAACCATTCCTATGTCTTCCAGGTTATTCATACAATACGCCCGTGCTTTCCAGCTGTAAATAAAACATCAAAATGGCTCAAAACGACCGTGGAGCTACATGGAGCAAAGAAAGGGAGGGGGGAGGGGGGGAAAGAGGGAGGAAGAAAGGAGGAAGAGGGGAAAAGGGAGAGAAAGGGAGGGGAAGAGAAGGAAAGAGGGAGAAAGGGAGGGGAAGAGAAGGGAAGAGGGAGAAAGTGAGGGGGGAGAAAGGGAGATTCGTTTTCTTTGTTTCTTTCTCAACTGCCTCGTGCATTTTATACGATTCGACTGAATAAATGACCACCAGAAATACAGACTGTACATTGACAACAAAAAGCACACACACGTTGTTTCATCCGCCATATTCTCGGAAGGAAGTTACTCGGTAACCACGGAAACATTTCGCACACGCGCATTTCAACTACCGTGAAAGAAAACCGCAAACATTTCTCGCTAGCATGGACAGATGCACTAAACTGTACCGGTATACTTTGTATCGATACAGTTATACCACTATCGTACCAGTATATATGTGAACACAGCTTTAGTTTAAATGTCCTCAGTGAACACATACACTGAATAAAATGCAGAAGGAAAACTACACACACTAGTCTTGTTTGCAAAGTTGGCCATATACAAGCAGTTTAAAAGTAAGCTTAAGATTACTGAAGATACATTGAGTTTTGATTCATTACTTTAAATGACCCCCCCCCCCCCCCGGGCTAGCTCTAAACATGTTACTGGCTTAATTATCCCACATTTCTGGATACAAATGAATATGCAAGACAACTTGCTAGCCAAACCCACTTCACCTTGATGCTAAAGAACATGTAGTTCCCAACAAAGCCAATTCATCTGTGCAGACTTCCTCCAACTTGTTCAGGTCAATTCAGTAAAATGGTTACATCTCAACCTTTTCCGTGCTAACTTACTGTAGATATTAGTCACGTATCATTCCCATGTACTAATATTTTTTCATTTATTTTGTTTATTTAAAAGGGACAATGCACATTAATCAACATCATCTGAATTAAAAATGGAAATGTGCCAGTTAGTAAATTAGCTAATTTTCATCTGTAGTCCCTTGGCAGGTCAGTACAGCAACATAAAACAACAAAAAACAATACAAGCACCCAGCACAAGAATGAGTAATTTTGTACTGTATAAGAGTGATGTGTGACCTGAGGGCTATTCATGGTTACAAGACTGGTTAATTTTGATCCATCTCTCAAGCCTGGTTTTAAAAGTTGTATAATTTGAACTTTCCCTTACCTCACAAGGAAGACTAGTCCAGTAGTTAGAGGCCCTTACTGAGAAGACTGTATGCCCAAGTTTACTATATCTGCGTTGTATCATACAGTCTCCTCGGGTGGTTGCCCTAGTTACCCTGGCACTACCATCCATCTGCTTCACAAATTCACTCAATGGGGGAGGTGCAAGCCCATGTAATATCTTAAAAAATTAGGCAAGCATCTAAAAAATGTAAAAAAAAAAAAAAAAACTATCAAAATTAAATAACAATACTTAACAATATGACAGTGGTGATAGCTGATTGTTTTTTTGTCAAGAACGTGTAAAGTTTGCTTATAGGACCTCTATTGGTTTCAAAGTTGTCTTATTAGCTTGAGACCACCTTGTGAAATAATATGAAATGTAAGAAAAGATCATGGCATGCATAAAGAGGTTAGCTACCTCTATTGTTAAATATGGTCGTATGTGTCTAAAATTTGCCAGGTTGAATTTAATGGTGTTATTCACCTTTTTAACATGTTTTTTGAACGTTAAGAGTCTAAAATGATTCCAAAATATTTAAAACAAAACCAAGATATGGTTGTATGAGAAAAGCTCATGCTTTTCTCCACCAATTAAAATATCAGGTTGATGTGTCTTAACATGTTTCTGTAAAAAGAACATACAAACTGTTTTATGTTTAAATGTAAGCACGAGTTTCTTAACCACTCAGAAACATGGACCAAGGCTGCAGTTAACTTGCTTGCAGCTTGTTTTTTGCATGTACATAAAGAACTGTGTAATCAGCATACATCTGTATGTTGACAGATGGACATACCGATAGCAGATCATTAAATGTACAGACAAAACAATTGAGTTTATTTATGCAAAATAAAAGCACAGGTTAACACAGGTATGCTGATTTAGTTTGCTTATATAGGACCTCTATTGGCTTCAAAGTTGTCTTATTAGCTTGAGACCAACTTGTGAAACAATATGAAATGTAAGAAAAGATCATGGCATGCATAAAGAGGTTAGCTGCCTCTATTGTTAAATATGGTCGCATGTGTCTAAAATTTGCCAGGTTGAATTTAATGGTGTTGATCACCTTTTTAACATGTTTTTTGAACGTTAGGTTAGAGTCTAAAATGATTCCAAGATATTTAAAACAAAACCAAGATATGGTTGTATGAGAAAAGCTCATACAACCATGAGCTTTTCTCCATTAATTAAAACATCAGGTTGATGTCTCTTAACATGTTTCTGTAAAAAGAACATACAAACTGTTTTATGTTTAAATGTAAGCATGAGTTTCTTAACCACTCAGAAACATGGACCAAGGCTGCAGTTAACTTGCTTGCAGCTTGTTTGTTTTTTGCATGTACATAAAGAACTGTTGTCAGCCCTGTGATAACCTGGCGACTTGTCCAGGGTGTACCCCGCCTTTCACCCGTAGTCAGCTGGGATAGGCTCCAGCTTGCCTGCGACCCTGTAGAACAGGATAAAGCGGCTAGAGATAATGAGATGAGATAAAAGAACTGTGCCATCAGCATACATCTGTATGTTGACAGATGGACATACTGATGGCAGATAGTTAAATGTACAGACTAAACACTTGAGTTTATTTATGCAAAATAAAAGCACAGGTTAACACGGGTATGCTGATTTATGCAAAAGTGATTGTAAAGAAGAAAAAAAAAGTGTCCTTATATAGACCAACATTTCAGAGCAGGATCCACAACACGTCTGCTTTTAAAGACGTTTAAACAAGAGTCCGAAAGTTCTTTAATGCTTCCTGTGGACATCAGGAGGGTTTGGGGATGTCGAACATGCACAAGCCCTTGTATTTCTGTAACAGCTGGTTCTTGGTACGGACTTGTTCTCTCAGGGTGCGGAGTTTGTGCTGCTGCACCTCAGAGCTCAAGTCGATGCCGGACATGGCCAAGATCTGTTCCCGCGTGTCCTGGATCCGCGTCCTCAACTTATTTAGCTCCTGGTGTACATCCTGGTTGTCTTTGTCCATGCTGTTGGTATAAAGTGAATACAGGTTATCATTACCGTAAGTTATGAGGGCTGAGAAGTTATCTGAATAAAGACAAACAAGCAGTGCGTGTGATCGCGCGTTTCAGTCTCGGAAAGTAGAGTGAAAATGTGTCAACCATAACAAGAGATGGTACACTAACGTTAGCTAGCTAACAAAAATAACTTCACAGCTTGCACCGTCACTGACATTTTATTCGGATTACATACCACGCAGGATTTCTCATATGTACTGTTAATACTCCTACCATTTGATAATATCGTGTATGAGCGGCAAAAAGGAGTAAACTTCCGCATCGTCCACCACAGACACGGGAGCCGCCATGTTTGTTGCTTACAACCACGCCCACAAACGTCATAAGCACGCGTGACTGAATCAACTAGCTGATTGGTTTAGCGCTAAAGTTGACGTCATGTGACGTTTCATTGTTATTAAATAAACTATGACCTAAAAAAATGTTAAACGGTCTTTGTTCTAGCGCTTTAATGTCTTAGTATTTTCTCCTCCATCCCTCAAAATGAAGTGGATTTAAATCATATCTGAAACAAACATATATATGTTCAAGTGGAATCTCTGCTGTCCACCTTCTCTAATATTTCATATAAATTCCAGCAAATTTACGAGTCAAAGACCTTACCTGAACATTTTGGAAAAGTGTGAAAGTATTACAGACATAAAGACTCTTTTCTTTTGTATGGAGTATTGCATATTGTAAAGCTTGATTAATCATAAGGTAACGTTTTATGTCTTTTTTATTTATTCAATTTATTATAATAATTATTTTACTCAGTTTGTTTTTTCTCCTGTTTGTTTTCTTTTTTTGTATTTAAAATCATTTATTTCTTTGTTGACCCTTTATGACGTTCATGGGGGGAGCAGGGAGACTTGGGACAGTTGGTATTCTCATAAATTAATTTCAACCAATCAGGTTTTAGATGACATCAGAAGTTAGATGTGGCCCCTTAGAGTAACCTAGTTTGAAACTACGAAGCTGGACACTGCAGTAAGGGCCATGCAGTTCAATATTTTTGTCAACCAAAACTTGTATTTTCAACTTCACTTCCACTTCCATTCTATGGTGTAAGGTATGCTGGTGAATTTGGGATTTGTTAGGAATTAAAGTATGTATCCTAGAGTTACCATATATAGTATTCATCTCATCTCATTATCTCTAGCCGCTTTATCCTTCTACAGGGTCTCAGGCAAGCTGGAGCCTATCCCAGCTGACTACGGGCGAAAGGCGGGGTACACCCTGGACAAGTCACCAGGTCATCACAGGGCTGACACATAGACACAGACAACCATTCACACTCACATTCACACCTACGGTCAATTTAGAGTCACCAGTTAACCTAACCTGCATGTCTTTGGACTGTGGGGGAAACCGGAGCACCCGGAGGAAACCCATGCGGACACAGGGAGAACATGCAAACTCCGCACAGAAAGGCCCTCGCCGGCCACGGGGCTCGAACCCGGACCTTCTTGCTGTGAGGCGACCGCGCTAACCACTACACCACCGTGCCGTCCCCATATATAGTATTATTTATTAAATTTAAATTGCGGGGGAAAACATTTAAGGATTTCATTTTCAAAATGTCCAGATGGGAGATGTGGGACAGTTCATGTTACAGGCTTTTCTTGTGGTTTACCAATATAAAATTGTTTAAAATGTTGATTAAAAATGTGGGCATGTAGCTGCATGAGGATTAAGCTTATTTCATTCCTTCTTGAACATGGAACTGTTTTGTTGAGTCAGGTTTGGGTAAACTGGCATTTTTCTATAGCTGTACCAGCATTGTGTGTTCATACAGTTCATATGTTACATGTTTTGATAATAAATAAGAATTAAACATGTAGGCCTAAATATTTTATTTTTGTTCCATAACTCCCCACTATGTCCCAAGTCTCCCAACATAATGCCCCATGTCTCCCCTCAATGTCTCATGTCTCCTCACAAAAAAAGTGAAGGATATATGACAAGCTGAGAAACTAATGTTGTGGTAAGAGGGTATAGTAAATCCTCTCCGATGCAATATGAACGTAATGCTACCTGCAAAGAACTTCACATAATCTACAAAAGCTGAAAACTTGTCCAAGTCTCCCCCTCTCCCCTATCATTATATTGCATGCATATATATATATATATATATATATATATATATATATATATATATATATATAGATGATGTGTGTGTGTGTTTGTGTGTGTGTGATGATGATCCACATCATCTTCCAGGCTATGATGTTTATTTGTTGTCATTTTTCTTTGCTTTTTTGTTAACACATTGTTCAAGATCACTTTTGTAGCACCAAATAAAATGGTAATAAATGAAAATTCTAAATAAGATTGATTCAATTAAATTCAGTTCCATTCAATTCAAGAATCATCTGTACAGGAAACGGTCTGTGTCTGCAATGTTGTGGGAAGGGGCAGAGGATAAAAGTCTTCACAAGCCTGATGGCCTCTTGTCCTTGCTTTCACACACCTGTAGTATCTTTTTGATGGCTATTGTCCTTCATGATGTCATGGGCACTCCTGATGATCTTGGTCTGGTAGATATTCTCCAGCATTGGTAAGGCTGTTCCAGAGATGTTTACCATCCTGTAGAGGCTTGTGGTCCTGAACTGTGCAACTACCAATACAAACTGTGATGGAGTTGGTGAGGATGCTCTTGCTTGTACAGCTATAATAATTGCTGAGGATTTTGCTTAGCATGCTGAATTTCCTCAGTCTTCTCAGGAAGTACAGACGTTGCCAAGATTCCTTCATAAGGTGTGTCATGTTGTGAGATCAGGTGAAGTGAGACCAGGTACTCAGAGATGTGAACACCAAAGATGTGCTCACTCACTCTACCTCGGTCACACCAATGTGCAGTGTTAGTGCTGCTCCCTCCAGCGTCATGGGTCAACAATCATTTCTTTTTTGTTTCATTAACATTCAGGGAGCAATTGTCCTGGCACCACTTCACAAGGCTAGCCTTGTGACTCCTGTAAGCTGACTCATTGCCCCCAGTTATCAGTCCAATGACTGTAGTATCATCAGCAAATTTGGTGTTGGGAGGCCAGACAGTCATGGGTGAAGAGTGTGTAGAGCATGGGATTCAGTACATAACCCTACAGAATGCCTGTTTTTATAGTTATTGTCCTAGATGTGTGATACCCCATTCTATCAGACTGTGGTCTGCTCGTAAGAAAGTTCAGTACCCAATTACAGATGGTGGGTGGCACACCAAGGGTGGAAAGTTTGCTGATGAGTTTGGATGGTATCACCATGTTGAACACAAGAACTATAGTCAATAAACAGCAGTCAAACATAGCTGTCCCTATGTGTTTGTAGGCTGTGTGTATTGTGCTGATGGCATCCCCTGTGGACCTGTTTGGTCTGTTTGTGAACTGGAGAGGCTCAAGAGTATCCAGTACAATGGTCTGGATGTGGCTCAAGATTATTCTCTTGAAACACTTCATCACTATAGGAGTAGTCATTGAGACAGGTTGCTTGATCAGTTTTTTGGCAGTGGTATGATAGTGTTCATCTTGTAGCAGGTCGGGGAGCCCTCTGTATATATTTCTATCTTGTACATTTGTTTACAGTTTGACCTGCTAAAATGTCCTTGTAACACAGACAAGATTTTCCATCGTGCTTCACGGGGTGTGTTCTTCAGAAATGTTATACACTCTTAGATTGTTCGCTTAACCATCCCTTCTTAAACATTATTCTGTGTAACTGATGTGATTACAGTGTTTATGCTAAACACTGAGATTGATGTGGGCTCACATCACTTCATACTGAAGAGCACAGGATTGTTGTGAGAACTGGTTTGCTGTGTATGAGGAGGAATAAGGAACAATTTATAAAGCAAGTCTGATATGGAAATGTGGTAACAACAAAATAGCAAGAACATAATGTATTTGAGTTGGAGACACTGCAGGAAGCAAAGCTAATGATAAAGAGGCTGAGGATTAGAATATTCACATGAGGGGCTTACTTTCAGCTGCTCCTCTTAGGGGTCGCTACAGCAGCACTGTTCCATATATTTTGATTTGATTCCACGTAGTTTTTACACTGGATACCCTTCCTGAGACAACTCTCCCCAATCTATCCAGGCTTGGGCACTGGCTTGTACAATCCCAGTGGCTGGGTATCTTTACCTAATCTGCATGTCTTTGAACTGTGAGGGAAACTGGAGGACCTGGAGGAAACCCACACAGGCATGGGGAGAACATGCAAGCTCCACGCAGAAAGGCCCCTGTCAACTGTGAGGTTCGAACCCGGAACCTTCTTGCTGTGAGGCAACAGTGCTAATCACTGCATCACCGTTCCACCCTCTCATGAAGGGCTTACTAACTATGCATAATTACTAACAATTAATATTATTTCATTCATCTTTTTACATTTATTGGGAAAATATTTTACATACTGGGAAAACTTTGCTTCATCGTCTCTTAGCAATATTCTTTGTGTCTGTGGCAAGTTGGAACTTGGCTCAGAAAATACAAAAACAGATGTTTAATTAAAAAAAAACAGAGACATCCACCCTGTTCCAATTCTGATCTGTTTCCCCCTTTTTCCTAGTTAATCAGGTCTCGTACTGCATGTTATATGCACTTGTGTACAATATTATTTAAATAACATAATTACAAATTTAAAATAAACTCATCAGCAGCTCTAATTTGTTTAATTTTGTCCACTAATTTGCCTCCTGTGTGCATGATAATTACCCACGTTCTTATGTAAATAAGAAATGTTCTCATTTTGTTCTCTGCCTTTTTTGACACGGAGTCAGTTCTGCTGTAAGGACTTGCTTCATCTACACTTTTTATCTATTTAATGAAAAGGTTAGAAGAAAAAAAAAACCCTACAAGGATACTAGTAGGAGCAAACTTTCTGATAGACAGGCACCATCACTGCAGTGTGTAATTGTATGGGAATGCATTGAGAAAACCAAGATGATAATCAGTGCATAATGATGGCTGTTCTGAAAGAAAGAGCAGGACAGCCCTTTTCTATTTCTCGCCCACAACTACTGATCATTCTGCATGTTACAGCTCTGTTGTTCTCAGAACAAACACAAGAACAAAGTTGATTTGCTAACCTTTCTTAAACAGCATTCTAAACATTTTTTTTTTAAATTGACAACTATGAAATGAATTATCTTTTTCATGTGTAAAAACATGTTCAGTCCTCAGCAAACTCTGTTAATATATTTGGATGAATGAAAGTTTTTTTCCTGAAAATATTTTTCCATCAATTGATTTATTTAAAATAATTTTTTATAGTGTAAACAACACATTTCTACTTCCTTTTACTCCAGACTGCCTTCAGAAGTAGTGGAGTCTTCATCTTTAATTGGGACCAGACACACATATTCAGGTAGCAAATAAATCGTCCTTGCTTCATCATGCTCCTTGGGACTGTTTACTGCTTTCTGTTAAAAATCACATTAAAAAGGTCACAGACTAGCTTGATGGGTTGCACAATTCAACATAATTAACTTTAACACCATCAGCAATTCAACCTGAAATTCAAAGGTCACACCAGCTAATGTGTGCTGACCAGCATTCAATATCTCTTTCCCTTGTATAACTACAATAGAAGTCATCTAAACTGAGGCCACATTATATCAGGACTGTGGAGGTATACTACCAGACTGCAGCAAGGAGTGTGGAGCACAGGTGTCCACTGATGCTGCAGGGTGATTGCAGGCTTGTTGATCATGTATTCTTCTCCTTGAGCAGCAAAAGAGTAGGTTCAGTAGTGGACACAAAATATCACTCAGCACTTTAAAGTTCCATTTATAGGTTAGATATTTATTTGAACTTGCATGGCTCAAACTTACCATGGTCATTTTAAATTTTAAAATCACACACATCTTAGAGGGAATATGCTGATAAAATGGCCAGACAGCCTTTGTCCCTCAAAGCAGGGCTGTGAGGAGGCAGTGTTACATGGTGGTGCCGCAGTGGTGATTTTCCGCTCATCTGTAATTCAATGATGGTTTCTTAACCATGCATTATCTGATAGAACCCCAGTACTACTTCTTACAGATAGTTCAAATATTGGCCCAGTAACTGCATTTCACACTGATTGCACTCATCTGTCTTACTTTGCTGTTCTTTTCATCTCTCCCTCATCTTATAGAAGCTGATTCATATCTTTTTCATGGTGCAAAAACAAACAAATACTAGACTGCCTTCAGAAGTAGTGAGTTTCCCATTTAATCACTTCCATGCCAATATAGCAAAGTCTTCACCTTGGCTCCTTCATTATCAAGCAATAAATTAATAAAGCAATAAACAACTAATTCAATACAATTTTTAGACACATTCATCTTTCAGCCTATGTCTGGATTTCCTGCACAAAACACAAGAACAGTCAAACTTTTGATTCCCATGCCTTTGTAATGGACTTTGGAAAAAATCAGTAAAACCAATAAATATATAAGCCATTCATTAATGCATATATTCTGATACATTTTTGTTTTTATAGTAATTCACTGGGACTTGTGTGGTAGACATTCCACATAATCTAAAGCTAATAATATAACCTTAAATCTGAAAAAGTTGGGATGGTATGAAAAATGCAAATATAAAAAGAAAGCAGTGATTTCTGAATTTATTTTGACTTGTATTTGTCAGGGTGCAGGCACTTATGAAGAGCGGGAGAAGCAAACTAGAAACAAAGCCAAAATGGTAGACGAGAATCGTGGTCGAAGGACAAGCAAGGGTTGGTCGACCAGTAAACTGGGCAATGCAGGCAGGACTAGAGAATGATGAGAATAATACGAGAATGAGGGCAGATGAAATTTACAAACAACTTCCCGTCTCAAGGAATCAGGTGGACTGGGGGGAACTCGAGGTCATAGGTGATATTTACTACAAGGGCAGTAAACCAGGAATGAACACTGAACAATACTTCGCGTTGAGTGGGAAAGGTGCTTAAGTAGCAGGGCTGATGAACCAGGAAACGAGTGGCAGGTGTAATTAATAGACAGGTGATAGAGGGCGCTGTGGTTCTTGGGTGTTGTAGTTCTGAGAAGCCATGTTTGAAGTTTGTTTAGAGCTGGTGCTCTCAACACCATTACTGACAGTATTTCATTGCAGAGAGTATGATCCCAAGATATGTCATGTTTTGTCTGGTCAACTTCATTTCAATTGTTAATATACAGTGTCCTCCACAATAATTGGCACCCCTTGTGAAGATGAGTAAAAAAGGTTAGGGAAAAAAATCTTTTTATTGAAGTAGTTTCATGTCACACTGAAATAAATGAGAAAAATCCAACCTTTAATTGAAATAAATTTATTCAGAGAAAAACAAATCCCTCATCAAGAAATAATTATTTTCAACCAAACACATGTGTCACTACTATTGGCACCCCTGCATTTAATACTTTGTACAACCTCCCTTTGCCAGTAAAACAGCACTGAGTCTTCTCCTATAACATTTTATAAGGCTGGAGATACAGAGCAGGGTACCTGAGACCATTCCTCTTTACAGAATCTTTCCAGATTATCCAGGGTCCTAGGCCTTCTCTTGTGCTCTCTCCTCTTCAGCTCACCTCACAGGTTTTCAATGGGGTTCAGGTCAAGACAATGTTCCTCAAAGAAACATATGAAGGGATTTGGATATTTCACCTCTATGGTGCATATCATCATTAAACAATTCAGGAAATATGGAGGAATTTCGGTGCATAAAGGGCAAGGGCACAAGCCTAAGCTGAACACCTATGATCTCCGATCCTTCAGACGGCACTGCATCAAGAACCGTCATTCATCTATAGCTGATATAACCACATGGGCTCGGGTTTACTTTGGCAAACCTCTGTCAAGCTCTACAATACAGAGTTACATCCACAAATGCCAGTTAAAACTTTACTGTGCATAAAAGGAATCCTTATGTTAACAGTGTCCAGAAGCGCTGTTGACTTCTCTAGGCTCGGAGGCATCTGGGATGGACCATCACACAATGGAAATGTGTATTGTGGTCAGACAAATCCATATTCCAGGTCTTTTTTGGAAGAAATGCATGTTGTGTACTCTGGATCAAAGATGAAAAGGACCATTCAGACTGTTACCAGCAACATTTAATTTGACATAAGGCATTCAATTGTCGGCCTTTACACTTTATTGTTCCTTTGTGACATAATAAATAAATTGCTTTTGTTTTATTAAAGTCAAGAGAGAGAAAAAGAGAGTCTGATGAAGGGAACAACTGTTTAGAGTTGCTATAATGTAAGTAATAACAGGAATTAACTTATTTTCCTGGACACTCCACATTAAATGTACTTTTATAGTGGTAAAATGCATGATGTGTTGTTCTTTAGTTAAAAAAAGGCTTAAGATGAATAAAACATGTTCAAAAACAATCAACCTGGGGGTGGTAACAGTAACTCCACTTTATCACACCACCTCACAGTTTATGATTTTTCTATAACAATGCACCTTTACTCCTTACATGTCTTGCCACCAGCAATTTTGTGACTGTATTTTTTTACTTATGACACCTTATAGTTGCCTAATAATCCTTACCAATACATTTCTTGCTTAATGTACATTATTATGCCTCACCTGAACTCTGATTCATAATTATCTGATCTTGTGATGCAAATGACAGTTACAATGTGTTTTCTCGAAAGCACATGGAACAACACACACACACAATGCTCCAATTATTAATCATTAATAAGTAGCTGTCCTGGTTGTTTTTTCCACTCCATGTAAATATATGATGTATGATTTGTAGATAGAACCAGACGTGTTGATGGCAGAACTGTGGCTGGCCTCTCACTTGATGTTATCAAACTGTTATCAAGGGGTATATTGACACCATTTAACGTTTGCTGAGGAATTGTAGCCTATCAGTGGCACACGTTTTGTTTGATATGTCATTAGGAAGCCATTGGATAATATATGTGTATTTGAGCATAAATGATTTATGGGTAATAGCTGTTATTGTAAGGGTGAAGGATTTACTGGCAAAGATAGTAGACTCATACACACATTACCATTAACATTAACGTCCCTGAATTAACTTCTGCAGGTGACAGCCTGGACACTCAGCCTGGACTATGTTAACCAACACTAAATCTGAAAATCTGATGATGTTTTAGGTCATAAAGTTCACAAACTTTCAAGCCCTAACTCATTGGATTTGCAGTCACATGACATGTACAGTGGGGCAAAAAAGTATTTAGTCAGTCACCAATTGCGCAAGTTCTCCCACTTAAAAAGATGAGAGAGGCCTGTAATTTTCATCATAGGTATACCTCAACTATGAGAGACAAAATGAGAAAAAAAATCCAGAAAATCACATTGTCTGATTTTTAAAGAATTTATTTGCAAATTATAGTGGAAAATAAGTATTTGGTCAATAACAAAAGTTCATCTCAATACTTTGTTATATACTCTTTGTTGGCAATGACAGAGGTCAAATGTTTTCTGTAAGTCTTCACAAGGTTTTCACACACTGTTGCTGATATTTTGGCCCATTCCTCCATGCAGATCTCCTCTAGAGCAGTGATGTTTTGGGGCTGTCGCTGGGCAACACGGACTTTCAACTCCCTCCAAAGATTTTCTATGGGGTTGAGATCTGGAGACTGGCTAGGCCACTCCAGGACCTTGAAATGCTTCTTACGAAGCCACTCCTTCGTTGCCCGGGCGGTGTGTTTGGGATCATTGTCATGCTGAAAGACCCAGCCACATTTCATCTTCAATGCCCTTGCTGATGGAAGGAGGTTTTCACTCAAAATCTCACGATACATGGCCCCATTCATTCTTTCCTTTACACGGATCAGTCGTCCTGGTCCCTTTGCAGAAAAACAGCCCCAAAACATGATGTTTCCACCCCCATGCTTCACAGTAGGTATGGTGTTCTTTGGATGCAACTCAGCATTCTTTCTCCTCCAAACACGACAAGTTGAGTTTTTACCAAAAAGTTCTATTTTGGTTTCATCTGACCATATGACATTCTCCCAATCCTCTTCTGGATCATCCAAATGCTCTCGAGCAAACTTCAGACGGGCCTGGACATGTACTGGCTTAAGCAGGGGGACACGTCTGGCACTGCAGGATTTGAGTCCCTGGCGGCGTAGTGTGTTACTGATGGTAGCCTTTGTTACTTTGGTCCCAGCTCTCTGCAGGTCATGGCTCTGGGATTTTTGCTCACCGTTCTTGTGATCATTTTGACCCCATGGGGTGAGATCTTGCATGGAGCCCCAGATCAAGGGAGATTATCAGTGGTCTTGTATGTCTTCCATTTTCTAATAATTGCTCCCACAGTTGATTTCTTCACACCAAGCTGTTTACCTATTGCAGATTCAGTCTTCCCAGCCTGGTGCAGGTCTACAATTTTGTTTCTGGTGTCCTTTGACAGCTCTTTGGTCTTGGCCATAGTGGAGTTTGGAGTGTGACTGTTTGAGGTTGTGGACAGGTGCCTTTTATACTGATAAGGAGTTCAAACAGGTGCCATTAATACAGGTAACGAGTGGAGGACAGAGGACCCTCTTAAAGAAGAAGTTACAGGTCTGTGAGAGCCAGAAATCTTGCTTGTTTGTAGGTGATCAAATACTTATTTTACCGAAGAATTTACCAATTAATTCATTAAAAATCCTACAGTGTGATTTCCTGGATTCTTTTTTACCCCCAGTGTGACAAGTGGGTGCGTGACCAGCGCCTTCATGGCTGCAGGAGCGGACGGCTGCTTGCTTGCACTGGATTACTGCCTCCCCTCCCCCCTATCCCCCTTACCCCTACCCCTGATTCCCCCCCTCAAGTCCTGTGTTTAAAGTGTACTTGTGTTGTTGTGTGCTTATGCAAAGGTTTTTTAAATGTTCCCACACTGTACTCCTGACAGGAGCATAGTGGGGGGGGTGTTCTTTTTTTCCTTATCTCTCCTCATGTTGTGTTTCCTTTTTATCTTTATCCCTGTCTTCCTGTCCTGTCTACCCTATGTCAATTGTATGTTGTATATGTACGGACAGGTTGACGGTTAATTTTCGCTGGTACATGTGACTAGTGACAATAAAGGGCATCATCATCATCATCATCATCATCATCATTCTTTCCCCCCATTCTGTCTCTCATAGTTGAGGTATACCTATGATGAAAATTACAGGCCTCTCTCATCTTTTTAAGTGGGAGAACTTGCACAATTGGTGGCTGACTAAATACTTTTTTGCTCCACTGTATCTGTTTTCATTTTGTTGCCAAGATACTGATTATTTATGGTTAAAACAATTGCTGCTGTTTTAAACATTTGTAAATGTAAAGAGCATAAAAATGTAACCCACCTCTAAATATTGAAAGTATTTGGTTATAATCAACAGCATTCATACAGAATAAGGATGCTTGAATGCAAATTGTGTGTGTTTGTGTGTGCATGCGTGTGTATATATATATATATATATATATATATATATATATATATATATATATATATATATATATGGGGTGCTCAGCGTAAATGAGTACACCCCTTTGAAAAGTAACATTTTAAACAATATCTCAATGAACACAAACAATTTCCAAAATGTTGACAAGACAAAGTTTAATATAACATCTGTTTAACTTATAACATGAAAGTAAGGTTAATAATATAACTTAGATTACACATTTTTTCAGTTTTACTCAAATTTGGGTGGTGCAAAAATGAGTACACCCCACAACAAAAACTACTACATCTAGTACTTTGTATGGCCTCCATGATTTTTAATGACAGCACCAAGTCTTCTAGGCATGGAATGAACAAGTTGGCAACATTTTGCAACATCAATCTTTTTCCATTCTTCAACAATGACCTCTTTTAGTGACTGGATGCTGGATGGAGAGTGATGCTCAACTTGTCTCTTCAGAATTCCCCAAAGAAAATAATTTCTTTACACCACAAAGGTGAAGGCTACAAGAAGATCAGCAAAGCTTTACTTATCAGTCAGAATACTGTAGCAAAAGTGGTACTAAAATTTAAGAAAGATGGAACTACAACCATCTCACAGAGACATCCAGGTCGTCCATGGAAGTTAACACCTCGACAGGAGCATCTTCTGATGAGAAGGGTTGAAGAAAATCGGCATGCAAGTTCACTGCAGTTATCGAAAGAAGTAAAAAGCCAAACTGGGGTGACTATTTCCCATGACACAATACGGCGTACACTGCAGAAGAATGGCATGCATGGATGCTGTCCATGAAAGAAGCTTCTCCTAAAGCCCAGTCACAAAAAAGCCCACCTAGAGTTTGCCAGGACCCATGCTGACAAAGATGAAGACTCTATACTCTGGAGTGATGAGACCAAGATAAATGTTTTTGGAACTGATGGCTTCAAAACTGTATGGCGTCGCAAAGGTGAGGAATACAAAGAAAAATGCATGGTGCCTACAGTGAAACATGTTGGTGGCAGTGTCCTTATGTGGGGCTGCATGAGTGCTGCTGGTGTCGGGGAGCTGCATTTCATTGATGGCATCATGAATTCACAGATGTATTGCTCTATACTGAAAGAGAAGATGCTACCATCACTCCGTGCCCTTGGTCGTCATGCACTTTTCCAACTTGACTAAACACACATCTAAGGCCACTGTTGGATTTCTGAAGAAGAACAGGGTGAAAGTGATTCAGTGGCTAAGTATGTCTCCTGATCTGAACCCAATCAAACACCTATGGGGAATTCTGAAGAGACAAGTTGAGCATCGCTCTCCATCCAGCATCCAGTCACTAAAAGAGGGCATTGTTGAAGAATGGCAAAAGATTGATGTTGCAAAATGTCGGCAACGTGTTCATTCCATGCCTAGAAGACTTGGTGCTGTCATTAAAAATCATGGAGGCCATACAAAGTACTAGATGTAGTAGTTTTTGTTGTGGGGTGTACTCATTTTTGCACCACCCTAATTTGAGTAAAACTGAAAAAATGTGTAATCTAAGTTATATTATTAACTTTACTTTCACATTATAAGTTAAACAGATGTTATATTAAACTTTGTCTTGCCAACATTTTGGAAATTGTTTGTGTTCATTGAGATATTGTTTAAAATGTTAATTTTTAAAGGGGGTGTACTCATTTACGCTGAGCACTATATACTGTATGTATGTATGTGTGTGTGTGTGTGTGTGTGTGTGTGTGTGTGTGTGTGTGTGTGTGTGTGTGTGCGCGTGTGTATGTTTTCCAATTTCCGATAATAATAGCCTGATGTTAATTTGCATTGTCTGCATCTGTCCATCTGTGGCTTTTTCCAGAGGCTTAGACAACAAACAGCTATGTGTGCTGTGTACATCAGGGGCGATTTCTCAGAGACAACAAGGGAAGCCGAGCTTCCCCTAAAATTCTCTCCCCAAACTGCGGCGTCTACGACGTTGAATTCTCATTAAAACAATAACTTGCGTAACATAATATATGCCCAAGATTGTATTTATGTTCATAACTATCCTGTAACTTATTTGAGTGATGTCTGACGAACTTGCAGTTCGCTACGAGAATCACCTTTGCTGCCAGGCTGTAACCTTTCTTATTTCAATGGGCTCTATGGACTGGCAGCAGTGTTGCCAGATTGGGCGGTTTTAAGTGCATTTTGGCGGGTTTTGAACATATTTTGGGATGGAAAACGTCAGCAGTATCTGGCAACACTGACTGGCAGCCGGGTATCCGTTGCAGTCTATGAGACGGCTCTGAACAGCCAATTTCGGCTAGTTGTTATTGGTTAAAATCAACAAAATCATCACTTCCAGGGAAGCCGGGCTTCTCTGGGATAAACGAGACAGTGGGAGGGACAAGAAGCCGGGCTGATAAAGGATTATTGGAGGTAGTGTTTGAAAGACATGAGGAGGGCAGTACTTCGGCGAGGAACACGGAAGTATGATCAGTCAATCCCTAGCGGATGTCAAGAAAGTGTAGTCGTGTGCTAAAGTGCTGTCCGAATTTCTTTTCATATAAACGGTTCTTCTCATTGATGTCTCTGTACATTACTCTGTAAATAAATGTAAATATTACTCGTTGTGCTCCGTTAACTTTCATCCATTCTATCAGTTTGATCATTCGTGAATTCACTCGTTTATTTCATTTGTAGTTCAATCTGGTTGTAGGCTAGCTTGAGCCTTATTGGGATCTGCAGTGCTAGCTGCTAACAGAAATTGGTAAAGTCTCTGGAAAGCACAACCAGCTGGTATGACAGGGTCACAGACCATTTTCTGGAAAAGGAGCGGAGGGCAGAATTTGTGTATAAATAGTGTTCATGTTCATGAATCTGAAGTGTGTATATTGTTCAGTAATGTTAAGAGAATGGTGGGCTCTGTGTTATAGGTTATACCTGGGTATAATATTCAAGGTTCTGTGTGTTGCATAGCCTACCTGGTTATGAATTTCCAGACTGTGTTGCAGAAGATGTTCAAGGATGTGTTGCACAGCTGGGTGTTGTGTTAAAGACTCTGTGTTGCATATCAGGGTATGATGTTCAAGGCTCTTCATTGAATAGCCAGTGATTTTTGGATGTTTGATATTTTTGATTAAGGATATGAGGCACTAGCCTGGCAAGCCAGACTATAACATGAAATGTACAAGCAAAAATACTTTCTGCCACTAGGTAGGGTTGTCTAGTTCACTATGCTAATGGGGCATACCTTTCTATGCTTTGATATCCGGCCTACAGGTTTTACGATGAATGCGTAAAATGGGCTTCCCCTGTTTTAAAAACCAGCAGCCGCCACTGGTGTACATGTGTGTATGGTGGTTGTCTTTGTAAGAAGAAGAGAGAAGAATTGAGAGATTGGATACATTATAAAGTGTCGTCCTTGCTACCATAGCTGAAATAAAAATAGTGAATATTTGTGTGCGAATCTTCTTACAAAACAACCACCATACACAGTGGTGCTTGAAAGTTTGTGAACCCTTTAGAATTTTCTATATTTCTGCATAAATATGACCTAAAACATCATCAGATTTTCACACAAGTCCTAAAAGTAGATAAACAGAACCCAGTTAAACAAATGAGACAAAAATATTATACTTGGTCATTTATTTATTTAGGAAAATGATCCGATATTGCATATCTGTGAGTGGCAAAAGTATGTGAACCTTTGCTTTCAGTATCTGGTGTGACCCCCTTGTGCAGCAATAACTGCAACTAAACGTTTGCGGTAACTGTTGATCAGTCCTGCACACCGGCTTGGAGGAATTTTAGCCCATTCCTCCATACAGAACAGCTTGAACTCTGGGATGTTGGTGGGTTTCCTCATGTGAACTGATCGCTTCAGGTCCTTCCACAACATTTCCATTGGATTAAGGTCAGGACTTTGACTTAGCCATTCAAAAACATTAACTTTATTCTTCTTTAACCATTCTTTGGTAGAACAACTTGTGTGCTTAGGGTCGTTGTCTTGCTGCATGACCCATCTTCTCTTGAGATTCAGTTCATGGACAGATGTCCTGACATTTTCCTTTAGAATTCACTGGTATAATTCAGAATTCATTGTTCCATCAATGATGGCAAGCCGTCCTGGCCCAGATGCAGCAAAACAGGCCCAAACCATGATACTACCACCACCATGTTTCACAGATGGGATAAGGTTCTTATGCTGGAATGCAGTGTTTTCCTTTCTCCAAATATAACGCTTCTCATTTAAACCAAAAGTTCTATTTTGGTCTCCTCCGTCCATAAAACATTGTTCCAATAGCCTTCTGGCTTGTCCACGTGCTCTTTAGCAAACTGCAGATTAGCAGCAATGTTCTTTTTGGAGAGCAGTGGCTTTCTCCTTGCAACTCTGTCATGCACACCATTGTTGTTCAGTGTTCTCCTGGTGGTGGACTCATGAACATGAACATTAGTCAATGTGAGAGAGGCCTTCAGTTGCTTAGAAGTTACCCTGCGGTCCTTTCTGACCTCGCCGACTATTACATGCCTTACTCTTGGAGTGATCTTTGTTGGTCGACCACTCCTGGGGAGGGTAACAATGGACTTGAATTTCCTCCATTTGTACACAGTCTGTCTGACTGTGGATTGGTGGAGTCCAAACTCTTTAGAGATGGTTTTGTAACCTTTTCCAGCCTGATGAGCATCAACAATGCTTTTTCTGAGGTCCTCAGAAATCTCCTTTGTTCGTGCCATGATACACTTCCACAAACATGTGTTGTGAAGATCAGACTTTGATAGATCCCTGTTCTTTAAATAAAACAGGGTGCCCACTCACACCTGATTGTCATCCCATTGATTGAAAACACCTGACTCTAATTTCACCTTCAAATTAACTGCTAATCCTAGAGGTTCACATACTTTTGCCACTCACAGATATGTAATATTGGATCATTTTCCTCAATAAATAAATGACCAAGTATAACATTTTTGTCTCATTTGTTCAACTGGGTTCTGTTTATCTACTTTTAGGACTTGTGTGAACATCTGATGATGTTTTAGGTCATATTTATGCAGAAATATAGAAAATTCTAAAGGGTTCACAAACTTTCAAGCACCACTGTACATCAGTATATATGGATCAGTACATTCTGTTCTCATCAGTGTTTGGGAAGCTATTTTGCAATAGTAATTTGCTACCGGCTACCAACTGCTTCTGATTTAAAATAGCTAAGCTGAAGATGAGCTATTCTTTTCATCCACTGAAAATACTTTGGTGGCTTTTCATTCCACTGAAGAAAAAGTGACCAGGGGCGTAGCCATCATTTTAGAAGTGGGGGGACAAATTGTTCAGAGGTCTATTGAGTGATTTATCATCCTCTCGCATTCAATTGCACCTCTCCTTAGCAGCTAAAGAACCACATAACCACAGACAGCACAGCACCAGGGAACCGACTTTAGTTCTTTAAAATTATACACTATCAAACTCTAAAGACAAAATCTATAAATCTAAAGCTGCCAAACTCTGGTTGAGTTGACATAGAATGACCCTGGAGCATCTACAGCCAGATAATTATCCTATGTACATTTCTTTAGCCAGTTATAATTTCTCCTACAATTTCTCCTACAATAATATAGATCGTAAATGTGCAAAGTAAAATGTATAAATAGAATTAAGAATAGTAGTAGTGACATAGCTAGTTATATTCTCTTCTCACCTGTGACCCTGCATAATCCTCCCTGTTGGCCTCTGGTCCACTGTCTCCTCTCTCACCCTGCTCTTTCTATTGTGGCAATAAAGATTAAAAAAAATGTGGAAAACAACATTTTGAAATAGAATTAGGAATACAGTAATAATAATCAGCAAATTCATGTACTTTAAACTTTAACTACCACAAAAATAAATTAAATCTTTACAAAAATAACAAAGGAACACAAATACAGTTATATTCTTATTTTCTACCCAGAAATGAGTAATCTTAGAGTAGCCAAAATAGTAACCTTACTCAAGTAAGAGTATTGTTACTTTAGAATAATATTACTCAAGTAAAATTAAAACGTATTTTGCAACAAAACAACTCTCATCTCATCTCATTATCTCTAGCCGCTTTATCCTTCTACAGGGTCGCAGGCAAGCTGGAGCCTATCCCAGCTGACTACGGGCGAAAGGCGGGGTACACCCTGGACAAGTCGCCAGGTCATCACAGGGCTGACACATAGACACAGACAACCATTCACACTCACATTCACACCTACGGTCAAATTAGAGTCACCAGTTAACCTAACCTGCATGTCTTTGGACTGTGGGGGAAACCGGAGTACCCGGAGGAAACCCACACAGGGAGAACATGCAAACTCCACACAGAAAGGCCCTCGCCGGCCCCGGGGCTCGAACCCAGGACCTTCTTGCTGTGAGGCAACAGCGCTAACCACTACACCACCGTGCCGCCCCCAAAACAACTCTTAAGAGTACAATTTATCCAAAAAGTTACTCAAGTAAATGTAACGGAGTAAATGTAACTAGTTACTACCACCTCTAAGTTAGCTAGCTAGCTTAACTAACTAAATTGACATCTATTTGTCATCTTTTAGCTAAACATTATCTACATTCAGGGCAGCACGGTGGTGTAGTGGTTAGCACTGTCGCCTCATAGCAAGAAGGTTCTGGGTTCGAGCCCTGTGGCCAGCGAGGGCCATTCTGTGTGGAGTTTGCATGTTCTCCCCATGTCCACGTGGGTTTCCTCCGGGTGCGCCGGTTTCCCCCACAGTCCAAAGACATGCAGGTTAGGTTAACTGGTGACTCTAAACTGACCATAGGTGTGAATGGTTGTCTGTGTCTATGTGTCAGCCCTGTGATGACCTGGCGACTTGTCCAGGGTGTACCCCGCCTTTCGCCCGTAGTCAGCTGTGATAGGCTCCAGCTTGCCTGCGACCCTGTAGAACAGGATAAAGCGGCTAGAGATAATGAGATGAGATGAGATTATCTACATTCAACAGCATCACTCAACTTACATGGTTTGTTTGGAAAAAACTGTCTAAAGTCTTTAGCCTCTTGGCTGGTTTGCTGAACATACAGAAGCACTGCCCAGATCTGAATCACACCAAAGATACTTGTACAATATTTTCTAAAGCGTCTCTGATCACACACGACAGCGGTGTTTGTTTGCCGCCTTAGCTCCGCCTGCTCATGATGCGTTTAGAGGCGGCTCGGAAAAACGCGTTTCCACGTGTTAAAAATGAATTGAGTGGTTGTAATGGCTGTAAAAAGTGCGGGGGACAGAGGGCACAAATACGGGAAGTGCGGGGGACATGTACCCCGTGTACCCCGTGTCCGCTACGCCCATGCAAGTGACCGTAGCGTTTTCATTTCTGAGGTCAATTTATTGCACAAAATGTACAAGCAAAAATAAAAAATATAAAGGCTTGCACAGGGTATGCCATAACAAAGACATTTTGTATTTCTTTTGTAAAACACTGTTAGCTTGAAGCTGTTAATATTACTTAACTGTAAAGGAACAATCACTGAGGAATATCGACAGATACAGACAGGATCATTATTGCTTGTTACAACATATTAGTTTTTGCTATCTATTAAATATCTTAGCTTAATCATCCCATGGCTTAAATACCTGAGGTCAGTTATCATGCTCTGTCAAACCAGTTGTCTCCAATTCACTGTTTCATCACATTAATGCAAGAGAAAATAATCTTTACTGTATACAGGGGATACAAAAAAGCCCCTGTTTAAATTTTTTTTGTTTTGTTTTAAAAAGTATAATAGTGGCACATGCCCTCAATGTAGAATGGTACGCTAAGTGGCTAAAAGCTGCGCCCCTAAAATTTATGTGCAGCTAGATTAACCATGTTTTTAGGAAGAACAGCTGGCTTAATTGCAGTCACATAACCACCAAAGCTTGGAGCAGGCTTTGCGCAGCATCGGTTACAATCGTATATTGGCAATCCATTGTGATACCAAAATGTTCAACCTGAATTTTGGCAGACAGACTTTGTGAGGTTGAAAAATAATGTGTTGAATATTACCTCTTGAATAATGAAAATGGTGTTTTAACACTTGCAAAATTTTGGAACTGTATATTAGGAAGGTACATTGAATTTCGAATGCTGTAATTTTGTAATTTTGTTTTCAATTAAAGAATACAACCTCACTGATTTGCAATCCAATTATTGTTATTGTTGTTTTGTTTTCAATTTGTGTCAAATTGCAGTGCAGAAAAATTGTTATTATGATCTGTTTTTTGTTCAATTCATGCAATTCAACATACCATTTTGCATTTGGCATTATTATAGTAGGGAGTAAAAAATGAAACCAAAATCAATCATGTCAGATCTTTTTCCACCTTTAAAGTGGATTTAGAAATAATACAAATTGTACAAAAACATTCTAGACAATTACGTGCTTCCAAATTTGTGGCAAAAGTTTGGGTAAAAAAATAAACACATAAGGGTGTGATGGTCAGGTATCCACAAAATGTTGGTGTGGCAGCAGGGGCGTGGTCAAGCGCCAGTCTGTGACAGGAGGGCGGAGTCGGGGAAGGTAAGTGGCAGAATCACTACACCTGATGTCAATTAACCTGTGTTTGTGTGTCTTCCCAGTGACCGCGCCCTACTTAAGGAGGGAGAGCGGGAGCAGAGGAGCTCTCCCCCCGAACCAGACGCCGATTCTGTGTGTGTGTGTGTGTCTGTGAAATTCGAACTAAGTGTTAGACTGAAAAGTGTAGCAATAAAACGCTGTAGCAACCTGAACTCTGTCCTGCCGTCTTCTGTGCTCCACCCCTACACGAGAACCGCTACAGTGGTGCTGAAACCTGGGACCTGGAGCGCAGAAGCCAAACAGCCCCATGGAGTCCTCCCCGTTCGCCGACCTGGTCCACACCCTCGCCACGGCCCAGCAAATCCAGCACCAGGTGCTAGTCACTCTCTGTGAGGAGCAGGAACAGCTGTTCGAGGCCCTGGTGTTGGCCCAGCAAGAGGATCGACAGGCGTTCCGGCACCTCCTCGCGTCGGCGGGGTCCACCAACGCTCCCACCGCAGGCCCGTCCCCCCTCACCCTAACAAAGATGGGCCCGCAGGACGACCCCGAGGCATTTATCACGCTCTTTGAGCAAGTTGCGGAGACCTCGGGGTGGCCGATGGATCAGCGCGTGGCACACCTCCTCCCCCTGCTAACGGGAGAGGCGCAGCTGGCCGCGCTGCAGCTCCCCGCCGACCGCTGGCTGGCCTACGCGGACCTTTGCTGGGCCATCCTCCAGCGTGTGGAGCGCACCCCCGAACAGCAGCACCAGCGCTTCCGCGCTCTGCGCTTGGAGGAAGTCGGCCGGCCGTTCGCGTTTGGCCAGCAACTCCGGGACACCAGCTGGCAGTGGTTGAGGGCCGACAACCGCGACGCTGAGGAGATCGTTGACCAGGTGGTACTGGAACAGTTTGTCACACGCTTGCCAGCAGGAACCGCGGAGTGGGTCCAGTGCCACCGCCCGGCGTCGCTGGATCAGGCCATCGAGCTGGCGGAGGACCATTTAGCAGCTGTCCCGGCGGCAGGACAGCAGACAGCCTCTTCTCTTCTCTCCTCTTCTCTCTCTCTCTCTCCTCCTGTGTCCCGTCCTTGCCCCATTCCCCCACCGCGGAGGTGGGGGCCGGCGCCACCCCAGCCGGCCCGCTGCACCCGCGGTGCCCTCCCATTTCTCCCTTCCGTGTCTGTCTCTCCCCCCCCCCTCAGGTGAGTGAGCCCCAGAACACCGGTGCAGAGAGGAAGCCCGGGCCGGTTTGCTGGCGCTGCGGGGAGCCGGGCCACCTCCAACAGCAGTGCACGGCAATGAAGGTGTTGTGTGTGCACGGGGATGTTCACAGCTACCCTTTGGTGTCGGTCCACATTTTTTTCTGAGGGGAAAAATTTATAGTAAAGGCGGCGGTTAATCCTTGCCTCACCCACTCGATAATTTTGGGGACTGATTGGCTGGGATTCGGGGAGTTGATGAGCCGTTTAGTGACGAGTGGGTCCTGCCATATGTCAGCAGGGGGAGGTCCCGGTGTTGCCTTGGCAGGAGTAGCTGTCACAGAGCCATCTACGTCATCTCCGCGTCAGAGTGAGGAGCCACAGGCTCCTCCTCTCTCTCTCGGGGAATCCCTTGCGGATATCCCGTTAGAACAGTCGCGAGACGAGACTCTGCGGCATGCGTTTGACCAAGTGAGAGTAATCGATGGTCAAATGCTTCAGCCAAACGCCACCCTGTCCTTCCCCTATTTTTCTATTATAAAGGATAGATTATACCGAGTGACGCAGGACACTCAGACGAAAGAGCAAATCACGCAGCTTTTAATTCCAAAGAGCCGCCGGGAATTGGTATTCCAGGCAGTTCACTTTAATCCCATGGCTGGACACTTAGGGCAGGATAAGACACTAGCCCGAATAATGGCCCGATTCTATTGGCCGGGGATTCACGGCGATGTCCGTAGGTGGTGTACGGCGTGCCGCAAATGCCAGTTAGTAAATCCAGCGGCCATTCCAAAAGTGCCTTTGCGCCCTCTACCATTAATCGAGACCCCGTTTGAAAGAATTGGGATGGATCTCGTCGGGCCATTAGATCGGTCAGCACGAGGGTACCGCACAATATCTCAGCATGCAGTATTGCAGAGGTGCTCTTTCACGTTATCTCCCGAGTTGGAATCCCGAAAGAGATTCTGACTGATTAAGGCACCACTTTTATGTCACGGACACTGCGCGAACTGTATGGGTTATTGGGGATTAAGCCGATCCGCACCAGTGTGTATCACCCACAAATGGACGGTTTAGTTGAACGGTTCAATCGCACCCTCAAGAATATAATTAAAAAATTTGTAAGTGAGGATGCACGTAATTGGGATAAGTGGCCCAAGCCCTTGTTGTTTTCAGTGCGAGAGGTCCCCCAAGCCTCCACGGGGTTCTCCCCATTCGAATTATTATATGGGCGTAAGCCGCGCGGCATTCTAGATGTGCTGCGGGAAAATTGGGAGGAGGGACCTTCACAAAGTAAAAACGAAATTCAATAAGTTATGGACCTGCGTGCAAAACTCCACACGCTCACCCACCTAACCCAGGAGAATTTGCGGCAGGCCCAAGAACGGCAAGCCCACCTGTACAAAAAGGGTATGCGCCTTAGGGAGTTCGCACCAGGAGATAAGGTACTCGTACTGTTGCCCACATCGAGCTCCAAATTGAGCGCCAAGTGGCAAGGACCCTTTGAAGTCACACGGCGGGTCAGGGACGTCGACTACAAGGTGAGGCGAACGGACAGGGGTGGGGCGCTACAGATTTACCACCTCAATCTGCTTAAACTCTGGAATGAGGAGGTCCCCGTGGTGTTGGTGTCAGTGGTTCCGGAGAAGGCAGAGCTGGGGCCGGAGGTTCAAAAAGGGGCATTGGCGTCATGTACCTCTCCGGTCCCCTGTGGAGACCACATCTCCCCGACCCTACTCACTGAGGTCGCCCAGTTACAGAACGAGTTTTCAGACGTGTTCTCGCCCCTGCCCGGTTGCACCGACCTCATAGAGCACCACATTGAGACGCCCCCAGGGGTGGTAGTGCGTAGCCGCCCTTACAGGCTACCCAAACACACAAAAAAAGTGGTTCGGGAAGAACTTGAGATCATGCTCGAAATGGGCATCGTCGAGGAGTCCCACAGCGACTGAAGCAGCCTGGTGGTCTTGGTACCCAAGGCCGACGGGTCGGTCCGGTTCTGTGTGGACTATAGAAAAGTCAACGCAGTGTCTAAATTTGACGCGTACCCAATGCCTCGTATTGATGAGTTGCTCGATCGACTAGGCATGGCTCGCTTTTATTCGACACTGGATTTTACAAAGGGGTACTGGCAGATCCCCTTGACTCCACTATCCCGAGAAAAAACGGCCTTTTCCACACCGTTTGGATTACACCAATTCATCACATTTCCTTTTGGGCTGTTTGGGGCGCCCACTACGTTTCAGCGGCTGATGGACAGGGTCCTCCACCCCCACGCCACTTATGCAGCCGGCTACCTCGATGACATTATCGTCTACAGTTATGACTGGCCGAGGCACCTCGAACATCTGAGGGCCGTCCTTAGGTCGCTGAGGCGAGCGGGTCTCACAGCCAACCGAAAGAAGTGTGCGATTGGGCGGGTGGAAGTACAGTATCTAGGCTTCCACTTGGGCAACGGGCAGGTGCGTCCCCAAATTAACAAGACAGCAGCAATTGTGGCCTGCCCGAGGCCCAAGACCAAAAAGGGGGTGAGACAGTTCCTGAGGCTGGCTGGCTATTATCGTAGGTTTATATAATTATTCAGACGTCACCAGCCCGCTGACTGATCTGACTAAAAAGGGGGCACCAGATCCGGTCCAGTGGACGGAGCAATGCCAGCGGGCTTTCTCTGAGGTAAAGGCTGCACTGTGTGGGGGGCCGCTTTTACACTCCCCTGACTTCTCTCTCCCTTTTATGTTGCAGACGGATGCGTCGGACAGAGGGCTGGGGGCTGTGTTGTCCCAGGAGGTGGAGGGGGAGGACCGCCCAGTCTTGTACATCAGCAGGAAGCTGTCGGTGTGTGAGGGGCGCTACAGCACCATCGAAAAAGAGTGCTTGGCGATCAAGTGGGCAGTCCTCGCCCTCCGTTACTACCTGCTGGGACGCCCTTTCACCCTCTGTTCGGACCACGCACCCTTCCAGTGGCTCCACTGCATGAAGGATGCCAATGCGCGGATCACCCGTTGGTATCTGGCACTCCAACCCTTTAATTTCAAGGTGGTCCACAGGCCGGGGGCGCAGATGGTCGTGGTGGACTTCCTCTCCCATCAAGGGGGGGGGGGGGGAGTTGGCTGCAGGCCGGACGGCCGCCCGGCCTGAGTCGGGCGGTGGGGGTATGTGGCAGTGGGGGTGTGGTCAAGCGCCAGTCTGTGACAGGAGGGCGGAGTCGGGGAAGGTAAGTGGCAGAATCACTACACCTGATGTCAATTAACCTGTATTTGTGTGTCTTCCCAGTGACCGTGCCCTACTTAAGGAGGGAGAGCGAGAGCAGGGGAGCTCTCCCCCCGGACCAGACGCCGATTCTGTTTGTGTGTCTGTGAAATTCGAACTAAGTGTTAGACTGAAAAGTGTAGCAATAAAACGCTGTACCAACCTGAACTCTGTCCTGCCGTCTTCTGTGCTCCACCCCTACACGAGAACTGCTACAGTTGGCTATATACTGTACTTCGAATATGAAGAAAAACTATTTTAGAAAAGGTCACCTGACTTTGACCCTTGACCCAGTTTGGACCAACTCCAAAATCTAAATATAACCGCAAGCAGCGATGAGGGGCCCTCACACCTCCGGTTCTGCAACCTATCACACATTTTCATTGTACAATGCACACACATCTGAGATTTGAGACAAAAGCCTGGGTATCTGAAGTTTGCACCACCAGTGATGAATTTTTAGGCAATGGAGTCATTACTGTTCAGGTCCAAATGGTGGCGCTATACCAGCGGGTCACTTTGGGCATGTGGATAGCATCAGAACCATCATATCCTCTAACCTGTGAAGTTTGAGCCATATCAGGCAATGCATGGCGAATTCATGACACACTTCCTGTTTGCATGGTGAAACATATACATTTATTGGTTTGCCATTTCAGCATCATGCAAGATATCGCAAATCTGTTCACAATTAAATTGGCTAATACAATGTACATTTCAGTTTTGTTCATCTTGGGGCACCCCACACACCTACCAATTTTTACATGGATAAGTGAAACTGTATACTGTGCAGAAATCTCAGTGGCATGTGGGGGCGCTATGGAGTCCTCTGGGCACACCCGGGGTCAAGCCTCTATCCCTGAGTAATGGTGGCTAGGACTGATGTGTGTACCAAATTTCATGAGTTTGAGTTTTTAGGTAATGGAGTCATTACTGTCCAGGTCCAAATGGTGGTGTTAATATAGCCTGGGCCCGCCCATCCTAAGCGTGATGCAACACGAGAGCCTGTTCCGAGCTTAGTCTGGCCAAGGCAGGCTATCTACAGCATTTCCAAGCTCCCGAAAAATCGGGAACCAATCAACTTTGAGCATCTCCAACGGCCCTGGGTAGAGGCGTGTTCAAGGCAGTGACGTAGTAGAACTGCGACCGGAAGCCATAGATTGTTTACAGAATCTATGCCGGAAGCGCTTCATTCACATCACGAACATGGAGCAGCGGCAAGCCTTTAACACAGCGGTAGATGCTGTATTGAAAGCATTCAACGGGAAGTTCTCATTGAAAACGGAGCAAAGAGCAGCCCTGGAGGTATATATTGAAAGGAAGGACGTTTTTGCCTTGCTCCCAACCAGCTTCAGTAAGAGTTTAATCTACCAGTTAGCCCCGTCGCGTCACATACGTCAGAGGAAAGAGTGATGTGATTGGTTTAAGCTTTGTCACAGCCTTTTCTGGCTTCAACCAGTAGCAAACTGAGGCATTTCAGGGAGGCGGGTCAACCACGGGCTCTGGGAAACTGTTTGGCTTAATAGCTTGGCCAGACCAAATGCTCGGAGAGCTTTGAAGTCGCGTTAGCCAGGCTAGCGTTAATATACCAGAGGTTCACTTTGGGCATGTGGATATCATCAGAACCATTATATCCTATAACCTGTGAAGTTTTAGCCATATCAGACAATGCATGATGAATTTAGGACACACTTCCTGTTTGTGTGGCATAACGTATAAATTTATTGGTTAGCCATTTCAACATCTTGCAAGATATTGCAAATCCCTTCACAATTTAAAATCAGCAACATATTGATTATCACCCCTCCTAGAACTGCCACCTTATTGTGGTGGAGGGGTTTGTGTGCTTGAATGATCCTAGGAGCTATGTTGTCAGGGGCATTATGCCCCTGTTAGGGTTTCCCAAGGCAGACAGGTCCTAGGTGACAGGCCAGACCAAGAGCAGTTCACCAAAACCCCTATGGAGAAAAAACCGAGGACCGTGACGTCGCCCGGTATGACGCAGCCGGGGCCCCACCCTGGAGCCAGGCCCGGGGTTGGGGCTCATATGAGAGTGCTTGGTGGCTGGGCCTTTGCCCATGGGGCCCGGCCGGGCTCAGCCCAAAGAGGTGACGTGGGCCCGACCTCCTGTGGGTTCACCACCCACAGAGGTAGCAGTAGGGGACTGGTGCAGTGTGGATTGGGTGGCAGTCGAAGGCAGGGGCCTCGACGACCTGATCCCCGGACACAGCGGCTGGCTGTTGGGACATGGAATGTCACTTCGCTGGGGGGGAAGAGCCTGAGCTTGTGCGGGAGGTTGAGAGGTACCGGCTAGAGATAGTTGGGCTCACCTCCACGCACAGCTTGGGCTCTGGAACCCAGCTCCTCGAGAGGGGCTGGACTCTCCACTTCTCTGGAGTCGCCCGTGGTGAGCGGCGGCGGGCTGGTGTGGGCTTGCTTATAGCTCCCCAGCTCAGCTGCCATGTGTTGGAGTTTACCCCAGTGAACGAGAGGGTCGCCTCTCTGCGCCTTCGGATTGGGGAGAGGGCTCTTGCTGTTGTTTGTGCCTATGGCCCAAATAGCAGTATAGAGTATCCGGCCTTCTTGGAGTCCCTGGGAGAGATACTGAGGGGTGCTCAGACTGGGGACTCCATTGTGCTACTGGGGGACTTCAATGCTCACGTGGGCGATGACAGTGACACCTGGAGGGGCGTGGTTGGGAGGAACGGCCTCCCCAATCTGAACCCGAGTGGTGTTTTGTTATTGGACTTCTGTGCTAGTCATGGTTTGTCCATAACGAACACCATGTTCGAGCATAGGGGTGTCCATAAGTGCACGTGGCACCAGGACACCTTAGGTTGGAGGTCGATGATAGACTTTGTAGTCATTTCATCTGATCTCCGGCCCTATGTCTTGGACACTCGGGTGAAGAGAGGGGCTGAGCTGTCAACTGATCACCACCTGGTGGTGAGTTGGATCCGCTGGCGGAGGAGGAAGCTGGACAGACCTGGCAGGCCCAAATGTATGGTGAGGGTCTGCTGGGAACATCTGGCCGAGCACTCTGTTGGGGAGGTCTTTAACTCCCACCTCCAGGAGAGCTTTTCCCAGCTTCCGAGGGAGGCGGGGGACATTGAGTCTGAGTGGACCATGTTCTCTACCTCCATTGTGGACGCAGCTGTTCAGAGCTGTGGCCGCAAGGTCTCCGGTGCCTGTCGTGGCGGCAATCCCCGAACCCGGTGGTGGACACCAGAAGTAAGGGATGCCGTCAAGCTGAAGAAGGAGTCCTTTCGGGCCATGTTGACCTCCAGGACTCCTGAGGCAGCTGACGGGTATCGGCAGGCCAGGCGTGCTGCAGCTCAGGCAGTTGCGGAGGCAAAAACTCAGAACTGGGAGGAGTTCGGGTAGGCCATGGAGAAGGACTATCGGTTGGCCTCAAAGAAATTCTGGCAAACCGTCCGGCGCCTCAGGAGGGGAAGCAGTACTCTGCCAACACTGTTTACAGTGCAGGTGGGGAGCTGTTGACCTCGACTGGGGACATTGTCGGGCGGTGGAAGGAATACTTTGAGGATCTCCTCAATCCCACCGTCATGTCTTCCACTGAGGAGACTGAGGCTGATGACTCAGAGGTGGACTCATCCATTACACAAGCCGAAGTCACTGAGGTGGTTTGCAAGCTCCTCGGTGGCAAGGCACCGGGGGTGGATGAGATCCGCCCTGAGTATCTCAAGTCTCTGGATGTTGTGGGGCTGTCTTGGTTGACACGCCTCTGCAACATTGCGTGGCGGTTGGGGACAGTGCCTCTGGAGTGGCAGACTGGGGTGGTGGTCCCTCTTTTTAAGAAAGGGGACCGGAGAGTGTGCTCCAATTATAGGGGAATCACACTTCTCAGCCTCCCAGGGAAGGTTTACTCCAGGCTACTGGAGAGGAGAATTCGACCAATAGTCGAACCTCGGATCCAGGAGGAACAATGCGGTTTTCGTCCTGGTCGCGGAACACTGGACCAGCTCTATACCCTTCATAGGGTGCTCGAGGGTTCATGGGAGTTTGCCCAACCAGTCCACATGTGCTTTGTGGATCTGGAGAAGGCATTCGACCGTGTCCCCCATGGTATTCTGTGTGGGGTGCTTTGGGAGTATGGGGTTCGGGGCTCTTTGCTAAGGGCTGTCCGGTCCCTGTACGAACGGAGCAGGAGTCTGGTTCGCATTGCCGGCAGTAAGTCAGACCTGTTCCCAGTGCATGTTGGACTCTGGCAGGGCTACCCTTTGTCACTGGTTCTGTTCATAATTTTTATGGACAGAATTTCTAGGCGCAGCCAGGGGCCGGAAGGAATCCTGTTTGGGAACCACAGGAGTTCATCTCTGCTTTTTGCAGATGATGTTGTCCTGTTGGCTTCTTCAAACCAGGACCTTCAGCATGCACTGGGGCAGTTTGCAGTCGAGTGTGAAGCGGCTGGGATGAGAATCAGCACCTCCAAGTCCGAGGCCATGGTTCTCGACCGGAAAAGGGTGGCTTGTCCTCTCCAGGTTGGTGGAGAAGTCCTGCCTCAAGTGGAGGAGTTTAGTATCTCGGGATCTTGTTCACGAGTGAGGGAAGGATGGAGCATGAGATCGACAGGCGGATCGGTGCAGCCTCCACAGTGATGTGGTCGCTTTACCGGTCCATCATGGTGAAGAAGGAGCTGAGCCAAAAGGCGAAGCTCTCAATTTACCGGTTGATCTACGTTCCGACTCTCACCTATGGTCATGAGCTTTGGGTAATGACCGAAAGAACAAGATCGTGGATACAAGCGGCCGAAATGAGTTTCCTTCGCAGGGTGGCTGGGCGCTCCCTTAGAGATAGGGTGAGAAGCACAGTCACTCAGGAGGAGCTCGGAGTAGAGCCGCTGCTCCTCCACATCGAGAGGAATCAGCTGAGGTGGCTCAGGCATCTTTTTCAGATGCCTCCTGGACGCCTCCCTGGGGAGGTGTTCCAGGCATGTCCCCCTGGGAAGAGGCCCCGGGGAAGACCCAGGACACGCTGGAGGGACTATGTCTCTCGGCTGGCCTGGGAACGCCTTGGTGTTCTTCCCGAGGAGCCGGCCGAGGTGTCTGGGGAAAGGGAAGTTTGGGCTTCCCTGCTTAGACTGCTGCCTCCGCGACCCGGTCCCGGATAAAGCGGAAGAAGACGAGACGAGACGAGATATTGATTATCAGTGACTGTGAATGGTTGTCTGTGTCTATGTGTCAGCCCTGTGATGACCTGGTGACTTGTCCAGGGTGTACCCCACCTTTCGCCCGTAGTCAGCTGGGATAGGCTCCAGCTTGCCTGCGACCCTGTAGAACAGGATAAAGCAGCTGCAGATAATGAGATGAGATGAGATATTGATTATCACGTATACCAAATATGGCATGAATTCAACAAACCGCCTAGGAGGAGTATGTTAAAATATAACACCTGTCAAAACACACAAAACCAAAAATAACTCACTTCCTGTTAAGTATGACTAATGCAATGTATATTGCAATTTTGTTCAACTTGGGCCACACCTACCAAATTTGACATGGATATGTGAAACTATATCCTGGGCAGGAGTCTCAATGACATTTGGGGGTGCTTTGGAGTCCCCCAGACACACCTGGGGTCAAGCCCCTATCGCTGAGTAGTGGTGCACATGACTGATGTGTGTACCAAATTTCATGAGTTTCCTGCCCATGGTAACCACCTCAAAAATGGCAAAGTGTTGAAGAAGAAGAAGAAGAAGAAGAAGAAGAAGAAGAAGGATCGATACAGAAACAATAGGGCCTTGCACCTCCGGTGCAGCAGCCTCTGGTGGACACCAGAGGCCTTGTACCTCCGGTGCTCAGGCCCGAAGAAGAAGAAGAATCCCTACAGAAACAATAGGGCCTTCCACCTCCGGTGCAGTTGCACGTCCAGTGCTCTGGCCCTAATAATAAGAATCCTTACAGAAACAATAGAGCCTTGCACCTCCAGTGCAATGGCCTCTGGTGGACACTCATCTCATCATCTCTAGCCGCTTTATCCTGTTCTACAGGGTCACAAGCAAGCTGGAGCCTATCCCAGCTGACTACGGGCGAAAGGTGGGGTACACCCTGGACAAGTCACCAGGTCATCACAGGGCTGACACATAGACACAGACAACACTCACATTCACACCTACGGTCAATTTAGAGTCACCAGTTAACCTAACCTGCATGTCTTTGGACTGTGGGGGAAACCGGAGCACCCGGAGGAAACCCACATGGACACAGGGAGAACATGCAAACTCCACACAGAAAGGCCCTTGCCGGCCACGGGGCTCGAACCCGGACCTTCTTGCTGTGAGGTGACAGCGCTAACCACTACACCACCGTGCCGCCTGCCCTAATAATAATAATAATAATAATAACAAAAAATATATACAGAAATAATAGGGCCTTGCACCTCTGGTGCTCAGGCTCTAATTAGTACATCTACTGACCACGATGATAATTCCATAAATATCTAACAAACAATTCAATCTCTCCTTCTTAAGATATTGCACTACTGAAAATCTCATACAGACACATGGTTGAACACATGGTCAAAAATCTTGGATTGCTAGAAAATGAGCATTGATTTCCTGAACATGAACATGTAATGTCTCTGTATGACAAACAAAAAAATTGTTATTTCAGAGGGAAAAAAGAGAAGAAAAACCATTTCAGACACTGACCTTGCTGTGACCTTAACCCTGTTTGAATCAATTCCCAAATATCAGTTCATTGCTCTAACAATCAATAACAATGCTGGCTACAATGATAATGTCATAAAAATCCTACAAACATCCAATCACCCGTTTTTGAGATATCAAGCTAGCGAGAATCTCGGACAGATGGCTGGACACACCCAGTGGTGGAGGGATACAAAAATACAATAATTTGGTTATGTAAGCATGCCCATCCCTTAACTAACAATTTATTAAAATCCCTTTTGCTTGTAATACAACACTCACATTACACACACACATTATGTGAGGCAAGCTCTGTGGAGTGTAAACATGCACAAAACAGCAAGGCCACAATGGTATATCTGGGCATGTCTTCGAATACTGTTCCAACCAACTCACTTCAAGATGTCTTCAACCTCTCACTCTCTCTCGCTCTCTCTCTGCAGTCCCCATATGCCTCAAAGAAGTCAGCATTATCCCTATACCAAAGTGATCCTGTTTTCTCTGTTGTATAACATGCTCAAGATCAAATGTGCTTTTATTCTATATGAAATGACGTTGTATGCCACAGCATGTTTAAAAAAATCAATAAAATGCAATAATAAAAACAGTTGGCAAAGAATTTCATTATTGATTATTTGGAATGTGTTTTGACACAGTCCAAATAATCAATCATGAAATTCTTTGCCAACTTATTGCATTTTATTGATTTTGTCAATTAGTTGTTGCAGCCGTATATACAGTACAGTTTACACTTGGTAGCTTGTTTGATTTAAAAAATAATATTCAACTTATATAAAAGCAGAGAATGCAGTACAACATTTTGCTGTGCTACACTACTACTTGGTGAAAAAGTAGCTTGTTACTGGAAAAACGACATTATTCTAAAAATAGCATACTGCCATGCCAATTAAATGAATGAAGTTAAGCTAGTAGCATCACTACTTATAGTTGCAACTCCTCAAATATTGATTCTCATACACATCCAGCACAGAGTACACTCACTGGTCAGTTTTATTAGGTACACCCATCCATCTGCTGTTTCATGCAGTTATCTAATCAGCCAATCCCTTGACAGCAACACAATGCATAAAATCATGCAGATACAAATCAAGAGCTTCAGTTAATCTTCACTTCAAACATCAGAATGGGAAAAATTGTGATTTCTGTGACACACTCTGTGACATCTCTTGTGATCACTGTGGCATGGGTATTGGTGCCAGATGGACTGCTTTGAGTATTTCAGAAACTGCTGATTTCCTGGGGTTTTCACACACAACAGTCTCTAAAGTTTATACAAAATGAATCAAAAAACATTGAGTGAGCAACAGTTCTGTGGGTGGAAACCTCCTGTTGATAAGAGAGGTCAGAGGAAAATGGCTAGATTGCTTTGAGCTGCCAGAAAGGGTAGAACAACTCATAGCAACTCTTTACAATCATGGTGAGCAAAAAAGCAGTTCAGCATGCAACAGCAGAAGAACCCACGTTGGGTTCCATTCCTGCAGCCAAGAACAGGAACCATAACCCCTTCGGACACAAGGAAAAATGCTATGGAACTTCATATGTACAATTTTACACATTATGTCCGAAGGGGTTAGAACCAACAAAAAGTTCCTATTAAAGTGGCTAGTGAGTGTATATGCTGTGGTCATGTGACTTCATGTTCATGTGACTTCAAGTACAGACTCTTTTTACAATTACCAAAACCAAATATTATTGTAATATAATTACTATTACCATTACTATAATTCATCAAATATTAATTATTGGAAAGGCAAGAGCAGCATTTATTGTATTCAAAATTTGTGCAGTGTTTAATACCCTAGATCACATTATTCTCCTTTACTGAGCAATTTTTTTTCCCAGAAAATTGACATTGTGAATTTTCTGCTCATTTTAATGATGAGTTCCAATAATTCTGGTGCTATTTTATCTAAGAATGAATGATTTGATTTCTCTTCGTTAGACTGTTTGTAGTGCTTATGGAGACCTTCTCACAAACTTTACACTGCTCTATGTTTAACCTTAGTGGGACACAGAATGGCATCAGGTTGCCAAAGAAACAAGTGATAGTGTTACGTGTTACGGCTAAAAATGTAATTGCCCCATTATCAGCCACTTCATGATTAAATCAATCTTTTCCTAAAATGAATTTTCTTTGTATGAAATAACAATAAAAAAAAGTCTGATATAACAATAAATGACCTCCCCATGCTGTCGTGCTTTTTATTCTTTCAGTTATAACTCTGAGTTGAATAATGCTACATGCAGTGGCAAAAGCCATTATGAAGGAAAGAGAGCAGTGTAGAACGTTTACATGGATGACTCATATAGGAGTATTAACAGCCGTATCTTGTGTACGTCAGAGATGCCAGCTCAACCAATTCTCCTCCATTTAGACAAAAATAGAGAACCTTATAAAAAGCAACTGTCTACAAAAGCACTTAGCACACTTACAGGCATGGTGAAAGTAGAGAAATATTAGTTTTAAATAAACAAGCCTCTCTGTTATGAATGATGTCTTGCTGTTGAAAACAAGTAAGACTCCCCTAATTAGTATTAGTATCTACAGATTAGCAGGGCCCTATTCTGAATTTCTACAGGAATTTGCAGACTTCCTCTTAAATCTAGTTGTTTCAATAGAAAAAGCAGCACCTGATGAAGACTTACTGATTAAGAACACTGATTTTGATCATACACAAGACAGCAGTGTTTTATTTTAGACTCAGTAGGGTTCTGTCTGAATATAACAGAACCCACTCATAACAACTAAATTGATAGCCACGAATATTGGGTGTGTGTGTGTGTGTGGGGGGGGGGGGGGTAGTCACACTAGTCCAGTGTGAAATGATCTCTGATGACTATCTTATACCCTGTCATACATTAGTCATACATTCGTACAGTATATGCATTTCACCTTGCTACAGTACCACACCAAACAGTCATGTCAGTTAAACAGTCATACTCAGCTTTATGGAGGAAAATGGGTTCACCTTCCCTTATCAAAAAGAAGTATACTTCAAGTTCATTTTATTAAGTATACTTAAGTAAAGTTAAAGTATATTTCCTTAAGTATACTTTTGTGTACCAAGTATACTGATATCAATGTACTTACAGTATACTTGTAAGTAAACTAATCTAATACTTCTTGGGACTAAATTGGTCCACTTTTAGTTTATAAAAAGTATACTTTAAGTCTAAGAGAAGTAAACTCTGAGTATACAACTAGTATTTTTTATTTTGTTCTGCAAGTATACCACAAGTAAACTTATATACTAATAGTTTACTAGTTCTATACTTGTAGTCCACTCTTTAGTTTACAAAAAGATACTTCATAGTATACTGGAAATATACTGAGTTTACTTGTTTTATACTTCTAGTCCACCTTTTAGTTTACTAAAGTATACTTTGTAGTATACTGGAAATATATTATTGGTTTACTCGTTACACACTTCTAGTCCACTTTTTAATTTATAAAAGTATACTTTATAGCATACTGGAAATATACTATTAGTTACTGGTTATATACATCTAGTCCACTTTTTAGTTTTGAAGTATACTGCAATTACCCTTCTAGGTATACTATTAGTTTTCTAGCCCTAACCCTTAACTCATGCACACCACTAGTAGACAATTTAAGTGTTTTGTACCTTAAGGTACAATGAAGTTATAAAGGTAAGTTATAAAGGTAAAATTTAAAGCAACATTGTATTAAATGCCAGAGTATAAAAATATGGCAATGACAACTAAAATTGACATCCAAGCTCTAAAGAAAAAAAATTATCCAACTCAGGAGAAATTAAAAAAAAAAAACTTATATGGACCCACAGACATACCTAAGAGTCAACAATGCTGTCTAACCCAGCAAAGTGCAGTGACAGAAAACATGCTGCCGTATATCACAAAGAAGCCAATATGCGTGAAAAAGAAATATTTTATAGGCTACTATCAAAAGGATAAGCACAACTACAGGGCAAGTACACTTAAACATAAGGCACAAATATTTTAATACTTTATTATACTTTTGTAAGTATATCTTGATCAAAAGTTTAAGTATAAGCTTCATCCACTTCGACTTTTCTATACACTTTTCAGTATAAGCCAAGTATACTTATGTATAACTTTATTAAATATATCTCTGATAAGTAAATAAAAAGTAAACTGAAAGCATACGCTCTTATTTTTAGTTTAAAAGTAGTATACTAGAAGCACATTTGAATAAACTTATTTTTTGTAAAGGATCTGATACCACAGAACTTGACTGAGTGACTGAATGTTGACTGAGTGACTGAAAGTAAATGATCTGCTGCACTCTCAGTAATTAGTGTCCTCAAAAAATAATTAGAGAGAAAAAACTAGCACCCTGGAATAATGATCACACTCACACATTATAAAAGGTTATGTAAAAGTTTGAACATAAATGGAATAAAAACAAACTGGTAATCATCTAAATTGCATAGAAGGAGAGTTTTCTTAATTCTGTATAGGTTTTTTTTAATTGCTGCTAGATCAGCACATCTCTCCACCCTAATCCATCCATCTATTTGGCGTATCACTACAGTGACATGGCCATCAAAGTGTCTAGGGAACATTACAGTAGTGATTTCCTGTTGCCTTCGACTGGATAATGATAGAGGTTTTCTCCTCTCAATCATTCACACTCATATTCACACCTATGGACAATTTAGAGCCACCAGTTAACCTAACCTGCATGTCTTTGGACTGTGGGGGAAACCGGAGCACCCAGAGGAAACCCACGCGGACAAAGGGAGAACATGCAAACTCCGCACAGAAAGGCCCCTGCCAGCCGCTGGGCTTAAACCCAGAATCTTCTTGCTGTGAGGCGACAGTGCTAACCACTACACCACCGTGCCATCCTAACAGAAGACAACAAAAAACCTAAATGGTTCCATAATACAGTAGCAAAGTTAACTAGAAAGAAGACTGAAGCAAACTGAATTCCAACAGTGTGTAATAGTGAAGACTTGCTACTTGATGAGGGTTTTTTTTTATGTCAAACAATTTAAACACAAGATATGTAGAGAACAATACAACCATATCAAGAGTGTGATTAGAATCATTTACCAAAGTCTAACCAACTGAATTATGTTCACTGAGTTCCTGAGATGCCTTACCTGTGCGGTTTCTTAAACAAATACTACCAGAAGCAATCAAACCCCTATTAAAAATAATCAAATCTTCGCTTAGCAAGGTCCGGGTTTGAGCCCCGTGGCCAGCGAGGGCCTTTCTGTGCGGAGTTTGCATGTTCTCCCTGTGTCCGCGTGGGTTTCCTCCGGGTGCTCTGGTTTCCCCCACAGTCCAAAGACATGCAGGTTAGGTTAACTGGTGACTCTAAATTGACCGTAGGTGTGAATGTGAGTGTGAATGGTTGTCTGTGTCTATGTGTCAGCCCTGTGATGACCTGGTGACTTGTCCAGGGTGTACCCCGCCTTTCGCCCGTAGTCAGCTGGGATAGGCTCCAGCTTGCCTGCGACCCTGTAGAACAGGATAAAGCGGCTACAGATAATGAGATGAGATGAGATTCTAATTGTTTGAAATGCACTAGTAAGCTTCCAGACCTGTTGGAGCTGTGAGGTGACAAGTATCACTATTTTTCCTAACAAGTGTTCCAGCCTTTAATAAAACACTCATTTAGAAAATGAATAGGATCTAAGAGTGGGCAGTTAATAAGTTCCACAAAGATTTAGTTTTCCTTCTTTAATTGCTATTCTGTATCATTTGTTTGGCAATAATAGTGATTAGTATAAATATGCAGGTGATTATAGGAAATCACGCATGCTGACTGGTTGAAAGTTTCAGATTATTTCTCGATAATCACCCCGAGCGACTCGGCAAAATGGCAGCCAAACTGCATCACTGTAGTGATGAAGAATTACAAATTATGAAAGAAAATGCTGTTCCTAAAAGCACTAAATATGCGATGAAGTTTGGTCTAAAACTAGCCTAGTAAACTAGACCCACCCGCCTAGCGGCCAAAAATATTTTTGCCTAGCGAATGGGTCTAGCCTTGCACCATATAAACAAAAACACCCCGGGCATCAAATCGTGCCCGCCAATCACAACGCAAGGTTTTTGTTTGGATTCTTTGGGCGGGCTTTTGCAGGAGTGACGACAAAGCTGTGCGATGCTGGAGAAAGCACAGCAGGAAAGATGGCTACCGCTAGTGAACAGCGCGCGTTTGACTCCGCTTTGGAATCAGTTTTAGAAGAATTAGACTTGGAGTTTTCGTTGAAACATGAGCAGGAAGAGGCTCTCCGCTCATTCCTTTTCAAGAAGGATGTTTTCGCTGTTTTGCCGATCGGCTATGGCAAAAGTCTGATCTACCAGCTGGCTCCGCTCATAGCCAAAAGGATGGGGCTAGTTTGTGCAGTACGAAGAATTAATGAACAGCTTTGAAACATTACTTTTTGATTGTTTCTTATTTTCCCGTTATTTTAAATTTAAGGGAAATTATTTCACCAAACACCACTAAATAAAAACTCTCAAAAACAGTTTAAGCAAACCCTTGAAAAACACTTGGAAAAAATAAGAGTGTATGTTAAGTATGTGGTACAGACTCCAAACTTGTGGTCATTATCTCCAAACTTCTTACAGTTTTTCTCAAATGCTAAAACACATTTCACAAACCTTTCCTCTATGTTCCCCAATGTCTAAACACAACACCCTTTTCTAAAGCTACATAAACACAACCACACCTTCTCACTTCAAAACTAAAACTTTCACACCAAAAGAGCAGCTCGAAGCTTTCAAAAATGTAAACACTATACACATCATTACACTACAGCAAAACAATTGAAAACACAATGCTCAATTTGTGAGAAGGTTCTTTGTTTCATAACTGCCAATGCATATTTTTTGAAACTTTACAGTAACGGATCTTAGATCTCTGTAGAGGATTAGGCATTTAGATTTGTGAGTTTCATATGAAGAGTATAAATCTATAGAAAATACTGCATGTACACTACTGTAACACAACTCAATGCAAAAACAGAATCTACTGCACACAACAGTACTCTTGAAAACATGTTCAGGGTGTGAAGTTTTTTTATTTACTTTATTCACACCACACACACACCACAATCACTGTGCGGCATCATGTCGCTGAGCTGCATCGGGGCCACATCACATCCACATCTCAGGCTATATTCTCTCTTGCCAGGCACCGCGGGAAAAACTCCCTGGAATGGCGCATCCATCCTTGGAAGGCCTCCACTGGGATGTCACCACAGGCCAGCTCCATTGCCCTTAGGAGGTTCTCTCTAGTGTATGGTTGTCTGTCATAAACCTTCCATCTCCACGATGACAAGAACTCCTCTATAGGGTTCAGGAAAGGGGAGTAGGGTGGCAGACAGACGTTTAAAAACTGGTTACTGTTGGTGGTGAACAACTCTCTGATTTGGTTTGTTCTGTGGAAGCGGACATTGTCCCAAATGATCACATAAATGGGATGTGCGGGCCCAGGATGGTGGTGTTGGCGGTCCAGGAGGATGTCTCTTAGCTCCTCTAGGAAGGTGAGGAGACGTTGGGTGTTGTAAGACCCAAGGACAGCATGCCGGTGGACAAGCCCCTCCGAACCCATGGCCGCACAAAGAGTAGTATTACCCCCCCGTTGGCCAGGAACCTCAGTGATGGCTCTTTGGCCAATGATGTTATGGCCTCTTTGCCTTCGTTTCTGCAGGTTGAAGCCAGCCTCATCCAGGAAGAGGTACTCATGAGGTCTGGCCATCGCGTCCAACTGTAATATCGTCTGTGAAAATGTGAAAGTGCACAGGTGTTCAGAACAACAGTCAATCAGGTAGCACAGTATTGTCCAGAAGTAATGTAGGCCACTGAGCAACACAGTATGTCCACTAACTGTACTGTGAAGATGGATGTATACTTACTTGCACATACTCGTAACGTAGGTCTTTGTGTCGCGCAGAGTTGCGCTCAAAGGGAACCCTACAGACCTGTTTCATCCGCATCTTTTGGCGCCGGAAAACTCGGTCTATTGTGGCCAAGCTGACATCATCAATGCTCTCAAAGTTGACATTATCGGCAATGACTTTGTCTCTGATCTCCCGGAGTCTGATGAGGTTGTTCTCACGAACCATATCCACAATGAGGGTTTCTTGTGCCGCTGTAAATATGGCAACCCTCCCACCTCTATGTGGCATTCTTTCAACTCTAAAGAAAGAAACATGTGTTGTCAATTGACATGTTTTACAATAACAATTGATTTGAAACCAATAGACTACTTTCACAGGCTTGTAAAACTGTATTGTGACAAAGAAAGCAATAGAGTACAATACCTGTTGTGTTGTCTGAATGCCCTGATAATGGTGGCCACGGTGAACCTACTCAGGTTTGGACGGACTCTTAGTCCTGCTTCAGCCATTGTCATGCCATGGATAATGACATGGTCAATGACTGTTGCTCGCATCTCGTCCGTAATGATGGTGCGAGGTTGTCTTGCTCTTCCTCCTGGACCTTGTCCTCTCCCTTGTTGGCCTCCTCCTCTTCCTCGTTGGCCTGCACCTCTTCCTCCTCTGATTTGAACTCCACTTCCTCGTTGGCCTGCTCCTCTTCTTCCATGGCCAGCTCTTCTCCCTCCATGGTCAGCTCCTCTCCCTCCTCTGACTCGAATTCCTCTTCCCCTGACTCTGCCTTCATCCATTGTGTTTGTTTGGAATCTTCAGCAAACTGTGCACTCTGAACTTGCTTTTATACATGTGGTCACAGCATTAGCAACAAGTGTCTTCAATTTTGAGTCGTTGTGTGTAATTAATGACGCCAGGTGTGTTCATTGTGTTCAAATATTGCTGACTGTGGCAATCATTTTGCATCACATGAGCTTTCATTTGAGAATATGAGCAGAGTTCTTTTGCAACTTGTGTTTTAGCAAGGAAAAATGTGTTTAGATTTATGAGAACGGAGGGTTGTGTTTTGTGAATTGTGTCTTCATGTGAAATGTGTTTATGATATTGGCAAATGATGGCTAGATTTAGTAAATGTGTTTAGACAACTGGTCATTTGGTTTAGAGGATTGGCTTTTGTGTTTTAGCATTTGAGAAAAACTGTAATATCTAGAACCTGTTTATTAATTAATACGCATTTTGAAAAATTATTTATTTCAAGGTCTCCCCCACTGCGCGCTCTGACTACGTCACAGTCACTGTTGCGCTGATTGGTCAGAGCGTTGGCCTATACGCACAGAGACAGTTTGAAAGACAGCGGGTTGTCCCTACCCACCCCTGTCGGAAATGTCTACGGATCGAGGCCAGACTAAATATTCACATTTAGTCTGGCTTGCCAGGCTAGTCTAAAACTATTCAAAGGTAGAATTGTGATTTATTTTATCTATTTCAAAACAAAGTATTTTATGTGACTCGGCATAGATAAGTGACACAAGTCTGCACACATGCTGTAAGTCTGTGCGCATTACATTTGCATGCCACTTTTTAAGTTTGAATTTTTTTTTTTCATTTTTTTAAACAATCACCAGTGTAGTTATACTATAACAATTATCCACCTCAGGCTCAGTGAATATTGGTGAATAATAATATCTCAGTTATTTACCGATATTCACCTTGCATTCAGTGAATAATTGTTAACTAAACTGCAATAAAACAAACTCCAGGTATTCAAAAACTCTTGATTGGCAGTGTATATCTATCTTTTGAGCACACTCTGGAGCTACCATCAAGCCAAAAATAAAAATAAATAAATAAATAAATAACCATTTTAGCTGAAATCTTAATGTCACTACAAAATCAGAAGATTGATTCTGCTGGTTTCATCTTTGAAGCCTGCTTACACTTGCCAGCACTGCTTACAAAATGTCTGCACTTCATCATGATAATGTCATGTTGCTCTCACTGTTATGTGGAGTGTGAGAGTGAGAGACAGATGACTCATTTAAAGGAACAGACACAAAACATTTATACAGCTTTCACAAAACATTTATACAGGGTTTTTGACCTCTCCATTCGACACCGAGTCCCGCTGAATGCGTTTTCCCCATTTTCCCCTTCTACGTTTGGAAATTTCTCTATTTTTTCCCTGAAGATGAATTACTTTTGGTAAATTAAAAAAATCTGATGCCTTTATTTCGTTCAAAATGATTTGTACATCCAAAAACATGGCAAAACTGATCAATAACAATTAACTCAGCTGAATGAAGCACTGAAGTGTGCCCCGTCATGGCGCCCTAGTTACTGTTGCTATGTGGTCATGTGATGGTGCAAAGCCTTTATTGTTTTGTGGATCACTTTAAGATGGGCTCAGGCCAATAGAGATCTTGCATGTGACGTCACAGCCGATCCAGATTGTAACAGACGCCATCTTGTCGGTCAAACGCCATATTTCCGCCTTCTACTTCTGGTTCTACTTCTGCTTCTACTTCTACCTTTTCTTCTGGAAAACCCTACTATATACAATTCTACTACAACGGCTGCGGCTACAAGCTCTCCCTACCTGTGCATGTTTTTTAATGGCTTTTTGTGTGTATTTCTGCGTGTTGTTCATCTGTACCAGACTTCAATATCCACTACAACCGTATGGACTTACTGGACATTGGTTTCCAGCAGAAAATGACGGTTTGTAGCGATTTCCATTGCATGCACAACATTCCGGACAAGATAGCGAGACCAGCGGGGTCTCCGTGGATTGTTATTGGGTCTGGCAGGCGAAGGAGGCGGCGTCGGGAGAGGAAGCAAAAGCGAGGCTTCAGGCAGAGCCGGCCTGTTGACTAAGCTCAGAAAACAGCCACTCAAATCTCCACTGCCAAGCCTCTATCTCTCCAACGTCAGATCCATGGTAAACAAGATGGACGATTTGGAATTACAGCTGGAATTACCCTATTCTATTCTATTCTATTCTATTCTATTCTATTCTATAATCGGCTGGTCAGTGCTATACTAGATACTACTGATATATCTAGTATCAGCACTAGTAATACTTAAGTGACTTACCCGTCCAATGAGGATTGTTATTTTCTTGTTTACAAGATGCCACATCTGAGGGTGGCTGACAAATCCTGAATTTCTGTAAAGATAACTGTCCAGAGATTTATAAGCACACAGTGCTTCACCACTGAACAGCGAGGGAAAGTTAATGAGGTAATTATACACGTCTGGGTATTCCACCTCTGGCAGTTCAATATCCACTGACACGGTCGTGAAAACTACGTCCGGTAAGCCATAAGGGTCACTAATCTGTAGGTCGTTTATTTTAAACATATATCTAGTTATCTGTTCATTAGAAAAATGAGCCGTGTAGTCCGTCGGTTGAAATTTATCCATTTTGTATATGAGTGCAGCAGTATTCAGCGGTGTTTTTTACCGACAAGATGGCGGCTGTGTACTTTCCGGTCACGTGACTGCAAGATCTCTATAGCAGAGATGTTCTAGAACACCTCTGGTGAGAGCCTTTCCAGTATTTTGATTGGTGGAGCTGAGGAACAACTTTTTTAGTGGAGCGCTAGAATCTTTGCCTTAACTGAAGTCATTCATTCAGCTTTGACAGATCGCTTCATCTGCTCCTGAACAGGTGAACCATAGTCTTTTCTTGTAGGCCTAAGTGACATTGTTTGCCATCTATGTTATGTAGCCTTTAAATGTGTAAGCTACATATTGCGATGTTGTATATGACATAACATTGCTTGTCACACTGTATTGAGATGTAGCGGTTGACCTAACAAACCGTAGCCTACTGTGGCCAATGCTAGCAGGAGAAAGCTCAGTGCAGTGCCAATCAGTCAGCTGAAGTTGTTGCTAGATGTAGCATTGCTGTAACAGAAATCCAGCTGAGGTAAAATTGTAACAGTTCAATGGCATAAGCTAACTTACACACAAATTGGTGTGTTTTCCCACAGAGTAGCTGGCTATGTAAAGCTGTAGGCTTATGGTAATGTTACCAAAGTATCAGTAATTTGTATAATTCGTTATGATGTGTAGTGGACTGCACATTTTGATTAAGGCTACTCATTTAGGTTAGGTCATCAATTCAGCTATGGGAGATTGGGAATCATTTGTATCCTCAATAATAATAATAATAATAATAATATGTTACCATACATTGAACTTACTTGGATTGAAGTAAACTGTTTGTTTAAATTGTGTTGTGTGTTTTGTATATTTTCAAATACATTGTCCATTACCAGTGGCATATATGGTAATTAAATATATTTACTTTCATGGGTCTAAAACATCTATTTCAGCTAGCCTACAATTTAAGAGTATATAAATCTAAACTACATATACCCATACCAGAGATTTTCACATTGTCTTTCATTAATGTTAACCTAAAGCAGTTGCAGAATAGGCCTACAGTGCACTCAGTGAGAAAAATCCCACTTCTTATGCAATGCATGATGTTATGGCCATTTTGCTAGATTTCATGTTTTTAAAATTTAAAATGATATTTATTTATTTATTTGTTCTGAATTTGTATATCTTTACTGTTAAATTATTGTAGATTTTGTGTCGATAATTAGTTATTAGTCTGTTAGTTAATTTGGTCATTAATTTGGTAATTAGCTTGAACACGCCTACACTTGGCTCTACATACGTCATGCCCGGTAGGCAGGGCTGCCAACTTTTCAAAATTCCTTGGAGTGAGATTTTTTTTTTTTTTGAGGGGGGGGGTCGACGGCAAAATTTTTCCGCACACCACGCAGTAAGTGGGAATTTTGTATTCAGTTTGATATTCACTTGTCCCCCTGCATTCTGGTGTTTTGTTTGTGGGTCGTCCAGCTGGAGATGGACAATGGGGGGGGGGGGGGGGGGGGGTTGAGATTTTGGATTTAGTAGATGTTCCTGCATTCTGGTGGATTTTTGGAGTGGCCTGCTGTGCCATACCTACATTCTTACACACCCTGACTTGCCAGGCCTTCAGCTTGTGGCCAACAAAAGCACCAAGTTTTGGCTTAAAAGCCCCCACACTAGAAAACTACAGATGACTGCCAATGTTCCTGTAGCCCTATAAACCTGCTCTTCTGTCTGCCCTGTTTGTTGCTCTTCTGTCTGTTGTTCTGTCTGTCCTGTCTGCCTTTTCTGGCTTGGCTGGACTGTCAAAATAAAATATTCCACTTTTGTCCTGCCAGTGGTCTTACCCTTCGGGACATCTTACCTTTGAAAGAATTCAAATAGTCATGTTGGTTTAATAAATCTACGCTGTCACAACAACATGCCTTTTCCTGGAGGACAAGTTTCTTGTGTTTATTCTGAATCTTACCTGCTCTGAGTGGTAGGCAGGCCTACAGCAAAACGGTCATGCTCTTTGATATTACAGGTGACCATGCTTTATTTACTTTAACTGAGCAATTACATAATATACATCATAAATAATGAAAAATAAATACCCTGTAAATAAACAATAGGTATGGTGGCTAATGGCTCTTCTTGCATTTGTAATATTATCTCTTACTTGCTTTATTTTACAACATTTCCAGTATGGCTTCAAATAAAGTCATAAAGTATGATAACATACAGTAAACAAACTAAAAATGCGCCTTAATAAACGTGTGCTAAGGAGGTGCTCTCCCGTGCTGCTTGTTGGGGAAGATAGAGACTGTGGCACGGCAAGAGGCCTATAATGATTTAGCATGCCTAGTACACAGCTCTCAATATGGCATTAAATATTCTCACAACACTTACAGGCTAAAACGATTAAGAAACTTTATAGAAGTTCATAATTACGCCAGTAACACCACACATTGGCATGCATATGTACAAACCTGTCTGAGACACCCGTCTTCAACTCGGATACCTTCTTCTCTCTCCTCTTCCTCTAAATTGACGGTAGGAAATTATCCAACTTCCGGCGAGTGCAGCATCATTAGATGTGCCACCTACCATAGGGGAGTGTGTACAGAAGGGAACACCTCTCTGCCTGTTTAGCCGGGCGTAAGGCGTAATTGATCGATCACAAGTGGTTGGCATGACACAATGGGTAGCCTAGATCAGATACAGTGGTGCTTGAAAGTTTGTGAACCCTTTAGAATTTTCTATATTTCTGCATAAATATGAGCTAAAACATTATCAGATTTTCACACAAGGCCTAAAAGTAGATACAGAGAACCCAGTTAAACAAATGAGACAAAAATATTATACTTGGTCATTTATTTATTGAGGAAAATGATCCAATATTACATATCTGTGAGTGACAAAAGTATGTGAACCTTTGCTTTCAGTATCTGGTGTGACCCCCTTGTGCAGCAATAACTGCAACTAAACGTTTGTGGTAACTGTTGATCAGTCCTGCACACCGGCTTGGAGGAATTTTAGCCCATTCCTCCATACAGAACAGCTTCAACTCTGGGATGTTGGTGAGTGTCCTCACATGAACTGCTCGCTTCAGGTCCTTCCACAACATTTCAATTGGATTAAGGTCAGGACTTTGACTTGGCCATTCCAAAACATTACCTTTATTCTTCTTTAACCATTTTTGGTAGAACGACTTGTGCGCTTAGGGTCATTGTCTTGCTGCATGACCCACCTTCTCTTGAGATTCAGTTCATGGACAGATGTCCTGACATTTTCCTTTAGAATTCGCTGGTATAATTCAGAATTCATTGCTCCATCAATGATGGCAAGCCGCCCTGGCCCAGATGCAGCAAAACAGGCCCAAACCATGATACTCCCACCACCATGTTTCACAGATGGGATAAGGTTCTTATGCTGGAATGCAGTGTTTTCCTTTCTCCAAACATACCGCTTCTCATTTAAACCAAAAAGTTCTAGTTTGGTCTCATCCATCCACAAAACATTTTTCCAATAGCCTTCTGGCTTGTCCATATGATCTTTAGCAAACCAGATGAGCAGCAATGTTCTTTTTGGAGAGCAGTGGCTTTCTCCTTGCAACCCTGCCATGCACACCATTGTTGTTCAGTGTTCTCCTGATGGTGGACTCATGAACATTAACATTAGCCAATGTGAGAGAGGCCTTCAGTTGCTTAGAAGTTACCCTGGGGTCCTTTGTGACCTCGCCGACTATGACACGCCTTGCTCTTACAGTGATCTTTGTTGGTCGACCATTCCTGGGGAGGGTAACAATGGTCTTGAATTTCCTCCATTTGTACACAATCTGTCTGACTGTGGATTGGTGGAGTCCAAACTCTTTAGAGATGGTTTTGTAACCTTTTCCAGCCTGATGAGCATCAACAATGCTTTTTCTGAGATCCTCAGAAATCTCTTTTGTTCATGCCATGATACACTTCCACAAACATGTGTTGTGAAGATCAGACTTTGATAGATCTCTGTTCTTTTTATAAACAAGGATGCCCACTCACACCTGATTGTCATCCCATTGATTGAAAACTCCTGACTCGAATTTCACCTTCAAATTAACTGCTAATCCTAGAGGATCACATACTTTTGCCACTCACAGATATGTAATATTGGATCATTTTTCTCAATAAATAAATGACCAAGTATAATATTTTTATCTCATTTGTTTAACTGGGTTCTCTTTATCTACTTTTAGGACTTGTGTGAAAATCTGATGATATTTTAGGTCATATTTATGCAGAAATATAGAAAATTCTAAAGGGTTCACAAACTTTCAAGCACCACTGTAGATAAACTAGATTTTTTTCTAGCGTGAGAAATCGGAGGTAAGGCGTGTGAGCGTGTGAAGACAGTCAAATGCGTGTGTCTCACGCTCATTGCGTGAGAGTTGGCAGCCCAGCGGTAGGCCTTTGAGTAAGAATTTGTTTGCAAGTCAAATCTTGGGTGGCGTGATGTTGGTTTAATACGATTTTTTGACAACTTTCTAACTTTTTGAAGGAATATGAATTAAGTTCCGTTTACCTATGAGTTTGTTGTGCATTATCGAAGCTTTTTCTGTTGATATTTTTGGAGCAAATAAATGGAATACATTTTGGAAACAAAGAATTGGAAGTGCATATAAAATGACCACTGCTCATGCCGCCCACAGCCTAGTTGGAAATATTGAAGCTGGAGTAACTTGGAAGGCCAATACACATGATCAAAATACATGAAAACCAGAAATGTCCCCCCCTTTTTATTACAAAGATGAAAACATTAGATGTTTTAATATTTACACCACCGAACTGAAAATGTCCCCAGTTTTCTTCTCAGAAATCTGGTCACCTTATTTTATGCAGTTATCTAATCAGCCAACCCCTTGACAGCAGCACAATGCATAAAATCATGCAGATACAAATCAAGAGCTTCAGTTAATGTTCACTTCAAACATCAGAATTGGAAAATTGTGATGTCAGTGACTTTTACTGTGGCATGGGTGTTGGTGCCAGATAGACTGGTTTGAGTATTTCAGAAACTGCTGATCTCCTGAGGTTTTCACACAAAACATTCTCTAGAGTTTACACAGAATGGTGCGAAAAACAAAAAAACATTGAGTAAGTGACAGTTCTGTGGGTGGAAACGCCTTGTTGAAGTTAGAGGTCAGAGGAAAATGACTAGATTGGTTCAAGCTGCCAGGAAGGATAGTAACTCATAACAATTCTTTACAACTGTGGGAAGCAGAAAAGCATCTCAGCATGCAACAGCAGAAGACCACTCCTGCAGCCAAGAACAGGAATCTTAGAATCAAGAACAAGTTCCTATTAAAGTGGCCGGTAAGTGTATATTGTCATCTGAATCACAGAGATAGAAAGTAACTATAATTTGGAATATATGGTAATCTGTATTTTTGAACATTTATATTTGTCTACTTATTTGCAAAAATGTTTCTATTCTTTCCTCTTTCTATTCTTTCCTATAGACTTTCCTGGTACTGTACATTGTTACTTGCATTTCAAATAACTTGCTTAATTAAATAACTAATTAAACCCATCTCTCTTATTCTGGGTCTGTCTGTCTTCTCTGTCTCACTAAAATAAACAGCACATGAATAGAAATGAATAGTTGAATGAAACACAAGTATGAATAGAAACATATACAATGTGTTTAACATTGTTTCGAATGCGTCTGGTGTGGTATCACACTGTCCTCTGAAACAAATGTGCTCTGAAACACTGTCATCTAAAACAAATCCTGGTACAGACTTCATTCATTTGAGGCACGTACATACACACACCCACCCACACACACCCACACACACGCAAGCGTATTGTGTCGTCCCCCACTCTCTGTTCATGAGTCATCACTCCTGAGTTAGATCTAAATAAAGCAGAAAGTAGATGATGTATTTCACAGCTTGGTGATTCATTTTGGGTGTTGGGAATTGTAACTAACACACACACACACACACACACACACACACACACACACACACACACACAGTTGTACACTGTATATTATAGCAGCACTATAATTGAGGTGGCAATGGACAGCTTTTTTTCCTATCCCACCTTTCTGGAAAGTTCCACTTTCTCTCTCTTTCCGACAGGTCATTGTGTCCCCTCTTTATTTCATTTGTTATAGATTAAATATTCATATGTATGGTAAAACATGTGAGTGGAAACTATTCCTGTCAATGGTGAGTGGCTCCATAAATAAAGTCTGAATTCATTACACTAGAGGCTACCAACTCATCTGAGAGTGACAAAAGATTTTTTTTGTTTGTTTGTTTGTTTTGTTTTGTTTTTCCCTGTATGAATCAAATAACATTATCTGCTGTGGCAATCCCTAATGAGAACAGCTGAAAGAAGAAGAATCAAACAAGTACAATTAAGTTTGTGATATGTTTGTGTCCTTCAGATACTCAAAGGACGATCAGATGCCTAGCTGTATATAATTGTACTAGCAGTGTATAATGTGCAAGTTATACTAACATCATTTCTCCCCGTGACATTAAGTGGCAACAAAATAAAAAACAAAGTAAAATATGGATGCTTCCAAAGTGAAAATCAAGTCAAGTTTATTTTTATAGCACTTTTAACAATAGACATTGTTGCAAAGCAGCTTTACAGAAATGTAAAGACTTTAAACATGAGCTAATTTTATCCCTAATCTATCCCCAATGAGCAAGCCTGTGGCGACGGTGGCAAGGAAAAACTTCAGATGACATGAGGAAGAAACCTCGAGAGGAACCAGACTCAAAAGGGAACCCATCCTCATTTGGGTGGTAACAGATAGCGTGATTATAAATAACTTGCTTCTATAACGGTATCCTATATAGTCACAAAGTATAACTGTGAAACCAGGAAATTCATTATAGTTTTAACATGAAGTTTGTTTTGTTGAAGTTATAAAGTGTTCATTGATGGAAACTTGAGTGCAAAACTGTTCATGACAACTGCAGTCCTAAAGTTAGCAAACTGACTGTAGTCTTCAGCCATAAAAGCATTACTGTAAGGGTCCAGAGCCATCTTCCAAGTGCGATTTTCGACTGTCCCTCAGGATTGATATGTAAATCAGAGGGAGAGACAGTGTGTGTGGGGGGGGGAGGCTTTTAGGTACTGTATGCCCAATGTCACCTGATGAGTAAGAACCTGATGAGTAAGAACTGTAAGTGTCCAGAGCCATATTCCAAGTGCAACTTTCAACTGTCCATATGGGGCCATCCTCCACAGGAGCAATGTGATGAGACTCCAGCCAGACGTAGGGCATCAAGATGGATCAGGCAGGTCTGAGGAGCAGAAGAGGTCAGCATCTTACTGGTGTCTCAGGATCAATATGTAACTCAAAGGGACAGACAGAGGGAAGGGGGGAGGAGAAAGAGAGAGAGAAAACACAGGTTGTTAGGTATGCCCAATGTCACCTGATGAGTAAGAACAATATACATTTTCTGCTGAGTGCAAGCAGGGACTCCGGCAAAACTAACTATGACAGCATAACTAAAAGGGGAGAGCCAGAAGGTAACACAAGCATGAGGGCACCCTGGGACATAAAGCAGCAGCCACTACACTGTCAACAAACTCAAGTGAGCGAGTGAGTGGAGGGCTGACAGCATCCATACATCCCAGTTTACCAAAACACTCTATGCCTGAGGACCCTCCAGATCTACTTCTTTACCTAATAAAACTATTAACAAAAGCCTTGACTAAACAGATATGTTTTCAATCTAGACTTAAACACTGAGGCTACATCCACACGACAACGGCAACGAGATTTTATTTAAAAAAATATCGCGTCCACATGGGCAACGGATCAGTAAAATATCAGGTACATATGGCAACGCAATGCTTGCTGAAAACGATGCAATACACATGCCACACCTCTACGTGCGCTGTAAGACGGTCCCATCGGAGACACCAGAACAATAGAAGAAGTAGACGCATGCGCATAAACCCCTTCTTCTACCCGCTGTGAAGCACTGTCAGGAACAAACACACAACAAGAAGAAGAAGATGGCTGCGACTACGCGAGGAAATCGTGCCTTCTGTGTGTACAAATTAGTTTTATTAGTGTACATAGTTTTATATAACTTAATTTTCTTAGTGTGTGAACATTTTGAAAAGCATTTTTATATAATTTATATAACTTTTTATATTGTGTGTGAACATTTTGAAAAGCAGTCTTATCCAATAAAAAAAAGAAATTCAAGAAATGGTTCAGTTACTTGTTTATTTAAAAGAAAAGCTGTATACAAAAGTGAATGCAATGCAGTGGTTCATACAAAACAGCAAGAGTGCTGCTTGTTCTAGTCATGTGGTTGTGACGTCATCGTAAACAAATCCGTTCTACTCATCCAGACAACTTCGCAATGGCGCCGTTGCCAGATTTTTCCACTCTGGAACCCGTTCTCAAAAAATATCATTGTGGGGCACCCAAAACGCCGGTGCCGTGTGGACGCCAGGCCGAAATGATAAACAATTTTATCAGATTCACCTGAATCCGTTGCCATGTGGACAGGGCCTGAGACTGTGTCTGGTATTTGAGAAGACTATCCCAAGTTGACGAGCTTAAAGGAACAGTCCACCGTACTTCCATAATGAAATATGCTCTTATCTGAATTGAGACGAGCTGCTCCGTACCTCTCCGAGCTTTGCGCGACCTCCCAGTCAGTCAGACGCAGTCAGACGCGCTGTCACATACGGAGCTCAGATATCAATGCGCTGCCGAAGTGCGCAGAAGGTGTTAGTACGCCTGTCATTATAGTGAGGACTTTCCATAGCATAGAAAATCGCTACGTTTCAATTTGTGTAACTGAACTTGTTTCATATCACTGGTCATATAAACCTATGTAAACAGGAAAAACGCGGAAGAGTTTGGTCGCATCTAACTACAGCCCCAAAAAATACCATTGGCCATACTGAGCCTAGCTACATTGCTAACAGGAGTGACAGCGCGTCTGACTGCGTCTGACTGACTGGGAGGTCGCGCAAAGCTCGGACAGGTACGGAGCAGCTTGTCTCAATTCAGATAAGAGCATATTTCATTATGGAAGTACGGTGGACTGTTCCTTTAAGTTTCAAGTCAAGGGGGTGCTTTTGATGGTTTTTACCAGTAGTAGGCGGGGAAGGTACAAGTTGCAATTTTGCTTCCAACACATCCATCCATCCATTATCTGTAGCCGCTTATCCTGTACAGGGTCGCAGGCAAGCTGGAGCCTATCCCAGCTGACTATGGGCAAGAGGCAGGGTACACCCTGGACAAGTCACCAGGTCATCTCATCAGGTGGGGTTGACCGTATCAGCAGATCATCAGATTAACATTTTTAAAACGATTAGCGTGCACACAGCAACGCCAATACACGATTCGCGTGCACACAGCAACGCCAATACACGGATACGCTTGGCTCCGCAGGCATCCTGCGCTCCAAATCACTCCGCCCTGAACAGCGAGTGCCCTCTGGAGGGTGCGCACGCTGGCCCTGCGCAGCTCACAGAGCGCGTGAGTGAAGCGCACGAGCAGTGATTCGGGACTGAGCCGCTGTGTGTGTGATCCCAGTGCATATCGGGTATGCGCGTCACTTACCACTTGCAAGTGGAAGGATGGCAAGCCTAAAGACAATCATAACTACACAATGGGCAGTATTTGCATCAGTATTTGCAGTATTTTCATACTTTTATACTCTTAATGAAAGGTGATACAAGGCGGAAGTCCGCACCGTTTTTCAGCAGTCGCGTCACATGACCAACGCCAGCGAATCAGGAAGGTGGATGTCACAGTGACGTTGTCCAATGACGACGCCAGCTAGAGCTCAGCACAGCGTATCCGCGTATTCTCAATGTTTACACAGCACCGGACCAGACACGATCTGGATTGAATACGTGGACCCTGGCGGATTCCTGTTTCCCGGCGTTTCCAGGCGTTTTAATGTAAACGGACAGTGCATCCGCGAAGAAAACGAGACAGATACGGTCTAATGTAAACTTGGCCTCAGGGCTAACACATAGAAACAAACAACCATTCACACTCACATTCACACCCACGGTCAATTTAGAGCCACCAATTAGCCTAACCTGCATGTCTTTGGACTACCACACAGACACAGGGAGAACATGCAAACTCCACACAGAAAGGCCCTCGTCGGCCACTGGGCTCGAACCGAGGACCTTCTTGCTGTGAGGCGACAGTGCTAACCACTACACTGCCGCCTCCAACGCAAAATTTGGTTTTTTTTGGTAGTTGGCAGAGTTGACTCACAACACACACATACAAGGACTTGACCATGCTGGAGGTTGTTTTTTTTTTTTTTTTAGTTCACTACTAGTCTACAGCTCAACAAGTGGTCTCACACACGCACACATGCATGCACACACGTACCACACGCAGGCACGGGTAATACACTGTGTATGAGTGTATGTTTGTAGATGACGTCTGACCTGTGTCAGATGCGAGTGTGAGTGACTGTTCTGGAGCCATTTGTGTGCAGTTTGCGTATTGCATTAAAGGCCTTGTTGTTGTAATAATTCCTGTCAGAGTCCCACCAAGAAGAAATCAGTCACAACAGGGCCACACTCTTAAACCCAGACGTGCGTGTATGCATATGCGTGCACGCATGCGTGTGTGTGAGTAAGAGAGAGACAGAGAGAGAGAGGGGAGAGCTTGGTTTAAAGAAAAAGTGGGGGAAAATGTGTCACAAAAGATTGACCTAATAGGCAACTTAATGGACTTAGAGTGCAACGTCATCCTGTTGTGACCAGCAGATGAGGGACCGGAGGAGGTCATGAGCCTCTATTAAATCACTGACGTGTATGTCCAGACAACTGTAGAGGAAAATTCCTCTCACTCTCCCTCTCCTACAGCCCCTTCTCTCGCTCTCTCTCTCTCTCCCCCTCCATGTACATATGCAGTGAACATTTTCTTGCCCCACACTCTCACACAAATTCATATTCACACACTCTGAATTTGTACACAAAAATCTGCCCAGTTTTTCTCCAGACCAAACACAACACAGACCATACTATAAATATGTGATTAGCATGGTTCCAACAAGATTACTTTTTAATATCAGTTGCTAAGGTAACTTTACACACACACACACACACACACACACCCTATACCTTGCACATCTGCCTTTGGTTGTATAATATAAAATCAATTTATTTTATTGCATAATAATAATTATTATTATTATTTAAATCTGAGATGCTTGACCCTGAAGAAACATCTGACCAGTCAAATCTTTAATATTTATGTAGAACTCATAACAGTAGATCATTTCAGAAGAAGAAGAAACCTTTATTTGTCACATGCACACTTCAAGCACAGTGAAATTCATCCTCTGCATTTAACCCATCTGAAGCAGTGAACACACACACACACACACACACAGCTACACCAGAGCGCCCAGGTAGCAGTCAGGTACCTTGCTCAAGGGCACCTCAGCCCAAGGCCACCCCATGTCAGCCTAACTGCAGGTCTTTGGATTGTGGGGGAAACCGGAGTACCCAGAGGAAACCCACACAGACACAGGGAGAACATGCAAACTCCACACAGAAAGGCCCTCACCAGCCGCTGGGTTCGAACCCGGAACCTTCTTGCTGTGAGGCGACCATGCTAACCACTACACCACCATGCAGCCCATTTCCAGTATATGTTTATGGCAATGTAATGGTCATTCATTTATAAAAGATTATATTAAATATTTTTGTTACACATATAACACACTTGACATATAAACATAATATTGGAAGTACAAGATAAAATTTGGAAGCACAAAATTGGATGGAATTGTATCATTGTTCTTTGCTGTAGCATTACACTTTCCCTTCACTGGAAGCAAGAGACCCAAACCTGCTCCAGAATGACAATACCCCTGTAAACAAAGCGCAGGAGTTCCATGAAGACACAGTGTGTTAAGTTTGGAGCAGAAGAACTCAAGTGTCCTGTACAGAGCCCTGACCTCAACACCACTGAACACCTTTGGGATGAACTGAAACACTGACTGCACCCCAGGCCTCCTCACCCAACATCAGTGTCTGATCTCACTAATGCTCTTGTGGTTGAAGGGACACATCCCCACAGCCATTCCCCAAAATCTAGTGGAAAGATTTCCCAGAAGAGAAAGAAAGAAAGAAAGCACAGCTTTATTTATCACACACTTGTGAAATTTCCTCTCTGCATTTAACCCATCTGAAGCAGTGAACACACACATGCACACACATGTCCCCCATGTCTGAAGACAATAACCATCATACTGATGCCTAAGCATTCTGTTGCAACATGCTTGAATGAATTCAGCCCTGTTGAGTCCTGTTGACCTGCTGACCTGTTGAGTGGAGGTATGAGCAAGGGTGGGGGAGGATCTGGAATGAGAGCACAAATGGGTGTGATGGTTGGGTGTCTGCTTACTTCTGGCCATATAGTGTAAGTAAAAAATACCTTTATCATTACAATTATTCAAAGTATTGTGTTGTTGTAAGTAGATAGATAGATAGATAGATAGATAGATAGATAGATAGATAGATAGATAGATAGATAGATAGATAGATAGATAGAGTGGTGCTTGAAAGTTTGTGAACCCTTTACAATTTTCTATATTTCTGCATAAATATGACCTAAAACATCATCAGATTTTCACACAAGTCCTAAAAGTAGATAAAGAGAACCCAGTTAAACAAGTGAGACAAAAATATTACACTTGGTCATTTATTTATTGAGGAAAATGATCCAATATTACATATCTGAGAGTGACAAAAGTATGTGAACCTTTGCTTTCAGTATCTGGTGTGACCCCCTTGTGCAGCAATAACTGCAACTAAACGTTTGCGGTAACTGTTGATCAGTCCTGCACACCGGCTTGGAGGAATTTTAGCCCATTCCTCCATACAGAACAGCTTCAACTCTGGGATGTTGGTGGGTTTCCTCACATGAACTGCTCGCTTCAGGTCCTTCCACAACATTTCGATTGGATTAAGGTCAGGACTTTGACTTGGCCATTCCAAAACATTAACTTTATTCTTCTTTAACCATTCTTTGGTAGAACGACTTGTGTGCTTAGGGTTGTTGTCTTGCTGCATGACCCACCTTCTCTTGAGATTCAGTTCATGGACAGATGTCCTGACATTTTCCTTTAGAATTCACTGGTATAATTCAGAATTCATTGTTCCATCAATGATGGCAAGCCATCCTGGCCCAGATGCAGCAAAACAGGCCCAAACCATGATACTACCACCACCATGTTTCACAGATGGGATAAGGTTCATATGCTGGAATGCAGTGTTTTCCTTTCTCCAAACATACCGCTTCTCATTTAAACCAAAAAGTTCTATTTTGGTCTCATCCGTCCACAAAACATTTTTCCAATAGCCTTCTGGCTTGTCCACGTGATCTTTAGCAAACTGCAGACGAGCAGCAATGTTCTTTTTGGAGAGCAGTGGCTTTCTCCTTGCAACCCTGCCATGCACACCATTGTTGTTCAGTGTTCTCCTGATGGTGGACTCATGAACATTAACATTAGCCAATGTGAGAGAGGCCTTCAGTTGCTTAGAAGTTACCCTGGGGTCCTTTGTAACCTCGCCGACTATGACACGCCTTGCTCTTACAGTGATCTTTGTTGGTCAACCATTCCTGGGGAGCGTAACAATGGTCTTGAATTTCTTCCATTTGTACACAATCTGTCTGACTGTGGATTGGTGGAGTCCAAACTCTTTAGAGATGGTTTTGTAACCTTTTCCAGCCTGATGAGCATCAACAACGCTTTTTCTGAGGTCCTCAGAAATCTCCTTTGTTCGTGCCATGATACACTTCCACAAACATGTGTTGTGAAGATCAGACTTTGATAGATCCCTGTTCTTTAAATAAAACAGGGTGCCCACTCACACCTGATTGTCATCCCATTGATTTAAAACACCTGACTCTAATTTCACCTTCAAATTAACTGCTAATCCTAGAGGTTCACATACTTTTGCCACTCACAGATATGTAATATTGGATCATTTTCCTCAATAAATAAATGACCAAGTATAAAATTTTTGTCTCATTTGTTTAACTGGGTTCTCTTTATCTACTTTTAGGACTTGTGTGAAAATCTGATCATGTTTTAGGTCATATTTATGCAGAAATATAAAAAATTCTAAAGGGTTCACAAACTTTCAAGCACCACTGTAGATAGATAGATAGATAGATAGATAGATAGATAGATAGATAGATAGATAGATAGATAGATAGATAGATAGATAGATAGATAGATAGATAGATATGTGCAGGAGCTAATGAGGAGATAACAGTATGACTGGTAATTACACTAGGTTATAGTAGAAAAACTATTTGTGACCAGGAAGGGAGGAGTCCCTGATGATGATATGTGTTCTGTGCAGACATCACCTGTCGTGAAGGTATTCAATGCCTTGGAGTTGGGCACCAATGATGTGTTGGGCACGTTTCACCATGTTTTGAAAGGGTTTTTTTCTTGACCCTGTGGAGCTGCCATACCACACTGTGATGCAGTTGGTTCGGATGTTCTTAATGGTGCAGCTAAAGAAACTTGTTAAGATCTGGGGAGACAGATGAACTTTCTTCAGTCTCCTCAGGAAGTAAAGATGCTGTTGTGCCAGAATTGAAGCATTATGGTGCCATGACAGATCCTCAGAGATGTGGACGCCAAGGAACTTGAAGCTAGAGGCATGCTCTAGTCCCACTGATGTAAATGGATTTCCAGAAGTCCACAATGAGCTGTTTGGTCTTCCTGGCATTGAGTGTTAGGTTATTAACAGAACACCATGCTGCTAATTGACTCATCATTGCTGGTGATGTGACCTACCACCATGGTATCACCTGCATACTTTATTATTTTGGAGTTATGCAGCAGCACGCAGTCATGGTTGAACAGGGAGCAGAGTAGCAGACTCAGCTTTTTAGGATGCCAATGTTCAGGATGAGGGTAGAGGACCTGTGATTGCCTAAGCTAACAGACTGAGGCCTACGGATTAGGAAGTCCAGAATCTAACTGCAAATGGAGGTGCTGATGGAGGTAATTGAATTGGTGACCAGTTTTGTGTGACCACTTAAATGCAGAGCTAAAATCAATGAACAGTATCCATGTACCAATTAACCTGTTTACCTGTAGAATGTTCCAAACATCGCATGGGTTTTTTAAGCATTCCACAACTTTTGTTGCCCCTGCTCCAACTTTTTTGAAACATGTTGCAGACATCACATTCAGAATGAGTGTATATTTACATAAACCAAAAGAGTTTCAGTTTGAACATTAAATATATTGTCTTTGTATTGTATTCAATTGGATATAGGTCAAAAAGGATTTGCACATACTTGCTTTCTGTTTTTATTTACGTTTTACACAGCGTCCCAACTTTTTTTGAATCAGGGTTGTGGTGGTGTTCTTGTGCAGGTGGATGAGGTTTAAATGAAGAGCAGTGGAAATGGCATCCTCTGCTGACCTTTTTGGGTGCTAGACAAACTAGTGGGAATCCAGCATAAGTGGTAGGCCCACTATGAGGTGACTCAAAAGCAGTTTCTCAAAGTATTTCATTACAATGGGGGTGAGTGCAACAGGGCTGAATTAATTCAAGCATGTTGCAACAGAATGCTTAGGCACCAGTATGATGGTTATTGTCTTCAGACATGGGGGACAGTAGCTTGTGCCAGGGACAGGTTGAAGATGTCAGTAATGGAGTTGGTTTGTTGTCAGTGATGGTCTGGATGCCTTTCCACATGTGTCTGGGGTCAGAGTTGTTGTATAAGTTCCTTGCACTTAATGCAAGGTTTGTCAGAATGCTAGCTTTCCTAATACCCCTTTTCAAGTTGGCACTGGCTGTGCTATAGGTCTCTGTATCACCAGGTTTAAAAGCAGTATCCCTTGCTTTTAACAGGAGGCGGACCTCAGAATTCATCCATGGCTCATGATTAGAACAAGTTTTCACATATTAATATCAGAAATATCATACATCCAGTGATATCCACATAAAATCCATAGCATGATATGGCCTGAGCTCCATCTCTCTTCAAACTTCTGGGCTGTGTCTCAAAGAGAAAACTCTGACCTTACATTCCAAAGTATTTATTAAGCTCGATAATCCAGAATATTGGTATGCAAAACAGCCCTTTCAGTAGGTTTGAAGGTCACATGATGTTTTTAAGATTCAGCGCTAACTGTAATAGGAAAACTGGTTAGTGACAGTCTAGAATAACAGTCTAGAATAGTATATAAGTATGCAATTTGAGACACAATGGTAGTTTGTTTAGCAGAGGTAGATGTACAGGGAAGTTTGTCTCTTTTTATTGCTGAACTATGATAGTGCACAGGTTGGGATAATGAAAAAGTTAAAAACAACATGTACCCTATTCATAAAAATGTAGCTTGTCTGAATGTGACTCCTAGTCTCATCTCATTATCTCTAGCCGCTTTATCCTGTTCTACAGGGTCGCAGGCAAGCTGGAGTCTATCCCAGCTGACTACGGGCGAAACACCCTGGACAAGTCGCCAGGTCATCACAGGGCTGACACATAGACACAGACAACCATTCACACTCACACCTACGGTCAATTTAGAGTCACCAGTTAACCTAACCTGCATGTCTTTGGACTGTGAGGGAAACCGGAGCACCCGGAGGAAACCCACGCGGACAACATGCAAACTCCGCACAGAAAGGCCCTCGCCGGCCACGGGGCTCGAACCAGGACCTTCTTGCTGTGAGGCGACAGCACTAACCACTACACCACCGTACCGCCCGTGACTCCTAGTAACATTTCAAAATATTAGCACACAAAATCTGCCTTTGATATTTCTGATATTAATTTGTTAAATAAATAAATGAAACAAAAGAAGAGACAATGAGTTTCTCATGTCATTTTTTTTTACCCATATTGCTAACCTGCCTCAGTCATGCAGGTTTCTCCTTTACATCACAAGGATGCAGTAATTTCTCTGCACAAGGACCACTTGGGTGTGTGTTCTGTTCCTCGTCAGTTCTCCAAAGTCTCATTGCTATGTTTCTTATGTTCATTGCTTTTGTATCAGATTTTAAAAATCATGCTCACCTACAAAACTAAAAACAAACACTCACCTCCTGGAAGACAGTCTACTCTGCACCACATGCCCTTTAAGCGTCTCGCATGGTTTGACATGGGCAACCATCCCAAAAGATACAAGGAAGATATGTATCAAAACTTTTCTCTGTGCTTCTCTGATAGGTTGCCTCTGTCCTGGCATCCAGGTGCCTGACAGGTTGTTCCAGGCTTGGTGGACAACTGTTGTGTTTTTACATGTAAAATGTTAGACAGCCTTGATAATTTTTTTTTAATATCAGAGACATATTACTTAATACGGTGCATTTAAGGTGTGTAAATTAGTGAAGGTAATGTCCAATGCAGTAATATGCTCTGTCCCCATCCCAACGTGGCTTGGTGATGTAGCAGGTTATGGTTGTTGAACTGCTGGATGGCCAGGTGGTGCTCCAAAAAAATAATGTGGCTTTATAGATAAGTGGTGTAGTTTTGAGGGCAAGGCTGGCCTGTTATGGCGGAACGATATCCATGCCACTCAGCAGAGGCTCCAACTCTCCCGCCATGGGCGGGAGATCTCCCGCTTTAGGGAACATTTAGAAAATCCTCCCGACCTCCCGCTGACAACATAAAAATCTCCCGCCCGCCCTTACTACACATGATTAGTGAAAAAATATATAACTTGATCATGGCCTTATCTATGAGGCCACCGAGGTCCAGACCTCGGTCATTTTTAAGAGCTGAAAATACATTTGTATACTAAATATTCAACTGGATAAAAAAAATAAAGAATAACATTAAAACGTCTCCATAAAAAGTGCATTGTTAATTATGTTAAACGTTGATTCTGTCTTCTGTGTCTGTTTCGTGCGCGCGGCTCTGAGACCAAGAACACAAAAACGAATGAGCGCGTGACTCAGGGGAGGAACGCAGTGCAGGAGACACGTTTTTTTTCATGGTAACCATCAGCACACTTTCATGAAGCTGTTAAATTTACATTTTTGAAGCAGCGCAGTTTTGTCCTCATTGCTTGGGCCAGATCAAACCATTAAACAAGCTTAAAATATTCTTACTCTTGCCACATACATGATTTTTTGTTTTCAAAACTGATGATATTCAGTTCAAACACCATTAAAAGTAATTTCAGGAATAGATCTCGTGTGACGTGTAATTCACCCCTCTCATTTAAATATGTCGAATTTTTTTTTGCGTGCGCATCACGGACCTCGGTGATTTTAAAATGCTGGCTAAGGCCCTGAACTTGATACATTTATGTTGACGAAAATTAATAGTTGACTTTCTGCTTTTCGTGTGTCTGACATTGTATGGGTGGACTCAAGCGTGTACCCTGCAGTATATGCCGATTGCCCGGTCAGTACACCAATCGGCGTAACTGGGGGATTGGAGTGAATGCCAGAGGCATGTGCGCGCACATCAAGTGCACATATGAATTGAGGGGAATTCGGTGTGCCGTGGGGTCACACTGAGCCACCCAATGTCTGAGCAGTTACCGATAAAGCATACGGACTGCGCTATTAAATGATACGTGCGAGAGAACGGGAAAACCCGTGACACTCAACCATTTTGTTTGTTTTTTTGTGTCTGCATTTCATCTGTTCGTCTTTAACTTTATGTTCTCTTGAATGAGATAATGAAACGAAGTTCCGTTGGTGAAAATGGCGAAAGCCAAACTACGAAGAAAAAATATCAGAAAATCACCAAGATAAAGTTCGGATAGCCCATCGCGATGGTCGCCAGGGACAAATGGCGGACTATTTTGGATGGCAGCAAGACAACCCTATATCTGATAAGGTTAGATCACCAGACCAGACGTTAGAATCTAACCAACTTGTCTGACTTTTACTAACTTAGAAATAGAATATTATTAGAAGAACATCATCATCAGAGGGTCTACCATTGGCAATTTATAATAGTCATTATTGACATTAACATTGACTTTAGGTATATTAAAGTTTGGTCTGTAGTCAATGGATTTATCTAGATCTGTTACTATTAATAAGATTTAATTGACACGAAATGTGGTGAATCATTTATATATATATAAACTCGCCTTCGCGCCTACGGCGCTCAAACTTGTCTCCCTCTGAGCTACTCACAGAGAGGGAGAATCTCCCTCTTTGCAATTTCCCAAGTGGGAGCCTCTGACTCAGGAAGGTGCTGCTTTCATTTCTTGCAGCATAGCTCATAGTCTCAGAACAAGCCTCTTTAATCAGTGACAATCCAGAGCCATGGCCAGGGAGCAGATAAGCAGGCTAAGCTCACTTTTTGCTAGCTGCCTTGGGTTGGCACTCAGGTTTGTTAGTAACACAATAGAGAGCGCCACTTCCAGTCAGACTACAAACATGCCCGATCTAAACTACAACACCCAAGAACCACAGTGCCCTCTATCGCCTGCCTATTAATTACACCTGTCACTCATTTCCTGGTTAATCAGCCCAGTGGTGCTTGAAAGTTTGTGAACCCTTTAGAATTTTCTATATTTCTGCATAAATATGACCTAAAACATCATCAGATTTTCACACAAGTCCTAAAAATAAAGAGAACCCTGTTAAAAAATGAGACAAAAATATTATACTTGGTCATTTATTTATTGAGGAAAATTATCCAATATTACGTATCTGAGAGTGGCAAAAGTATGTGAACCTTTGCTTTCAGTATCTGGTGTGACCCCCTTGTGAAGCAAGAACTGCAACTAAACGCTTCCGGTAACTCTTGATCAGTCCTGCACACCGGCTTGGAGGAATTTTAGCCCATTCCTCTGTACAGAACAGCTTCATCTCTGGGATGTTGGTGGGTTTCCTCACATGAACTGCTCGCTTCAGGTCCTTCCACAACATTTCGATTAGATTAAGGTCAGGACTTTGACTTGGCCATTCCAAAACATTAACTTTATTCTTCTTTAACCATTCTTTGGTAGAACAACTTGTGTGCTTAGGGTCATTGTCTTGCTGCATGACTCACCTTCTCTTGAGATTCAGTTCATGGACAGATGTCCTGACATTTTCCTTTAGAATTCACTGGTATAATTCAGAATTCATTGTTCCATCAATGATGGCAAGCTTTCCTGGCCCAGATGCAGCAAAGCAGGTCCAAACCATGATACTACCACCACCATATTTCACAGATGGGATAAGGTTCTTATGCTGGAATGCAGTTTTTTTCCTTTCTCCAAACATAACACTTCTCATTTAAACCAAAAAGTTCTATTTTGGTCTCATCCGTCCACAAAACATTTTTCCAATAGCCTTCTGGCTTGTCCACATGATCTTTAGCAAACAGCAGACGAGCAGCAATGTTCTTTTTGGAGAGCAGTGGCTTTCTCCTTGCAACCCTGCCATGCACACCATTGTTGTTCAGTGTTCTTCTGATGGTGGACTCATGAACATTAGCCAATGTGAGAGAGGCCTTCAGTTGCTTAGAAGTTACCCTGGGGTCCTTTGTGACCTTGCCAACTATTACACGCCTTGCTCTTAAGAGTGATCTTTGTTGATCGACCACTCCTGGGAGGGTAACAATGGTCTTGAATTTCCTCCATTTGTACACAATCTGTCTGACTGTAGATTGGTGGAGTCCAAACTCTTTAGAGATGGCTTTGTAACCTTTTCCAGCCTGATGAGCATCAACAACGCTTTTTCTGAGGTCCTCAGAAATCTCCTTTGTTCATGCCATGATCCACTTCCACAAACATGTGTTGTGAAGATCAGACTTTGATAGATCCCTGTTCTTTAAATAAAACAGGGTGCCCACTCACACCTGATTTTCATCCCATTGATTGAAAACATCTGACTCTAATTTCACCTTCAAATGAACTGCTAATCCTAGAGGTTCACATACTTTTGTCACTCACAGATATGTAATATTGGATTATTTCCCTCAATAAATAAATGACCAAGTAGAATATTTGTGTCTCATTTGTTTAACTGGGTTCTCTTTATCTACTTTTAGGACTTGTGTGAAAATCTGATGATGTTTTAGGTCATATTTATGCAGAAATATAGAAAATTCTAAAGGGTTCACAAACTTTCAAGCACCACTGTAAACACCTCTCCCACACTCACTTGATGTGAAGTATCGTTCAGTGTCTTACCTGTCATACCAAGCCTTGTTATTCGGTCTGCCTTATCGTGTTCTCGACCCTCATTATTGTCTCGTTCTCGTTACTCTTTAGTCTAGCTTTTATTACTCTGTCTGCCGATTGATCGACACCTGCCTGTCCCTCAACTTCGATTTCGTCTAGCGTTTTGGATTTGTTTGCCAGCCTGCATTCCCCGCTCTCCCCTGCACATACATCCGTAAGTGTCTGCATCCTGACAAGGTTCCACTACATTGAGACTGTGTCTGTTCCCTGAGCGAAACAAAAATGTAGAAATAAAGTTCTAGAAACCTAATTAAAATAAAATTTGATCATAATGAATGTATAGCCAGCATCTGAAGCTCAGACTCTCCACCCTAAGAGAAGATGTCAAAAATAATCTTAGATTCTTATTTAATACTGTAACAAAATTAACTAGGAATAAGATCACCAAAGAAGCCTGCACACCCTCTATATGTAGTGGTGAAGACCTCTTTCATTGGCAAAAGTGAAAATAAATAATATTCAATCAGCAAAATATTCAACTTATAAATTTAAAGTCAAACAATTTGATAACTCACCCTGTAGATAAAAATATATTATTATAGATAAAAATTATTTGCTGGGCAAACAATTCTCACCTCTCCACAATAGTGTTGCTGTAAATGGACAGTACAAGTAAAGCTTTTTTGATTGCAAAACACTGTTGTGGCAGCAGGGGCATGGTCAAGCATCATCTGTGGATGATGAGGAAGCATGTAGAACCAGCAGGTAATGTGTGATTATTCTCACCTGTGTCAAATCACCAGCAGTTTATGTATGTGTCTGTGTGCTTTCAAGAGAGAGAGAAGCCAGTGACCAGTAAGAGAAATCTGGGAAAGGAGTACTATCATGGAGTCATCACCCTTCGCTGAGACTGTCCAGACTCTCGCCGGCATCCATCAAACCCAACACCAAGTCATCATTGAGCTGTGCATGGACCAAGAGCAGTGTTTCCAGGCTCTGTTTCAGGTCCAGGCAGAGGATCGCCAGGTGCTGCAAAGCCCAGTCCAGCCAGCAGATACTCTAGCAGCAGCTCCAGCTGCCCTAACCCACATCACACTTACCAAGATGTGTTCATAGGACAACCCCAAAGTATATGTGGAGCTTTTCAAGCATTCCCTGGAAGCTTGCGCTGGGCCACCCTCACAGTGGGCAGTCTATCTATTGCTGCTCCTGTCAGAGCTCCCCATCACCAATCTGCTGGAGTACCCGGATCTCAAGTGGGCTGTCTTGCAAAAGGTCAGCTACACCCTGGAATAGCATCATCAGCGCTACCATGTGCTGTCCTTTTGCCTTCGCCCAACATTTCCACAACTGCTGTAGCAGTTTGTTGTTCAGGTGCTAGAAGAGATGGGGGAGTTGGTCCAGTGCTACTGTCTGGCATTGTGGGAAGAGGCAATCCGACTGCCTGAAGAACATGTGGTGGTGTTTCTCCCTCTCTCCCTAGCATCCTTCCCCTGCTTCTCCCTGCCCTCCCCCAGTTCCTGCACCATGGAAACTGGAGGCAGATTTATGACAACTCAAAGGTGCATTTTATTTTACTTTTTGCACTTTTCAGCTCAGCACACTCTTGCTCACGCTTGCGCGCACACGCGCGCGCACACACACACACACACACACACACACACACACACTCATGGCTCTGTGCTACTCAGCTCACTTTCTCTAGTCACTGGCTTCTTCTTTTTCTTCTTCTCCTTCTTCTTGTTTTATGGTGGTTGGCAAACAAAATTATGGTGCATTACCGCCATCAACTGGTATGGAGTGTGGATTGGGATATCTAACTATACCTTGTATAATAAATGAATAGATAGATAGATAGATAGATTTCTCCCCATCAGTTTTGCTCTTCTGAGATACTGAAAGAAAAATAAGTAGTATTTCTCGCCAGAACTTCTTTGTAAAGAATCCCGAAGATCCAAATTTAACTTTAATTCTTCGAGGTTCAATCTCAGTTCCCTTCTCATCGTTTCATATTCTGGACAGTAAATCATAACATGTTCTATCGTTTCTTCTTGACCACAAAATTCACAACTTCCTGTATTATGTTTTCTTATTGTAAATAAAGTTCTATTTAATACTGTATGACCAAAACGCAGCCTAGATATGACAGTTTCTTCTCTCTGTGTTCTCCTTGTGTTTCTCATCATATCTACTTTTCTTTGAATTCCAGAAAACCAGCTTCCTGCGCTGTCTTCTTCCTACTGTTTTTGCCACCTTTCTTTCAACTTTTGCTTAATTGCAGTCTTCATTTATGTTTTACTGAAGGGTACTGTGATGTCAGTATGATTTTTGTTCTTGTGACTTCCTTTGCACATTTGTCAGCTATTTCATTTCCTTTGATTCCTATATGTGCTGCTGTCCAAACTAGTGTCACATTCAGTCCCATCATTTGAATCCTGTGTAGTATTTGTTCTATCTTTATTTTGAGATTTTATTGCACTTTCACATTCCTTTGTCCACCATGACAACTTTCTTTTTACGCTTAGCTCTCTTCCTTTTAATTGCTTGTTTTGCAGCCTCTAGAACGACGTCACAGACAGGTTTAATTCATCAACATCCTGACTAACATCCATTTTTTTGCATTTCTTTATCACTAATCTGTTAATTTTTCCCAATCAGCACTATTGAAAACCCATCAATCTAATCCTCTAGTATCATATTCTTCTAGACTCAGGCCTACCTCAATTATCAGAGGATAATGGTCACTTCCTATTATTGTTTTCTTTACAATTTCCCAAGTACAAATACCCGCCACAGATTCTGATACTAAAGTAAGATCAATGGCAGATTCCATACCACTTCTAACATCAATTCTTGTACCATTTCCATCACTGAGGCATACTGGGCTATTAATAGCCATTAGCTCTTCAATCACCTCTCCATTCCCATCATTATAACCATCCCATAATGTACTACGTGCATTAAAATCTCCACAACATATGTTTTTTCCATCTTGATTTACAGATAGTTCCTCCAGTGACTCCAATGAAAGCTTCTTGCAAGGGTTATAAAAATTAAGTACTTTAATAATACCATCTTTTGTCCAAACTTCAATTGCTATCATTTGCTACACACACACACACACACACTATATATATATAAAAATACCTTTCTTTAAAATTCTATATTGCATTTCTTGTTGTGTAAACATTATACAGCCACCTCCATTTCTCTCCACTCTATTTCTGCATATACTATTATATCCTTTAATTACAAAATCTGATTTTGGTTTAAGCCAAGTTTCTTGAATACATATAGTCTCTGGTTTATTTCTGAAACTGTTCACAAAGCCTTTAAATTCCTGACCATTTGCATTCCACTGAAGAATAATCTAGTCTTTTCCCTAAAGACTGCTGGTTTCCCATCTGCCTCAAGCCTTCTGTTGATCTCTTCCCAGGATAGAGCTTTCATATCTAAGAATTTTTCAGCTCCCTTCACAATTATTCTAATTTTCTCTGTTTGGTGTTTAAATTGATCTGTACAGTTGATGAAATAAGCAATAAACAAAATTAGCTTATCCATGTCCAGTTCTGCAGGCCTATTAGCTTCCTCTCTTTGACTTCCTCCTGATCTTGAACTTTTATCTGTAGCCTCTATTCCCTTTTGTCCTTGCACTCTCTTCACTGCTTCAGCATAACTAATATTGTTAGCCGTTTTCACTTGCTGAATCTCCACTGCTCTTTTCCTAACTTCACAACCCCCATATGTCACACTGTTCTGGCCACCACAATTGCAACATTTAGCCTGCACATATCCTTCACAATCCTCAAATCTATGATCACCTCTGCATTTGGTACACCTTTGCTTTCCTTTGCAGGCCATCGCTATATGCCCATACTGCTGGCATTTGTAACACCACAACGGAGGAGGAACATAAGGCCTGACTCGGAAACTCATACAGCCTATCTTTATCTTATCCAGGAGTATCAAGTCCTGAAACTCTAGAAGCACTGACAAACTTTCCACTCTCTCGCCATTCACTGTTCTCAAAAATCTCTTCAGTCTCCTCACTTCACTTCCTTGAATGCTTTGTTTGATTTTTTTTCCAGATCTTCATGAATGGGAATGCCAGTTATAACTCCACAGGTCACTTTATTCTCACCCAGAACTCTTCTTTCACACACTACTTTTTTACAAATACTTTCAGTATGCAATGCTTTATTTCTCTGTTCATTTCTGCATTTTATCAACAGGTTCCCATCTTGAAGAATCTTGGCAATTTCCACTTCTATTTTTTTTTTCCAGTTCCCTGGACAGCATTATTGGACTTAGTCACCTGCTCATCTTCCTTCCTGAATTTAAGTATTATTTTAAACTCCTCCCTCTCCGTCTTCCTGCGAACAACCCAATCACCTTCTTCTGAACTATAATTCTCCTCCAAGCTTCTTTAATAGACCTGACTAGCAGATGCCCTTACATCTCTATCCTGCCTCACGTTTGTTTTACCTTGCCCTCTTCCACTAGGAACCGGTGTCCCGTCATCAAAGTCCATGTCATCATCTTCATCTGCTGCCTGTGTTTTCATCCTGATCCAGTCACAAACCAGTTTATGCAAACCAAAGTCTGGTTTCAAAGCTGACCGAGTCAAGCATAAAAAAACCTGCTCCCCACCACTGGCTTCTCTCTCCTGAAATCACACATTAAATTGCTGGTAATTATGCTCAGGTGAGAATCATCATGCATTACCTGCTGGTTCAACCTGCCTCCTCTCTGTCCACAGCTTATGCTCAATCATGGCCCCGCTACCACAACCATATATGCCTGCCACAGTAAAATTACAATGTTTAAACCCAAATAGCAGACATTTATAAAACCAAATAACAGACTTTTATAAATGTCTTCTTTGCTTACTTACAAAGACGAAAATCCAATTTGTTTGCAGTTTTATAAATCATGCACATTTTCATATATAGTCTCACCACATACAACCCCGATTCCAAAAAAGTTGGGACAAAGTACAAATTGTAAATAAAAACAGAATGCAATAATTTACAAATCTCAAAAACTGATATTGTATTCACAATAGAACATGGACAACATATCAAATGTCGAAAGTGAGACATTTTGAAATTTCATGCCAAATATTGGCTCATTTGAAATTTCATGACAGCAACACATCTCAAAAAAGTTGGGACAGGGGCAATAAGAGGCTGGAAAAGTTAAAGGTACAAAAAGGAACAGCGGGAGGACCAAATTGCAACTCATTAGGTCAATTGGCAATAGGTCATTAACATGACTGGGTATAAAAAGAGCATCTTGGAGTGGCAGCGGCTCTCAGAAGTAAAGATAGGAAGAGGATCACTGTAGAGCTCTCTGAGGTGTGGGTGGAGCACAGAGGACGGCAGGACAAAGCTTCAGGTACGAATAGGCTTTTTATTGCCAGACTTTTCAGTATACCAACACCGTTTTACTCTGGTAAATACACACACACACACACGCTGTGTTCTTGTCCCGGGAAGAGCTCTCCTCTGCTCTCCCTCTGCCTCCTTAAATAGGGCGCGGTTACTGGGAAGACACACAAACACAGGTTAATTACCGTCAGGTGTAGTGATGCTGCCACTCACCTTCCCTGGCTCCGCCCTCCTGTCACAGACCGGCGCTTGACCACGCCCCCGCTGCCACATACCCCCACCGCCCGACTCAGGCCGGGCGCCTGTCCGGCCCGCAGCCAACTCCCCCCCCCCGACAGGAGAGGAAGTCCGCCACGACCATCTGCGCCCCCGGCCTGTGGACCACCTTGAAATTGAAGGGTTGGAGTGCCAGATACCAACGGGTGATCCGCGCATTGGCATCTTTCATGCGGTGGAGCCACTGGAGGGGCGCGTGGTCCGAACAGAGGGTGAAAGGGCGCCCCAGCAGGTAGTAACGGAGGGCGAGGACAGCCCACTTGATCGCCAGGCATTCCTTCTCAATAGTGCTGTAGCGCCCCTCATGCACTGACCGCTTCCTGCTAATGTACAGGATGGGGCGGTCCTCCCCCTCCACCTCCTGGGGCAACACCGCCCCCAGCCCTCTGTCCGACGCGTCGGTCTGCAACACAAAAGGGAGAGAAAAGTCAGGGGAGTGTAATAGTGGCCCCCCACACAGTGCAGCCTTTACCTCAGAGAAAGCCCGCTGGCACTGCTCCGTCCACTGGACCGGATCTGGTGCCCCCTTTTTAGTGAGGTCAGTCAGCGGGCTGGTGACGTCCGAATAATTAGGTATAAACCTACGATAGTAGCCAGCCAGCCCCAGGAACTGTCTCACCCTCTTTTTGGTCTTGGGCCTCGGGCAGGCCGCAATCGCTGCTGTCTTATTAATTTGGGGACGCACCTGCCCGTTGCCCAAGTGGAAGCCCAGATACCATACTTCCACCCGCCCAATCGCACACTTCTTCGGGTTGGCAGTGAGACCCGCCCGCCTCAGTGACCTAAGAACGGCCCTCAGGTGTTGCAGGTGCCGCTGCCAGTCGTTACTATAAATGATAATGTCATCCAGATATGCGGCCGCATAGGTGGCGTGGGGCTGGAGGACCCTGTCCATCAGCCGCTGAAATGTAGCGGGCGCCCCAAACAGCCCAAAAGGAAGTGTGACGAATTGGTGTAAGCCGAACGGTGTGGAAAAGGCCGTTTTTTCTCCCGGGATAATGGAGTCAAGGGGATCTGCCAATATCCCTTTGTCAAATCCAGTGTCGAGTAAAAGCGAGCCGTGCCTAGTCGATCGAGCAGCTCGTCAATACGAGGCATTGGGTACGCATCGAATTTAGACACCACGTTGACTTTTCTGTAGTCCACACAGAACCAGACCGACCCGTCAGCCTTGGGTACCAAGACCACCGGGCTGCCTCAGTCACTGTGGGACTCCTCGACGATGCCCATTTTGAGCATGGTCTGAAGTTCTTCCCGAACCACCTTTTTTTTGTGTTCGGGTAGCCTGTAAGGGCGGCTACGCACTACCACCCCCGGGGGTGTCCCTATGTGGTGTTCTATGAGGTCAGTGCGACCGGGCAGGGGCGAGAACACATCCGAAAACTCAGCCTGCAACTGGGCGACCTCCGTGAGTTGTGTCGGGGAGAGGTGGTCTCCACAGGGGACCAGAGAGGTATGTGATGCCAATGTCCCTTTTTGAATCTCCGGCCCCAGCTCCGCCTTCTCCGGAACTACCGACACCAATGCCACAGGGACCTCCTCGTTCCAGAGTTTAAGCAGATTGAGGTGGTAGATCTGTAGCGCCCCCTCCCTGTCCGTTCACCTTACCTCATAGTCGACGTCCCCGACTCGCCGTGTGACCTCAAAGGGTCCTTGCCACTTGGCGATTAATTTGGAGTTCGACGTGGGCAACAGTACGAGTACCTTATCTCCCGGAGTGAACTCTCTAAGGTGCGTGCCCTTGTTGTACAGGCAGGCTTGCCGTTCCTGGGCCTGCCGCAAATTCTCCTGAGTTAGATGGGTGAGCGTGTGGAGTTTTGCGCGCAGGTCCATAACGTACTGAATTTCGTTTTTACTCTGTGAAGGTCCCTCCTCCCAATTTTCTCGCAGCACATCTAAAATGCCACGCGGCTTACGCCCGTATAACAATTCAAATGGGGAGAAACCCGTGGAGGCTTGGGGGACCTCTCGCACTGCAAATAACAAGGGTTCGAGCCATTTATCCTAGTTACGTGCGTCCTCACTTACGAATTTTTTAATTATATTCTTGAGGGTGTGATTGAACCATTCAACTAAACCATCCGTTTGTGGGTGATACACGCTGGTGCGGATCGGCTTAATACCTAATAGCCCATAGAGTTCGCTCAGTGTTCGTGACATAAACAAGGTGCCTTGGTCAGTCAGAATCTCTTTCGGGATTCCAACCTGGGAGATGATGTGGAAGAGGGCCTCTGCAATACTGCGTGCTGAGATATTGCGAAGAGGCACCGCTTCCGGGTATCGCGTTGCATAGTCCAACAGAACCAATATAAAGCGGTACCCTCGTGTTGACCGATCTAATGGCCCGAAGAGATCCATCCCAATTCTTTCGAACGGGGTCTCGATTAATGGTAGGGGGCACAAAGGCGCTTTAGGAATGGCCGCTGGATTTACTAACTGGCATTCGCGGCATGCCGTACACCACTTACGGACATCGCCGCGAATCCCTGGCCAATAGAATCGGGCCATTATCCGGGCTAGTGTCTTATCCTGCCCTAGGTGTCCAGCTGTGAACATCCCCATGCACACACAACACCTTCACCCCCTGTGCTCCCCCCAATGCCTCGTCTTGCACCAGGCTTTGGCGGATCGAGGTCTGATTGCAACCAGAATCCACCAACGCCTGATATGTAGCCCCTTGGACACTCACCAGTATGCGATACGCTCCGGCCCGATCGAGGGCAGCTTCTGGCGCATCGGGGATCCATACCACCGCACCCACCTGCATTGCTGCGCACTGTTGTTGCAGGTGGCCCGGCTCCCCGCAGCGCCAGCAAACCGGCCGGGCTTTCCCTCTGCACCGGTGCTCTGGGGCTCACTCACCTGGGGGGGGGAGACAGACACAGAAGGGAGAAACGGGAGGGCATCACGGGTGCGGCGGGCCGGCTGGGGTGGAGCTGGCCCCCGTCTCCGTGGTGGGGGAATGGGGCAAGGACGGGACACAGAAGGGAGGGGAGAAAGAGAGAGAGAAGAGGAGAGAAGACGTCGTAGGCTGTCCTGCCACCGGAACAGCCGCCAAATGATCCTCCGCCAGTCCTACTGCCTGATCCAGCGACGCCGGGCGGTGGCACTGGACCCACTCCGCGGTTCCGGCTGGTAAGCGGGCGATGAACTGCTCCAGCACCACCTGATCGATGATTCCCTCGGCGTCGCGACCGTCGACCCTCAGCCACCGCCAGCAGGCGTCCCGGAGCTGCTGGCCAAATGCGAACGGCCGGCCGACTTCCTCCAACCGCAGTGCGCAGAAGCGCTGGCGCTGTTGTTCTGGTGTGCACCCCATGCGCTGGAGGACGGCCCGGTGAAGGTCCGCGTAGGCCAGCCGGCGATCGGCGGGGAGCTGTAGCGCGGCCAGCTGCGCCTCTCCCGTCAGGAGGGGGAGGAGGCGCGCCGCACGCTGCTCCATCGGCCACCCCGAGGCTTCGGCGACCTGTTCGAACAATGTGAGGAACGCCTTGGGGTCGTCCTGCGGGCCCATCTTGGTCACGGTGAGGGGAGACGGGCCCGCGGCCGGGGCGCTGGTGGACCCCGCCGACGCGAGGAGATGCCGGAACGCCTCGTGATCTTCCTGCTGGGCCAGCACCAGGGCTTTGAAGCGCCACTCTTGCTCCTTTCAGAGAGTGACGAGCGCCTGGTGCTGGCTTTGCTGAGTCGTGGCGAGGGCGTGGACCAGGTCCGCGAACGGGGAGGATTCCATGGGGCTGCGAGGTTGGTGCTCCACCTTTTTCCCGGGTTTCAGCACCACTGTAGAGCTCTCTGAGGTGTGGGTGGAGCACAGAGGACAGCAGGACAAAGCTTCAGGTATGAATAGGCTTTTTATTGCCAGACTTTTCAGTATACCAACACCGTTTTACTCTGGTAAACACACACACACACACACACACGCAGTGTTCTTGTCCCGGGAAGAGCTCTCCTCTGCTCTCCCTCTGCCTCCTTAAATAGGGCGCGGTTACTGGGAAGACACACAAACACAGGTTAATTACCGTCAGGTGTAGTGATGCTGCCACTCACCTTCCCTGGCTCCGCCCTCCTGTCACAGACCGGCACTTGACCACACCCCCGCTGCCACAATCACCAGTCCCCCTAATTCTGCACCGGCAAATAGTGGAGCAATATCAGAAAGGAGTTTGACAGTGTAAAATTGCAAAGAGTTTGAACATATCATCATCTACAGTGCATAATATCATCAAAAGATTCAGAGAACCTGGAAGAATCTCTGTGTGTAAGGGTCAAGGCTGGAAAACCATACTGGGTGCCCGTGATCTTCAGGCCCTTAGACGGCACTGCATCATATACAGGCATGCTTCTGTATTGGAAATCACAAAATGGGCTCAGGAATATTTCCAGAGAACATTATCTGTGAACACAATTCACCATGCCATCTGCTGTTGCCAGCTAAAACTTTATAGTTCAAAGAAGAAGCCGTATCTAAACATGATCCAGAAGTGCAAACGTCTTCTCTGGGCCAAGGCTCATTTAAAATGGACTGTGGCAAAGTGGAAAACTGTTCTGTGGTCAGACGAATCAAAATTTGAAGTTCTTTATGGAAATCAGGGACACCGTGTCATTCGGACTAAAGAGGAGAAGGACGACCCAAGTTGTCATCAGTGCTCAGTTCAGAAGCCTGCATCTCTGATGGTATGGGGTTGCATTAGTGTGTGTGGCATGGACAGCTTACACATCTGGAAAGACCCCATCAATGCTGAAAGGTATATCCAGGTTCTAGAGCAACATATGCTCCCATCCAGACGATGTCTCTTTCAGGGAAGACCTTGCATTTTCCAACATTACAATGCCAAACCACATACTGCATCAATTACAGCATCATGGCTGCATAGAAGAAGGGTCCGGGTACTGAACTGGCCAGCCTGCAGTCCAGATCTTTCACCCACAGAAAACATTTGGCGCATCATAAAACGGAAGATACGACAAAAAAGACCTAAGACAGTTGAGCAACTAGAATCCTACATTAGACAAGAATGGGTTAACATTCCTATCACTAAATTTGAGCAACTTGTCTCCTCAGTCCCCAGACATTTACAGACTGTTGTAAAGAGAAAAGGGGATGTCTCACAGTGGTAAGCATGGCCTTGTCCCAACTTTTTTGAGATGTGTTGTTGTCATGAAATTTAAAATCACCTAATTTTTCTCTTTAAATGATACATAAAAGAGAAAAATTAGGTGATTTTATTAGTGACATTAAATTTCTTATCTTATGCTAAGATAAGAAATTTAATGTCACTACATGACGCGGAAAAACTAGTTCATGCTTTCATTACCTCCAGGTTGGATTATTGTAATGCCTTACTGTCTGGATGTTCCAATAAGTGCATAAACAAGCTCCAGTTAGTTCAAAATGCAGCAGCAAGAGTCCTTACTAGAACTAGAAAATATGACCACATCACTCCTGTCTTATCCACACTGCACTGGCTCCCAATCAAATTTCGTATTGATTATTAAATACTACTATTGACTTTTAAAGCACTAAATGGTCTCGCACCACAGTACCTGAGTGAACTTCTGCTCCTCTATGATCCGCCACGCCTACTTAGATCAAAAGGTGCAGGCTGTCTGCTGGTACCTCGTATAGTGAAGGCTACATCAGGGGGCAGAGCCTTTTCTTACAAAGCCCCACAGTTATGGAACAGCCTTCCAAGTAATGTTCAGGAATCAGACACAGTCTCAGTGTTTAAGTCTAGGCTGAAAACATATCTGTTTAGCCAAGCCTTTTGTTAATGGTGTTTATGAGGTAAAGGTGTAGATCTGGACGGTCCTCAGACATAGTGTTTTGGTAAACGGGGATGTATGGATGCTGTCAGTCCCCACTCGCTTGCTCACTCGAGTTTGTTGACGGTGTAGTGGCTGGTTGCTTTATGTCCCGGGGCTCCCTCATGCCTGTGTTACCTTCTGGCTCTCCCCTTTTAGTTATGCTGTCATAGTTAGTTGCCGGAGTCCCTGCTTGTACTCAGTGCAATATGTATACTGTTCCTACTTATTCAGGTGACATTGGGCATACCTAACAACCTGTGTTTTCTTTCCCCCTCTCTCTCCCCCCTTCCCCCAAATCTGTCCCTCTGAGTTACATGGAGTCAACAGGAAATCTTTTGGTGGAGAGGGTGGAGACCTCAACTGGCTATTGTAGCCTGCAGGGAATCGGCCATCAGACATTCTGTCGCGTGTCCCAGACCCGGTGAAATGTAACTGAATTGTCTTGGCCACCCGTAAGGGTCCCATCTGCATCCCATCATTGCTGAGGAGTGTGCTCCCGTCACCCAATCAAGCATCCAGCCAGAGCAGGTCATGATATTTTTTAACCATATTAACATGCCATTGTTGTGTATTATGCCTGATGTCAAGACTCTCGTCTCTGCGAGCCTACCACACAGACTTGTGTCATTTTGGGGGCATACCTAACAACCTGTGTTTTCTCTCCCCCCCCCACACACACACACACAATCTGTCCCTCTGAGTTACATGTCGGTCCTGGGATCGAGATGCTGGCCTCTTCTGCCCCTCGGACCTGCTTGATCCATCCTGGTGCCCTGTGTCTGGTTGGAGTCTCATCGCATCGCTCCTGTGGAGGATGGCCCCATGAGGACAGTTGAAAGTTACACCTGGAGGATGCTCTGGACTCTTACAGTAATGCTTTTATGGCTGAGGACTACAGTTGACTTGCTAACTTTAGGACTGCAGTTGTCATGAATAGTTTTGCACTCAAGTTTCCATCAATGAAGAGTTACAACATCAACGAAACTGTCTTCATGTTAAAACTGTTAATATTATAGTCATGCTGTCTGTTGTTGCCCAAATGAGGATGGGTTCCCTTTTGAGTCTGGTTCCTCTCGAGGTTTCTTCCTCATGTCATCTGAGGGAGTTTTTCCTTGCCACCCTCACCGCAGGCTTGCTCATTGGGGATAGATTAAGGATAAAATTAGCTCATGTTTTAAGTTGTTAAAATTCTGTAAAGCTGCTTTGCGACAATGTTTATTGTTAAAAGCGCTATACAAATAAACTTGATTTGACTTTTTCTCAGTTTAAACATTTGATGTGTCATCTACTGTATGTTCTATTCTGAATAAAATATGGAATTTTGAAACTTCCACATCATTGCATTCCGTTTTTATTTACAATTTGTACTTTGTCCCAACTTTTTTGGAATCGGGGTTGTATTATCTCAGTGTTATTGAAGAAAAAAATAGAAAGTTCCACATTTACTCACAGTTTGAAAAGAATTAACTGTTTTGGTATCCCAACAATCTGAAATGTAATAATTAGGCATGTATTGTAGTGACTCACATTTGAAAATATTGCTTTCTTATGCTCAAGAAACCACCTTATAAATTTTAATAGGTCAGTTTTATATGATTCACACCCACAGGGACAAAATGTAGAAACTTTTAGGTTTTAAACAAGACCTCACTTGCCAAGATTGTCAGCACAATAGTAATGAACCCCACCCCCCAATTTTACGCACCCTTTTTGGTCTGTTGATGTTCATCAGTGCATACAGGTGAATCAGCTTGTAGTGGCAGACAATGTTTGTACAAGTAAGCTTGATGGGTGTTGATGCCCCTAATTGAAAGCCATTTTGGCCAAAAAAAAAGTTGATAGACTAACTTTTGGCAAACTGGCATGTATTATGTAGTCCCTGGCTGCAGTGTTTGTTTTCTTTGCAGTTGGCGTGCAATTTATTAGCATCATATAACAATGGCTTGTTCTAGAAAAAGCCTGAATTTGTCAGAGGTTTTGGACAAGATATGTAGGAGTGGATTTGAGGGTTTTCTTCAGAGGAAGATAGTGTGGGTTTAGCTGAAGATCAAGCAGCAAGGTCTGAACCTGGTCCTTGAAATGTATGTATGTTGCTTTCTATTTTCAGGGTTTTTTTGTAATGTGGAAATGTTCTTTTGCAGGTACTGTGTAAATTCATTTTTACATCCTGAAAGTTTTTTTTTAATCTTAAATTATTATCCATCCATCCATCCATTATCCGTACATGGGTACACACATTTTATCTTGTTGGTCTCCTCTCAAGCCAGTGACATGCCTCAGGCTGACCCTTGCTGGTTTAGGAGATTGGAGAAATGCTCCTTCCATCTTCTTTTTATGTCTTCCAGATTTCTGTGGCGTATACTTCCATCAGCACTTTTCACTGGTGCCACAACATTGCTTCTTGGTCCATAGATAGTCTTCAGTCTGACAAATAATCCATGCTTCCTGTCTGCTAGTTCCTGTTGTTCCTCAGCTTTCTTGCACCACCATCTGTCTTTCATGGCTCTGATTTCTTGTTGCACTTTCGCTTTAATATCTTTGAAAGCTTTCATGCTTCTATTGGAGTTCTCTTTTAGATGTAGGTTATAAATTTTGCGTTTTTCTTCGAACAAAGTTCAGATAGAATCGGCCTGTTCTTGAAGCCAGTCTGGTGCACTTTTCTTCTGCTGTCCAAGTACATCACTTGCAGTTGTGTGTGCAATGTATCTTTCAGCTATTGCCACATGTCCTCAACATTTTCTGTCTTCTTGATCGGGGCGTTTTCCTGTAGAGCAGTTGTAATAGCTATTTTGAGTTTGTGCTGTGTCTCATTCTTCAACTTATCTATGTTTAGTTTCTTATTTGTTGTGGAGGCTGCTCTCTTGCGTCTAGGAAATACAAGTCTTAGTCTCAGCTTTGATTGGACCATATAGTGGTCTGCTGAGCATTCAGCTCCTTGCATTACCTTTGTTGACAGAATCTCTTTCATGTTGGATCTGCGAGTCATGACATGATCAAGGAGATGTCAGTGTTTAGATCTTGGGTGGCACCAGCTAAAGTAATTTTTGTCTGGTTGGTGAAAGTAGGTATTAGTGATGCATAGTTCACGTTGAGTATAAAAGGTGAACATGAGTTCACCATTTGCACTCCTGTTTCCTTTGCCAAATTTCCCAATAGTACCTTCATATGTTACGTGATCATTCCCTACTCTTGCACTGAAATCTCCCAGGAGCAGAAGCTTCTCTACTTGAGGTACCCTGTCTACCACATCAGCTAATTCATGATAGAAGGCTTCTTTTTCTTCATCAGGATAGATCATGGTAGATGCATACATATTGATCAGGTTTAGGTAATGATCATTCCCTGTGGGTACACGTAAACTTATGATTCACTCAGATATTCCCACTGGTAGTGATGGCAGTTTGCTAGCTATCTTATTTGAAATGGCAAAAGCAACTCATGTTTTTTTTTCTTTTGTCCGTATTCCCACTCCAGAAGAAGGTGTATTTGATCTCTTGCACCTGTCCTTGGCCTTCAAGCCTTGTCTCTTGGAGTGCAGCAATGTCGATGCTGTAGCGATCTAGTTCCTTTGTGATCAGAGCTGTTCTACCCTCAGGTATCTTATCATTGTCCAACATGGTGTGGACATTCCAAGTCCCAACTATCAATTTCATGTTGATAAGTTTTGCTAATGATAATAATAGAATAAATAATTTTGATAGATGCTTACACACTAGTGAAGAAGGATTTTTTTCTATAAAAAAATTTATGAGCTAAATTTGACAGTAGAATAAATTTTGATCCTATTGTAGCCATAACTAAATACAAAGACAATAGTTATGCATACTATTAATTAACTTAATGTGAAGATAATTAACAGACAATCAACAGATTTTAAGTTTTTTTTTAAAGATTGCATATATTTGTAATTATTTGTATCTGTACATGCATGACCCCACCAGCTCTGCTGATCAATTTGCCTGAGTTTCCCAAAAGCATCGCGGCACAAAGATCATCGTTAAATGGTAGAGTGCGCAGCACAATGAATGCTCACTCTCATAGTTAAGATGCTCTTAGCATTAAGAGGCTTTTGGGAAACCCACCCCTTATCATGTTCAAATAAAGTTATTCATTCATTACCTCCGCCAAGGAGTTTATGTTTTCGGTACCGTTGGTTTGTTTGTTTATTGGTTTGTCTTTTAGCAACATTACGGAAAAAGTTATGGACGGATTGCTCTGAAATTTTTTCCAGAGGTGTGACTGGGCACAACTAACAATCCATTAAATTTTGGCAGTGATCCGGATCACCTTCTGGATCCCGGAATTTTTTAAAGGATTCTTGGCGGAGGTCTGTGCTCTCCGAGTGCTTTTCTAGTTCATTATGAGTTGGAAAATTATCTATCCATTGAGTTCCCTGACATCTCAAACTACCTGGTGCTGCAGACATCGTTCTACATGGACAAATGGATGAAAACCTGGAGGAGCATGGAGGCATATAACTTTTTATATGTGAGTGGATTAAAGATCTGGGGATCAGGATCCTACAAGATAAATCGTCTATTGTTCAAGCCCGGGTAAGGAGGAATTTCTGGGCTTTTTGTCCACATCTTTGTGATGGTTGCTAGGATGCTACAAGCTTTAGTATAAATTGGGTGTAAACAAACCACAGGTGCTCAATTCTCAATCCTCTCTGCTCTTCTCTTCCAGCATGCATCACAGATCCATATAATTTACCCACAAACATATTTACAACCCCGATTCCAAAAAAGTTGGGACAAAGTACAAATTGTAAATAAAAACGGAATGCAATGATGTGGAAGTTTCAAAATTCCATATTTTATTCAGAATAGAACATAAATGACATATCAAATGTTTAAACTGAGAAAATGTATCATTTAAAGAAAAAAATTAGGTGATTTTTAAATTTCATGACAACAACACATCTCAAAAAAGTTGGAACAAGGCCATGTTTACCACTGTGAGACATCCCCTTTTCTCTTTACAACAGTCTGTAAATGTCTGGGGACTGAGGAGACAAGTTGCTCAAGTTTAGGGATAGGAATGTTAACCCATTCTTGTCTAATGTAGGATTCTAATTGCTCAACTATCTTAGGTCTTTTTTGTCGTATCTTCCATTTTATGATGCACCAAATGTTTTCTGTGGGTGAAAGATCTGGACTGCAGGCTGGCCAGTTCAGTACCCGGACCCTTCTTCTACGCAGCCATGATGCTGTAATTGATGCAGTATGTGGTTTGGCATTGTCATGTTGGAAAATGCAAGGTCTTCCCTGAAAGAGACGTCGTCTGGATGGGAGCATATGTTGCTCTAGAACCTGGATATACCTTTCAGCATTGATGGGGTCTTTCCAGATGTGTAAGCTGCCCATGCCACACACACTAATGCAACCCCATACCATCAGAGATGCAGGCTTCTGAACTGAGCACTGATGACAACTTGGGTCGTCTTTCTCCTCTTTAGTCCGAATGACACGACGTCCCTGATTTCCATAAAGAACTTCACATTTTGATTTGTCTGACCACAGAACAGTTTTCCACTTTGCCACAGTCCATTTTAAATGAGCCTTGGCCCAGAGAAGACGTCTGCGCTTCTGGATCACGCTTAGATACGGCTTCTTCTTTGAACTATAGAGTTTTGGCTGGCAACGGCAGATGGCATGGTGAATTGTGTTCACAGATAATGTTCTCTGGAAATATTCCTGAGCCCATTTTGTGATTTCCAATACAGAAGCATGTCTGTATGTGATGCAGTGCCGTCTAAGGGCCCGAAGATCACGGGCACCCAGTATGGTTTTCCGGCCTTGACCCTTACGCACAGAGATTCTTCCAGATTCTCTGAATCTTTTGATGATATTATGCACTGTAGATCAGGGGTTCCCAAATTTTTCCATGCCAAGGCCCCCCAAACAGCATTAGCTTCTGGCCGGGGACCCCCTTTGCAAACCCACAGACAATGCTACAAAATATGTAAAGAAACATCAACTTTTAGAATGTTTTCTCTTACTTTTATTCAATATTAAATAATTGTTACATTTGTTTAGCATAAGAATATTATTAACTAACATGGTATCAACACAAATATTTTCGCACTGAACAATAAACTGTATAACCTCCTGTAGTACCTGATTCAACTCATTATCCATCCTTTTTGCGACCAGTGCCTTGCGATGGAGCATGCAGTGTGTGGCCACTACATACATGCGGGGCCTTCTGCTTAATGAGAGCGGTCATTCCACTGATCTTCCCGGTCATTGCCGCGGCTCCGTCCGAACACACCCCCACACAACGGGTCCAGTCCAATCCGTTAGACTCAATGTAATCGTCCAAAACTTGAAAAATGTCTTTCCCAGTAGTTCTTCTTTCAAGTGCTTTACAAAATAGTATTTCCTCCACAAATCTTTCCTGTGAAATAAATCTGATGTACACAAGCAGTTGGGCCTCATTGGATAAATCTGTGCTCTCATCCAGCTAAAGTGCGAAGTATTCGCTGGCTCTCACCTGCTCCAACAGCTGAGCAGATACGTCTTGAGCCATGTCACCAATCCGTCGGCTCACGGTGTTATCAGAGAGTGGGACAGCATCGATTTTTTTGGCAGCATCCTCACCAAGCAATTCTCGGACAATGTCTTTGGTGGCTGGTAAAATCAAATCTTCTCCAATTGAGTGAGGTTTTTTTAGCACAAGCAATATGGTACGAGGCTAAAAATGATGCCTTCAGGGCCCACTCGGGGACAGTAGCTTGCTGGGTGAATGCAGCAGATTGCCTGACCAAATGCTCTTCATTGCGTCTGAAGAAATCTACTGTTTTTTCGGCATCTGTCGGATGTTTTTGTACCAAGTGACGCTGAAGTTTTGAAGATTTTAAGCACTCGTTTGACAGGGTCTCCAGACAGAGGACGCATTTCAGGCAATCATGGCCATTTTTCTGTATGGCTGTAAAGCCATACTTAATGCCTCATATTTTCGGATTTTAGTTGGCCAGGACTTCTTAGTTTTTTTCGCAGCAGTGTCCTCCACAGCAGGGCTGTTGGTTTGTTCCTTTGGTCTCTTCTTCAAAAACCTGTCCATTTTGCGCTAGCAATACGCTAGCTTGAGGAGCAAAGCAGCTTGATAAATGGCACAAACCGCAACATCACAGGCAATCGGAGAGATGAGCATGGCAAACAATGTTTCGATATGATGTATTATTATTAATAATTATATTTTATAATAATGATTAAAAAACTAATTACAATATATTTAATAATAATTATTTTTAAAAAGTATATATTCTTTTTCGCAATTTTTTTGTTATCATCCTTCCAACTTTCTGAGGCCCCCCTAGCGCCCCCTGGCGGCCCCCACTTTGAAAACCACTGCTGTAGATCAGGGGTGTCAAACCTGATCCATAAAGGGCCTTGTGGCTGCAGGTTTTCATTCCAGCCATGCAGCAGCACACCTGACTTGGCTCATTCAATCAACTGAACTGTCTTCACACAGTCAAATACTTGCAGCCACACCCACCCTTGATTAACCCTTTGGTGACTGACCCCTTGAAAATGGTTCCTCCAGGAACGATGACATTTCAGTTGTCAAGACAACGGAAAAACTAAAATACAAAAACAGAAAGATACATCACAATGCTCTTGTGCACAAAACAAAATGCTCTTGTATTTTAGTTTTTCCATTGTCTTGACAACTGAAACGTTTAAAAATGTTTAATGGTTCCTGGAGGAACCATTTTCAAGGGGTCAGTCACCAAAGGGTGGGTGTGTCAGTTGATTGAATAAGCCAAATCAGGGTGCTGCTGCATGGCTGGAATGAAAACATGCAGCCACATGGCCCTTTATGGATCAGGTTTGACACCCCTGCTGTAGATGATCCGTTCAAACTCTTTGCAACTTTACACTGTCGAACTCCTTTCTGATATTGCTCTACTATTTGTCGGCGCAGAATTAAGGGGATTGGTTATCCTCTTCCCATCTTTACTTCTGAGAGCCGCTGCCACTCCAAGATGCTCTTTTTATACGCGTCGAATTTAGACACCGCGTTGACTTTTCTATAGTCTACACAGAACCGGACCGACCTGTCGGCCTTGGGTACCAAGACCACCGGGCTGCTCCAGTTGCTGTGGGACTCCTCGACGATGCCCATTTCGAGCATGGCCTTGAGTTCTTCCCGAACCACTTTTTTCTTGTGTTCGGGTAGCCTGTAAGGGCAGCTACGCACTACCACCCCCGCGGGCGTCTCAATGTGGTGCTCTATGAGGTCGGTGCGGACGGACAGGGGCAAGAACATGTCCGAAAATTCGGTCTGCAACTGGGCAACCTCCGCGAGTTGTGTCGGGGAGAGGTGGTCTCCACAGGGGACCTGAGAGGTATGCGATGCCAATGCTCCCTTTTGAACCTCCAGCCCCAGCTCCGCCTTCTCCGGAACCACCGACACCAACACCACAGGGACCTCCTCATTCCAGAGTTTGAGCAGATTGAGGTGGTAAATCTGTAACGCCCCACCCCTGTCCGTTCGCCTCACCTCGTAGTCGACGTCCCCGACTCGCCGTGTGACCTCAAAGGGTCCTTGCCACTTGGCGATTAATTTGGAGCTCGATGTGGGCAACAGTACGAGTACTTTATCTCCCGGTGTGAACTCCCTAAGGCGCGTACCCTTGTCGTACAGGCGGGTTTTCCGTTCTTGGGCCTGCCGCAAATTCTCCTAGGTTAGGTGTGTGAGTGTGTAGAGTTTTGCGCGCAGGTCAATAACGTATTGAATTTCATTTTTACTTGGTGAAGGTCCCTCCTCCCAATTTTCTTGCAGCACATCTAAAATGCCACACGGCTTACGCCCATATAACAATTCGAATGGGGAGAACCCCTTGGAGGCTTGTGGGACCTCTCGCACTGCAAACAACAAGGGTTCGAGCCATTTATCCCAATTACGTGCGTCCTCGCTTACAAATTTCTTAATTACATTTTTGAGGGTGCGATTGAATCGTTCAACTAAACCGTCCGTTTGTGGGTGATAAACGCTGGTGCGGATCGGCTTAATACCTAATAACCCATAAAGTTCGTTCAGTGTTCGTGACATAAACGAGGTGCCTTGATCAGTCAGAATCTCTTTCGGGATTCCAACTCAGGAGATAATGCGGAAGAGTGCTTCCGCAATACTGCGTGCTGAGATATTGCGCAGAGGCACTGCTTCCGGGTATTGCGTTGCATAGTCCACTAGAACTAATATAAAGCGGTACCCTCGTGTTGACCGATCTAATGGCCCGACGAGATCCATCCCAATTCTTTCGAACGGGGTCTCGATTAATGGGAGAGGGCACAAAGGAGCTTTTGGAATGGCTGCTGGATTTACTAACTGGCATTCGCGGCACGCTGTACACCACCTACGGACATTGCCGCGAGTCCCTGGCCAATAGAACCGGGCCATTATTCGGGCTAGTGTTTTATCCTGCCCTAGGTGTCCAGCCATGGGATTAAAGTGAGCTGCCTGGAATACCAATTCCCGGCGGCTTTTTGGAATCAAGAGCTGCGTGATTTGTTCTTTAGTTTGAGTGTCCTGCGTCACTCGGTATAACCTATCCTTCATAATAGAAAAATAGGGGAAGGACAGGGTGGCGTTTGGCTGGAGCGTTTGACCATCGATTACTCTCACTTGGTCAAACACATGCCGCAGAGTCTCATCTCGCGACTGCTCTAACGGGAAATCCGCAAGGGATTCCCCAAGAGAGGGAGGAGGAGCCGGCGGCTCCTCACTCTGACATGGAGATGATGTAGACGGCTCTGTGACAGCTGCTCCCGCCAATGCGACACTGGGACCTCCCCTTGCTGAAATACGGCAGGACCCACTCTTTACTAAATGACTCATTAACTCCCCGAATCCCGGCCAATCAGTCCCCAAAATTATCGAGTGGATGAGGCGAGGATTAACTCTTTAAGCCTTTACTCTAAATTTTTCCCCTCTGAAAAAAACATGGACCGACACTAAAGGGTAGCTGTCAACATCCCCATGCACACACAACACCTTCACCCCCTGTGCTCCCCCCAATGCCTCGTCTTGCACCAAGCTTTGGTGGATTGAGGTCTGATTACAGCCAGAGTCCACCAAAGCCTGATATGTATCCCCTTGGATACTCACCGGTATGCGATACACTCCGGCCTGATCGAGGGTGGCTCCTGGCGCGTCGGGGATCCAGACCACCGCGCCCACCTCCTTTGCCGAGCATTGATGCTGGAGATGCCCCGGCTCCCCGCAGCGCCAGCAAACCGACCTGGGCTTTCTCTCTGCACTGGTACTCTGGGGCTCACCTGAGGGGAGGGAGAGACAGACACGGAAGTGGGAAACGGGAGGACACCGCAGGTGCGGCGGACCGGCTGTGAGGGAGCCGGCCCCCGCCTTCGCGGTGGGGGAACGGGGTGAGGACGAGTCACAGAAGGGGAGGGGGAGAGAGAAAGAGAGAGGACAGAAGTGAAGAGGGGATCTGTGATCCTGCCGCGGGAACAGCCGCCAACAGCCTGCCACTTCGCCGTTCCTTGGGGAAGTTGCGCGATGAACTGTTCCAGTGCCACCAGGTCGACGACTTCCTCGGCGTCGCGGTTGTCAGCCCTCAGCCACCACCTGCAGGTGTCCCAGAGTTGCTGGCCAAACGTAAATGAGCGGCCGACCTCCTCTAGGCGTAGAGCGCGGAAGCGCTGATGATGTTGTTCGGGGGTGCGCCCCACACGCTGGAGGATGGCCCGGCGCAGGTCCATGTAGACCAGCCGGCTGTCGGCGGGGAGCTGTAGTGCGGCCAGCTGCACCTCGCCTGTTAGCAGGGGGAGGAGGCCTGCCGCGCGCTGTTCCACCGGCCACCCCGAGGCCTCTGCTGCTTGTTCAAATAGTGTGAGGAAGGCCTCGGGGTCGTCGTGCGGGCCCATCTTCATTGGGGTGAGGTGGAGTGGGCCCGTAGCGGTGGAGATGGTGGACCCCGCCGACGCGAGGAGGTGCCGGAACGCCTGACGATCTGCCTGTTGCTCCAGCACCAGGGCCTCGAACTGTTGTTCTTGCTCCTTTCGGAGGGCGAGCAGCGCCTGGTGCTGGCTCTGTTGGGCCGTGGTGAGGGCGTGGATCAGCTCTGAGAAGGGGGAGGACTCCATGGGGCTGTTCTCTTCTGTGCTCGGTCCCGGGTTTCGGCACCACTGTAGAAGTCAGAGCGGGTGGGCGGAGCACAGAAGGACGGCAGGCCAGAACCGAGTTCCAAAAACTCTTTTTATTTGCACTTTTCAGTACTAACATTCACTCTCCCAGCCACACACATACATACATACACACACACAAGTCATCTGGTGCGGGAGAGAGCTCACTTCCTCTGCTCTCTCTCTCCTTATATAGGGCGTGGTTGCTGGGAAGACACACACAGGTTAATTCACATCAGGTGTAGTGATTCTGCCACTTACCTTCCCTGACTCCGCCCTCCGGTCACAGACTGACACTTGGCCACGCCCCCACTGCCACAGTATTTATTCCACTTAAAGTGTACAGCAAACCAGCTACTGGTTTTGGGACACTACGACATCCTGAACTATTTAGTATCTGGCTGCAAACTTGAAAAAATTCACAGACCACTAGATGGCGTTTTGCGGCCTACTAATGGGTCTACTGCAATAGATGATCTGCTTTCTGTTGATCAGCACAGGGTGTATGTGAAGGGTTATGTAATGGACATTGCATTTTCAGGGATGTTAATATGGATAGAGTTTACTTCTGATATGGGGCAAAAATGGTCATCTGGATGGAGATCGTTTTCATTTTCAACGATTATTTTAAAACTTAAACCTGCTAATGTGGACACACACGAGCATGGACACAAATGGACACGGGTACGATTAGACTTTTCGATGAGCAGAATGCTGAGAGATACAGTAATACTGTGCTTTGAGATATTTCAATGACCACTCAAGCTATTTTTGATATGTGCTTCAAGATGTGACAAATTTGTATTTTGTGATTATTTTGGTGATTTAGATTTTGTATGTTGCATATTCATTTGTAATGGGATAAGAGTATTAAAGGTGAATAAAATTATTAGATACAGTGAGTCTAAAAAAAAAAATCAAAAAGTAACAATACAGTCCGGGTTCGAGCCCCGTGGCCAGCGAGGGCCTTTCTGTGTGGAGTTTGCATGTTCTCCCCGTGTCCGCCTGGGTTTCCTCCGGGTGCTCCGGTTTCCCCCACAGTCCAAAGACATGCAGGTTAGGTTAACTGGTGACTCTAAATTGACTGTAGGTGTGAATGTGAGTGTGAATGGTTGTCTGTGTCTATGTGTCAGCCCTGTGATGACCTGGCGACTTGTCCAGGGTGTACCCCGCCTTTCACCTGTAGTCAGCTGGGATAGGCTCCTGCGACCCTGTAGAACAGGATAAAGCGGCTGGAGATAATGAGATGAGATGAGACAAATGATCAGTTTAAGGATTGTATAATAGGGTAATGGAAGTGTGTGTGTCAGACAGAGAGGGTGTTTCACAACTTTCAGCAGCCTCAGCACAGGGATACAGCTCCCTTTATTGGCCATTATCAACATTAAACACGATGAAGGGAGAAGAGGCCATGTGTCATCAGACTCAGACCATCTGTACCTCACTGATGAGTCACACACATTTCATATTATTGCTGTTTTATAATGTGATGCAAGTGCCTAGAAATACTAATGCTCACATTAACGCTAGGGTTTAGTTATCTTGTAACTAGACTTTGTGTTCTACAGAGACTGTAATACACACATGCTGCTCTGGATCACAGTGTCCACTAAATGCAGGAAATGTGAAAAAGGAAAAAGCATCTCTGGGACCTATGTGCTGCTTGTAATGGTTTAAAATTGTGTTTTTAACAGTAATTAAACATATTTTCATATACTTATACAGTTAGGTCAACCTTTAATCAGGTTCTGAGCAGTATAATCAGTAGTACTTACTTATTTACACTCATTGGGCATTTTAATCCGTTACACCACCTGTACAGGTGTAGACTTACTGCCTGCAGCCCATCTGTTTCTTCAAACACAATGTGTCCGCTTCCTTCTTTTGCTGTTAATAAAAGTGTATCAGGTACAACAATATTGTTCTGTATCTTTACTCCCACTTTATTTTTACACATACCTATCTTGTTGGTTGCTCTCACTAAGGTGTGTGGTTAGAGAATAAAGCTCATATTTTTTTTCCATACAAAGTTTGCGCTAATCATCCTCTAATCTTTGTCAGTGTCAGGTTACAACCACAGAACTGCTGTAGGCTGGTGGTTTTTAATGGTTGACAGATTGTTTATCAGCCAAACAGTGACTCTCTTGATAACCGCACCCCCCAACATACACACACATACGTCAGTATCACTGCTGTGCAGAGACCCATCATCTAAATGATTCAGTCAGTGGTGGTTCACTAATGGCCGATACACTGAGCATCAATCGGTAACCGTTTACTTATAAACTATCTGTATTTGGCACATGACAAAATGTCCAGCACGTAGCTAAAGAGTTGGTAGCATCCTGTGTGTTGCTGTATTGTGTTGCACTTCTTGGCAGTACGAGAACTGTAAGTCTTTGTGTAGTTCTATACTGCTACAGTACATGCAAGTACCTATGTATGGGATTATTCTGTGAGAAATACAGAATGTGCATGTCAATTTTTTTCCCTCCCACATGGATATCATCATACTTTTTTTCTAGAATAATGAATGTTAAAAAAAAAAAAAGAGCTGAATGAATCAGAATTAATGAGACAGGCCAATGGCATGTAAACTGAATGGATTCTTTATTAAAACATTGAGTAGCTTTGATACTCTTTCACTCCATACAGATACACATGATTGATGTAGAGCACCAAGTACATTCATTAATGAGTTGAGTCACACACACTTGGCTTGCTCCCAGACTAATGATCATTATGGCTGTCAATCAATATCTGACAACTTGCATCCTATTTACATCACAGAGCTGCAATACAGCTGCATCATCATCAGTGCAATGTAAAGGCAGCAGTCACTCCAGCACTAGAGCTCTGAATAAACAGTAAAACATTATCCATAATCACTCTCTCCATAAACCAATCAACACTAATCAACACTCTGTATGCCAAGTAGATTTCTGAGTTAAAACACTGGATCAAGTTCGAACATAAACTTAAACGATTTAGAAAAATAAAAGTTAAAATTACCCACTTGGCTGGACTTTGTGTATAGGATATACAGTACATTTTTATGTTGTTAACCCCATGTGACCTAAGATTTAAAAATCATTCATTAAATCCAACTCACTATTATCCACACTGCATTGTTACCAGTTACTACACTCCCACTTGCATGTTTACAATGTCAAGATTTTAACACCCCACCACCTCCCCCCCCCCCCCCAAAAAAAAAGGGGGGGGGAGCAGGACATTCAGGATTAGGGTGAGCAGAATACTGTTAGTTATTTTGTCAAATCTTTAGGTAGAAAAGAACTAGCAGCACCACTGTTGAGTAAATAAAAACCCGTGAAAACTACAGCAACCATAATGCAGCTACAGTTTTAAATTACAGTATACACATGGCTATAAATAAAACAGTATGAAGTGGTTGCATTTTGTTTTGTAGTGGTGCTATTGGGACAATTAACGTACTTGTTATTTTCGTGGGTTAAAGGTCTGTTAAAAAGTACAGTATAAAAAAATATTCACAATGTTGCCATAAAATGGATTTGGTCAGTGTTTGAGTTCATGCTTCTGACTACATACAGTATCTCAGTACACTGGTCAAGAAATGAGCTCCACCTCCAGCCACTCAGCCCTGCTTCATTCGTGCGTACGGGGAAATATTATGCCACAAAAATTCTAAGGAAGTTACATGTTCATTTTTGCCATGTGCTGACCCTGGTCACATTTAACTGTATTTTAAAATGCTCTTGCTCATACTGATAACTACCTCAGTGCTCACACACACACACACACACACACACACACACACACACACACTGGTTTAAGCTCAGAGACTCAGCACCTTCAAATTACTGTGTGATACATTTTCCCTTAGGCACAAATAATTAAAAAAAAAAAGGTTCAAAATAACATGAATCTGACCACAAACTGATACACACCTGTTATATAGTGTATAATTCACATCTCTATACATGTATACATTTTGACAAAAAAAATTATATTCAAATAAAAAGTATTTTACAAAATGTATTAGTAGAATAAAAGTACAGTATGTTTATGCGCTAAAAGGTCTGGCATGAAAGAACTATGCAGTGCTGTGGTTCCCTTTTTATATGCATGATACAAAATCTGATTGCTAAAATCAAGCTCTGCGGCTCACTGAAAACTGGCCATCTATCAGTTCTCCAAAGAAAACCAATAAGGATTCATTACTATTGATTTGTTTACAATAAGAATGAATTATTGTTATTATGAGCATGTAATTTGCATTATAACGGAGTCAGAAACATGTTCCTTGATTGTGTCCCTTATCTATAGATATGATGTCTTGCAAATGTCGCTCTGTAAACTTGTACATCTTTCTCGATTTTTTTTTCCATGAACTGACTCAGGCTTGTCTCCTCATCGCTTATAAACATGGCTTCTTATCATGCAGTGATGCAGTTTTAAAGTTGGATCAAACAGAACAAGTGTTACAGTGTAGTAATTGCTTACACTACTGATATCTTCTGTGTGATTCCTGCTGGTTCACTGAAGTTGAGCAGTGGTGATGTAGTGATGTGATGAGGACGTGAGAAAGTACACCAGGTTCTCACTAGCGCTTGCTCTCCAAGAGGCCCCTCCAGTCATCAGCCCAAGACAGGAGGCGCCTCTGGGTGGTGCTCGCAGGCAAGTGCTTGTTGTGGCAGGCAGTGAAAAGAACATGTTCCCAGGATGGACTGGGCTCCACACCTGCAGCAGAACAGCACCAGAGTTTCACTTTATAGCTGAGAATATCTAGCAATGGTAAGTCAAGGCTACTGTTTGATATAACACAGCTTTAGTGTTACTACAAAATTATACAACTCAAGAAATAAGACATCAAGGGTGTTCAGATTTTGTTGAATTGTGTGTTTTTGCACATACATGTTCTACCCTACTAATGAGTGTGTTACTACACCTATGGAATCATTGCTATTTAGCCATCCTGAAGTGAGTATTTTTTAAATTGAATGTGTATAACTTGGCATACAGACGTCAGATTAATCCACGTGGTGAAGGATGCAGCATTTAACATAATTTTCACTCTCATAGTTTTAAATAAGGTAAATAACTATGCAGGTATCAAACACATGGCCAATGTTGTAATTCAGTCCACTAAATCCATTTAATTTGTCTTCTAAATTAAAACAATTTTGAGGACTGGACTGAAAGGTTTGGGAAAAAATGAGCTAGTCTCTGTTATTCCACTAGGGGGCAAAATAGAGCAATAAACTCATTACCATAAACTAGGCCACTGGAATAAATCTGTAGTAAAATAATGTAGGGGTTTCACAGCAACCCTAGAACAGGGAATATTTTTGTGTAAATTCACGATGGCATATAAGCCAGGTTGTTACTCTAGAAAATGTGAAAATCTTTAAAAAAAAAAAAAAAAAAAATATATATATATATATATATATATATATATATATATATATAATCTCCTTCTCACCCCCGGCGGGGGGGGTGGTATCCATGTCATCCTCAAGCTCGGGTCCTCTACCAGAGGCCTGGGAGTTTGAGGGTTCTGCGCAGTATCTTCGATGTTCCTAGGACTGCGCTCTTCTGGACTGAGGCTTCAGATGTTGTTCCTGGGATTTGCTGGAGCCACTCTCCCAGTTTGGGGGTTACTGCCCCAAGTGCCCCCACTACCACGGGGACCACGCAACCCTTGACCTTCCACATCCGTTCCAGCTGCTCTTTCAACCCTTGATACTTCTCAAGTTTCTCATGTTCCTTCTTCCTGATGTTGGCGTCAGCTGGGATCGCCACATCTATCACCACCACCCTCTTCTGCTCTTTGTCCACCACCACTATGTCCGGTTGGTTAGCCAGGATCTGTTTGTCAGTCTGGAAGCTGAAGTCCCACAGAATCTTGGCCCTGTTGTTCTCAGCCACCTTCTGTGGTATGGCCCATTGGGACTTGGGTACTTCTATTCCATACTGGTTGCAGATGTTCCTGTATACTATCCCAGCCACTTGGTTGTGCCTCTCCATGTACGCTGATCCAGCTAGCATCTTACACCCTGCTACTATGTGCTGGACTGTTTCAGGGGCTTCTTTGCACAGTCTGCATCTTGGGTCTGATCTACTCTGGTAGATCCTGGCCTCTATGGCTCTTGTGCTTATGGCCTGTTCTTGTGCTGCCATGATTAGTGCCTCTGTGCTGTCTGTCAGTCCTGCATTATCCAGCCACTGGTAGGATTTCTTGATATCAGCCACTTCCTCTATCTGACGGTGGTACATGCCATGTAGGGGTTTGTCTCTCCAGGTTGTCTGTTCCTCCTCTGCACTCTCATCAGGGTTCTGCTGCCTGAGACATTCACTTAGCAGTTCATCCTTTGGGGCCATCTTTCTGATGTATTCTCGGATTTTCGATGTTTCATCCTGGACCGTGGTCTTGACGCTCACTAGCCCTCGGCCTCCCTCTTTCCGCTTAGTGTATAGTCTCAGGGTGCTGGACTTGGGGTGGAACCCTCCATGCATGGTGAGGAGCTTTCTAGTCTTGATATCTGTGGCTTCTATCTCCTCCTTTGGCCAGTTTATGATACCAGCGGGGTATCTGATGACTGGTAGTGCGTACATGTTGATGGCTCGGACCTTGTTTTTACCATTCAGCTGACTTTTCAGGACCTGCCTTACTCTCTGGAGGTATTTGGCTGTGGTTGACTTCCTTGTGGCCTCTTCATGGTTTCCATTAGCCTGTGGGATACCAAGGTACTTGTAGCTGTCTTGGATATCACCTATGTTGCCCTCTGGTAGGTCAATCCCTTCAGTCCGGATCATCTTGCCTCTCTTTGAGACCATCCGGCCACACTTGTCCAATCCGAATGACATCCCTATGTCATCGCTGTAGATCCGGGTGGTGTGGATCAGCGAGTCTATTTCTCGCTCATTCCTGGCATACAGCTTGATGTCATCCATGTAGAGCAGGTGGCTGATTGTTGCCCCACTACGGAATCGGTACCCGTAGCCGCTCTTCGTGATGATCTGACTGAGGGGGTTCAGGCCTATGCAGAACAGCAGTGGTGATAGCGCATCTCCTTGGTATATGCCGCACTTGATGTTGACTTGGGCAATGGGTTTTGAGTTGGCCTCTAGGGTTGTCTTCCACATTTCCATTGAGTTCTGTATGAAGGTCCTTAGGTTCCTGTTGATCTTATACAGTTCCAGACATTCCAGTATCCATGTGTGTGGCATTGAGTCGTAGGCTTTCTTGTAGTCAATCCAGGCAGTGCACAGGTTGGTCTGTCTCTTCTTACAGTCTCGGGCGACTGTTCTATCGGCCAGTAGCTGGTGCTTGGCTCCTCTGGTGTTACTGCCAATTCCTTTCTGTGCCTCGCTCATGTATTGAGCCACATGCTTACTCATTTTTGCCGCAATGATGCCTGACAGGGCCTTCCATGTTGTGCAGAGACAGGTAATTGGCCGGTAGTTGGATGGGATGGGTCCCTTCTGGGGGTCCTTCATGATTAGGACTGTCCTGCCTTGGGTTAGCCATTCTGGGTGGGTTCCATCCCTCAGCAGCTGGTTCATCTGTGCTGCTAGGCGTTCATGGAGTGCAGTTAGCTTCTTCAGCCAGTACGTATGGATCATATCGGGGCCTGGTGCTGTCCAGCTCTTCATCTTTGACACTCTTTCTTGGACGTCTGCCATTGAGATGGTTACTGGTTCTTGTTCTGGGAGATTGCTGTGGTCAGCTCTTAGGTCCACTAACCATTGGGCATCGGTGTTGTGTGATGCCTTTCTTTCCCATATGTCTTTCCAGTATTTTTCCACCTCAGCTCTTGGTGGGTCTGAGCGGTTGTTGTTCCCCTGCCATTGAGAGTACACCTTGGCTGGTTCAGTGGAGAACAGCTTGTTTATTCTCCTGGCCTCTCCTTCCTTGGTGTATCTCCTCAACCGGGTGGCCAGAGCTGTTAGTCGCTGTTTGGCAGTTTCGAGTGCCTCTGGTATGGAGAGTGAGTTGTACTTCCTGGGCGCCCCTTTATTCACCATGTTCCCTTTCTGTAGTTCAGCTAGCTGGCTAACTTCTCTCCTTGCTGCCTTTATCTTGGCCTCTAATCGTCTCTTCCATGGTGGATACTGTTTGTTATGTCCCGAGCCCACCTTGTGTCCAAGCATCTCCATGATTACTGTTGCTGTACTGTGTATCAGCTTGTTGGTCTCAGTGATGGTTCTTGTGGAGATTGTCTTCAGAGCAGCATTCACATCTACTAGTAGATCTTCTGAAGGTACTTGGCAACTCAGCTTCGGTATTTGTCGGGGGCTCCAGGTTTCCAGTTGGGTCACGATCTTCCTTCTCAGGTCAGCAGCTCTTGTGTTGAGGCTGTTAGCTGTTGGGGCTTGGTACCCAATCTCTGGTTGTGGGGATGATGACATCTCCCCGCTGACCTGTCTTCCTGGCTCCCCCTTGCCGTAGCATCGTTGTTGTATTTCATTAATCTCTAGTTGTGATAGTAGATTTCGATTATGGATGTTGGAACACTGGGCTAATAGCTGTTTCTTTGTTAGCCTTGATTGTGGGTTTCGAAGTATCCAATGGTCCCACATTCTCTGCATGTATCCCCTCTCTCTGGGATTGCTTGTATAGTAGCATTCCAGCAAATCCGTATTTTCTGTCCTCGTCCATCGATGTCTTGTTCCAGTAGCCCATTTCTCATCAGTTTGCCCTGGTTCCCTAGCAACTGACGCAGACCTTGTTGACCCGGGCGACGTCTGAGCCGGTATATTTATATTTATTTTTTTTGGCAATAGAAGAATACATTTTAATAGCAATCACCATTTTTTCCATAGCTGCATTTTATATATATATTATATATATATATATATATATATATATATATATATATATATATATTGCAGCTATGGAATTATATTATCAGCTGGATAGTACAGTGGTAACGCTCACTGACTACGACGCAGGAGATCGGGGCAAAACATCATCCAGTAAGGGTCCTTAGGCAAAACCCCTCATGATATATCAGCCTACCTCAGGAATGAGTGAAGACATAACTGATAGAGTCATACCGGCTCAGACGTCGCCCGGGTCAACAAGGTCTGCGTCAGTTGCTAGGGAACCAGGGCAAACTGATGAGAAATGGGCTACTGGAACAAGACATCGATGGACGAGGACAGAAAATACGGATTTGCTGGAATGCTACTATACAAGCAATCCCAGAGAGAGGGGATACATGCAGAGAATGTGGGACCATTGGATACTTCGAAACCCACAATCAAGGCTAACAAAGAAACAGCTATTAGCCCAGTGTTCCAACATCCGTAATCGAAATCTACTATCACAACTAGAGATTAATGAAATACAACAACGATGCTACGGCAAGGGGGAGCCAGGAAGACAGGTCAGCGGGGAGATGTCATCATCCCCACAACCAGAGATTGGGTACCAAGCCCCAACAGCTAACAGCCTCAACACAAGAGCTGCTGACCTGAGAAGTAAGATCGTGACCCAACTGGAAACCTGGAGCCCCCGACGAATACCGAAGCTGAGTTGCCAAGTACCTTCAGAAGATCTGCTAGTAGATGTGAATGCTGCTCTGAAGACAATCTCCACAAGAACCATCACTGAAACCAACAAGCTGATACACAGTACAGCAACAGTAATCATGGAGATGCTTGGACACAAGGTGGGCTCGGGACATAACAAACAGTATCCACCATGGAAGAGACGATTAGAGGCCAAGATAAAGGCAGCACGGAGAGAAGTTAGCCAGCTAGCTGAACTACAGAAAGGGAACATGGTGAATAAAGGGGCACCCAGGAAGTACAACTCACTCTCCATACCAGAGGCACTCGAAACTGCCAAACAGCGACTAACAGCTCTGGCCACCCGGTTGAAGAGATACACCAAGGAGGGAGAGGCCAGGAGAATAAACAAGCTGTTCTCCACTGAACCAGCCAAGGTGTACTCTCAGTGGCAGGGGAACAACAACCGGTCAGACCCACCAAGAGCTGAGGTGGAAAAATACTGGAAAGACATATGGGAAAGAAAGGCATCACACAACACCGATGCCCAATGGTTAGTGGACCTAAGAGCTGACCACAGCAACCTCCCAGAACAAGAACCAGTAACCATCTCAATGGCAGATGTCCAAGAAAGAGTGTCAAAGATGAAGAGCTGGACAGCACCAGGCCCCGATATGATCCATACGTACTGGCTGAAGAAGCTAACTGCACTCCATGAACGCCTAGCAGCACAGATGAACCAGCTGCTGAGGGATGGAACCCACCCAGAATGGCTAACCCAAGGCAGGACAGTCCTAATCATGAAGGACCCCCAGAAGGGACCCATCACATCCAACTACCGGCCAATTACCTGTCTCTGCACAACATGGAAGGCCCTGTCAGGCATCATTGCAGCAAAAATGAGTAAGCATGTGGCTCAATACATGAGCGAGGCACAGAAAGGAATTGGCAGTAACACCAGAGGAGCCAAGCACCAGCTACTGGTCGATAGAACAGTTGCCCGAGACTGTAAGAAGAGACAGACCAACCTGTGCACTGCCTGGATTGACTACAAGAAAGCCTACGACTCAATGCCACACACATGGATACTGGAATGTCTAGAACTGTATAAGATCAACAGGAACCTAAGGACCTTCATACAGAACTCAATGGAAATGTGGAAGACAACCCTAGAGGCCAACTCAAAACCCATTGCCCAAGTCAACATCAAGTGCGGCATATACCAAGGAGATGCGCTATCACCACTGCTGTTCTGCATAGGCCTGAACCCCCTCAGTCGGATCATCACGAAGAGCGGCTACGGGTACCGATTCCGTACTGGGGCAACAATCGGCCACCTGCTCTACATGGATGACATCAAGCTGTATGCCAGGAACGAGCGAGAAATAGACTTGCTGATCCACACCACCCGGATCTACAGCGATGACATAGGGATGTCATTCGGATTGGACAAGTGTGGCCGGATGGTCTCAAAGAGAGGCAAGATGATCCGGACTGAGGGGATTGACCTACCAGAGGGCAACATAGGTGATATCCAAGACAGCTACATGTACCTTGGCATCCCACAGGCTAATGGAAACCATGAAGAGGCCACAAGGAAGTCAACCACAGCCAAATACCTCCAGAGAGTAAGGCAGGTCCTGAAAAGTCAGCTGAATGGTAAGAACAAGGTCCGAGCCATCAACATGTACACACTACCAGTCATCAGATACCCCGCTGGTATCATAAACTGGCCAAAGGAGGAGATAGAAGCCACAGATATCAAGACTAGAAAGCTCCTCACCATGCATGGAGGGTTCCACCCCAAGTCCAGCACCCTGAGACTATACACTAAGCGGAAAGAGGGAGGCCGAGGGCTAGTGAGCGTCAAGACCACGGTCCAGGATGAAACATCGAAAATCCGAGAATACATCAGAAAGATGGCCCCAAAGGATGAACTGCTAAGTGAATGTCTCAGGCAGCAGAACCCTGATGAGAGTGCAGAGGAGGAGGAGGAGGAACAGACAACCTGGAGAGACAAACCCCTACATGGCATGTACCACCGTCAGATAGAGGAAGTGGCTGATATCAAGAAATCCTACCAGTGGCTGGATAATGCAGGACTGACAGACAGCACAGAGGCACTAATCATGGCAGCACAAGAACAGGCCATAAGCACAAGAGCCATAGAGGCCAGGATCTACCAGAGTAGATCAGACCCAAGATGCAGACTGTGCAAAGAAGCCCCTGAAACAGTCCAGCACATAGTAGCAGGGTGTAAGATGCTAGCTGGATCAGCGTACATGGAGAGGCACAACCAAGTGGCTGGGATAGTATACAGGAACATCTGCAACCAGTATGGAATAGAAGTACCCAAGTCCCAATGGGCCATACCACAGAAGGTGGCTGAGAACAACAGGGCCAAGATTCTGTGGGACTTCAGCTTCCAGACTGACAAACAGATCCTGGCTAACCAACCGGACATAGTGGTGGTGGACAAAGAACAGAAGAGGGTGGTGGTGATAGATGTGGCGATCCCAGCTGACGCCAACATCAGGAAGAAGGAACATGAGAAACTTGAGAAGTATCAAGGGTTGAAAGAGCAGCTGGAACGGATGTGGAAGGTCAAGGGTTGCGTGGTCCCCGTGGTAGTGGGGGCACTTGGGGCAGTAACCCCCAAACTGGGAGAGTGGCTCCAGCAAATCCCAGGAACAACATCTGAAGCCTCAGTCCAGAAGAGCGCAGTCCTAGGAACATCGAAGATACTGCGCAGAACCCTCAAACTCCCAGGCCTCTGGTAGAGGACCCGAGCTTGAGGATGACATGGATACCACCCCCCCGCCGGGGGTGAGAAGGAGATTTTTTATATATATATATGAGCGAGAGAGAGTAATAAATTGCGGTCTGTTCATCTGTTTTGTAGGTGATAGTGTCTTGCAAAAGTATTCATCCCCCATGGTGTTTGTCCTGTTTTGTCACATTACAAGCTGGAATTAAAATGGGTTTTAAAATCCATTTGATTTACACATGCCTACCACTTTAAAAGGTGCAAATTGTTTTTTCCTTTTTTTATTTTTTATTGTGAGACAAAAATAATTAAGATGAAAAAACAGAACCACACATCATCTGCAAAAAGCTTTTTGCAGATGATGTGGCTCTGTTGGCTTCTTCAGAGTGTGACCTTCAGCAAGCACTGGGATGGTTTGCAGCCGAGAGTGAAGTGGCTGAGACGAGAGTCAACACCTCCAAGTTTGAAGCCATGGTTCTCTGCCGGAAAACGGTGGAGTGCTCCCTCTGGGTTGGGAATGAGTTACTGACCCAAGTGAAGGAGTTCAAGTATCTCAGAGTCTTGTTCATGAGTGATGGTAAAATGGAATGTGAGATGGACAGGTGGACTGGGGTGGCGTCAGCAGTAATGCGGGCGTTGTACTGATCTGTCGTGGTGAAGAGGGAGCTGAGCAAGAAGGCAAAGCTCTCGATTTACCAGTCAGTCAGTCAGTCAGTCAGTCAATCTATGTTCCAACCCTCACCTATGGTCATGAGCTTTGGGTAGTGACCAAAAGGATGAGATCACAGATATAAGCAGCTGAAATGAGCTTTCTCTGTAGGGTGGCTGGGTCACCCTTAGCGATAGGGTGAGGAGTTCCGATATCGGGAGGGATCTCGGAGTAGAGCCACTGCTCCTTCATGTCAAAAGGAGTCAGCTGAGGTGGTTCTGGGCATCTGATTAGGATGTCTCCTGGTTGCCTTCCTTTGGAGGTTTTCTGGGCACGTCCAACTGGGAGGAGACCTCAGGGTAGACCCAGAACACACTGGAGATATATATATCTGGCCTGGGAGTGCCTTGGGATCCCCCTGAGGAACTGGAAAGCGTTGCTGGGCAGAGGACACCTGGAATACCCTGCTTATCCTGCTGCCACCACGACCCAACTTCGGATAAGCGGAAGCAAATGGATGGATGGAAAAACAGAAATCTGGAGCGTGCATAGGTTTTCATCCCCCAAAGTCAATATTTTGTAGAGCCACCTTTTGCTGCAATTACAGCTACAAGTCTTTTGGGGTATGTCTCTATTAGCTTAGCACATCTAGCCATGAGGATTTTTGGTCCATTCCTCAAGGCAAAACTGCTCCAACTCCTTCAAGTTCGATGGGTTGCATTGGTGTACAGCAATCTTCAAGTTATGCCACAGATTCTCAATTAGATTGAGATTTGAACTTTGACTAGGCCAGGGCTTTTCAAAGTGTGGGGTGCGCCTCCCCTGGGGGACGCCAGAGTTCTTCAGGGGGGGCGCAACGTGAGGAAACATAAGCCAGAATAAGTTACTATTGCAGACATTTAGCGAACTTCAGCTAGCCTTTGCCAGAGACAAAATGGATCGATTTTTAGTACCTAAAGCTACAGTGAGTGAGGAGACAGAGTCTGGGCCAAGCAAAAGACCAGACCCTCCAGGATTTCGCGATGTTGCGATTCAACCAATCCCCGCGAATTCAGGGTGGTGTTGCAATTATATCCAATCACCGCAACCTTCCCGCAAATTTGACCAATCGTTGGCGTCGTCTTGAGGTGACGTCAACAAACTACCTTCCGCCTTACTTCCGTGTATACGTTCAAGAGAAGCAGCATGCGTGCAGTGTTGCTAGATTGGGCGGTTTTAAGTGCATTTTGGCGGATTTTGAACATATTTTGGACTGGAAAATGTCAGCAGTATCTGGCAACACTGCATGTGCGAGACAATGTTTATATAGGCTTAAATTCTGTTCCTGAAAGTGTGTTATGTTTACAGTGAAGGACTGTGTGCACTTTACATTTTTTTTTTTACTTAATACAAGAAATTAATGGTTGCCAACATTTTTGCCAAAATGGTATTTTATTTTCCATTGTTTAGGCAGCTTCAGCATCATACTATGAGATTCTGTTCAAATTGTTTTTTTTTCTTCTACGAAGCCTGAGCCATTTATTTTTTTAGTTTATAATTATTGTTTAATTTAGTCTTCAGGAGAGACTGCCTGCACACAGTACATGTATTAATAGTTTTTTTTTCTTACATGAAAGCTGAGGCATTTATATTATATTTTAAGATAACTTCATGTTGTGCTGTGAAGTTCTCTGCACTTTAACTTTTGAACCAACAGGTGCATTTGGATAAGTAAAGCCTATTTTTCTGCACTTTTGTAGTCCTGGTAATCTTTTATATTGGTAAAAGTTGTTTATAGGACCATTTCTCAGTGTCTATTTTTTTAATCAATAGTTTTTCAGTAATAACTTAATATTTAACATATCACTCAATTTTAATCACAAAAAGAGAAAATCGCAACAGTTTCTCGCAACTTTCACTTCCTCCCGCAATGTAATCGCAACAAAAACCTAAAAAACACCGCAACCTTCATCGCAATTTTTTGGAAAATCCCCCGCAACATCAGACATTTTAGCCTGCAACAATCACAAAAAAGGCCCGCAAAATCCTGGGGGGACTGAAAAAAGAAGGAAGTATGACCACGATTATTTAAAGTTTGGATTTTCATGGACTGGATCTGAAGATGCTCCACTGCCACAGTGTGTTGTCTGCCAAGAGGTGCTAGCTAACGATGCTATGAGATGTTTAAAATGTGTAAAACAAGATGTTTTAAAAAGAAAAGCACAGATGTTTAAAATGTGTAAAAGAAAAAAAAATGTGTACAACAACCTTTTTTTTTTTTTTTTTTTTTTGGGGCTTTTTGCACCTTTATTGGATAGGACAGTGTAGAGACAGGAAATGAGTGGGAGAAAGAGACGGGGAGGGATCGGGAAATGACCTCGGGCCAGAATCGAACCCGGGTCCCCGGATTTATGGTATAGCGCCTTATCCACCTGAGCCACGACGCCCCCCAACCATTTTTTTTTAAATACGAATGGAACATTAAGTATAGCAACAACAAAATTGTGAAGGGGGGCACAGTTGTTTATTTGCTCTCTGAGGGGGGGCTGACTCTCCCACACTTTGAAAACCCCTGGACTAGGCCATTCCAAGACATTTAAAGGCTTCCTTTTAAACCACTCCAGCTTTAGCAGTATGTTTAGGGTCACTGTCCTGCTAGAACATGAACCTTCATCCCAGTCTCAAACTTCTGGCCGACTCAAACAGGTTTTCCTCCAGAATTGCCCTGTATTTAGTGCCATCCATCTTTCCTTCAATCCTGACCAGCTTCCCTGGCCCTGCAGATGAAAAACATCCCCACAGTATGATGCTGCCACCACCATGCTTCAACGTAGGAATAGTGTTCTCAGGGTGATGGGAAGTTTTGAGTTTGTAGTACACATGGCATTTCTCATGATGGCCAAAAAGTTCAATTTTAGTCTCATCTGACCAGAGAATCATCTTCCATGTGTTTGGGGAGTCTGCCACATGCAGCTGGGCAAACTCCAAACATGTTTTCTTATTTTTTTCTTGAAGCAATGTTTTTTTCTGGCCACTCTTCCATAAAGCCCCACTCTGTAGCATGTATGGCTTAAAGTGGTCTGATGGACAAATACTCCCATCTCTGCTATGGATCTTTGCGGCTCCTTCAGTGTTACTGTTGGTGTTTTTGTTGCATCTCTGATTAATGCCCTCCTTGCCCGGTCTGTGAGTTTTGGTGAGTGGCCTTCTCTTGTCAGGTTTGTAGTGGTGCCATATTGTTTCCATTTTGCTATAATGGATTTAATGGTGCTCCATGGGATATTCAAAGTTTGGGATATTTTTTATAACCTGATCTATACTTCTCCGCAACTTTGTCTCTGACCTGTTTGGAGTGCTCTTTGGTTTTTCATGTTGCTTGCTTAGTAGTGTTGCAGAATCAAGGTCTTTCCAGAACAGGTTGATTTATACAGACATCATGTGACACTGATTGCACACAAGTGGATTTTAATCAAATAACTAGACTGCATTTCCACAGAGAAAATGCAAATTTTGCTTGCTGAGCTTTAGCAGAACAGCTATCATGCTAACCTGCTAAAGTTAACATACTAATAGACTAATGGCTAACATGGTAACAGCTAGCATGTTAACACAATAACATTACATGTTAACATCGAGCATGTTACCATGTTACATGCTAACTGATAGCATGTCAGTTGTTAACATGTTTGCATGTTAACAGTTAACATTCTAACATGGTAAAAACTAACATGCCAACATGCTAATGGCTAACAATGAACATGCTAACACACTGAGGCTAATATGTTAACAGCTAGCATACTAATATTAAGGTGAACACGCTAACATACCATGGTTAACAGCTAACAATCTAATGCTAACATGTCAATGACTAACATGTTAACTGTTAGCATGCTAACATGCTAAAGCTAATATGCTAATGAAAAACATGCTAACAGCTAACATGCTAAAATGCTAAGGCTAGCATCATGACTAACATGTTAACAGGCTAGCATGCTAATGGGCAACATGCTAACATATCATGGCTAACAACTAACATGCTGACAGCTAATATTTTAACATGTGAATGGCCAACATGTTAACAGTTAACATACTAACGGCTAACAATTAGCATGCTAAAATGCAGAAGCAAACATGCTAACATAGTCAACATGCTAACAGTTAACATCCAAAGGTTAACATGCTAACAGCTCACTTACTAACAGCTAGTATAAATGCTAACATGCAAACAGCTAGCATGCTAACATGCTAAAGCTTATATGCTAACTGCAAACATGCTAATATGCAAACAGCTAACAGCCAGCATGCTAACGGCTAATAAGTGGTGTGCGCACATGCAAGTATTCCTAATAAAGTGGCCACTGAGTTGAAGTTGATTTGTTGTCAATGTCTCAAATTTGAAAATCTTTGCCAAATGTATAATCTCCTATGGAGGAATGGAAGGATGAGTCAGTCAAGCTTCCAATAATTAATGGCAATGGGGAGGAAAAATGGACGGATGAAAGGCAAGACAAAAATGAGTGTAGGTCAGGCCTGATATCATGTGCCTGATGGGTGAGTTGGCCTGAGGTGCCATATGAAGTTTGGTGGATGCGTGGTGAAGTGTTACTGAGCAAAACTCCATTCATTTGAATGGGGCCAAATTAAAAAAAAAAAAAAAATCAATGGAAGCTTATGAAGGGAAAAAGAGATGCCTGAAAACCAAGGAAAAAACAAGTGCAGGTCTCAGATGAGGGGATGGATGCGTGCAGGGACATGGCCTGAGGCATCACGTGAAGTTTCATGAAGTTTGGTCAGTCAGTTAAAAAAAACTGACAGAGTCTCAAAGTTTTTCTCCTGAAACGCCATTCATTTTCTCATCTCATCTCATTTTCATCCGCTTATCCCGGGCCGCGGAGGCAGCAGTCTGAGCATGGAAGCCCAAACTTCCCTCTCCCCAGACACCTTGGCCAGCTCCTCGGGAAGAACACCGAGGCGTTCCCAGGCCAGCCGAGAGACATAGTCCCTCCAGCGTGTCCTGGGTCTTCCCCGGGGCCTCCTCCCGGGGGGACATGCCTGGAATCCCTCCCCAGGGAGGTGTCCGAAAGAGATGCCCGAGCCACCTCAGCCGATTCCTCTTGATGTGGAGGAGCAGCGGCTCTACTCCGAGCTCCTCCCGAATGGCTGTGCTTCTCACCCTAAGGGAGCGCCCAGCCACCCTGCAAAGGAAACTCATTTCGGCCGCTTGTATCCGCAATCTTGTTCTTTTGGTCATTACCCAAAGCTCATGACCATAGGTGGGAGTCGGAACGTAGATCGACCAGTAAATCGAGAGCTTCACCTTTTGGCTCAGCTCCTTCTTCACCACGACGGACCAGTAAAGCGACCGCATCACTGCGGAGGCTGCACCGATCCGCCTGTCAATCTCACCCTCCATCCTTCCCTCACTTGTGAACAAGATCCCGAGATACTTAAACTCCTCCACTTGAGGCAGGACTTCTCCACCAATCTGGAGAGGACAAGCCACCCTTTTCCGGTCGAGAACCATGGCCTCGGACTTGGAGGTGCTGATTCTCATCCCAGCCGCTTCACACTTGACTGCAAACCGCCCCAGTGCATGCTGAAGGTCCTGGTATTTCTTCATATAAGCCAATAGGACAACATCATCCGCAAAAAGCAGAGATGAAATCCTGTCGTTCCCAAACAGGATTCCCTCCGGCCCCTGGCTGCACCTAGAAATTCTGTCCATAAAAATTATGAACAGAACCGGTGACAAAGGGCAGCCCTGCCAGAGTCCAACATGCACTGGGAACAGGTCTGACTTACTGCCGGCAATACAAACCAGACTCCTGCTCTGTTCGTACAGGGACCGGACAGCCCTTAGCAAAGAGCCCCGAACCCCATACTCCCGAAGCACCCCCCCACAGGATACCACGAGGGACACGGTCAAATGCCTTCTTCAGATCCACAAAGCACATGTGGACTGGTTGGGCAAACTCCTATGAACCCTCGAGCACCCTTTGAAGGGTATAGAGCTGGTCCAGCGTTCCACGACCAGGACGAAAACCGCATTGTTCCTCCTGGATCCGAGGTTTGACTATTGGCCGAATTCTCCTCTCCAATACCCTGGAGTAAACCTTCCTGGGGAGGCTGAGAAGTGTGATTCCCCAATAATTGGAGCACACTCTCCAGTCCCCTTTCTTAAAAAGAGGGACCACCACCCCGGTCTGCCACTCCAGAGGCACTGTCCCCAACCGCCATGCGATGTTGCAGAGGCATGTCAGCCAAGACAGCCCCACAACATCCAGAGACTTGAGATACTCAGGGCGGATCTCATCCACCCCCGGTGCCTTGCCACTGAGGAGCTTGCAAACCAACTCAGTGACTTCGGCTTGTGTAATGGACGAGTCCACCTCCGAGTCATCAGCCTCCACTTCCTCAATGGAAGACATGATGGTGGGATTAAGATCCTCGAAGTATTCCTTCCACCGCCCGACAATATCCCCAGTCGAGGTCAACAGCTCCCCACCCGCACTGTAAACAGTGTTGGCAGAGTACTGCTTCCCACTCCTGAGGCACCGGACGGTTTGCCAGAATTTTTTCGAGGCCAACCGATAGTCCTCCTCCATGGCCTCACCGATCTCCTCCCAGTTCCGAGTTTTTGCCTCCGCAACTGCCCGAGCTGTGGCACGCCTGGCCTGCCGATACCCGTCAGCTGCCTCAGGAGTCCCGGAGGCCAACATGGCCCGATAGGACTCCTTCTTCAGCTTGATGGCATCCCTTACTTCCGGTGTCCACCACCGGGTTCGGGGATTGCCGCCATGACAGACCTTGCATCCACAGCTCCGAACAGCCGTGTCGACAATGGAGGCAGAGAACATGGTCCACTCAGACTCCATGTCCCCCACCTGCCTCGGAAGCTGGGAGAAGCTCTCCCGGAGGTGGGAGTTAAAGGCCTCCCTGACAGAGTGCTCGGCCAGACGTTCCCAGCAGACCCTCACCATACGTTTGGGCCTGCCAGGTCTGTCCGTCTTCCTCCTCCGCCAGTGGATCCAACTCACCACCAGGTGGTGATCAGTTGACAGCTCAGCCCCTCTCTTCACCCGAGTGTCCAAGACATAGGGCCGGAGATCAGATGAAACGACAACAAAGTCGATCATCGACCTCCGACCTAAGGTGTCCTGGTGCCACGTGCACTTATGGACACCCCTATGCTCGAACATGGTGTTCGTTATGGACAAATTGTGACTAGCACAGAAGTCCAATAACAAAGCACCACTCGGGTTCAGATCGGAGAGGCCGTTCCTCTCAATCACGCCCCTCCAGGTGTCACTGTCGTCGCCCACGTGAGCGTTGAAGTGGGAGCGTTTTCAATGAGGCCAAAAATGAATGGAAGTGAAAGGAGGAAAAAGGGATGAGTGAAAAGAAAGGAAAATACGAGTGCAGGTCAGAACTGATTGCACGTATGTGTTGGGGGAGTTGGCCTGAGGTATCACATGAGGTTTGGTGTGTCTCCAATGAAGCGTATCTGAGCAGGATGATTTGATTCGTGAGCCCTATTCATTCTCTATGGGAAAAAAAAAAAGACAGAAAAACAACAAGGACAAGAGGACAGGACAAACATCAAGGGGGAGGAATACTTTTGCAAGACACTATGTTCAAACCTGGTTGTGCTTTGAGAAGGTAGCTTTCAGATAATTGCTGTTAAATGAACACATTTAAGATGAAATGTTGACATCTTATTGGTCTACTACACTGATTTTTTTTTTTTTGGTTCTGTCCACTTGACATTGGTCCAAGAATAATGTAGCCTGTTATGAGTTTGGCACCCCTGCTGTAAAACATGACACCCAACACCTTCATTTGAAAAACAAGACAGAACATTATTGTGGTTATATGTAAATTTGCCATTGCTTAATTGAGCATAAAGGTAACTCATAAAAGATGCACATGTGTATTAGTTAGCTTAATTTAACCTGTCTAATTCAGCTGAGGGACAGTAACAGTAGAAACAGTCAGAAAGTTCTGTTTCTTCAGGTGACTACCTGAAGAACATTCAACATTAAACATTCAACATAACCTGGACGACAACCTTCAAAGATGTGAGAAAACATTTTATATTTTTGTGTTCGATAATTAATGAGCATACAGTTCTGGATGTAAAATGGATGAAACCCTGATCCTACCAAGGATGTCCGGCTTGTCATCAATGAGGATGTCTCCACTCACTATTGTCTTGTCCCTGGTCAAAATAACTTTATCCAAGAACTCGGGGCCCAGGTGCCTCTCTACCCACGCATACTGAAAACACACATCAGACATTATGCAAATGAACAACAGAAAAATATGAAATTTTGTCTATCACAGCTCAGCAGAAAGGATGACTTACCTTTTCGTATGGACAGTGGGCATAGTGTTTAATTGGACTGGTGCAAATGAAGACATCTGTACTGGTTGAAAAAGAGCAGGAGTCCATTACAGATAAGAGTGTAAATTGTACATTAGACTTAATGTTAGGGCTATAAGTGTGTGTATGAGTATGTTTTCTTTAATAAAGAGCATCTCCTCTGGGACAAAAAGGGCATATGAAAGTGATAGTTGCCCTTAATAATCAAAGTGGCATTGAAACGAGTGCAAATTTAATTCATATTATGAACAAATACGTATCTGTGAACTTCAGCTAAATCTGACTTGCATTCTAAAATTCATTTAATGAAAAAAAAGCAAGATTTAGATTATTTACTGCCAGTGAAGCACTAAAATGCAAGTTTGACATTTTACTTTACGTTAAACACTAAATGGTGTAAAACAACACAAGATTAACTACAATATGAACAAAAATGTTCTCATCAGCTGACTCATCCCAGGACACTTATCTGCTCATAATGAGGACACTTTCAACACACATAGTACTGACTTGATAGTAAACAGTTGTAAAAGAGCAATAATTTATCATCGTACTATACAAGTCACCCAGAAGGGGACAGGTTCCCTTCTGAGTCTGGTTCCCCTCAAAGTTCAGTCTTTATGCTGGCTCAGGGAATTTTTCCTTGCCACTGTCACCTCCGGGTTGCTCAGTAGGGATCGAAATCTACATCCAGATTTCTGCAAAGCTGATTTGTGACAATGTCTTTTGTTGAAAAACACTATAGAAACAGAATTCAATTGAAGCTGTGCCATCAATTATATATTTCTTACTGAATCTTAAAGGGGCTCATCATTTCATCTTCATTGTGTTAGTGATCCCATTATTTAACACTAAAAACATTTCTCAAAGAAAAATCATAATCCACCATTATAAGAGTCATTATATTTATTATCTGGTCATGCGATTTGAATTGGTTCAAGCAAATATCTCAAAAACAAGCTGCCTTGAAATAAGCTGCCTACAACTTGACATTGGATTTAATATCAAATTTACTAATGTCTTCTGTGAGAGGAAAGTTCAGGAGTAAAACACCATATGGCTACCATAAATAAAATATTGTGTGGGATTTTTTTTAACACTTAATGGGGTTCTCAGCTGCATGTTTTGAGCTTAACTTCTTGAAGTGATAGTGTAATTTGTGCCTACTTCTTCATCTTGGCCATCTTCTTCACAGCCTCCACACTTCCTGGCAGAGGTTCGAGCTCCATGAAGAAGTTCTTGGACTCCCAAATGCTGATGGCTTTATCCTGCGAACAACACACAACCACTGCACTGTAGCGTTTATGTAGAGCATATTTGTGTCTACCTTCTTGTTGAACATGATCACTGATCTCTGTACTTGACATGTGCGGCACAGTGGTGTAGTGGTTAGCACTATCGCCTCACAGCAAGAAGGTTCTGGGTTTGAGCCCAGTGGCTGATGGGGGCCTTTTTGTGTGGAGTTTGCATGTTCTCTCCGTGTCCGCGTGGATTTCCTCCAGGTGCAACGGTTTCCCCCACAGTCCAAAAACATACAGGTTAGGTTAATTGGTGGCTCTAAATTGACCATAGGTGTGAACGTGAATGGTTGTCTCTGTGTCAGCCCTGCGATAACCTGGCGACTTGTCCAGGGTGTACCCCGCCTCTCGCCCGTAGTCAGCTGGGATAGGCTCCAGCTTGCCCGTGACCCTGTAGAACAGGATAAGCGGCTACAGATAACAGATGGACGCAACGGTTTTCCATAGTCCAAAGACATGCAGTTAGGTTAACTGGCTATTCTAGATTGTCCATAGGTGTGTGTGTGTGTGTGTGTGTGTGTGTGTGTGTGTGTGTGTGTGTGTGTGTGTGTGAGAATAGTTGTTTCCCAAGCCCAGAAATGGGAGGGTTGGGGCAGAAAGGGCATCCGGCATAAAACTATGCCCCAAGTAATATGACATGTGGATCAACAGGGTCCACATGGACTCAGACCTGGCAACAGTGCCGGACAAGGGAGATGATGATGATCTCTGTACTTGACATAAAATGCCATAGTATGGACGACAGACAGTTTTCTGTGAAATCTGGACAGGCTGGGACATTTCTCACGCACTACAAAAGCCCGTGTCCGCGTGGGTTTCCTCCGGGTGCTCCGGTTTCCCCCACAGTCCAAAGACATGCAGGTTAGGTTAACTGGTGACTCTAAATTGACTGTAGGTGTGAATGGTTGTCTGTGTCTATGTGTCAGCCCTGTGATGACCTGGCGACTTGTCCAGGGTGTACCCCGCCTTTCGCCCGTAGTCAGCTGGGATAGGCTCCAGCTTGCCTGCAACCCTGTAGAACAGGATAAAGCGGCTAGAGATAATGAGATGAGACTACAAAAGCCCACTTGTGGAAATATGGTGTACGATCAATGATTTAAAAAAAAAAACACAGTCAGCTTTCTTATTTTAGGCAAAAAAGATTCCCCCCCGAGTGAATAATGTTATCTCAAACGTGTATATAATAAACTGCACTGTGTGCTGTATGTTAATTATCCGTGAGTAATTATTTGGAACCGAAAGTGTTTTCAGACTCGAGATCCATTTCCAATGAAACAGGGCTTTTCAAAGTGTGGGGGCATGCCTCCCCTAGGGGGCACCAGAGTTCTTCGGGGGGGGGGCGCAACGTGAGGAAAAATAAACCAGAATAAGTTACTATTGCGGACATTTAGCAAACTTCAGCTAGCCTTTGCCAGAGACAAAATGGATCGATTTTTAGTACCTAAAGCTACAGTGAGTGAGGAGACAGAGTCTGGGCCAAGCAAATAAAGAAGGAAGTGTGACCACGATTATTTAAAGTTTGGATTTTCATGGACTGGATCTGAAGATGCTCCACTGCCACAGTGTGTTGTCTGCCAAGAGGTGCTAGTTAACGATGCTATGAGATGTTTAAAATGTGTAAAAAAAGATGCTTTAAAAAAGCACAGATGTTTAAAATGTGTAAAAAAAGATGTTTTTAAAAAGCGCAGATGTTTAAAATGTGTAAAAAAAGATGCTTTAAAAAAAAGCGCAGATGTTTAAAATGTGTAAAAAAAGATGCTTTAAAAAAAGCACAGATGTTTAAAATGTGTAAAAAAAAGATGCCTTAAAAAAGCACAGATGTTTAAAATGTGTAAAAAAAAAGATGCCTTAAAAAAGCACAGATGTTTAAAATGTGTAAAAAAAAGGCCTTAAAAAAGCACAGATGTTTAAAATGTGTAAAAAAAAAAAAGGCCTTAAAAAAGCACAGATGTTTAAAATGTGTAAAAAAAAGATGTTTTAAAAAAGCACAGATGTGTAAAATGTGTAAAAAAAAAGATGCCTTAAAAAAGCAGATGTTTAAAATGTGTAAAAAAAAAGATGCCTTAAAAAAGCACAGATGTTTAAAATATGTAAAAAAAGATGTTTTAAAAAAGCAGATGTTTAAAATGTGTAAAAAAAGATGTTTTAAAAAAGCAGATGTTTAAAATGTGTAAAAAAAGATGTTTTAAAAAAGCACAGATGTTTAAAATGTGTAAAAAAAGATGTTTTAAAAAAGCACAGATGTTTAAAATGTGTAAAAAAAGATGTTTTAAAAAAGCACAGATGTTTAAAATGTGTAAAAAAAGATGTTTTAAAAAAGCACAGATGTTTAAAATGTGTAAAAAAAAAGATGTTTTAAAAAAGCACAGATGTTTAAAATGTGTAAAAAAAAGATGTTTTAAAAAAGCACAGATGTTTAAAATGTGTAAAAAAAAAGATGTTTTAAAAAAGCACAGATGTTTAAAATGTGTAAAAAAGATGTTTTAAAAAAGCACAGTGTAAAATGTGTAAAAAAAGATGTTTTAAAAAAGCACAGATGTGTAAAATGTGTAAAAAAAGATGTTTTAAAAAAGCACAGATGTGTAAAAAAAAAAAGATGTTTTAAAAAAGCACAGATGTGTAAAAAAAAAGATGTTTTAAAAAAGCACAGATGTTTAAAATGTGTACAACAAGCATTTTTTAAATACGAATGGAACATTAAGTACAGCAACAACAAAAATTGGGGGGGGGGGGGGGGCGGGCTGTTGTTTATTTGCTCTCTGGGGGGGGGCCTGACTCTCCCACACTGAAAACCGCTGCTATGAAACACTAGCAGTGTCCCCCTGTGATGACGTCAGCGCGCGACACGAACGGCAGAAGAATACCGCAGATATTTTAGAAATCACAAAAGCACGCCATAGACATTACAACATGAATAATGTTTTGTGTGTTTGGTTCAGGGTGGAGTTCATCTCAGAAATAATAAAAAGAGTGTTTAGTGTTGTGTTGAGGAAATCCAAGAACTTACACACAGGTCTCCTCTCAGCTCTCCGTACTGAGTGGACACCCAAAAGCCTCTGCGCTCCTCCAGGCTGACGTACGGATCATTCGGGTATCTCTGTCTGTATTTCTTTAAAAATCCCCCCTCAAAATCCGCAATAACGCCGTCCATGTCGACTAGGACGCGCAGTCTGGTGGCGGGGACCATTCCCCCACAGCTCCTGCGCGGAGAAGCAGACAGAGAGAGCGCGGAGTCTCTGAGCCGCAGCAGCCGTGCAGTCTTCCTCCGCACCTGGAACGCCATCATGCCCGGAATTTAACTTGCTCACTCGCCGCTGTCAGTGCAGAAATCTGTAGAGATGTCCTCTTTAGACCTGCTCCTTTGTTGTCCGCTTTTCATTGAATTGTTCAGCGTTAAAGAGGCGTGTGAGCGGCGGTCATCCCCCCCGAGTCGAGCCTGGAGCTTTCCGCTGCTGTTGTCCTGTAGCCGCGTTAAACTCGGCTCATGCGCGGTGTTTTGTAACCGCACATTTCTGTTGTTGGAGTGAGTTCATTGAAGCTCTGAATGGAGAAACGGTGCTGACTCTCTCTGGACTTGTTTACAGCAGTGCAGTTGTGTTCCGCTCGACGCCAGCGTCAGTGTCAGCAGTGTAGCTTACACCATATACTGAGAGCGATTTTAACCTCTTTACTCTCCCAGTTCAACTTGAGCTCACTATTCTGTTGACCGTCCTGTTTCTTAATGGTTTTAATACCCAAAATAATTTAGTAATGGTAAGACGTGCCGCGGTTCCGTGGAAAAACTGTGTTCCGTATTAGCCGCTGTTGTTAGCTAGTGCTATACGTCAACGCGTCCGCCATCTTGGAAGGGGTCTACCCTGAGAGACTCATTCATCTTCAGTAAACAGTTGTTTTACAATCAGGGTACGCAAGCTAAAAATCATATTTAACACTTAGTATCTTCAATATCAAAAGGCTTGACTAAATAAACTTGGTTGTTTATTGTAACCCTGTGATAGCTCTATTTACCATGCAAAAAAAAAAAAACTGGTGATAACGTTATTTTTGGTGAATGTATAGCAATATGTCATATTTAGCAAAATTACTCGTGTCATTTAGAAAAAGTGCTTTTTTGACCACAGGTAGCTCCAAAAGGGATGCACTTAAATCATTTTTTATACCATAAAACAAAGATTTGGTTCCATATCATTGGAAACATAGTTAAGTTTTAATGTTGAATGCCAGTAAGTTTTAAGACTATTTTGATCAAATTAGTATGTAATTGTGTCAAACACATGTCCTCGTCGAGACAGCTAATTTTTCAATATAAAATAACATATCTAAAATGATTATTTTCATCCTAAAATGTGGTCAAGATATTGGGACATAAATATTAGAGACAACTAACACAAAGCTTACAGCCTTGGATTTAAAAGCACTATGGAAGTAGTGGATTCTGAATTGTCAAAAAAAAAAAGTCTTCTGGGGGCGGCACGGTGGTGTGGTGGTTAGCGCTGTCGCCTCACGGTAAGAAGGTCCGGGTTCGAGCCCCGTGGCCGGCGAGGGCCTTTCTGTGTGGAGTTTGCATGTTCTCCCTGTGTCCGTGTGGGTTTCCTCCAGGTGCTCTGGTTTCCCCCACAGTCCAAAGGCATGCAGGTTAGGTTAACTGGTGACTCTAAATTGTTGTCTGTATGTGTCAGCCCTGTGATGACCTGGCGACTTGTCCAAGGTGTACCCCGCCTTTTGCCCGTAGTCAGCTGGGATAGGCTCCAGCTTGCCTGCGACCCTGTAGAACAGGATAAAGCAGCTAGAGATAATGAAATGAAAATGTGCTCTCCGAGAATCACTTCATTTGTTTCTCCCATCTTATAGCAGATTACACAAAACTACCATACACATATGTAAAAAAATTACCTGAAATCTGTTCTTTAACTTGTCCTTCACTTAAAAACTGGTACAAGAACCAGTTTGAATCTATTTGAATTTTGGACCCCTGTGACACAAACTTTGTACCCTGATTGTAAAACAACCCTAAACGCTTTATTCGGTCATGATGGACCCAAACAGTGTTTGGCATGAAATACTGAACAATGTTCTTAACCCTTTGGAGAGTTGACCAGCTTTACTCACTCTGATTCCCGACTGTTTTCAGGACTAACTCAGCTACACTAACAACATTGTGTCACGTTGGTATGCATTATGAGGAACTGAGTGCTAAAACGGTCACTTCTCAGATGACAAGTATTGCAGTGATTACTGTTTCCCTGTGATATGGTATTTCTTAATAAAAACTGAACAGATGTTTTCTCAACTTGCTTTGTGCTTTTTCTTTCTCCTGGTGGGCGAGCTGGCTCCATCAAGAACATGTTACAGTAATCTGTAAGATGCGTCCTTGCATATAACTTTTGAATTAACATAATTGTATAATTTATTGATCTGGGAAAAAAAATACATATAAAAGGCTCACTGACCTTTATGCTAAAAAAAAGTCTGTTTGCAGATAAAAATGGCAAAGTATTTCATAATTTTTATATATATAAATAAACTTTTGCCATCAACAAACTAATATGGTTGCTCAGAATTTGGACACAAAGCCAGCACTAAAGAAATGATTATATAATTATATACATAACTAGTTTAAAAAAAAAAAGGTCACATCCAGCATTTCTCTCTTCATTGGGCCAAATATTCAGAATCCATCATGTTTCTGCAGCACCTCAGTTATTATCGTTGCTTCACAGCTGCAGGACCCCTGTTTAATCCTGAGTTCAGTTTACTGTCTGTGTAGGTTTTCTCTGGTTTCATTACACATCCCAAAACATGCTGGGGGGGGGGGGGGCATCATGGCTCAGGTGGATAAGGCGCCATACCATACATCCGGGGACCCGGGTTCGATTCCGACCCAAGATCATTTCCCGATCCCTCCCCGTCTCTCTCTCCCGCTCATTTCCTGTCTCTAGACTGTCCTATCCAATAAATGTGAAAAAAGCCCCCCCCCCAAAAAAATCTTTTCAAAACATGCTGGGAGGTGGACCGATGAGTCTGATCTGCCCCTCGGTGTGTGTAAGGTGCCCTGTGATAGACTGATGTCCTGTCCAGGGTGTATCCCTGCCTCATACCCAGTGTTCCTGGGACAGACTGTGGATTCACCTCTGCCCTGACCAGGATAAGCACTCACTGAAGATGGATGGATGAATATTGCTATGTCCTGCAGCTCAATTTAGCAGCTCGTATCTACTAGAAATGTCCCTTGCCCTAACACCCAGTGTTGAAAATGCCCTAACAAGGAGATCAGTACCCTAGAGGGATAATTTGGAGTGGTATTCAGTGAAGGATGGCTACAAGAAGCAGAAGCAGGGAGGGAAGATACAAGAAGCGGAAGCAGAATCAGAACCAAGGAGGGAAGATATAATTGAGTGCTGCACAATACCTATTCAAACAAGTGTTGCCAGGCAAAACAAACCTCACCCGGTAGCACTTATGATGAATACGAAGGAAGATATCGCAAAAAAAAAAAAATAGGCAGCCTATGGGTACATGTGGCTACTGCTTATAAATAAATGTTTTCTGATACCATGTCCATACAGTAAATATAGCATATATATTTACTCTGAGGCAGTAGCCACAAAAATGAAGCATAATCCAAAAATGAACAAATTAAAAATCGCAGGAGTAAAATATACCAAGTGTCTGTACTTTATATTATTCTACTCTTATAGTTTTCAAAACTGAAACCTCCGAACCGAGGCTGACATATACACTCATTGGCCATTTTAATTGGAACATGTGTATGCGCAATCCTTACACTTGCATCCTTACAGCACGATGACGTAGTGGCTAGCATCTCTATATGAGGCAGTAGACACAACAAAAACGATTTTGACCTTTTTGGTGACCTTGACCGGATGACCCTCAAAATGTTGGAGGTTCTATTTGAGACCAATGCCCATCTATCCTGAAAGTTTCATGAAGACTGATCCAGCAGTTTTCCCGTAATATCATTTACAATAAAACAAAGAAACCCGACCGAAAACAATACCTCACCCCGCTTACTCCGTAGCAGGTGAGGTAATAAAAATTTGGAAAATCACCAACTGAAGAAAGTTCAGAACTGGAAAGGAGATTAAAGATTGCAAACAAACTTCTACTGTCTCTTTCATCCTTGACCAGATACCCATGGTGGCTGTAATTCGACATTAAAGAACTTCGCGAGTACCATCCTTTGGAATATTTAATGGTCCTTCAAGCCAGATTTACAGTTGCCATGTTTAAGGAGCTCTTGGACTTTCCCTCACATAGAAATGGAGCGTGATGAACAAGTTGTGAGGCCTAAGCATCTCACACACCGTCCACTTTACCTTGAAGGCTAAAGTGTGGACTATTACCCCTCTTCTAGTTACCACCAGCAACGTTATGAGGGCCCTGCCAGGATGACACCCCTCCCCGCATTCATTGATGAAGGTGCTAAGAGGATAAATGTTCCTATTACTCCAGTAAGGGATAAAGAAGTCTTTGAGGCAATACAGGAGATAAGAAAATAGGCAACTTCAGGAAAATATGTTGCAGCTCACAGAAGTAGTTAGCAAACTTCAGCAAACATCTCCTCCCCAGGTTAGTGCACAATAAGCAACATCCTACAGAACACTAGCCAATCCAAAGGCAGAAGCTGAGTTACCAGCCTCCCTGCATCACTAGGAGTCAGAAGTATTACTTCAAGTTGATGGGCAACATAATAAGGAAGCTAAAGACGAACAGCTTGAAAGTGAAGAGCCCTCCTATTCAAAGCCTCTTTCTGATTTGAAGCCGGACCCCGGTGTTCAGTATATTGGCCAGAGATTAGACTCAATGTGTGTGCAGAATAGTGGACAGCCAGTTTATCAAAGCGTTCCACAACAGCCTACATGTGATAATGTCTCTCCAACTCATGGTTATTCAATGCAGTATCCAAGTCGCTACCCAGGCCTGACGGCTGAACAGTATGATCAAGAAAGGATATACAGGGGGCCAAAGCCTACAATTCCACACTTTGTGCATGATGACCTGAGGGAATTTTCAAGACTGAAAATAGCCTTGGGCAATCTTCTACCTGGTGATGCCACTGAGTGCTTTAAAGGAGATACACAGAACCTTTATTTTTAAATACATTTCTGAGTGGATAGTATCTCCATCCTTGACTCTTGTATGCTGCATAAATGGGAATAATAAAAAAAAAAAAAATATATATATATATATATATATATTTTTTTTTTTTTTTTTTTTGAGAGTTAAAATCAACTGTAAAGTTGGCATTCGAGCTGCCCTGCTGAGCCAGCCAGCCCTGAGTGTGTGATGTCACAGCAGGAACCGGTTTTAAGGCAGAGGCCTTTGACAGCTATAGACTAAAGTCATATAAATAAAAATTTATGGTGAAAGTAAGAAATACCATTACAGACTTGCTCAACTAAGACTGATTTGACTTGATCGTGGGTTGACGCTCATTAAAACAGGATAGGTGTCATAACTTATGCAACATACATGTACAGTACAGTGGTGCTTGAAAGTTTGTGAACCCTTTAGAATTTTGTATATTTCTGCATAAATATGACCTAAAACATCATCAGATTTTCACACAAGTCCTAAAAGTAGATAAAGAGAAGCCAGTTAAACAAATGAGACAAAAATATTATACTTGGTCATTTATTTTTCGAGGAAAATGATCCAATATTACATATCTGTGAGTGGCAAAAGTATGTGAACCTTTGCTTTCAGTATTTGGTGTGACCCCCTTGTGCAGCAATAACTGCAACTAAATGTTTCTGGTAACTGTTGGTCAGTCCTGCACACCGGCTTGGAGGAATTTTAGCCCGTTCCTCCGTACAGAACAGCTTCAACTCTGGGATGTTGGTGGGTTTCCTCACATGAACTGCTTGCTTCAGGTCCTTCCACAACATTTCGATTGGATTAAGGTCAGGACATTGACTTGGCCATTCCAAAACATTAACTTTATTCTTCTTTAACCATTCTTTGGTAAAACGACTTGTGTGCTTAGGGTCGTTGTCTTGCTGCATGACCCACCTTCACTTGAGATACAGTTCATGGACAGATGTCCTGACATTTTTCTTCAGAATTCGCTGGTATAATTCAGAATTCATTGTTCCATCAATGATGGCAAGCCGTCCTGGCCCAGATGCAGCAAAACAGGCCCAAACCATGATACTGCCATCACCATGTTTCACAGTTGGGATAAGGTTCTTATGCTGGAATGCAGTGTTTTCCTTTCTCCAAACATAATGCTTCTCATTTAAACCAAAAAGTTCTATTTTGGTCTCATCCATCCACAAAACATTTTTCCAATTGCCTTCTGGCTTGTCCACATGATCTTTAGCAAACTGCATATGGGCAGCAATGTTCTTTTGGGAGAGCAGTGGCTTTCTCCTTGCAACCCTGCCATGCACACCATTGTTGTTCAGTGTTCTCCTGATGGTGGACTCATGAACATTGACATTAGCCAATGTGAGAGAGGCCTTCAGTTGCTTAGAAGTTACCCTGGGGTCCTTTGTGACCTTGCCGACTATTACCCGCCTTGCTCTCGGAGTGATCTTTGTTGGTCGAGCACTCCTGGGGAGGGTAACAGTGGTCTCGAATGTCCTCCATTTGTACACAATCTGTCTGACTGTGGATTGGTGGAGTCCAAACTCTTTAGAGATGGTTTTGTAACCTTTTCCAGCCTGATGAGCATCAACAATGCTTTTCCTGAGGTCCTCAGAAATCTCCTTTGTTCGTGCCATCATACACTTCCACAAACGTGTTGTGAAGATCAGACTTTGATAGATCCCTGTTCTTGAAATAAAACAGGGTGCCCACTCACACCTGATTGTCATCCCATTGATTGAAAACACCTGACTCTAATTTCACCTTCAAATTAACTGCTAATCCTAGAGGTTCACATACTTTTGCCACTCACATATATGTAATATTGGATCATTTTCCTCAATAAATAAACAATCAAGTATCATATTTTTGTCTTATTTGTTTAACTGGGTTCTCTTTATCTACTTTTAGGACTTGTGTGAAAATCTGATGACGTTTTAGGTCATATTTATGCAGAAATATAGAAAATTCTAAAGGGTTCACAAACTTTCAAGCACCACTGTACATGCATGCATTTTCACTGATAAAACGTAAAAGGCTAATTAAATAAATCAGATGAACTGAGACAATCACATTCTGAAGCAAATTAAATAAATCTTATACCGGTAACTTAAATACACAAGAAGTTCCATGTATTAATCTAAATGCAGGTAAACAATGAGTATTGTTGTTTTTGTTGTTTTGTATCCAAATGATGATCTTCACATCTTACCCGTCTACGTTCTCACTTCTTGAAGGCAGAGCTTGTGGCCAATTGTTTTGAAACAATCTGACTTTCAGTTCTCCATTCATTCACTTCATCCACGTAAGGGCGAGATATTGCTGCTGAGGCAAGCATATCCAGCAGAGAAATCAGATGGCTGGTCCACTCATTCTCCATTTTCTCCATACGGAGTACTCCACCATTACTGCTCGGCTCAGGCAATTACTAAAACCCGGGACAGGACGTCACCGATTTTAGCAACAACCGCGGGGAGGTCACTGCCCGAGCGATAATGTGTCACGTCTCGTTCCATCCCGGGTTTTAGCAACAACCCTCGGCTCACACTAAAGTTGGAGGATGCCCCTCTCATTGCAGACTCCGATAGTAACTCTACCTGTCCCTACAGTGACACCATGGCTGCCCTCACAGCTCAGTATGGTCAGCCCCACCAGCTGGCCCTGAAGAAAATTGCAGAACTGATGGACAGACCTAACATGAAAAATGGTGATTCAGTGTCAATCCCCAGATTTGCACTGAAAGTGCGAGCTCTTGTAGGGATACTAGATCAACTGGGTCAAAAAGGAAGGATGGAGTTGCACTGTGGCTCTCATATCACATATTTAATGGTCCTTCAAGCCAGATTTACAGTTGCCATGTTTAAGGAGCTCTTGGACTTTCCCTCACATAGAAATGGAGCGCGATGAACAGGTTGTGAGGCCTAAACATCTCGCACGCCGTCCACTTTACCTTGAAGACTACAGTGTGGACTGTGAGGGAATTTTTAATGGATGAACATTATTATTCTCTGTGTTTCTGTGTGTTCAGCTCAAGTGGCCTATACTGAGAAGAGATGTTTTTCCACATGCTGTAATCACTTTTCTGTGGCCTTGGTGGTAATGAGCAGGGTGCTTGAGTTCATCCTAGCTTGCATCTTCTCATGATGTAACCACCTCTCCTGACCTTGGTGGTGATAAGCAGGAAGCTTGAGCTCTCCCTAACTCGCATCCGCCTGCACATACCAGAGCACGCCAGGTGCACGGTTTAACAAAGCTTCATAGAAAATCTTGAGCCAATCACGTGAAGACACAAGCAGTGAGCGAATGCTTTCAGAGTATAATAGATAACATTCCTAAAACACAACTCAGAGTGCGCGTACTCTCGGCATCATCAGAAGTGATGTCTTCTTCTATTCTTCTCTTTCCTTTCCTATTTTATATATCTTTATATGATCTACTATAATAAATGACTGAAAAGACAACTGTTAAGCGCTCTGAAGTGTTTATTAGAAATTTCCATTACAATTTGGCGTCCCCTGGGTGGGCCCTATGCGTCTGATCCTCGGACGACGGAACACTCCCAAGGCTACAGTGCGGAGCTGAGAACTCGGACGAGAGACCAGGCCATCAGGGCTCACCGAACTAGTAAGTGATAACTTTGCATTCTTGTGTAAAGAAATTAGTGGAAACAGTATTTAAAGAATGATACAAGAAATGGACAGAGATTTGTCCTAGTATTTAAAGAATGATATAAGAGATGGACAGAGATTGTCCCAGTCAATGAAGACTGATATAAGAGATGGACAGAGATTGTCCCAGTCAAGGAAGACTGATATAAGAGACGGACAGAAGTTTGTCCGAGCCCAGGAGGACTGCTAAGCTGTGGTACCATCAATATGTTTGCCGAAACGGATAAACACAATTTTGAGACAATAAACTGCGAGTAGTTTATTGGGTTGTGTAAGAGAATTATCCGCCCAAGTGACGACTGGGTAACGGCTCACCTACTTGAGCGAAGGAAGTACGGGTGCGTGTCTCGACGGACTCACGTTCAGCGATTCGTAACTGGGAAAGAATTGAATCTTGCTCCCTTTGTTCTGTGTGAACAACTGGCCCGTCGGAGGAACGGGATAGAGAGGTTCGATCACGAAGTCGCAAAGACACACCGGTGTGCACGCAAAATCACATTACATTACATCACATTATGTCTAGCCGCTTTATCCTTCTACAGGGTCGCAGGCAAGCTGGAGCCTATCCCAGCTGACTACGGGCGAAAGGCGGGGTATACCCTGGACAAGTCGCCAGGTCATCACAGGGCTGACACATAGACACAGACAACCATTCACACTCACATTCACACCTACGGTCAATTTAGAGTCACCAGTTAACCTAACCTGCATGTCTTTGGACTGTGGGGGAAACCGGAGCACCCGGAGGAAACCCACGCGGACACGGGGAGAACATGCAAACTCCACACAGAAAGGCCCTCGCCGGCCCCGGGGCTCGAACCCAGGACCTTCTTGCTGTGAGGCGACAGCGCTAACCACTACACCACCGTGCCGCCTGCACGCAAAATATTGATGAATTAACAGAGTACTGTCCTCCTCCAAATTCTGAAACAGAGAAACAGATTTTGTACACATGCGCGAGTTGTCTTTGAGGTTGTTGTGTTAAATGATACCTACTTTGGTTTAAGGCAAATGTCAGATAAATTGTTTACTAATAAGAATACACCTAAAAGATTATTGTGTTGCATTTTTGGACATAGTCCAACTTGTTCTTTTTGTGATCCTGATAAAGAAACTCAGCTGCTGTTGTCACAGCCTATTAATATAACAGTGTACAATGAGGAACAGAAACAGTAAGTTAGGGAAAGAAAAGAAAAAGCAAGTAAGCCTGAAGCTACATGTGCTATAATAAGAATTGGCTGTTCCTATGACAGCCCAAACATCCAGTTTATGAAAACCTCGTATGGCGAGGATTATTTGGCACAGTTTGATATATGGGTAAAGGAGTTAGGATTCCCTGGAAAGGGCAGTTTTAGTCCCAGGCAGATAGGACAGTTAGGAGAAAAGTTGAAACAGAAGGAAAAAGAAGAGTCTGCAGATAATGTTAAGTTCTTAGGGGACTGGAGGGCATTTTCTGCATGGAAAGAAGAAACACTTAAGAGAGAGTACAAAAGAGAAACGACAGGCAGGGCTCTCACCCTCTTCTCAGTGTTTGAAATTTCAGATGGACCCTGACCTGGAGTCTGCCCCAACACCCTGACACACACTGCCTCCTCAGCGAGGCAGAGCATCACTCCCACAAGCACTTCACCCACAGAAACGGGGAGAAGTCGAGACAAAGAAGAAAAAAAACTGAGCCTCTGGAATCTCTCCCAGCCTACCAGCCGCCTCCAGCATCAGCGCCTCTCAGCGCTTCTCCGTCACACACGAGATCCGGTCTTGCATATGGTGATGGAAAAGACACCCTCCTGGACCTGACCACGTGCTCACCAGTGGGTCCACAAGGCCATAATCTAAAGTCTGAAGTCCTTCATCTTCCAATGGTGGAAGTGGCTGGAGCTGATGGTGTGCTTTTAGTCCACAGACCCTGGATGACAGCTGATATCAAGGAAAGCATGGCTTCTCTTCCCAACGTGAGAGAGGTAGGAGGAAAGAGATTTGGTAACGAACTGTTGATATTTTGCAGAGAATTCCGACCAACCACCCATGAACTTCGCCGCCTAATCATGACCAAGATGGGTATAGATTGGAATAAAGTTTCCAAAGATTGACCGGAAGCTGACCAGCGAATGACTACACCAGACTGGAGCGTGGCTGGCAATGGTGAGTATAGAGATACCATCACTGCTCTCTGTGCTCGTCTGGACAGTACTTTTCCCTTGAACATAGACATTACTAAGATCAATATGTGTAAGCAAGAAGATGTGAAGTGGTGTCAGCGTTTTTCGCCCGTCTCACCGCCATGCATGAGAAAGAAAAAAAAAAACAACACAGTGGCCTGACCAGACCCGTGAACCTGGCTGCAGTGGAGGACACTCCTGAGCCTCACCAAGATCTAGCAGTACGCTGTGCATGCAGAAAAGCTGCTGAAAGAGAAGGAGAAGACAAAGTCGACACAAAGAGACCAAGATCTACACGCCGCCACTCTCACTCTTTTCCAGACTGTTCAGCCTGGAGAAAAAGGAACAAGAGGAGGAAGAGGTCGAAGTAGGGGCCGAGACAGGACAACCTGGAGTGACTCGTCCTGGATAAAAGGTGCAACCTGCTACAACTGCAATCAAAAGGGACACATTGCTCGAAATTGTCTCCACAGTAACAGGCAGAAGCCCCGTGAGGAGTACAGCAAAGCAGACTGACGGGCGGACTCCGGGAATGGGCCCCACACAGAGAACAGGGGAGGTAACACACACACACCTGATGACACACATACACATAGACAGGAGCATTCACATAACATTAAATACATTAGTAGCAGCACCTGCATGCAACAGCAAGACTACACAGAAACGCCCGATATACCAGTCCAAATAAATACACCTGAAGTTGCATTAAGTTTGTTAAAATACACAACTACTCCCTTTTCTAAACTCCCTTGTATGCCCCTCACTGTGTGTGGGCATGTGTTAACCTTTTTAGTAGATTCTGGAACAGCACACTCAGTGATACAACATGGGGTACTTCCAGTAGACCCACCGCTCAGCTCAAATTCTATTCAGACAGTGGGCATCTCAGGACGACCTGTAACCAAAACTTTCTCAGTCAACCTCCCGTGTGAAAGCGAGGGAGGAATAGTTACGTCCCACTCATTTCTCATCTCACATACATGTCCAGTGAATTTGTTAGCACGTGATTTAATGTGCAAATTAGGAGTAAATCTCATGTCCACTCCAGATGGGCTAACTATTGAAGTAAGTGAAATGTGCAGTGTGCAGTATGGGTTTGGAAGCCCCCTGTATGTGCATGTCTGGCGGCTCTGCTCAGATCAGCTCACACAAACTCCAAAACACCTTGTACAGCTCGCACACTTGAACACCTCATCAGTTGACACAGATTATATGAAAGAGGAAGATTTGCATTGTACAGCACATTTTCACCAAGGGCAAGATGTAGAGTTTGAAAAGACTTGGTTTGCAGACCCCCATGCACGTGAAAGATTGACCCTCAAAACTATATATTGGTCTAAACATTATTGCGCTGTGCAGGTCCATTTTACTCGTTGTCCAAACAGCTGCATCAATGTTCATCGCAGTGTTCTCAAACATGTTATACGCGGCCTCGTGTCAGAGGACTTTGAGGTCGGCTGCTGCCAACATGATTTCTTTGACATCATTAATTCTATATCCCATGTCTCATTAGCAAAACCGCGAGCCGCCCATTGGAAAGACGTGGGGAAATGGGTCAGGAAGTGTGCAGTCGATGGCAATGAATGGTCCCAAACAGAGGACCCTAGTGTGTTGTTTTGTCAAAGGCTTGGGGTCTACAAACAAAGTCATGCTGTGTGTGTGCATGTTAAGCGCAGCGTAATACTAGCCACTGATGACCAGGGTCCTGGGGACCCCAGCCATAGTGGCCTGTTTGTCTCTGTTTCCACAGGCATAACTCCAGCAGAGGTGCACCCCAAATTGGCGGGAGTTCCAAATTCCGTTTGGGCAAAGGGTAAACATGATGTGGGCCTAATAAAGAATGCTGAACCAGTGGTGATCACCCCCAAATCAGATTTCAGTCCTAAACAGACCCAGTACCCACTCAAACCAGAAGCAATTGCAGGTATAAAACTGGTCTTTGATTCGTTGCTGAAGGCAGATGTAATTGTCCCTTGCCAGGACTCTCCAGTGCGCACTCCTATTTTTCCAGTTAAGAAGGCAAGAAAACCGTCCCAGCCCGATGAGTGGAGGTTTGTCCAAGATCTGCAAGCAGTCAATGCTGCGGCTGTCCCGCGCGCGCTTGACGTCCTTAAAGAGCGCTCTGCAGACCACACCCACTCTGGGACTGCCTGACCCCAATAAACCATTTTGTTCAAACTGTCGATGAAAAGAAGGGTTTTATGACCTCTGTTCTTTTGCAGAAACATGGGGATAGATTGAGACCTGTAGCCTACTTCTCCGGCAGGCTGGATCCAGTGGTGGCTGGACTTCCTGTTTGCCTGCGTGCAGTTGCTGCAGCTGAAAAGGTGGTAACTGCCTCCAGAAATATTGTGGGGTATTCTAACTTCACCCTTTTGGTCCCACATGCTGTCTCCCTGCTTCTGTTTGGAAAAAAAGACGTCACATTTGTCAGCACAGAGATGGTTGAAGTATAACACAGTCATACTTGATATGCCTAACATCACTGTGAAACGTTGTACTGTTCTGAATCCTGCCTCTCTTCTCCCTACAGAGGACGATGGAGAGCCACATGACTGTGTTGCTTTCACTAACGATTTTTGTTCCCCCAGGGCAGATTTAAAGAGCGACCCTTTGGAAAATCCAGACATGATCCTCTATGTGGATGGTTCCGCCTCCAGAGACCCAGAGACGGGAAAGAACAAAGTAGGTTTTGCCGTAGTCTCAGATTACAAGGTCCTCAAGGCGTCGTGTCTGCCCTCAAACCTGTCGGCACAGGCCGCAGAGCTCTGTGCCCTCATTGAGACATGCAAATTGGCTGCAGGGTGATCCGTCAATATTTTTACGGACAGCAGGTACACGTTTGGCGTTGTGCACGATTTTGGCACTATTTGGAAACACAGAAATTTTCTCACTAGCACAGGATCTCCCATTGCACATCATAAACTGGTCTCTGAGTTGTTGGATGCTGTTCTACTCCCTAGAGCCATTGCTGTGTGAAAGTGTGCTGCCCATACTAACAATACTGATCTTGTGTCTCAAGGGAATGCCAGGGCGGACACGGCAGCTAAGTGTGCAGCCTCGGCTTCCAGTTCACCCTCTAACCTTGCCTTTCCTCAGGTTTCTACCCCTTGTTTACAGCTAGTGGACCTTCAGAGCACTGCCACCCAGGACGAGAGACGAGTCTGGAAACAGGCAGGCTGTATCCTTGCAAACTCGGTCTGGGTTTGTCCCTCGGGCTGTCCCTGTCTACCAAAATACATGTTCCCTTTCTATGCAAAATTGGCACATGGGCTCACCCATGTGTCAAAAGGGGGGATGGTAGCAGAAGTAACAAAGAGATGGTTAACAAAGGGATTTTCAAATTATGCTGCAAAATTTTGCAAGCAATGCTTGATATGTGCACAACATAATGCAGGTCAAGGTATCAGACTAACTCAAGCAGCACACCCAATACCAGACAAACCATTTGATCATCTCCAAATGGACTTCATTGAACTGACACTTAGAGAGGGAAAATGGGTCCCTCAAAAATAAACTAAGTAAAGCTTGTGCAGAAACAGGGCTAGGATGGACAAAGGTCCTCCCTGTAGTACTCACACAAACGAGGATGCAAACTAGGCCTAAACATGGGTTAAGCCCATTTTGAAATTCTGTTTGGATGAGTACCCAACACGGGGATAGGGCCAGCTCAAGAAACACTGCCGGACACCACACTATGTGATGATGCAATGTTGAATTACTGTGCAACGTTGTCCTCTGCTTTGAAATCTATCCCCAAACAGGTAAAGAAGCACTTCCCAAACCCGCTGAGGGACCTCTGCATGATCTACAACCAGGGGATTGGATCATGGTGAAGGACTTCCAATGAACCAAGTGGAACAAGCCACGGTGGAATAGCCCATTCCAGGTCCTGCTCACGACCCCAACGGCAGTGAAGGTCACAGGCAGAGTGACGTGGATCCACGCTAGCCACTGCAGGAGGGTTCCTGAACCGGCTGAGCAGGAGGAAGAGGAAGGTCTAAGTGACCAGACGCTGACTAAAGCTCGTGAGGAAGAAAGGCATCACTGCATGGAACAGTGCGAGTATCACATCAATCACGCACGCACCCTCAATAGGGAAGAGTATTTCAGTGTCTAGCTGATAGATAAGCCTTAGGGTTTTGAGTTTCCTCCAAGTCCCGGTGAGGTGGGATGAGGGCTGATAGGGCGTGCCTGCCCTCTGAATACCAATACACGTCAAGAAGGGCGAGGGTTAACTCGGTAACATTACTGAGGCACTGAACAAGATGCGCAAGGTTGCTGAACAATTACGAGCAGACGAACATGGAGGAGACGAAGACAGCTGGTGGCATTGGTTCAGTGGATGGAAGACTCTGATTCTATCCACCGTACCGGTCCTGGGCTTAGTGATTGTGATGCTATGTTTGCTCCCTGTTTTCTGTCAATGTTGTATGTCTGTGTTTCAGAGGCAGCTGACAAATATTGGTTACCAGATGGTGAAAATAGACTCTGATGACTTGCCTGACTGGCCTCCAAACTCACATGAAGACTTTCACCCACCATTCGATGACATCAGCACAGTTGACATGAAACTAGTCCTGACTTAAAACACTTTCATTATGATTGTTTCCTGTTCTGTTATTCCTGATCTATGTATACGGCTTGTTAGCATTCATTTAAGATGTCTATGTCTTATAAAACAGCCTTAGCATTATCCCTGTACACTCAATGACGTGTTAAGTTGAATCTCTCTGAGAACTCTTATCACTGAAACTGTGTACAGTTCTTTTCTTTCCTTTTAGTAATTTATCCTATAGGATAAAAAGGGGGGAATGTGAGGGAATTTTTAATGGATGAACATTATTATTCTCTGTGTTTCTGTGTGTTGAGCTCAAGTGGCCTATACTGAGAAGAGATGTTTTTCTACATGCTGTAATCACTTTTCTGTGGCCTTGGTGGTAATGAGCAGGGTGCTTGAGTTCATCCTAGCTTGCATCTTCTCATGATGTAACCACCTCTCCTCACCTTGGTGGTGATAAGCAGGGAGCTTGAGCTCTCCCTAACTCGCATCCGCCTGCACATACCAGAGCACGCCAGGTGCACGGTTTAACAAAGCTTCATAGAAAATCTTGAGCCAATCACGTGAAGACACAAGCAGTGAGCGAATGCTTTCAGAGTATAATAGATAACATTCCTAAAACACAACTCAGAGTGCGCGTACTCTCGGCATCATCAGAAGTGATGTCTTCTTCTATTCTTCTCTTTCCTTTCCTATTTTATATATCTTTATATGATCTACTATAATAAATGACTGAAAAGACAACTGTTAAGCGCTCTGAAGTGTTTATTAGAAATTTCCATTACAGGACTATTACCCCTCTTCTAGTTACCACCAGCAACGTTATGAGGGCCCTGCCAGGATGACACCCCTCCCCGCATTTATTGATGAAGGTGCTAAGAGGATAAATGTTCCTATTACTCCAGTAAGGGATAAAGAAGTCTTTGAGGCAATACAGGAGATAAGAAAATAGGCAACTTCAGGAAAATATGTTGCAGCTCACAGAAGTAGTTAGCAAACTTCAGCAAACATCTCCTCCCCAGGTTAGTGCACAATAAGCAACATCCTACAGAACACTAGCCAATCCAAAGGCAGAAGCTGAGTTACCAGCCTCCCTGCATCACTAGGAGTCAGAAGTATTACTTCAAGTTGATGGGCAACATAATAAGGAAGCTAAAGACGAACAGCTTGAAAGTGAAGAGCCCTCCTATTCAAAGCCTCTTTCTGATTTGAAGCCGGACCCCGGTGTTCAGTATATTGGCCAGAGATTAGACTCAATGTGTGTGCAGAATAGTGGACAGCCAGTTTATCAAAGCGTTCCACAACAGCCTACATGTGATAATGTCTCTCCAACTCATGGTTATTCAATGCAGTATCCAAGTCGCTACCCAGGCCTGACTGCTGAACAGTATGATCAAGAAAGGATATACAGGGGGCCAAAGCCTACAATTCCACACTTTGTGCATGATGACCTGAGGGAATTTTCAAGACTGAAAATAGCCTTGGACAATCTTCTACCTGGTGATGCCACTGGGTGCTTTAAAGGAGATACACAGAACCTTTATTTTTAAATACATTTCTGAGTGGATAGTATCTCCATCCTTGACTCTTGTATGCTGCATAAATGGGAATATATATATATATATATATATATATATATATATATATATATATATATATATATTTTTTTTTTTTTTTTGAGAGTTAAAATCAACTGTAAAGTTGGCATTCGAGCTGCCCTGCTGAGCCAGCCAGCCCTGAGTGTGTGATGTCACAGCAGGAACCGGTTTTAAGGCAGAGGCCTTTGACAGCTATAGACTAAAGTCATATAAATAAAAATTTATGGTGAAATACCATTACAGACTTGCTCAACTAAGACTGATTTAACTTGATCGTGGGTTGACGCTCATTAAAACAGGATAGGTGTCATAACTTATGCAACATACATGTACAGTACATGCATGCATTTTCACTGATAAAACGTAAAAGGCTAATTAAATCAGATGAACTGAGACAATCACATTCTGAAGCAAATTAAATAAATCTTATACCGGTAACTTAAATACACGAGAAGTTTCATGTATTAATCTAAATGCAGGTAAACAACGAGTATTGTTGTTTTTGTTGTTTTGTATCCAAATGATGATGGTACCTCAAAGCTACCACATTCTCTGAGAACTGCTTTTCGTCGCTCGGCTCTTACTCAGTAAATACAGGTGCCTACACTTTATGACTTTTCAGGCTGGTTGGAGTTTAAAGTACAAGTTCAAGAGAGTGAAGCAGAAATGACTGGGGCAAAGGAGAGATTAGGCCAGGAGAGAGAGAAAGGACAGAATCCAAAACTTTCTACTGTGTTGCTCAGTACTGGCCCCAATTCTAACACTTCAGCTGCTCAAACAGTCGTGCAATTCAGTCCAATAGAGTCTGCTACCACCAACCAGAAGAGTAAGGTGTACTGTCCATACTGCAGTAACAACCTAAATCAATGCACAAATTTCAGGAACCTTACGAAAGAACAAAAGGAAAATTGGATTTGGACAAACAGAAAATGTTGGAAATGTGGGAGGAACCATCAGGCTGCTCAATGCAAATTGAAAGCTAAATGCAAAACATGCAGTGGGAAACATCTACGGGTAGATGCTCTCCATGATGTAAATGCTAGATCTCCCACAGAGGACACCAGCCCTTCTACCTCTTCAGGTGAAGTCCTGTATGTTGACAAGCCAACTGCATCCAGTCGCGTCCTCCTTAAACTGAGCAATGTCATCCTGCAAAATGGCAAACATAAGTTAGAGACATTCACCATTCTAGATGATGGTTAAGAAAGGACTATTCTTCTCTCAGCGGCAGCACAACACCTTCAGCTTCATGGCAACCCTGAAGATCTCATGCTGAGAACAGTCAGACAAGACATCAGAATCGTGAAGGACCAGTCTGTATCTTTCAAGGTTTCTCCAGCTGCACAACCAAGCAAGACATAAGATAAATGGAGCTTTCACTGCAGAGCAATTAGGATTATCAGAGCATTCCCATCCTGTTTCAACCCTACAAGAAAAATATCCACATCTGCGAAACCTGCTACTACAGTCTTTCCATCAGGTTAAACCACTCCTCCTTATTGGCTCTGACTACCCACATCTCATTACACCCATCAAGCCAGTCAGATTAGGGCCACCAGGAGGACCAGCTGCCATAAAAACCAGACTTAGATGGACAATACAGGGCCCTACAAGTGCAATGAAAGAACAGCTATCCACTCAGGTTCAGTGCATGTTTACTTCCACACTAGCACCACATATCAATCTAATGGAAAATGTGACTGTGGCAATTAGATGTGTTGCCATATAGGAATGAGAAAGAGGTGACCAGATCAAAACAGGATCAACGAGCATTCAGTCTTTTGGAGGAAAGGACAAAGAGAGTGGATGTTAATGGAATACAAAAGATATGCCACCCCTCTTCTAAGAGCCTCTGAAATGCCCACTTTACATGCCCCCAAAGAAGCTGTTCTGCCTCTTCTGAGAAGCACAGAGAAGAAGCTACTGAAAAAACCCCAGAGACCAGACATCTATAACAAAGAAGCAGCAAGGTTGGAAACCATGGGCTATGTTACTAAGCTAAAACCAGACACAGTCACTCAAGCCCCAGAGACCTGGTACATTCCTCACCACATGGTGGAGCACAATGGGAAACAGGATAGTGTTAACTGCTCATTTGAATATCAAGGACAGAGCTTGAATGACCACCTGCTACCAGGACCCCTTCTTGGACCAACACTAACTGGCATATTATTACGCTTCTGACAGCATGGTGTAACTATCTCCAGTGACATTAAAGGAATGTTCCATCAGGTTCACTTGCTACCTGATGACAAACCACTCCTGAGATTCCTGTGGCGGGATGTTAATATTGACCAACCCCCTAATGTGTTTGAATGGCAAGTTTTGCCATTCGGCACAACTTGCAGTCCATGTTGTGCTGTGTATACTCTACAGTGGCACACAAGAGATCACTATGTACCTGATGAAGAAGCCAGAATTGTTGTGGAGAACAACTTTTATATGGACAACTGCTTGTACAGACTTAAGTCAATTGAAGAAGCCAAGGCATTGGTAGACAGATTGCAACCACTTCTTCTCAAGGGAGGATTTAAACTCAGGCAGTGGGCAAGTAATGAGTCTGCTGTGATAGCCCATCTGCCAGAAGAGGCAAGAAGTGGTAGCAATGAGCAATGGCTAGTTCAAAACCATATGGGGCAAAAGGAAACAACTCTGTGACTCTGCTGGCACTGTGAGAGAGATGAGCTAGGATACAGATATCACTCAGTGCCAGCCACCAGACCCACTCTGTGCCACATATACAGAGTACTGGCAAAGCAGTATGACCCTCTTGGCTTTATCACACCTTTCACAAGCAGAGCTAAGATAATCGTGAGATGCTTGTGGGATAAATGTAGAGAGTGGGATGATCCTCACCTTCCAGAAGTAATCCTGCAGGCCTGGTGTAAATGGAGTTGGAATATCTTTCCCAGATAACACTCCTATGTTGCTCTGTCACCTTAGAGATGGACAGATCAGACAACAGTCAGGAAGCTCATTGTGGCAGCGGGGGCGTGGTCAAGCGCCGGTCTGTGACAGGAGGGGGGAGCCAGGGAAGGTGAGTGGCAGAATCGCTTCACCTGACGGTAATTAACCTGTGTTTTGTGTGTGTTTTCCCAGTAAACCGCTCCCTATTTAAGCAGGATGAGAGAGAGCAGAGGGAGCGCGACCCGGGATTGGAGGCTGCGTGTGTGTGTGTGTCTGTGTGCGTGTGTGCTTACGCCGTAGTTTAAACTGAAAAGTTATTTAATAAATACGCTTCCTCTACCTCCAAACGTTGTCCTGCCGTCCTCTGTGCTCCACCCACACATTATCCGCGCTACAGTGGTGCCAAAACCCGGGAAGGTGGAGCATCAGTCCTGCAGCTCCATGGAATCCTCCCCGTTCGCGGACTTGGTCCACGCCCTCGCCACGGCTCAGCAGAGCCAGCACCAGGCACTCGTCACGCTCCGAAAGGAGCAGGAGCACCGCTTTGAAGCCCTGGTGCTGGCCCAGCAGGAAGATCGAGAGGGGTTCCGGCGGCTCCTCGCGTCGGCGGGGTCCACCAGCGCCCCGGCCGCGGGCCCGTCTCCCCTCACCATGACCAAGATGGGCCCGCAGGACGACCCCGAGACTTTCATCACTTTGTTCGAGCAGGTCGCCGAAGCCTCGGGGTGGCCGATGGAGCAGCGCGCGGCGTGCCTCCTCCCCCTCCTGACGGGAGAGGCGCAGCTGGCCGCACTACAGCTCCCCGCCGACCGCCAGCTGGCCTACGCTGACCTTCGCCGGGCCGTCCTCCAGCACGTGGGGCGCACGCTGGAGCAGCAGTGCCAGCGTTTCCGCGCGCTGCGGATGGAGGAAGTCGGCAGCCCGTTCGCGTTCGGCCAGCAGCTCCGGGACGCCTGCTGGTGGTGGCTGAGGGCCGAAGATCGCGACGCCGAGGGAATCATCAACCAGGTGGCGCTGGAACAGTTCATCGCCCGCTTACCAGCCAGAACCGCGGAGTGGGTCCAGTGCTACCGCCCGGAGTCGCTGGATCAGGCCGTAGGACTGGCGGAGGATCATCTGGCGGCTGTTCCGGCGGCAGGACAACAGACGACGTCGTCTTCTCTCTCCTCTTCTCTCTCTCTTTCTCCCCCCCTCCTCCCGTGTCCCGTCCTCGCCCCATTCCCCCACCACGGAGGCGGGGGCCGGCTCCACCCCAGCCGGCCCGCCGCACCCGTGGTGCCCTCCCGTTTCTCCCTTCTGTGTCTGTCTCTCCCCCCCCCTCAGGTGAGTGAGCCCCAGAACACAGCTGCAGAGGGAAGGCCCGGGCCGGTTTGCTGGCGCTGCGGGGAACCGGGCCACCTGCAGCAACAGTGTGTAGCGATGGAGGTGGGGGCGGTGGTGCGGATCCCCAACGTGCCAGAGGCTGCCCTCGATCGGGCCGGAGCGTATCGCATACCGGTAAGTGTACAAGGGGCTACATATCAGGCGTTGGTGGATACGGGTTGCAATCAGACCTCGATCCGCCAAAGCCTGGTGCAAGACGAGGCATTGGGGGGAGCACAAGGGGTGAAGGTGTTGTGTGTGCACGGGGATATTCACAGCTACCCGTTGGTGTCGGTCCACATACATTTCAGAGGAGAAAAATCGATAGTGAAGGCGGCGGTTAATCCTCGCCTTACCCACTCTTTGATCTTGGGGACTGATTGGCCGGGATTTCGGGGTTTAATGGCACGCCTAGTAAAGAGTGGGTCCTGCCGGTTGACAGGGGAACGTCCCGGTGTCGCTTTGGCTGGAGCTGCGGTTGCAGAGCCGTCTACGTCATCTCCGCGACAGAGTGAGGAGCCGCCGGCCCCTCCTCTTTCTATTGGAGAATCCCTCGCGTATTTCCCACTGGAACAATCGCAAGACGAGACTCTGCGACACGCGTTTGACCAAGTGAGAGTAATCGATGGTCAAACGCTCCAGCCGAACGCCACCCCGTCCTTCCCCTATTTCTCCATTTTGAAGGATAGGTTATACCGAGTGACGCAGGACACTCAAACGAAAGAGATTCTGACTGACCAAGGCACCTCGTTTATGTCACGAACACTGAGCGAACTGTATGGGCTACTGGGTATTAAGCCGATCCGCACCAGCGTTTATCACCCACAGACGGACGGTTTAGTTGAACGGTTCAATCGCACCCTCAAGAATATTATCAAGAAATTCGTAAGTGAGGACGCACATAACTGGGATAAGTGGCTCGAACCCTTGTTGTTTGCAGTGCGAGAGGTCCCCCAAGCCTCCACGGGGTTGTCCCCGTTTGAATTATTATATGGGCGTAAGCCGCACGGCATCTTAGATGTACTGCGGGAAAATTGGGAGGAGGGACCTTCACAAAGTAAAAACGAAATTCAGTACGTTATGGACCTGCGCGCAAAACTCCACACGCTCACCCACCTAACTCAGGAGAATTTGCGGCAGGCCCAGGAACGACAAGCCCGCCTGTACAACAAGGGCACGCGCCTTAGAGAGTTCACTCCGGGAGATAAGGTACTCGTCCTCTTGCCCACGTCGAGCTCCAAATTAATCACCAAGTGGCAAGGACCCTTTGAGGTCACACGGCGAGTCGGGGACGTCGACTATGAGGTTAGGCGAACGGACAGGGAGGGGGCGCTACAGATCTACCACCTCAATCTGCTGAAACTCTGGAGCGAGGAGGTCCCTGTGGCGTTGGTGTCGGTAGTTCCGGAGAAGGCGGAGCTGGGGCCGGAGGTCCAAAAAGGCACATTGGCATCACGTACCTCTCTGGTCCCCTGTGGAGACCACCTCTCCCCGACCCAACTCACGGAGGTCGCCCAGTTGCAGGCCAAGTTTTCGGATGTGTTCTCGCCCCTGCCCGGTCACACCAACCTCATAGAACACCACATAGAGACGCCCCCGGGGGTGGTAGTGCGTAGCCGTCCTTATAGATTACCCGAACACAAAAAAAAGGTGGTTCGGGAAGAACTTCAGGCCATGCTCGAAATGGGCATCATCGAGGAGTCCCACAGTGACTGGAGCAGCCCGGTGGTCTTGGTTCCCAAGGCCGACGGCTCGGTCCGGTTCTGTGTGGACTATAGAAAAGTCAACGCGGTGTCGAAATTCGACGCGTACCCAATGCCTCGTATTGATGAGCTACTCGATCGACTAGGCACGGCTCGTTTTTACTCGACACTGGATTTGACGAAGGGATATTGGCAGATCCCCTTGACTCCATTATCCCGGGAAAAAACGGCCTTTTCCACACCGTTCGGCTTACACCAGTTCGTCACACTTCCGTTTGGGCTGTTTGGGGCGCCCGCTATGTTTCAGCGGCTGATGGACTGGGTCCTCCGGCCCCACGCCACCTATGCGGCCGCTTACCTAGACGACATCATCATTTATAGTAATGACTGGCAGCGGCACCTGCAACACCTGAGGGCCGTCCTTAGGTCGCTGAGGCGGGCGGGGCTCACTGCCAACCCGAAGAAGTGTGCGATTGGGCGGGTGGAAGTACGGTATCTGGGCTTCCACTTGGGTAACGGGCAGGTGCGTCCCCAAATTAATAAGACAGCAGCGATTGCGGCCTGCCCGAGGCCCAAGACCAGAAAGGGGGTGAGACAGTTCCTGGGGCTGGCTGGCTACTATTGTAGGTTTATACCTAATTATTCGGACGTCACCAGCCCACTGACTGACCTCACTAAAAAGGGGGCGCCAGATCCGGTCCAGTGGACGGAGCAGTGCCAGCGGGCTTTCTCTGAGGTAAAGGCTGCACTGTGTGGGGGGCCACTTTTACACTCCCCTGACTTCTCTCTCCCTTTTTTGTTACAGACGGATGCGTCGGACAGAGGGCTGGGGGCCGTTTTGTCCCAGCAGGTGGAGGGGGAGGATCGCCCAGTCCTATACATCAGCCGGAAGCTGTCAGTGCGTGAGGGGCACTACAGCACAATTGAGAAAGAGTGCCTGGCGATCAAGTGGGCGGTCCTCGCCCTCCGTTACTACCTGCTGGGGCGCTCTTTCACCCTCTGTTCGGACCACGCGCCCCTCCAGTGGCTCCATGGCATGAAGGATGCCAACGCGCGGATCACCCGTTGGTATCTGGCACTCCAACCCTTCAACTTCAAGGTGGTCCACAGGCTGGGGGCGTAGATGGTCGTGGCGGACTTCCTCTCCCGTCAAAGGGGGGGGGGGGGAGTCGGCTGCGGGCCGGACGGGCGCCCGGCCTGAGTCGGGCAGTGGGGGTATGTGGCAGCGGGGGCGTGGTCAAGCGCCGGTCTGTGACAGGAGGGGGGAGCCAGGGAAGGTGAGTGGCAGAATCGCTTCACCTGACGGTAATTAACCTGTGTTTTGTGTGTGTTTTCCCAGTAAACCGCTCCCTATTTAAGGAGGCTGAGAGAGAGCAGAGGGAGCGCGACCCGGGATTGGAGGCTGTGTGTGTGTGTGTGTGTGTGTGTGTGTGTGTGTGTGTGTGTGTGTGTGTGTGTGTGTGTGCATGTGTGCTTACGCCGTAGTTTAAACTGAAAAGTTATTTAATAAATACGTTTCCTCTACCTCCAAACGTTGTCCTGCCGTCCTCTGTGCTCCACCCACACATTATCCGCGCTACACTCATGTTTTTTGCGATGCATCCAAACATGCTTATATGCGCACAGAGGCTGAACACGGGGATGTGGAGATGGCCTTTCTTATGGCAAGGTCACAAGTGACTCTCAACCGCCAACAATCTATCCGCCGACTTGAGTTATGTGCTGCCCTATCTGGAGCTCAGCTGGCAAAGCTTTTGATGACAGAGCTGACTATCAAGATTCAACGAGTTGTACTGTGGAGTGACTCAACAACTGTACTGAAATGTACAGTCAGACTCATGTAGATTTCAAAATTTTTGTTGGAACACAAGTTGCTGAAATTCAGGACTTAACCAGCTCCATGACATGGCGCTATGTGGATTCAGGAAATAATCCAGCTGATGATATCAACTCGGGGCAAGTCACTCCAGTCTTTTGCCAGTGACAGCAGATGGAGACAATGACCATCTTTCCTCTCTCTAATGTCAGAGAACTGGCCCATTCTTCCTCAGCTGACAGATAACAATGAGGTTGAGTTCAAAGGAATAAGTGTAATGACAGTACAGATTGTCAATTCTGTACCTAAAGCAGAAGAGGTGCTTTCCTTTCGACAGCTGATTGAAGATATTGCAGCCTCTGCGCACGGGGCGGCTACTTCTTCCTCCACCCTCTCAGCTGAGCAGTGCAAAGCTGCAGAGCTCTTGGTCCTACAGCGAACCCAGAAAAACTGTTTCCTTGATGACCTCCACTTTCTCCAGCTTGGCAAACCTGTACCGTCCTCAAGCAGACTTGTCAAACTAGCTCCTGAGCATGATGCAGACATGAATGTCATCAGAGTTGGTGGGCGCCTGCATCATAGTGAGTATTTGGACTTACAGGAGAAGCACCCTATTGTGTTAGATGGGAAACATTCTGTTACTAAACTGATCAAGGAGTTTGATGACAAACTGAAACCCTGGACAAAGTGCGCTTGCTGAGCTCTACAGACACTACTGGATAATCAGAGGAAGAGAAGCAGTGAAACTCATACAAAGAGAATGTCCAGACTGTCAGAGATGGTAGGGGAGACTTGTCCCTCCACAGATGGCAGATCTCCCACCTGCTAGGCTAAGACTATTCAAACCCCCCTTCTTTTCTTGTGGAGTAGACTGTTTCAGTGCCTTCATGATTAAAATTGGAAGAAGACAGGAAAAGAGATGGGGAGTCATATTTAAGTGTCTTACAACCAGGGTAGTTCACATTGACATTCTCACTAATATAAACACTGATTCTTTCCTGATGGCACTCAGACGTTTTGTATCAAGAAGAGGAAAGCCATCAGAGTTGCTTTCTGACTGTGGGACTAATTTGTAAGGAGGGGAACATGAGCTACATGAAGCTTTCAAAGACATGTGCCCTACCCTGCAAGAGCAGCTGGCTAAAAAACAAAAAAAGTTCAGCTTCAAACCCCTTAGTACACCACAGTTTGGAGGAGTTTGGGAAAGGGAGATACGATCCATTAAGTCGATACTCAAAGTCTCCATTGGAACACAGATCACCACAGAAGTAGTCTTGGTGACTGTACTGACCAAAATAGAGGGGGAACTAAACTCTAAGCCACTACGCTATGTCATTAGACTATGGCACTGACTTCCTGGTTTACGCACTTCCTGCTTCCTGAGTTGTTCGCGCCAAGTCCTTTTTCCCGCGAGTGCCAGCGTTAATTACTAATCCTTTTTTAACTTTTTTTCTACAAATAAATTTCCAGTATCCTCTTCATTTTTATTGCACTGTCGCTTTCATTTTTGTACTTTTCACTTTCGCTTTCCTTTTTCCGTTTTTTTTCTCTTTCTTTTTTCGGAAGAACGCCGAGACCGTAAGCTTTCTTTTTCTCTCCTCCTGTGTAAAGTCCACAAGCAGAGGCCATCTGATCTGCTTTAATATCAACAGATCTTCATTTAAGGTACGTGAATCTTTTCATCATGGCACACCTTCAGCCTGTTCAGTGTGCTGAGTGCAGGATGTTTAGTCATTCTTCCTCCGTCACTAGCGATAGCTCTATTAGCTTTACTTGTGATAAGTGCAGATTAGTTAGCTCTCTGACGGAGAAGATTGCAGTGCTAGAAGCGCGTGTCCAGGCTTTAGAGCAGGTTAGTGAGCGTGAGAACAGTGTAGTTTCTGTTAGGGAAAGTCTGGACGCCCTAGGTGGAGTTAGTAATCCCCCAACTCCGGCATTAGAGCCCTTACAGCAGGGCAAATGGGTGACGGCTCGGCGGCATAAGCGTAGAGCCAAAGCTACCGCTGAGGCTCGCCCACAGGAGCACCACTTCTCTCCGCGTCACGTGTCGAACAGGTTTGCTCTCCTTAGTGATGCACCCACTGAGAAACCTGAAAGAGCTCTGGTTATAGGGGACTCTATCATACGGCACGTGAAATTAGCTCAGCCTTTAGGGGCACCAGCAGCTTTAGTCAGGTGTATACCGGGAGCCAGGGCGCCGGACATAGCAGGTAATCTTAGGGTCCTAGGCAAGCACAGGTTCTCAAAGATAGTTATCCATGCAGGAGCTAATGATATACGCCTTCGTCAGTCTGAGGTTACTAAGAGTAACTTTGTAGAGGTGTTTAAATTAGCGAAGGCGATGTCCGATGCTGTAGTATGCTCTGGCCCCATCCCAATGCGGCGTGGCGATGTAGCTTACAGCAGGTTATGGTCGCTGAACTGCTGGCTGTCCAGGTGGTGCTCTGAAAACAGTGTGGGCTTTATAGATAATTGGGCTAATTTTGAGGGCACTGCTGGCCTGTTAGGGCGGGACGGTATCCATCCCACTCGGGAAGGTGCTGCTCTTATTTCCTGCAGCATAGGTCATAGTCTCAGAACAGGCCTAGTTAATTTCTGACAATCCAGAGCCAAGGCCAGGGAGCAGACGAACAGGCTAAACCGACTGTCTGCTAGCTGCACAGAGTCGTCACTCAGGGCCCGCTACATCGAGACTGTGTCTGTTCCCCGAGCTCAACAAAAAGGTAGAAATTTTCAGAGAGTTTGTTCTAGTAACCTAATCAAGATAAAATTAGATCATACTGACTGTACAGCTGCTGCCAGCACCTTTGATCTAAAGGTGGGGCTATTAAATATTAGATCTCTTACATCTAAAGCGCTAATGGTTAATGAACTCATTACTGATCAGGAGTTTAATGTACTGTGTTTAACAGAAACATGGATTAAGCCAAATGAATATATAGCATTAAATGAAGCGAGTCCTCCTGGATACAGTTATATACACCAGCCTCGTCTAACTGGCAGAGGAGGAGGCGTCGCGGTTATTTATAACGATTATCTAGGTGTAACACAAAAACCTGGTTATAAATTTAATACATTTGAAGTTCTTCATACTCATATAATGTATGTAGCCTCGAAAAATAAGTCTACCCAGTTAATTCCATTGCTTATTATTTACAGGCCCCTGGGGCCATATTCTGAGTTTCTTTCTGAATTTGCAAATTTTATCTCAGATCTGGTTATTTCCTTAGACAAAGCTTTAGTTGTCGGAGATTTTAATATTCACTTCGATAACCCAGATGACCCTTTAAAAACAGCGTTTGTGTCCATCTTAGATTCAGTCGGGATTAAGCAGAATGTCATAGGACCGACCCATAATGGTGGTCACACCCTTGATCTAATACTAACATTCAGATTAAACGTAGACAATATAGTCATACTTCCACAGTCTGAAGTTATCTCAGATAATTGTCTCATCTCATTCAAAATATGTCTGAGTAATAATATATGCACCTCACCATGCTACTGTATTAAACGTACTTTCACGTCAACTACTGCACAGAGCTTTATAAATGATCTCCCAGAGTTATCAACTTTGATTGGGTCACTGTCAGCCCCTGCAGAACTTGATCAGGCAACTGAATGCTTAGAGTCAACATTCCGCCATACTTTAGATAATGTAGCTCCTCTAAAAAGGAAAATGGTCAGAGACAAAAAAATTAGCACCCTGGTATAATGATGACACTCGCACATTAAAACAGACCACTCGAAAATTGGAACGTAAATGGCGTCAAACAAAATTGGTAGTGTTCAAATTAGCTTGGAAGGAGAGCTTCCTGAAGTATAGAAAAGCTCTTAGTGCTGCGAGATCAACATATTTCTCCTCCCTAATAGAAGATAACAAAAATAATCCTAGATTCCTATTTAATACTGTAGCAAAATTAACCAGGAATAAGTCCACTATCAACACATGCACACCTGCAGTATGTAGTAGCAACGACTTCATGAATTTTTTTAATGACAAAATTGAGAATATCCGACAAAAAATTCAAACTACTAATTTAAGGTTAGACAATGAAAGTGACCTTGTAGTTAACAATATAACTGTATCAGATCATCAGTTAGAATGTTTTACTCCCCTAAAAGAAACTGAATTACTTTCATTAATCTCTACATCAAAAGCCTTAACTTGCGTACTAGATCCCTTACCGACACATCTATTCAAACAGATAATGCCTGGAGTAATTGAACCGCTTCTAAAAATAATACATTCTTCTCTTATGATTGGCTATGTACCCAAATCCTTTAAACTAGCAGTTATCAAACCCCTGATTAAAAAACCTGACCTTGATCCCTGTCAGCTGTCCAATTATCGGCCAATATCAAACCTCCCCTTTATCTCCAAGATCCTTGAAAAAGCTGTGGCACAGCAGTTATGCTCATATTTACATAGGAATAACATCCATGAAATGTATCAGTCAGGATTTAGACCTCATCATAGCACAGAGATAGCACTGGTTAAAGTAGTAAACGACCTACTGTTGGCGTCTGATCAGGGCTGTGTCTCGCTACTTGTGTTGCTTGACCTTAGTGCAGCATTTGATACCATTGATCATTCCATTCTTCTGGATAGACTAGAAAATGTTGTGGGAGTTAAGGGAATGGCCCTCTCCTGGCTCAGGTCTTATTTAACTGATCGTTATCAGTATGTTGATATAAATGGTGATATTTCTAGACGTACCGAGGTAAAGTTTGGTGTTCCACAAGGTTCTGTCTTGGGTCCACTGCTTTTTTCTCTATATATGTTACCTCTGGGCGATATTATTCGTAAACATTGTATTAGTTTCCACTGTTATGCTGATGACACACAGTTGTATGTCTCTGCAAAACCTGATGAGAGACACCAGCTTAATAGAATTGAGGAATGTGTTAAGGACATTAGACACTGGATGCTTATTAATTTCCTTCTGCTTAACTCTGACAAGACTGAAGTACTTGTGCTAGGACCACATACAGCTAGAAGTAAGTTTTCTGATTACACAGTAACTCTGGATGGCCTTTCTGTTTCTTCACGTGCAGCAGTAAAAGACCTCAGAGTGATTACTGACCCCAGTCTTTCATTCGAAACTCACATTGATAACATCACCCGGATAGCTTTCTTTCATCTCAGAAATATTGCAAAGATAAGAAATTTAATGTCATTGCATGATGCAGAAAAACTAGTCCATGCTTTCGTTACCTCCAGGTTGGATTATTGTAATGCCTTACTGTATGGATGCTCCAATAAGTGCATAAACAAGCTCCAGTTAGTTCAAAATGCAGCAGCAAGAGTCCTTACTAGAACTAGAAAATATGACCACATCACGCCTGTCTTATCCACACTGCATTGGCTCCCAATCAAATTTCGTATTGATTATAAAATACTACTATTGACCTTTAAAGCACTAAATGGTCTCGCACCACAGTACCTGAGTGAACTTCTGCTCCTCTATGACCCGCCACGCCTACTTAGATCAAAAGGTGCAGGCTATCTGCTGGTACCTCGTATAGTGAAGGCTACATCAGGGGGCAGAGCCTTTTCTTACAAAGCCCCACAGTTATGGAACAGCCTTCCAAGTAATGTTCGGGAATCAGACACAGTCTCAGCATTTAAGTCTAGGCTGAAAACATATCTGTTTAGTCAAGCCTTTTGTTAATGGTGTTTGAGGTAAAGGAGTAGATCTGGAGGGTCCTCAGACATAGAGTGTTTTGGTAAACTGGGATGTATGGATGCTGTCAGTCCCCACTCGCTTGCTCACTCGAGTTTGTTGACGGTGTAGTGGCTGGCTGCTTTATGTCCCGGGGCTCCCTCATGCCTGTGTTACCTTCTGGCTCTCTCCTTTTAGTTATGCTGTCATAGTTAGTTGCCGGAGTCCCTGCTTGTACTCAGTGCAAAATGTATACTGTTCCTACTTATTCAGGTGACATTGGGCATACCTAACCACCTGTGTTTTCTTTCCCTCCCCCCCACCCCAAATCTGTCCCTCTGAGTTACATGGAGTCAACAGGAAATCTTTTGGTGGAGACAGTGGAGACCTCGACTGGCTATCGTAGCCTGCAGGGAATCGGCCGTCAGACATTCTGTCGCATGTCCCAGACCCGGTGAAATGTAACTGAATTGTCTTGGCCAGCCCTAAGGGTCCCATCTGCATCTCATCATTGCTGAGGAGTGTGCTCCCATCACCCAATCAAGCATCCAGCCAGAGCAGGTCATGATATATTTTACCATATTAACATGCCATTGTGTGTTATGCCTGATGTAAAGACTCTCGTCTCTGCGAGCCTACCACACAGATTTAATACTTGTCATTTTTAGGGCATACCTAACAACATGTTTTCTTTCTCTCTCTCTCTCCCCCCCCCCCCATCTGTCCCTCTGAGTTACATGTTGATCCTGGGATTGAGATGCTGGCCTCTTCTGCCCCTCGGACCTGCTTGATCCATCCTGGTGCCCTGTGTCTGGTCGGAGTTTTATCGCCCCACTCCTGTGAAGGACGGCCCCATGAGGACAGTTGAGGGTTATACCTGTTAAAACTGTTAATATTATAGTCAGGCTGTCTGTTGTTGCCCAAATGAGGATGGGTTCCCTTTTGAGTCTGGTTCCTCTCGAGGTTTCTTCCTCATGTCGTCTGAGGGAGTTTTTCCTTGCCACCGTCGCCACAGGCTTGCTCATTGGGGATAGATTAGGGATAAAATTAGCTCATGTTTTAAGTCGTTCAAATTCTGTAAAGCTGCTTTGCGACAATGTTTATTGTTAGAAGCGCTGTACAAATAAACTTGATTTGATTAGACGTGGCGAACTTAGACCCAATAACCCCAAATTGCCTCCTAATGGGGCGGCCAGATGCAGCTCTACCACAGATAATTTACCCCAAGTCTGATTTGCTAACTTAACGATATTAGGAACACAGCCAGGTGCTTGCAGAACAGTTTTGGCAACACTTTGTGAAAGACTACTTGCCCAGCTTGCAGTCACATCAGAAATGGCAAATAAAGACTAAGAACTTGCAGCTGGGGTCAGCAGTTACATTCTCTCTTGGCTTGGCTTCGCAAACAAAGATTCAAGGTTGGGTTTGTCCACTATGGCTGCAGGCACGCTGATGGCTGACAAGGCCTATCTGGGACAGGCAGGCTCGGCTGCAGATGAATGACTGATCAGTGTTTGGAATGGAGGGCACCTTGTTTTTCCTCCTGTTTCTCTTCTCTTCCAGACTGGTTGTACGTGCGCACTGGAAGGCTGCAACTGCCCCATGGGTGATACTGCACCAGCCCACCTGGTCAGCAGCAAGAAAGGACCAAGTGCGAGTGTCAATGTGGCATATGGTCAGAGAAGCCTTCAGGAGATCCTTGTACCTCTTTTGTGGGGCTCCTCTGTTGCATCGCCCAATGGACAGTTTGCCATAAAGTGATATCTTAGGCAGGCGGTGGTCTTCCATCCTGGACATGTGCCCAGCCCAACACAGCCGAGCTTTGAGGAGCATGGCCTAGATACTGGAGATCTCTGCCTGCTGGAGGACCTCCACATTAGTGACAAAGTTGCTCCAGTGGATGTTGAGGATGGAGTGGAGACGGCGCTGATGGAAGTGCTCAAGGAGTCATAGATGCCATCGATAGGTCACCCACGTCTCAGAGCCGTACAGGAATGTCGTCAGTACAGCTGCTCTGTACACTCGTATCTTTATCTCTTTTTCCAGGTCTTTGTTGGCCCAGACTCTTGTAGAGCCTGCCAAAGGCACTGTTTGCTTTTGCCAACCTGTTGTCAATCTCTTTGTCAATTTTCGCATCTGATGTGATGGTGCACCCAAGATAGGTGAATTGATTGACAGCTTTCAGCTCGGTTTGGTTGATGCTGATGTGTGGTGGTTGGTACAGTTCGTTGGGTGCAGGCTGATGGAGAACTTCTGTCTTTTTGAGGCTGACTTCCAAGCCAAACTGTTGGGCAGCCTCTGTGAAGCAGGTCACAATGCATTGCATAGCTGGCTCAGTGTGGGCAACGAGAGCAGCATCGTCTGCAAACAGCAGTTCGCGGATCAGCTGCTCCATCATCTTGGTTTGGGCCAGCAGGCACCTCAGGTTGAATAGGCTGTCATCCATGTGATAGCAGATGTAGATGCCATCATCTTCATCAAGATCTTGAGTGGCCTGCTGCAGCATCATGCTAAAAAAGATGGTAAAGAGTGTCGGCGCAAGAACACAGCCCTGTTTGACGCCACTGATGATAGGGAAGGGCTCCGACAGTTCTCCATTCAGTCTGATTTGTCTGGACTGGTCCTTATGAAGCTGGGTGATCATTTTCATGAACTTTGAAGGGCAGCCTAGCTTTTCCAAGATCTGCCAGAGTCCTTTTCTGCTGACAGTATTGAATGCTTTGGTCAGATTGACGAAGGTCACATACAGGCCCTTATTCTGCGTGCGACACTTCTCCTGGAGCTGCTTAAGGACAAACACCATGTTGGTCATTCCTCTGTTGGCTCTGAATCAGCACTGGCTCTCTGGGAGGTGTTCTTCTGCGACAGTGGAGACCAGTCTGTTAAGGAGAATTCTTGCAAGAATCTTACCAGCAATGGATAGAAAAGCTATTCCCCTGTAGTTGGAGCAGTCTGATTTTTCTCCCTTGTTCTTGTACAATGTGATGATGACTGCATCTCGAAGATCTTGGGGGTGTTGTCCTCTTTCCCAGCAGCAGGTGAAGAAGCTGTGGAGTCTTGAATGGCGTGCTGTACCTTGTACCCAAGTCTCTGGTGGGATACCATCTATTCCTGCTGCCTTTCCTGACTTCAGTTGTTCTATGGCTTTCGTCGTCTCTTCTAAAGTTGGAGGTGCATCCAGCTCTTTCTTGATCAGTTATGATACTGGACAAACAACTACCAAGAGCCCTTTGGCTGGTGGGTAAGGTTGTTCACCTTGTTCCTGGATCAGATGGAACCGTACGCACTGCCGAGATCCAGGTTAAGGACAAAATATATGTCAGGTCAGTGGCACGTCTTGTCCGCCTCCCCAGCATCCCTGACATGGATGAAAATGAAGACAGTTAATCCATCCATCCATTATCTGCAGCCGCTTATTCTGTTCTACAGGGTCACAGGCAAGCTGGAGCCTATCCCAGCTGACTATGGGCAAAAGGCAGGGTACACCCTGGACAAGTCGCCAGGTTATTGCAGGGCTGACACAGAAACAAACAACCATTCACACTCACACCTACGGTCAATTTAGAGCCACCAATTAGTCTAACCTGTATGTCTTTGGACTGTGAGGGAAACCGGAGCACCCGGAGGAAACCCACGCAGACACGGGGAGAACATGCAAACGCCACACAGAAAGGCTCTCGTCGGCCGCTGGGCTCAAACCCAGGACCTTCTTGCTGTGAGGCGACAGTGCTAACCACTACACCGCCATGCCGCTCCAAGACAGTTAATAGGTTGGACTAATAATATGCATTTTCTGATTGGCAAATTTGTGGGAGGCTGTTGAAAATGCCCTAACAAAGAGATCAGTACCCTAGAGGGATAATTTGGAGTGAAGGATGGCTACAAGAAGTGGAAGCAGAGAGGGAAGATATAATTGAGCGCTGCACAGTACATCTCATCTCATTATCTCTAGCCGCTTTATCCTGTTCTACAGGGTCGCAGGCAAGCTGGAGCCTATCCCAGCTGACTACGGGTGAAAGGCGGGGTACACCCTGGACAAGTCACCAGGTCATCACAGGGCTGACACATAGACACAGACAACCATTCACACTCACATTCACACCTACGGTCAATTTAGAGTCACCAGTTAACCTAACCTGCATGTCTTTGGACTGTGGGGGAAACCGGAGCACCTGGAGGAAACCCACGCGGACACGGAGAGAACATGCAAACTCCGCACAGAAAGGCCCTCACTGGCCACGGGGCTCGAACCCAGACCTTCTTGCTGTGAGGCAACAGCGCTAACCACTACACCACCGTGCCGCCCTGCACAGTACATCTCATCTCATCTCATTATCTCTAGCCGCTTTATCCTTCTACAGGGTTGCAGGCAAGCTGGAGCCTATCCCAGCTGACTACGGGCGAAAGGCGGGGTACACCCTGGACAAGTCGCCAGGTCATCACAGGGCTGACACATAGACACAGACAACCATTCACACTCACATTCACACCTACGGTCAATTTAGAGTCACCAGTTAACCTAACCTGCATGTCTTTGGACTGTGGGGGAAACCGGAGCACCTGGAGGAAACCCACGCGGACACGGAGAGAACATGCAAACTCCGCACAGAAAGGCCCTCACTGGCCACGGGGCTCGAACCCAGACCTTCTTGCTGTGAGGCAACAGCGCTAACCACTACACCACCGTGCCGCCCTGCACAGTACATATTCAAAAATAAAAAATTGAAAAAAAAATTGGAAACCACCAACAGAAGAAAGTTCAGAACTGGAAAGCAGATTAAAGATTGCAAACAAACTTCTACTGTCTCCTTCATCCTTACCCAGATGCCCGTGGTGGCTGTAATTCTACATTAAATAACTTCACAAGTACAAACCTTTGGAATACCCAGCGTATTGTTTCTGTCTTTGATGATGATGATTGTTTACATGTTCGAAATAAACTAACAATTAATACATAAGCAGAAAACAAGAAAAGCAAAACAGCATTTGCAACAAGAACACGTAAAAAGCCACTAAATTAGAAAATAAACCATAAATAATATAGGTAATAAAAATATATCAAAATCAAAACAAAAGAAAACAAAAAAATACCAACAAGGACACACTAAGCAGTTTTGAGTTTACATGTCTGAAAAGGAGTGGGCTGAAGTAAAAACTTATTTAATCCCACCCCTCTTCTTTAGTCAATATAAATTGATTATCTAGCTTCCTTATATATATATATACACACACACACAGGCCTAGAAATTCATTTTTTTTTTTTCACCAGCCAGCCGGACTAGTTACCTTCCAAAGTAACTAGCCAAACAGAAAATCAACTCGCCAAAATTTGTTCATGTATGAATTTTACTTCTGTCAAAAATAACACAAAAGAGAGTAGTTACCATTGTTCATGACTAATGTGCATTTATTTCAAGACCTGAGTATTTTGATACTGTTATTAAATACATAAATGAGAACAACACAGAGCACCATAATATAATATAATATCAACAAATAATAATACATTGGAAAACTTGCCAACTTGGTGTACGAGTATTGAAAACAAATATACTTACTATCATGACTATAACACCCAAAATATGTCCAACATGCTTTCTGTATTTAACCATTTATGAGAGAGAAAGCATTAGGAGCTTCATATTGACTAGGAATTGACTTGAAAAAAATTAATTATTCCATAAAAATTGTATCGCAGCCAAGGCCTACCCTGCTCCCATGTTTGCTTATAAGTCCTTTGTCGTTTCTCCTTCTCGTACGCTTTATCGGCGGCCTTTTTCTCCTCTTCAGACCGAGATCGCTTTGTCCCCGTCTCTGGCGGTTTCTGTACACCTTTCAGAAAATTCCACACCGCAATGTAGCTTTGGCAGATGTAGATGTAAACAACAAAAAAAAGTGTTTAAATGGGCGATAATGTGGCCACATCTATTGAATTTGATAACGTGATTACCGCGATATTCAACGAGATGCATTATATGCATGCACAGTAGTGAAAAAACCGACAGCCTGACTCGTACACGATATGATTCGGAATTCTTCGGTATTTTCCGTCCTGCCGATAAACGCATTGATTAACACAGACATGGCACACGCTTAATATGTGGCGGCTTTAGTTGACGGTGTGTCT